>NW_019154086.1:23383566-23548689 GCF_002288905.1 Enhydra lutris kenyoni | reverse complement strand
AGAGGGGGAGGGGGAGGAGGAGGAGGAGGAGGATGGGGAAGGGGGGAGGAGGAAGGGGAGAAGGGGGAGAAGGAAGGGGAGAAGGGGGGAGGAGGAAGGGGAGAAGGGGGAGAAGGAAGGGGAAAAGGGGGGAGGAGGAAGGGGAGGGGGGAGGGAGAGGGGAAGAAGTAAAAAGGAAGGAAGGAGGGAGAGAGGGAGGGAGGAAGGAAAGAGAGAAGAAAGAGAAAGAAAGAAAGAAAGAAAGAAAGAAAGAAAGAAAGAAAGAAAGAAAGAAAGAAAGAAAGAAAGAAAAAGAAAAGAAAGAAAGAAAGAAAGAAAGAAAGAAAGAAAGAAAGAAAGAAAAAAGAAAAGAGAGAAAAAGAAAGAAAAGGAAAGTAAGGGCTGTTTCTTTGAAAGGAGAAACAAATTTTACTCCTCATCTAGACTCAAGTCAAAACTAAGAGAGGACCTAAATTTTTTTTTTTTTTTATTTTAGAGAGGAGGAGGTGACTCTGACATGACAGATATAGAAAGGAATAGAAGAAAATAGTATGAAAAATTATATGCAGGGCACCTGGTTGGCTCAGTGAGTTAAGCCTCTGCCTTTGGCTCGGGTCATGATCTCATAGTCCTGGGATCAAGCCCCGCATCTGGGCTTTCTGCTCAATAGGGAGTCTGCTTCCCCAATCTTTCTCTGCCTGTCTCACTGCCTACTTGTGACCTCTCTCTGTCAAATAAATAAATAAAATCTTTAAAAAATAATATGCCAACAAATTGGACAACCTAGAAGAAATGAATAAATTCCTAGAAGCATACATCCTCAGAACTGAATCAGGAGGAATAGGAAATTGGAACAGACTGATTACAAGTAATGATACTGAATCAGTGATAAAAAAAAAAAAATCACCAAAAAAAAAAAGTCCTGGACCAAATAGATTTCCAAAAGAATTCTTCCAAAAATTTTTTTTTCTTCTCTTTTTTTTTTTTTTTTTTTTTTTTTTTTTTAAGAGAGAAAAGGCTGGGTGGCAGAGAGCAGGAGAGAGAATGAGACTGTCAAGCAGACTCAATGCCAAGTGTGGTGCCCAACATGGGGCTTGATCTCATAACCCTGGGATCATGACATGATCTGAAATCAAGAGCCAGATGCCTGACTGACTGAGTCACCCAGGTACCCTACTAACAGACATTTCTTAAGGATGATCTAATACCTCTTCTCACACTGTCCTCCTTGTCTCCCCCTCCAAAAAATAAATAAATAAATAAATAATAACACGAGAAGAGAAAGGAAAGCTTCGGTACATTCTAGAAGACCAGTATTACCCTGATACCAAACCTGACAGACACTACATAAAAAGGAAACCACAGTCCAATTCAACTGATGAACACAAATGAAAAAAGTCTCAAAAAAAAAATATTAGCAGACCACAATGAGCACTATTAGAAGAGTCCTTCTCTACCATCAGATGTGTTTATTCTGGGGATACAAGGATGGTTCAGTATTCACAAATCACTAAGAATCCTACACCACATCAATGAAATGATAGATAAAAACTCTATCTCAATAGATGCAGAAAAAGCATTTGAGAAAATTCAGCATCTATTCATGGTAAACACTCTCACAAAGTAGGTTTAGAGGGAACATATCCCAACATAATAAATGTCATATATGAAAAACCTGCAGCTCAGTCTCACTCAATGGATAAAAAATGAAAAAAAAAAAAAAGAGCTTTTCCTCTAAGATCAGGAATAAAACAAGGGTGTCCACTCTTGCCACTTTTATCTAACATAGTATTGGAAGTCCCAGCCACAGCAATCAGACAAAAAAAAAAAAAAATGGTATCCATATTGGAAAAGAATTTGAACATTACTAGTTGCAGATAACATGGTGATATACATAGGAAATACTAGAGATTCCACCAGAAAACTACTAACTAGAAGTAATAAATAAAGTCATTAAAGTGGCAGGATACAAAATTACAACCAAACAGTAGGAACATTTCTCTGCACTAATAATGAAGAGCGGAAACATCATTAAAAACCCCACCACCACCATTACCAACACAATTTATAATTGTACTGGAAAGAGCAAATAACCTGGGAACAAATAACCAAGTAGATGAAAGACCAGTATTTGGACAACTGTAAAACACTGATGGAAGAAATTGACAATGACAAAAATAGAAAGATATTCCAAGCTCATGGATTGGGAGCACAAATTTTAAGATGTACACATTACCCAAAGAAATCTACAGATTACATGCAATCCCTTTCAAAATACCAACAGCATTTTTCACAAAACTAGGACAAGTAATATTAAGATTTATATGGAACCACAGAAGACCCCAAATAGCCAAAGCAGTCTTGGAAAAAATAAAAGAAAGAAAGAAAGAAACTGGAGGTATCACAATCCCAGATTTCATATACCACAAAACTTTAAGAAATAAAACAGTGTGGTACTGGCACAAAGATAGACACATTGATCAATGGAACAGAATAGAGACCCCAGAAATAAAGCCGCACATGTATATCAATCTATGACAAAGGAGGCAAGAATATACAATAGGGAAATAACCTTCTCTTCAATAAATGGTGCTGAGAAAACTAAATAGCTATATATAAAAGAATGAGACTGGACAGAGAGAGCGCAAGCAGGGCGAGTGGCAGACAGAGGCAGAGGGAGAAGCAGTCTTCCCACTGAGCAAGGAGCTTGATATGGGACTCCATCCCAGGACCCTGAGCCAAAGGCAGATGCTTAACTGACTGAGCCACTCAGGCATCTCAAGACTAGACCACTTTATAACACCAGATACACAAGTAAGCTTAGATGGATGACCTAAGTGTGAGACCCAAAACCAGAAAATCTTAGAAGAGAACACAGGCAGTATTTTTTCTGACACTGGGGTAGCAACATTAGATAGGCCTCCTAGGGCAAGGGAAATAAAAAAAGAATAAACTTTTGGGACAACATCAAAATATTAAAAACAAAAACAAAAACTTTTGCACAGCAAAGGAAACCACTAACAAAACAAAAAGGGAACTCACTGAATAGGAGACAGTATTTGCAAAAGATGAGATTAATATTCAAAATATATAAAGAACTTGTTCTACTCAACACCAAAAAAAAAAAAAAAGAAAAAAAATTTCAATCTGAAAGTGGGCAGGAATAAATAAATAAAGAAAACATACAGACACATGAAAAGTTGTGCAGCATTACTAATCAGGGAAATACAAACCAAAACCACAATGAGCTATCACCCTACACCAGTTAGAATGGCTACAATAAAAAAATGAAGGGGATTACAAGTGTTGGTGAGTATCTTGAGAAAAAGGGCCCTTGTACATGAATTTTGGGAATCGAAATATTGGTGCAGCCACTGAAAACAGTATGGAGTTTCTTCAAAATTTAAAGATAGACATACCACATGACCCAGTAATTCCACTACTGGGTATTTATACAGGGTAGGAAAACACTAATTTGAAAAGATATATACACCCTTTTGTTTATTGTGGCATTATGTATAATAGCCAAGACATGAATGCAACCAAATAAGTGCCCATTAATAGATGTATTATTAAGAAAAAATTGGTATATGTATATACAATGGAATATTATGCAGCCATAACAACTGGTGAGATTGTGTCATTTGAGACAACATGGAGGATATTACATTAAATGAAATATGTCTGGCTGAGAAAATACTGTATAATTTCACTTACAAGGAATCTAAAACAACAAAATATTAATAAAAAGCATAATTAGACCTGTATATATAAAAAATGGATTGTTACCAGGGGACAAGGGAATTGGGGGATGGAAAAATTTGTATAGGAGTGGGAAATATAGAATGCCACTTATGGAATGAATAAGTCATGGGAATAAATGCCTAGCATAAGGAATATCATCTTTCATATTTTGTTAGTATTGTATGGTAGTAAATGGTAGCTATGCTTGTGTCGAGACTAGCATAATGTATAAGCTTTTCAAATCATACACAGACAGAGTGGGCTGAACAACTGTTATATATTAAATTTGTTAATTGACCATGAAGAATTGCATATCAAACCCTGTCTTGAGAATATTAGTGTTCCATGACAGAAATAAATAATTGTATTTGACTTGTGAAAATTCAGTCTTCTGGAGAAGGCATACTGAGCTTGGTAATTGGATTTGTACAAAAATATATTTGATAGAGGAAAAAAACGTTGATTCTAAGCTGAGGGTACAAAAGTCTATAAAAAATACTTAATGATAAAATGGGCTGCCATAATAGAGATATAAGTAGAAATTTATTGCAACTTAATGCCAAGGTTGATGAAATGGTGCTGATGATTATTAGATGTAGATGGTGAATGTATGCTAAGCCAAAAAATATTGAGTTTATACTGAAAGCAACATAAGTCAATGTTAAGTTTTAAATACTGCAGTTTCAAAATCTGATTTATTCATTTATTTTCTAATATTCAGTGGATGTGTTTGATTGTTTACTATGTGTAAATTATCTACTGTATCTGTTAGGAGTCAGCATTCTCATCTGCTTTAAATAGAAGTGACCTGTCCCTGTTCTCATACAAATTATAATGTGAGAAAATTAATATATGTATGTAGACTGCATAGATGAAGTTGATGAATAAGATTTGGTCAAGGGAAGCAAAATAGGAGGTACTATAATCCCTCATCTAAAGGACAGTGAAGATCTGAACCAAGTCCTAGACAGCAGGCCTATTAAGAATGAGTTGTATTTTAAATACTCTTCTGAGGTATAGCCAACAGGAATTTTTGGTCAGTCATAGAGAGGAAGAGATAATTTGAGGAGATTTGCAAATTACTGAAGTTTTTACCTTGGAACAATTATGTATATTCAGTCTAAAACCTCTCTAATAATTATCTAAGGTTAACTTTACATGGTAGGTAATGCATTCTTGGTACATGTTTAAAAAAAAAAACAAAAACAAAAAAATAAAAACAAAAATAAACCCTCTAGCACTTTGGTCCAAATTTAAAATGTTACTTGCATTTTCTTAACTGCAAAGATGAAAGCCAACTTAAATACTTCTACAAGAATCAAAAAGTTTCCTGGCACAAGTGACTAGATGTATATTTGAGTACTGACTAGCAGAAATAATTTAACAAAATACAAAAACAAACCTTTCATTTTTCAGTGATTGATTCCTCAGTAGTAGTCATAAAGTTCCCAAACCATTTCCAGGTGATATTGTAAAGATAAATTGTTCTCAATTTTTTAATAGAAAAGGATACAGGAAAGGCAATTGAAATATCAAAACATTTTCTTAAATAAATGAAATGTAACTTTTTAAAAATATATATTACATTTAAATATATCCTCTAAATACCAGAGGGTGAATTATTCAATCCTTGAAAACTAGAATACTTATGAAAGAAATTGCAGATGACAAAAAGAAATAGAAAAACATTCCATACCAATGGATTGGAAGAAAAAAATTATTAAAATGTCTATACTACCCAAAGCAATCTACACATTTAGTGCAATACATCTCAAAACATCACCAGCATTTTCCACAGAGATAGAACAAGAAAAGCCCTAAAATTTGTACAGAACCACAAAAGACCCTGAAGAGCCAAAGTGATCCTGAAAAAGAACAAACTTGGAGACATCAAGATTCCAGATCTCAAGCTATATTATAAAGCTGTAGTCATCAATACAGTATGGTAGTGGCACAAAAACAGACACACAGACCAAGGGACCAGAACAGAAAACCCAGAAATGGCCTCACAATATGGCCATCTTCAACAAAGCAAGAAAGAATATCCAATGGGAAAAAAAAAAAAAAAAACATTCAACAAATGATGCTGGGAAAACTGGACAGCAACATGTGAAAGAATGAAACTGGACCACTTTCTTACAGCATACATAAATTCAAAATGAATTAAAGACCCAAATGTGAAATAGGAAACCATCAAAACCCTAGAGGAGAATACAGGCACCAAGCTTTTGACATTGGCTGTAGCAACATCTTAGTGGACACCTCTGCTGAGGCAAGAGAAGCAAAAGCAAAAATGAACCACTGAGACTTTATCAAAATAAAAAGCTTCTGCATAGCAAAGGAACTAGTTAACCAGACAAAAAGGGAACCTACCGAATGGGAGAAAATATTTCCAAATGACATATCTGATAAAGGGTTAGTATCTAAAATATATAAAGAACTTATAAAACTCAACACCCAAAAAACAAAATCCAGTTAAGAAATGGGCTGAAGACACGAATAGAGATTTTTCCAAAGAAGACATCCAGATGGCTATTAGACAACTGAAAAGATGCTGAACATCACTCATTATTAGGGAAATAAAAATCAAAACTACAATGAGATACCACCTCATGCCTATCAGAACAGCTAAAATTAACACAGGACACAACAGGTGTTGTCAAGGATGCAGAGAAAGGGGAACACTCTTACACTGTTGGGTTTAAGAACTGGTGTACTCTGGAAAACAGTATGTATCAAGCCTTTTCAAAAAGTTAAAAATAGAACTACCCTATGACCCAACAATTACACTACTAGATATTTACCCAAAGTATACAAAAATACTGATTCAAAGGAATATGTGTACCCTGATGTTTATAGTAGCAGTATCAACAATGGCCAAATTATGGACAGAGTCCAAATGTCCATAAACAGATGAATGCATAAAGAAGACATGGTATATATCTATATCTATATAGATATATATCTATCTTATATATTATAGTGTATTATATATACTATATATAGTATATATGATGAACACATCATTATTATATGACTTATAATATATTATAAGTAATATTCTTACATATATAAGAATATTACTCAGCCATCAGAAAGAATGAAATATTGCTATTTTCCATGATGTGTTTGGAGCTAGAGTGTATTATGCTATGCAAAATAAGTCAGTAAGAGAAAGACATATACCATACAAATTTACTCATATATGAAATTTAAGAAACAAAACAGATTAACATAGGGAGAGAAAAAGAAAAGCAAACCATAGAGCAGACTCTTAACCATAAAGAACAAGCTGAGGATTACTGCAGGGAAGGTAGGGGTTGGGTAAAATAGGTGACGCATATTGGGAAAGGCACTTGTTATGATGAATCACTAAATTAAAGTGCATTAAAGATCATTTGGCTTAGTCCTTCAGTTTAGCAGATGTGAAAACATGAATTCAGAAGAACTAAATTCCTACAACTGAATGGTATGATTTTCCAAAGACAGTGCATTAGTATGGGGCTGGGACTAGAAACCAGATCTGCTGATTACCTAAATGCTGAGATCTAAAGGACCACGAACCTTAGTAAAGCTTTCCAAAAGAATGCCATGGGATTTTTAGTTCAAACCAGAGTTTTAAAATAAGAGTATAAGTTACTTCATCTGTGAGCAAGCAGTTTGACAAGGCTCATTTATTTAAAACTATTATTGAAGTTATTAATCTTTTCAAATTTTAGATTTCTTTTGTGACATTAAAACAGTTCTAAATTACCCTCTGTCATGTTTTTATATTGTATCACTCTAAAGTAACTTCACTTTACCAGTTCTAAAACTTTGTCTTAATGTTTTCCTGATCATAATACTCTGAAATTATCTATTGATTCTTGTTGTCTTTCCATGAAGTATATTATAGATTTTATAAAAGCAAGGACATGTCTGCTCTGTTTGTTGCAGTAATGCAAGAGCTTAGAATAGTAGATACAGTTGACAATATGTATTTTTCAATAAACATTCAGTAGTTTATCGAATTTTTAAAAAAATTTATTCTAATTACTGAAATAGAAATGATGGGTTTCAAAACCATGACTGTGAGTTATCTTTAAGCATTATTACACTAAAAAAGACTTTTCAACTGAATAAATCTTGAAGTGTTACTCAAAAAATATACTAATAGTATCAATACTAACATTAATAATAAAAATAATAATAATAAACAGCCCATTTCCTTATACCAGGTTCAAGGTAGTCACGTAACTGAACCCAAGTTCATTTGCCCAATGCCCACCAAAACCATTTACTGAGTCATGGAGTATGCAGTAAGGAAAGGGTTTATTATAAAGACAGCCAAACAAGGGGAGGAGAGGGCAAGGTTCAAATCCACCTCCCAGAAAGGAGGAGAGTCAGGGAAGTTCACAGGCAAACAAAAAAAGCACTGGGTAAAAAGTTGCAGTTGCCCTTCTTACTCCAAATAAACCTTTGGTTAAAGGTTCCAATCATCACTGTCTTTTCATCATTCCTCATTCTTGAGGCAATTGGGATGATAACCCCTTTAGTTATTTTCTTCTAAAATGGGGTGAAGATCAGGGTTAGAGGAGTGGAACCCTTCTACACTGATATGTAAGAATATATACACATTCTTTAGTTCTAGGTTGAAACCCAACATTCTAAATTACCAAGATTTTTGTCCTTTAGTTAATAGTATTATGGTATGATTTAATCTAGAGACTTAGGGGAGATTTGTTGAAACCAAGTAGGTTGTTGTACTTACCAATTAACTTCTTTGGACCAGCTCTCCTACATAATTTGAGGTCCATCAATGTTTCACTCATCCAAGCAGGGTTCTTTTCAATGTTCCCTTTGCTGACAGAGTATAGGGAACCTGTGGATTCTTATAACTAGAGTGTGATATATCCACCACTTAATACCCTTATAGTTTTACTGAAGAATGGTGGTTAATAGCACCTCATAAAGGTCTTATCCAACAAAGTTGGAGTTAATTCCCTGGGTGCTTGCTTTCCCAAGTCTTTAAGAAGTCTCCAGGATTCAGGTAGCATAAGGGTACATCTATGGGGTACACCAACCTACTGAAAAAAATTATTTACTGAATGTACCTGATAGTATCTTATTCTAAATATAAGCCCCATCAGAAACTTCTAAGTCATGAAAGGAGTGTCAAAAAATTCTTCCATATAACATTTCCTAGGGGCTTAAACCAAGTTTACTTATAGGGGCCACTCTTACCTGAAGCAGGATAAGCAATATTTTTTTTTTCCCCAAGTTAATTTGCTTTCTTGGCATATCTTTTCCAAAGTTCATTTTGTTCCATTTTTCTAGGTTGTTGAGGGTCCCAGGAAAGGTATACTCCACTGAAAGCCCAAGGCATTGGAGTCTGCTTGTGTGATTTTGCCATAAATGCTGCTCCATTGGCCCTCTGAATGAGTAGATGCAATCCAAGCCTAGGAATGATTTTACTTAAAATTTATGACAACTTGCTGGGGTGCCTGGGTAGCTCAGTGGGTTAAGTCTCTGCCTTCGGCTCTGGTCATGATCTCAAGGTCCTGGGATTGAGCCCCTCATGAGGCTCTCTGCTTAATGGGGAGCCTGCTTTCCCCTCTCTCTCTCTCTGCCTGCTACTCTGCTTACTTGTGATTTCTCTCTCTCTGTCAAATAAATAAATAAAATCTTTAAAAAAAAAAGTTATGACAACTTGCAAGGCTTTCTTTTAATGGTATGAGAAAGCTTTGGCTCAACTTGTAGGTGTCTACAAATACCAGCAAATATCTGAGTGAAATCATATGGTATTAGTCTTTCTCAGTCTGACTTATTTCACTTATAATACCATCTAGGTCTATCCATGTTGTTGCAAATAGCAACATCATTTTTTTTTTTAATGGTGAGCAAATGACTAAACAGACCAAAAGAGCAGAATCAGACATATATTGAGAATTGATTGTTGCCAGGGGGAGCAGGTGGTGGGATGATGGACAAAATGGATAAAGGAGAGTAGAAAATACAGGCTTCCAGATGTGAAATAAGTTATGGTAATAAAAGGAAAGGCATAGGAAATATAGTTAATAATACTGTAATAGCATTGTATGGTGACAGATGGTAGCTACACTAGTGGTGAGAATAGCATATGTATAGAGATGTTGAGTCACTATGTTATACACCTGAAACTCATGTAACATTATATGTCAACTATACTCAGATTAAAAGGTTAAAAACATATTGGCAAATATTGAAAACTACCTGATTTTGGCACCATGGTAAAGTCTGCCCATCTTCTCTAGGTGTGGTGCCTCTAAGTTGTATACTTTTCAGAATTCAGTTTTATAATTTGTTTTTACAAATATCACATTTTTAAAACAGTTCTCTGAAGACTAGGACCTGTAATATATTTCTGGATGCCCTAAAGAATAGCATCTCACCCTTAATGGGTACTTTGATGAATATGGTTAATTATTTCTTCCATAAGAAGTTCTGGGATAAGGATCTCTTATATTTTCAGCCATCTCTAGTGCCAGCATGGTGTCCAAGCCCCTATTCATTAGCTCTTCTTAGGTCTTCAGGAGAATACTGGAGTTGGTATTAGTTAAGTGTGTACATCTGGTACCAAAGCCATTATAGAGTTTTGAGTCTTGTACAGACTACTATCTTGGCAGTTTGTTCAGCCCATTTTTCTGGTGTCCTTAGCAGTGGACAAGATCTGATGAGTCACCACTGTATCCTGTTCCTCACTGTACTTGATCCATAAAACTGTCCTCAACCATGAACATCCCAAATTCAGGATTTTACAATGGCAGATCCATTAAATCAGGACAGCTGGAATAACTTTTTCAATTATCTGTGGATATCTGGTGATCTTTTTGAATAGCCCACATAGCTATAGGCATGAAGATGGTCTCAACATGGGCCACTGGGGCCATTTTTGTCTTTGAAAATTACCTCAAGTTCTCTAGCTTTAAGTGGCAGGGCTTCAGGAAAAAGAACCCTTTTAGTTCTCAATGATTCTAAGTAAAGATAATGGGAGAAAATTGGAAACTTTAATTTGAAGAGTCATAGCCAGACACTAGAGGATATTAGGATTTAGGATTCAGCCCAGGTTTACAGGAAAACAACAAATACTCAAAGACAGTTAATCAGAACCAGGACCTAATATACACAAGGGTATGTTATTGAAATAGAGTTCTCTAAAATCACCCTCATTTCCACGAAAGATATTCAAATTAAAACTAAATTGTTTGTAAAATAAGTCTAACTTTAACAAACTTGGCCTATTTACATAAGCACAGCAAGAATAAAGATTGGCCACATAGTCTTTCTTTCTTTCTTTTTTAAAATCTGCTTTTTAAAAATCTGACAAAGTTGCAACTTTCTATAACGAATTTCAGATTGAATTTTTAAGAGCTTGAGACTAAAAAGCCAAGCCAAATACTTGTCATCAGATTTTTGCATGCAATATATGTAGATTTGGATAAATTCCTCTTTTCTTAAGGTCCCCATAATATCCTGGCACCTGCCAGGAAGTTACCCTCTTTACCCACCAGGTAAGGCTGCTGGAAACCATGTAAACAAGGTACCAGACTGATTTTTACAAGAGGCTTCAATGGTTCCATATATCAACCTTAATTCCTTAAAGCTGTCTGGTCATATTGGAGTGTCTGCATGTCTCCTTAAATATGACATTTCAGTCAAAGCTTTGGTAATATGACCAACATTTCCAATGGTGTCTTGTCAGAAGGAAAACAAATTCTTAATAGAACTTATGCAAATAAATGCATTGCCATGAAAATGTAATATTCACTGAAACTTTCTGAGTTCTGGAGGGGAAAAAAGTATTTGTTACCAAATTTTTTTAAGTCATAGATAGCTTATGAGAAACAATTCCCTTAAATCTGGAAGAGCAAACAGACAAACAGCAGTGTTTTCAATGACATTCATAGTATTTTTTTCATATTCTTTAATAATCCTTGGAGATATTGGCTTGATAATCATTTTACATCAACAACCTGAATGTTTAGCTCTATGGCAGCTTGCCAAAATTGATAAAATTGAAATTCTTAGCATCTTCTTTGGTTGTTTCTGTTCAATTCTAACCTTACTCCTGCCTCTGTTAGACAAATCAGAGATTCCAGCTCCCTAGCAATGACTGGTAAGCTATTTAGCTATTGGCTCTGTTTCCAGACTCAAAATCTTGAGGAATTTGATCAACTTCCATGGATAGCCTTGGATAGACATATTACTGAGCATAATAGTGTACTTTCTCAAGTTTGTGGAAAATTAGATCTACTCTTTCTCCAGGAACCACTTTTAATCTTTCTGATAAAGGTTTCTGAAGTATTTGAATCTTGACCAGCTACCATAGCACTGCTAACCGTTCTTTGCTTTCCAGCTTTTATAGCAATCACATGTTCAGAGTGTAAGTGGTATTGATCCTTATTTGGGGTGTCACCTGAATGTTTTTGGTTTCCTTCAAAGAGTGCTAATGTCAAACATGCCCTAACAAATTCATGATAAAAAATGATACAATGAGTTGACAATGAGTCTAAAGGTTTTCTTCAACTTGAGTCTCTTCAATGGCATAAAATACTTCATACCCACATGCATCTTTAGAAGCCTTTGTTTTCTTTCACTATTGCTAACAGAATTTTCGTCAATGCACACGAGGAATCAAAAGCATCTGAGACTGACAACATTTCTTTGTCAATTCAAACAATTCCATGTTTGTTTGAATGCAGTTTTCTAATTAGTTCTAGAAATTATTGCAGACCCGTAGTTGTCAGAATCTATGAATTTCGAGGAGCAAGATAGTGGAGGAGTAGGAAACCTAAATTTCATCAGGTCCCAGGAATTTAGCTAGATAGTTATGAAACCATTCTGATCAAACAAAATTTTCTGGATGGTAGGATGTGTAGAGAAGTGAATCTGAAGCAACACATGGGACGAGAGACTGCAGGGGGGCGGTGACGGGCCAGGTCCTGGCAAGTGGTAGAGCAGCAGAGCACAAAATTGGAACTTTTAGAAGTATGCTCCACTGAGAGATATTGCTCCAGAGACTAAGCAGGGGGTGGAGCCCTCACAGAGACACTGTGGTCTCAGGTGCCTCGGGATCACAGAAAGACTGGAGTGTCTGAGTGTAGCAGAGGTCCCAGGTATTGGAGTGGGGAAGCCAGCTGTGAAGACAGAACCAAGAAGTGGGCTTTCAGCTCAGGTTACCATAAAGCATTATTCCCAGCACAATCAGGCCACTGTTTTTGAGCAGGGATCCCACAAGTGGCAGATCTGGGGATACCCCCTCTTCCTCCACCAGGAGGAGTGGTATGGGACGGTGCTGCAGGAATTTGCTGGGTTTGGGGTCTCTAAATGGGGCCATGTGTCAGAGATGGAAGTCCTCCATCACAAGCCTGATGAGCACAGAGCACAGCCACAAACCAGGGAGACAGGAATGATTGACTGCTTTTCTTTGAGGGCACACTGTGGTGTGGGGCCCGAGCTCTCAGCTTCTCTGGGCTGGAGATTGGGAGGCTGCCATCTTCATTCTCCTCCTACAAAGCTGTATGGAAAGTGCTCAGGGAAAAAAAAAAAAGTTATTGAGAGCAAAACCAAGCAGATTACTTAGGATAGCCCCTGGCAAGGATGGTGCAATTCCACTTCAGGCAAAGACATTTGAGAATCACTGCAACAGTCCCCTCCCCCAGAAGATCAGCTAGATCATCCAGCCAAGACCAAGTTCACCCATCAGTGAGAACCACAGAACTCCAGAGCTAGGAGAATGTAGCACATCAAAATCATGGCTCTTTTCCCCCATGAGTCTTTAATCTTTCATATTAAATTTTTTAAAGTTTACTTCTTTCTTATTCTATTTTTTAAGTTTTTCATTTTTCTTATTTTAAACTCTTTTTAAACTATTTTATCAATGCCTTTTTAAAAACCCTTTTAAATTTTCATTCTTACACTCATATTCTATCCCTTCATTGTCTTTAGCCTTATTTTCTGTATACATATAAGTTTTTCTTTCTTTAAACTTTGGGATAACAGTTTCTTCTAACACATCAAAATACACCCTAAATCTAGCATATCGTTTTGTTTTCATCTCCACCCTGATCCCATTCTCCCTGTTTTTTTTCCTTTTTTTTCAACCAACTTATTATTAATTCCTTTTTTACAATCTTACATACATACATATATCCTCCCAGGTTTAGGGGTTTAGGGGGTTCCTTCTGATCTGGTTAGTGTATAGTTTTCCTGGGTCATTGCTAACCTTTTAGTATTTCGTTCTCTCATTCATCTATTCTTATCTGAATAAAATGACAGGGTAGAAAAACTCACCTTAAAAAAAAGTATAAGAGGCAAATTCAATGGTTAGGGATCTAATCAACATAGACATTAGTAATGTGTCAGAACTAGAGTTCAGAATGATGATTATCAAGGTGTTAGCTGGGCTCAAAAAAAGCATGGAAGATACTAGAGAATCCCTTTCTAGAGAAATCTCTTTCTGGAGAAATAAAAAGACTAAAATCTAACCAAGTTGGAATAAAAAAAGCTATCAATGAGGTGCAACAAAAATAGAGGCTTTTACTGCTAGGACAAATGAGGCAGATGTGAGATTTGGCGATATGGAAGACCAAATGATGGAGAATAATGAAATTGAGAAAAAGAGACACAAACAACTACTGGACCACCAGGGGAGAAATTGAGAGATAAGTGATACCATAAGATGAAACCATAAGATATTAGAATAATTGGAATTCCAGAAGAAGAAGAAAGAGAGAGAGGGGCAGAAGGTATGTTGGAGCATATTATAGCAGAGAATTTCCCTAATTTGGCAAAGGGAACAAGCATAAAAACCCAGGAGGCACACAGAATCCCCCTCAAAAATCAATAAAAATAGGTCCACACCTCATCATCTAGTAGTAAAACTTATAAGTCTTAGCGACAAAGAGAAAATCCTGAAAGCAGCTCAGGGCAAGAGGTCTATAACATACAATGGTCGAAATATTAGATTGGCAGCAGACGTGTCCACAGAGACCTGGCAAGCCAGAAAGGACTGGCATGACATATTCACAGCATTAACAAGAAAAATATGCAGCCAAGAATATGATATCCAGCTAGGCTATCATTGAAAATAGAGGGAGAGATAAAAAGCTTCCTCCAAGACAAACAAAATCTAAAAGTTTGCAAATCCCAAACCAGACCTACAGGAAATATTGAAAGGGGTCCTCCAAGCAAAGAGAGAGCCTAAAAGTAACAGACCAGAAAGGAACAAAGAAAATATACTGTAACAGTAACAGTACAGGCAATACAATGGCACTGAAATCATATCTTTTGATAGTTACCCTGAATGTAAATGGGCTAAATGCCCTGATCAAAAGACACAAGGTATCAGAATGGATTTAAACAAACAAACAAAAAAACAAAACAAAACAAAACAAAACAAAAGATCAGTATGCTGTCTACAAGAAACTCATTTTAGACCCAAAGAAACCTCCAAATTTAAAGTAAGGGAGTGGAAAAAAATTTACCTTGCTAATGGACATCAAAAGAAAGCTGGAGTGACAATCCTTATATCAGATAAATTAGATTTTAAGCCAAAGACTATAATAAGAGATGAGGAAGGACACTATATCATACTTAAAGGGTCCATCCAACAAACAGATCTAACAATTTTACATATCTATGTCCCTAAATGGGCACAACCAATTACATGAACCAATTAATGACATAATCAAAGAAACACATTGACAATAATACTATAATAGTAGGGGAATTTAACATCCCATCACTGAAATGGACAGATCATCTAAGCAAAAGATAAATAATGAAATAAAGGCTTTAAATGACAAAATAGACCAGACAGACATCACAGATATATTTAGAACATTCCATCCCAAAGCAACAGAATACACATTCTTCTCTAGTACACATGGAACAATCTCTAGAATAGATCACATTCTGGGTCGCAAATCAGGTCTCAACTGGTATCAAAAGTTTGGGATCATTGCCTGCCTATTTTCAGACCACAATGCTTTGAAAAGTAGGACCCAATCCACAAGAGGAAAGTTGGAAAAAACTCACGTCCATGGAGGCTAAAGAGCATCCTACTAAGGAATGAATGGGTCAACGAGAAAACTAAAGAAAATTTTAAAAAATCATTTAAACAAATGAAAATGAAAACACAATGGTTCAAAATCTTTGGGACACAGCAAAGGCAGTCCTGAGAGGAAAGTATATAGCAATACAAGTCTTTCTCAAGAAACAAGAAAGGTCTCAAGTATATAGCCTAACTCTACACCTAAAGAAGCTGGAGAAAAAAAGAGCAAAGAAAGCCTATTCCCAGCAGGAGAAGAGAATTAATAAAGATCAGAATAGAAATCAATGAAATAGAAACCAAAAGAACAGTAGAACAAAGCAATGAAACTAGGAGCTGGTTCTTTGAAAGAATTAATAAGATTGATAAACCCCTGGCCAAACTTATCAAAAAGAAAAGGGAAAGGACCCAAATAAATAAAATCATGGATGAAGGAGGAGAGATCACAACCAACAGCAAAGAAATATAAACAATTATAAGAACATATTATGAGTAACTATACACCAGCTAATTTGACAATCTGGAAGAAATGGATGCATTCCTAGAGATGTATAAACTACCAAAACTGAACCAGGAAGAAATAGAAAAACTGAACAAACCCATAACCTGTAATAAGATTGAAGCAGTCATCAAAAATCTTCCAAAATAACATGTGTGCAGGGCCAACTGGCTTCCCGGGGGAATTTTACCAAACATTTAAAGAAGAATTAATACCTGTTCTCCTGAAACTGTTCCAAAAATAGAAATGGAAGGAAAACTTCCAAACTCATTTTATGAGGCCAGCAATACCTAGATCCCAAAGACTCCATCAAAAAGGAGAAATACAGACCAATATCCCTGATGAACATGGATGCAAAAATCTCACCAAAATACTAGCCAATAGGATCCAACAGTACATTAAAGGATTATTCACCACGACCAAGTGGGATTTATTCCTGGGCTGCAAGGTTGGTTCAACATCCACAAACCAGTCAATGTGATACAATACATTAATAAAAGAAAGAGCAAGAACTGTATGATTCTCTCAATAGATGCTGGAAAAGCATTTGACAATGTACAGCATCCTTTCTTGATCAATACTTTTCACAGTGTAGGCATAGAGGGTACATACCTCAATATCATCAAAGCCATCTATGAAAAACCCACAGCACATATCATCCTCAATGGGGAAAAACTGAGAGCTATTCCCCTAAGGTTAGGAACATGGCAAGGATGTCCACCATCACCACTGCTATTCAACATAGTACTAGGAGTCTTAGCCTCAGCAATCAGACAACAAAAAGAAATAAAAGACATCTGAGTAGGCAAAGAAGTCAAACCCTCACTCTTTGCAGATGATAGGATACTTTATGTGGAAAATGTGGAAGAGTACACTCTAAAACTGCTCAAACTCATACAGGAATTCAGTAAAGTATCAGGATTTAAAATTAATGCATAGAAATCAGCTGCATTTCTATACACCAACAGCAAAACAGAAGAAAGAATAAGAAGTCGATCCCATTTACAATTGTACCCAAAACTATAAGATACTTAGGAATAAACCTAACCAAAGAGGCAAAGAATCTGTACTCAGAAAACTATAAAGTACTCATGAAAGAAATTGAGGAAGATACAAAGAAATGGAAAAAGGTTCCATGCTTATGGATTGGAAGAACAAATATTGTGAAAATGTCTATGCTACCTAAAGCAATCTACACATTTAATGTAATCCCTATCAAAATACCATTCTTTTTTTTTTCCCAAAGAAATGGAACAAATAATCCTGAAATTTATATGGAACCAGAAAAGACACCAAATAGCCAGAGGAATGTTGAAAAAGAAAACCAAAGTTGGTGGCATCACAATTACAGCTTCAAGTTCTATTACAAAGCCATAATCATCAAGACAGTACAGTAACAGGCACAAAAATGGACACATAGATCAATGGAACAAAATAGAGAACCCAGAAATGGACCCTCAACTCTATGGTCAACTAATCTTTGACAAAGCAGGAAGGAATGTCCAATGGAAAAAAGACAGTAAAGACAGTCTCCTCAACAAATAGTATTGTGAAAATTGGAGAGCCACATGCAGAAGAATGAAACTGGACCATTTCTTTACACCACACACAGAAGTAGACTCAAAATGGATAAAAGACCTTAATGTGAAAGAGGGAATCCATCAAAATCTTTGAGGAGATCACAGGCAGCAACCTCTTCCACCTCAACCACATCAACTCCTTCTGTGGCACATCACCAAAGGCAAGGGAAGCAAGGGTATAAATGAACTATTGGAACTTCATCAAGATCAAGTTTTGCACAGGAAACAGTCAACAAAACCAAAAGAAAACCTACAGAATGGGAGAAGATATTTGCAAATGACATATTAGATAAAGGGCTAGTATCAAAATCTATGAATAACTTATCTACCTCAATATCCAAAGAATAAATAATCCAATCAGGAAATGGGCAGAAGACATGAACAGACTTTTCTGCAAAGAAGACATCCAAATGTCCAACAGACACATGATAAAGATCTCAACATCACTGGGCATCATGGAAATACAAATCAAAACTACAGTGAGATACCACCTCACACCAGACAGAATGGCTAAAATTAATAAGTCAGGAAATGACCAATGTTGGCGAGGATGCAGAGAAAGGGGGAAGCTCCTACATTGTTAGTGGGAATGTAAGCTGGTAGAGCCACTCGAAAATAGCATGGAGATTCCTCAAAAAGTTGAAAATAGAGCTACCCTGCGACCCAGCAATTGCACTCCTGGGTATTTACCTTAAAGATACAAATGTAGTAATCTGAAAGGGCATGTGTACCCAAATGTTTATAGCAGCAATGTCCACAATAGCCAAACTATGGAAAGAGCCTAGATGTCCATTAACAGAGGAATGGATAAAGAAGATGTGGTATAGATATACAATGGAATACTATGCAGCCATCAAAAGAAATGAAAATTTGCCATTTGCAATGGATGGAACTAGAGGGTATTATGCTAAGTGAAATAGGTCAATCAGAGCAAGAGAATTATATGAACTCTCTGATAGGAGGAATTTGAGAGGCATGGCACAGGGTCGTGGAGGGATAGGAAGGGAAAAATGAAACAAGATGGCATCAGGAGGGAGACAACCCATAAAAGACTCTTAATCTCACTGAACAAGCTGAGCGTTGCTGTGGGGTGGGGGGAGAGGGATAGGTTAGCTGGGTTATGGACATTGGGGAGGGTATGTGTCATGGTGAGTGCTGTGAAATGTGTAAGCCTTATAATTCATAGACCTGTACCCCTGGGGCACATAATATATATTAATAACATTTAAAAATTAAGAATTAAAGTAATAATATTTTAAAAAATTTCATTTATCATGGGAAGCAATAAGTAATGTATAGAATTGTTGAATCATTATATTGTATGCCTGATACTAATAACACTGAATACTAATTACACAGAAGTTTAAAAAAAATTACAATTAAAATACTGTCAGTGTGACATTATTCTGTATTTCCAAGGAATTATCAAGATAGAGTGTAGATATCCACTTACCTCCTAAGGGAAACAATGCCCCAAAATATTTAATATTCTTTTTGTCTTAATTCAAATGTCTAAAGCCCCCTCTGCTCTTCACATAGATTGTGATTCATCATACACTATAGTAATCTTTATGCCTATTAATGTGTTTTAATTACCTTATATCTTTTTCTATACTAACAGATTCATTTTACCACCCATTTTCAAAAATATCTGTAATCGAGAGGTGTCAGAGTGGTTATAATAGCTAAGGTACAAAATCTCTTCCTTTCACGGAACTTTTGTTTAAACCCACTTTACTTGTCTTCTGTCTTGCAGTTATAGAAAAGTAGAATGGTTATTTGAAGATATTAATGGATTTTATCACCTGTCAGGTTTAAAAGATAACCGTAAGCAATCATTTAAATTTGAAGATACATTCAGGATACTTGAATACAATTAGATATAATCACAGACAAAATATAAACACCAACTTCATTGGAAAAAGATACTTTCTTCACTCAAAATTATAGTCTTAAAACAATGTATTAGGAATTTTTACAAAAGATTAGTAAGAATAAGACAATACATTTATGCTTGTTATAAATAGGCAATATTTACAATTTATTGTACTACCTTTTAAGTATTGTGTTATTTGTGTGACAATGTGATTTATTGTTCCTGCCACATACTTTTTTAGACAAAAGTAACATTAACCAGACATGAGGAGAAGAGAAAAGATGGCAGAGGAGTAGGGGACCCTATTTTAACTTGTCCTCTGAATTGAGCTGGATATCTACCAGACCATTCTGAACATCCACGAAATCAGCTGGAGATGTAAGAATATATATCTGGATCTCTATAAACAGAATATCTCTGGCAGTTGGTCTCAAGGTCTGAAGTGGGAACCATGATTCCGTGGGCAGATATAAATATAAGTGGAAAGGGGTAGAAGCATCTGGGATCCTGTACCACCCGAGTTTAAAAATGCTATCAATGAGATCCAATCTAATCTAGACACTCTAAACAGCTACGGTTTACAAGACAGAAGAATGAATTAGTGATCTAGAGGACAGACTGATAGAAAAGAAGAAACAGGAGGAGGACTAGAACAAAGAGCTTCAAATCCCTAAAAACAGGATTGGAGAACTAAATGACACCATGAAACATTCCAATGTCAGAATTATTGGGATCCCGGAGGGGACTGGAGGGAAAGAGAGGACTAGAATATATATTTGAGCAAATCATAGCCAAGAACTTCCCTAATCTGGAGAATGAAATAAGCATTCATATCCTAGAGGCAGAGAGAACCCCTCCCAATGTCAAGAACAGAGCAGTGCCCATGCACATAATAGTAAAACTCACAACTCTTAGAACCAAGGAAACCATTTTAAGGGCGGTTAGAGGGAAGAGATTCCTTACACACAGAGGGAGTAATGTCAGAATAATGTCAGACTTGTCCACGGACACCTGGCAAGCCAGAAAGGGCTGGCAAGACATATTCAGGGTACTAAATGAGAAGAATATGCAACTAATAATTCTTTATCCAGCAAGGCTGTCATTCAAAATAGATGGAGACATAAGGAGCTTCCAGTACTGGCAGAAACTGAAAGAAATATGACCACTAAGTCAGCCCTGCAAGAAGTATTAAGGGATGAGATTCTAGAAAAGGAGAAAGACCCCAAGAGTGATATAGAACAGAAATATACAGAGACAATCTACAGAAACAAGGACTTCACAGGCAATATGATGACAATAAAATCAGATTTTTCAATGATCACTCTCAACCTGGATGGCCTAAATGCTCCCATTAAACAGCACAGGGTTTCAGATTGGATAAAAAGATAGAACCCATCCATAGGCTGTCTATAAGAGACTCATTTTGAACCTAAATATACATCCAGACTGAAAGTGACGGAATGGAGAACCATCCTTCATGCCAATGGACCTCAAAAGAAAGATGGGGTAGCAGTTTCATCTCAGACAAATTAGAATTTATGCTAAAAACTGTAGTTAGAGACACAAAAGGGCACTATATCATGCTGAAAAGGTCTATCCAACAAAAAGATCTAACAATTGTAAATATCTATGCCTCCAGCATGGGAGCAACCAACTACATAACCCAACTGTTAATCAAAATAAAGAGACATATTGATAATAATACATTAATAGTAGAAGGCCAACACTCCACTATCAGCAATAGACAGATCATCTAAGCAGAAAACCAATAAATAAATAAGAGCTTTGAATGACACACTGGACCAGATGGACCTCATAGATATCTATGGAACATTCCACCCTATAACAACAGAATATACATTCTTTGCGAGTGCACATGGAAGTTTCTCCAGAATAGACCACATACCGGGTCACAAATCAGGCCTAAGCCAATACCAAAAGATTGAGATTATTCCCTGTTAATTCTTCGACCACAATGTTTTGAAACTGGAACTCAATCACAAGAAAAATTTTGGAAGAAATTCAAATATTTGGAAGCTAAAGACCATCCTGCTCAGGAATGTTTGGGTCAACCAGGAAATCAAAGAAGAACTTAAACAATTCATGGACTCCAATGAGAATGAAAATACATCAGTTCGAATCCTATGGGATATGGCAAAGACAGTCCAAAGGAGGAAATACATAGTCATATAAGCCTCATTCAAAAAAATGAAAAATCCTGAATATACAAACTATCTTTACACCTTACAGTACTGGACAATCAACAACAAATTAAATCTAAACATGCATGAGAAGGGAAATAATGAAGATTAGAGCAGAGATCGATGAATTAGAAACCAGAAATACATCAACAAAACTAGAAGCTGGTTCATTAAAAGAATTAATAAGATTGATAAACCACAGGCCAAACTTATCTAAAAGAAAAGAGAAAGGATCCAAATTAATAAAATTATGAATGAAAAGGGAGAGATCATGACTAACACCAAGGAAACAGAAACAATTATCAGAAATTATTACCAACAATATGTGTCAATAAATTAAACAACCTGTAAGAAATGGATGCCTTCCTGGAAACCTATAAACTATCAAGACTGAAACAGGAAGAAACAGACAACCTAGACAGACCAATAACCAATAACAAGATTGAAGCAGTGACCAGAAACCTCCCAAAAAAACTAGAGTCCAGGACCTGACGAATTTCCTGGCAAATTCCACTAAACATTCAAAGATGTAATAATACTTAATCTCCTGAAGCTGTTTCAAAAAACAGAAACAGAAGGAAACTTCCAGACTCATTCTATAAGGCCAGCATTACCTTGATCCCCCAAACCAGGCAAAGACCCCATCAAAAAGGATTTCACACCAATATTCCTGATGAATATGTATGCCAAAATTCTCAACAAGATCCTAGCTAATAGGATCTAACAGTACATTAAAAGAATTATCTACCAGGACGAAGTGGGATTTATCCCTGGGATGCAAGGGTGGTTCAACATTTGCAAATCAATCAATGTTTTAGAACAAATCAATAAGAAGAGATAGAAGAACCAAATGGTCCTCTCAATTGATGCAGAAAAATCATTTGACAAAATACAGCATCCTTTTCTGATTAAGACTATTCAGAGCATAGGGATAGAATGAACATTCCTCAATTTCATAAAACCCAATTATGAAAAACCCACAGAGAATATCATTCTCAATGGGGAAAAGCTGAAAGCCTTTCCCTTAAGATCAGGAACACAACAAGAATGCCCACTCTCATCACTATTGTTCAACATTGTAACAGAAGTCCTAATATCAGCAATCAGACAACGAAAAGAAAGAAAAGGTATTAAAATTGGCAAAGAAGAATTCAAACTATCTCTCTTCACAGGTGACATGATACTTTATGTGGAAAACCCAAAAGACTCTGTACCCAAATTATTAGAACTCATACAGCAATTCAGTAATGTGGCAGGATACAAATCAATATACAGAAATCAGTTGCTTTCTTATACACTAACAATGAAAATATAGAAAGGGAAATTAGAGAATCGACTTTATTATAGCACCAAGGACCATAAGATACCTGGGAATAAACCTAACCAAAGAGGTAAAGGATCTATACTCTAGGAAATACTGATTGATCATCAAAATACTGATGAAAGAAATTGAAGAATACTCAAAAGAAATTCCATGCTAATGGATCAGAAGAATAAACATTGTTAAAATGTCTATGCAACCCAGAGCAATGTATGCTTTCAATGCCATCCTGATCAAAATACCAAAAACATTTTTCAGAGTGCTGGAACAAACAATCCTAAAATTTGTAGGAAACAAGAAAAGATCCCAAATCACCAAGTAAATGTTGAAAAAGAAAAACAATGCTGGGGGCATCACATTGCCTGATTTCAAGCTATATTACAAAGCTGTGATCACCAAGATAGCATAGTACTGGCAAAAAAAAAAAAAAAAAAAAAAAAAAAAAAAAAAAAAAAAAAAAAAAAAAAAACAGACACATAGATCAATGGAACAGAATAGAGAGCCAGATATAGACCTTCAACTCTATGATCAACTCATCTTCAACAAAGCAGGAAAAAATATCCAATGAAAAAGAGAAGTTTCTTCAACAAATGGTGCTTGGAAAATTGGATAGCTATATACAAAAGAATGAAACTCGACCATTCTTTTATACCATACACAAAGATAAAATCAAAATGGATGAAGACCTCAATGTGAGACAGGAATCTATCAAAATCCTAAAGGAGAACATAGGCAGTAACATCTTCAACATTGACCACTTCTTTCAAGACATGTCTCCAAAGACAAGGGAAACAAAGCAAAAATGAACTTTGGGACTTTATCAAGATAAAGAGCTTCTGCACAGCAAAGGAAACAGCCAACAAAACTAAGAGGCAACCCATGAAATGGGAGAAGATATTCACAAATGACACTACAGACACAGGGCTGATAGCTAAGGTCTATAAAGAACTTCTCAAACTCACCACCCAAAAAATAATCATGTCAAAAATGGGCAGAAGACATGAACAGACACTTCTCCAAAGAAGACTTGCAAACGGCTAACAGACACATGAAAGTGTTCATCATCATTAACCATCAGGGAAATTCAAATCAAAATCACATTGAGATACTATCTTACACCAATTAGAATGGCAAAAATTGACAAGGCAAGAAGCAACAAATGTTGGAGAGGATGTGAGAAAGGAGAACCCTCTTACACTGTTGGTGGGAATGCAAGGTGGTACAGCCACTTTGGAAAACAGTGTGGACATTCCTCAAAAAAAAAAAAAAAATTAAAAATAAAGCTACCCTATGACCCAGCAATTATACTACTATTTACCCCAAAGATACCAATGTAATGAAAAGAATGGCCACATGCACCCCAATGTTCATAGCAGGAATGTCCACAATAACCAAACTGTGGAAAGAGCTGAGATGCTCTTCAACAGATGAATGGATAAAGAAGACGTGATCAATATATACAACGGAAAGTTACTCAGCCACCAGAAAGGATGAATACTCAACTTCTGCATCAACATGGATGGGACTTGAGGAGATTATAGTAAGTGAAATAAGTCAAGCAGAGAAAGTCAATTATATGGTTTCACTTATTTGTGGAACATAAGGAATAGCATAGAGGACATTAGGAGAAAGAAGGGAAAAATGAAGGGGGGCATCAGAGGGTGGGAGGAACCATGAAAGACTATGGACTCCAAAAAATGAACTGAGGGTTTTGGAGGGGTGGGAGATGGGTTAGCTTGGTGATAGGTATCGAGGAAGACATGTATTGCATGGAGCACTGGGTGTTATACACAAACAATGAATCATGGAACACTACATCAAAAAGTAAAGATATATTCTATTGTGACATAACAACAACAAAAAAAGACACACACACACACAAATAGACATGGTATAGGAAAAATGAAAATAAGCCAAGATTCTCCCAGGAAAACTAACAAGTTAAAATTTTTTTAAAAATCTAACCCACCTCATTTTTCACCCTAGCTAATATGACCATATAATATATATCCTCAATCCCCTTTTCTTTTTTAGACTTAATCACTCAAATTCAAAATGTGCTCTTTTTACTAATATTTCTTCCATTCTTTCCTTTCTCCCTATCCTCCTTCCTTCTCCTTCACTTTCTTTTCCTTTTAAATTTCCCAAAGTAAAGATCTGTTTCTGAAATATGCGCAAGGTCAAATTTTTCTTCTAATGTTTCTATTTAAACTCATTTAACATTGAGAAGTGTCAAAGTTTTCATAAATATTTAGTATATTGAGTAGTTACTTTAAATTCTATAAAAATACACAATACAAACAAGCCTCAAATTGCCTATTCATCTTTATATATTCATTATTTCTATTAATATATATTTAAATCTTAAAAATAGTTTAGATTAGTAAATTATAGCACTAAGCTCTTAAATTTACCCACAGTTTAACTCTGGAATAAAGATAGAAGAGTGGGACTGGGTATTTACCCTAAAGATACAAATTTAGTGATCTGAAGGGACATGTGCATCCAAATGTTTATAACAGCAATGTCTACAATAGCCAAACTATGGAAAGAGCCAAAATGTCCATCAACAGATGAATAAAAAAGCTGTGGTATGTATGTATGTATGTATGTATGTGTGTGTGTGTGTGTGTGTGTGTGTAATACTATGCAGCTATCAAAAAAAACCTGAAATATTGCCATTTGCAACAATGTGGATGGAACTAGAGGGTATTATGCTAAGGGAAATAGCAAAAAGAGAAAGTTATATGATCTCTCTGATATGAGGAGTTTGAGAGGCAGGGTGAGAGGTCATGGGGGTTAGGGAGGGAAAAAATGAAACAAGATGGGACAGGGGAGGGAGAAAACCATAAGAGACTCTTAATCTCACTAAACAAACTGAGGGCTGGGGTGTGGGGGATAGGGGGACAGGATTTTGGACACTGGGGACAGTACACGCTATGGTGAGTGCTGTAAATTGTGTAAAACTGTTGATTTACAGACCTGTACACCTGAAGCAAATAATACATTATGTGTTAAAAAAAGAAAAAAGAATGGGAATTCTAACAGGTTTATTTAATGTACAGTGAAAGGCAAAAAATAGTTGGTTAAGTATTTTGCCTTCACAAATTTATTAGTATTTTTTCTATATCTTAAAGATTTGAGACATTCACCTACATACAAAAGTAAAAAATATTAGTAAACAAAATCAACTACAAGTTGCCAAAGGCTCTTTGTTAAAACTATGTATTTTAGAGAAAAATTTTATGTCTTAATCATATTTCATTCTCAACACAGCAACAGCCTTACACACACAGTTTTCATGAGATTTACAGCCTATTTTCCAAGATTACAAACAACAAGATTTGTACACTAACACCTACCCAAAAAAGAACTGATGCCTCTTTAGCTAAGTTCCTGGAGAAGACTTTGAAGTCTGAAGGAGGTGCATGGGATGTCCATTCATATTTTGAAAAGTCCTATCGGTCATTGGAGTACTGATGAGAAGGGAGTTAAATGGAGACAGGGAGTCCAGAGAGCGGATAGCTGTAGTTATCTATGAAAAATCAAGATGATTTGCACCTGGGGTGATGATACTGGGGATGAAAAAGAAGAGTGTCTAATATTAAAAGTAGTAACATTGAACAGCACTTGTTGAAGTTCTCATCTGGGGATATGAGGAATAGTTCCAGCGACGAATCCACTTTTGGAATATCAGCACTGATATTCTAGCCCAATTATCATTAAATCACAATTTTTTTTTTCACAGAATGCCCCATTTTGTTTTTTGTTTGTTTGGTTGATTGTTTTTTTAACTTTGGAATGATTTAAATTTTCATTCATTTAAAGACAAAACTAAAACAGATACAAAAAAAATAACTCCTTAAACTACAAAATAAATAAATAAATAAATAAATTTAACTTTATATAAAATTGGTAACATAGCCACTTAAGGAAGAACATTTTAATACTTTAAGGTGTAGTATTTTAACTGTGTTTCCCTAGAAGGATATTCTAATAATATTTTAAAACCCTAAAAAATAAATGTTAAACCAAATTTAATCCTATTATATGGAAAAATGTTTATGTCAGATAATTAAACCAATAACAATTTTACAGTAATGTCTTTAGATATCAACATTTAAAAAATCAATTCAAGTATAAAAATCAACATAGTTAAGTATAAATCATGTATTTTAACCTCTGAATTGGAGTTGTAGTATAAACTCAAATTATCTTTCATTTATCAAAAACATGAGCTAGTTCTATTGACTGAGATGACCTTGAGGAAATTAAAAGCACTTATGGGTGCCTAGAGTGTGGGCTCTAAAAAATCAAAGAAATAAGAGGCTTTTGAGGGAACGGACAATGCAATGTCAGAAGTATAAAATGTACAAGATAAACTTTAAATGATCTGTAGTGCTAGAAAGTATTCTATTGTAGAATAATCAAGTTTTGACAAAAACAAACAAACAAAACAAAAACAGGGTCCAACTTGAAGGGGTTTCCACTGGCCACAAATGAGACCATTTAAGCACCATGAAGAAATTACAGCAACGTAGTTGAAACACACAAATATACAACAATTCCTGGTCTTATAATGATACAAAAATCCCTAAATCTTTGCTTTATACAGTAGCAAAATCATGAGCTCAGTATTCTGAAAACTAATAAATAAAGGGGGAAAAGATCAGGGAGCTGGCCTGCTTTTCATGAACAAAATACATTTCAGAATAACTAAATTATTGGTAAATAAAATCTCTTCTTCAGAGAACAATTACAGCTAATAGGTGCAGAAGGAAGGATAGAATTAGAAAAATCACAAAATTTTATTCCCCAATGATAATGGTAGATAAAAGCCACAATCATCAATGGCTGCTGAAACCTTTAGGTGAGAGACTGATTGGGAACTTTATTATAAATGGATTAGGCTGACAATACCTGCACCCAATTGTATTAGCTCACTATTTATGCCATAATAAATACCACAAATTTAGCAACAGTTTACCTAAATTTAATCAGTTAAAACAATTAAGTTTAAGCAAATTTAACATAATGTCCTGTAGGTGTAAAGTCCTGGTTAGCTTGACTGATTTCTCTCTCCAGATTTTGGAAAGCCAAAATAAAGGTGTCAACCATCCAGAGCTCTTCCAGGGAGGCTCTGGGAAAAATCTGCTCCCAACTTACTTAGGTGGCTGACAGAAAAAAGCTCCCTGCTGGCTATCAGTTAAGTATTGTGCTTAGCTCCAGCAGGCCCCAATTCACAATCAGTTATTAAGCACCTGCTGCAAACAGCTTTACGCCTATAGTGGGAAAAGGTGTTTTCTATTTAACAGGGATGATAAAATGAAGATGAAAACAGCAAACAGAACATAAATTGTAGTAAATGTCATTTTAAAGGAAATACACAATCTTACGAAAAGTGTAGAGGAATGAAGTGTTATTTTAAGGAAGGAATTTGTAAACCTATTTTGTTAATGGCCTACATAGTAAAAGGTTTAGGCTTTCAGAATTAAGAGGCAAAATTGAGACTAGTATGAAGATATTTATATATAAATCAAAAAAGCAAATTTTCATGAATATTTTACTGTTGAAATTCAAAACATAATTGTATTAGTCATTTCAGGTTTCCCTACCAAATATCACAGACTGACTTAAAAGACAGAAATTTATCTTCTCACAATTTTGGAAGCTGGAAGTAAAAGATTAAGGTGCTGGCAGGTTCTGTTTGTTTTGAGACCTTTGTCCTTGACTTGCAGACGACCACATTCTTGTGTCATGTCAGGTGTCATGTATCACATGGCCTTTCCTCTGTACCCACACATCCCTGGTATACCCTCCTCTTCTTCTAAGAATACCAGATTTATTGAATTAGAATCCCACACTTACGATCATATTTAACTTTAATTACCTCTTAAAGGCCCTATTTACAAATGCATCAGGCATTACAGTTTTAATATATAAATTTGGGGGAAACACAGTTCACTACATAGTAACAACAATAATAATTGGGTAAAACTTTTGTAATACAGGTCTACTAATGAGAAGAATGGGAGTATTTTGGGGGGGGTGGATAACATTTGCTTAATTAGGATTCAAAGTTAGTGTTCCCTACCTTAAAATCTTTGGCAAAAGCTTATCATTTAATGTTCATCTGTAATGAAATTTCATTTTTTTCATCGTAAATTCATATAGGTAAGTGATAAATGACACTTGGAATCTTATCAAATAATTACTGTATCACTGAGATTTGTAAGGAAGGAAGGAAATAGAGACAGAAACAGAACAGAACGTGGGGTTTTTTGTTTTAAAGATTTTTAAAATCATTTTTCTTATTTTTAAGTAATCTCAACACCAGACATGGAGAACCAGGAGATCAAGAGTCATATGCTCAACTGACTGAGCCAGCCACATGTGCCCCTCCCCACTTTATTAGGTTTTTTTGTTTTGCTTTGTTTTGTTTTTAGAATATGGTGGGGTATTTTTTACTGAGATTTTCCTCCTGTCTCCTTTGCAAGCTCCATTGAGTCTGCATGGTTAGAACCACTAGCAGAATAATGAAAAACGAATACACTATCTAATATAATTAAATTTCCACAAGTTAAATGGATGTTCTGACTCCAAATGTATCCTAAGTATAAATTAAGGCAGGTAATATGCAATAAAATTGATTAGACTTAGACTCTGAATTAATAGAAAGATATATTTCTAGTCATATTCCCAAAGTATCTCTATACGTTGTTCTGCCAAGTGATCAACCCAATGAATACATCTGGTTAAATGAATGTTTAAATGTCCCTCTGTTCTTTCCTTTTTACCCCATTCCCTGTGTTTTAAAAATCCAACTTGGTTTTTATTCTTATTCCATTTTATTTTTTATCCACATTAGGTAAAGGTTTTTACTCAGTCATATTTTTTAGTCTAACTCCACGTTTCAACCTATACAGATATTGAAAAAGTCATATAAACTACAATAGTTATCACAAGCCCATTTGAAGTTGGGGTGCTGAGGAAATATAAGCAATTATGTGGCTACATATTCCATGAAGTGATCATTTAACCTTGAGTTTTGTTAAAAAAAAAAATCCATCAGAAAAAGGAAGCACAGAAAAGTGTGCTACTTTAGGACCTATACCCAACATAGTTTATATTTTAAGTCAAACAAACATGCATTATGGGTGCCTGTATCTGCCTTCAGCTCAGGTCATGAACCCAGGGTTCTGGAATCAAGCCCCACATTGGGCTCCTTGCTCAGCATGGGCCTGCTTTTCTCCCTCTCCTTCTGGCTTATGCTCCCTATCTCTGTCACTATCTGGCTTTCTCTCTCAAATAAATAAATAAATAAAATCTTTTTAAGAAAGCATTATATTTCAAATGTTTTGATGACTAATAATTTGAAAATGTCTGATTAAAAGCAATAAACATATGTATGAAATTAAAAATCTTTCAAAGTATGTTTTCATTTTTAAAATTGTGTCTAGGTTTTCAAGATCCAAATACATTTTATGAAAATTTGATTGTCCATCAACATAGTCAACAAAATTCATTAGCTTATTATATTATGTCATTAAGAAAGCCAAGTTTATTTAATCAATATTTCCATGTTTGAATGCTTCGTAGATGCTGTTTTGAAACAATAATAAATTTTAGACTTTTGATAAAAATTATTTTAAATGTTCCTATTTATTTAAACATATAATACTACTTAAAACATGAAGTATCAAAAATTATTTTTTAATAAAGTAGCTCTTCTGGAGTTAAATGTTGATGTATTCTATAATTCAGTGCAGCACCTGGATTTCCCTGAAGGTTTATTTTATTACTTATAATAAAATTGTGGAACTATTCGGAGAGAGAATTAGAAGAAAAAACTGTATGTCATACTTCTCATTTCAACCAGAGGCATATAAAAGCTTCCCGTCACTGTCAACATTTATCTTTTCATGATATTTGATGGAGAACTTCTTATCACCAAAGAGGAAAATAAACTATCATTGAGAATCATAGTGTTGAAATTTTTAAATGTAGACATTAATATTTTATGAAAATGTTGTATAAGACATAAGAGCAGAATTCTTTGAATTTCCATTTCCATAGAAGAAAAACAATTACAATAGAAAGATAGGAAACAATTTGACAAAATTTTAGATTTCTGAAATACAAAACAATTAATATTAAGTTAATTAATTTTTAATAAAATTAATTAATATTTAATAAAAATATATTTATAATGTATCTGTTTAAAAACATGTAGTCCAGATGTGACATGAATATATCTTTTTACCAAGTGATCATCCCAATAAAGTCATTGAATGATAAAAACACATCTGTTAAGATATTGCATTCTATCTTTTAAAAGCAAATTATTACAAAGTTTGTGTCATTGAAAAAAATTCTGGTGGGAAAATCTAGGATAGAATACAAGTTTTCTATTTATAACAACTGGAACTATTTGAAATGATAAGTGCTTTTTTTTTTTAATTCCATTCAGTCTTCTGTAAAAAGTCAATGGAGGATATATAAATGGAAATAATATTCTATGTCACAGCATTTTAGTATATTTATCCATTGACTAATAATATTATTCTTCTATTTCTATGTTAGGTTGGATAAACATGCAAAAGTTTTCTTTATTTTATTGTTTACTACCTTTAAGTATACAGTGTTGGTATTTTGTTATAATTAAAATTTCTATCTTTTAAGTTCAAGAGTGTATTCAATTATATTATTTTTTCACACTAAACTGTATAAAGTATATATTAGGCATACTATGAACAGTTGTTGAGTAGACAAATGCCAAGCTTCCATGATTTCAATGGTTCAATTCATTTTACTCTCCTATTATTAATTATTTAATTTAAAAGGTTGGTATTCTACAAATTACCTAATGTCTTTTTCAATGATATCTAAATATGTTATTCTTTTTGTATTTCTCAGGTGAATGTTATAAAGAGTTTTAATATCATTAAAATGTAAAATTTCATGTAATCTGACAACATAAAATAAAGAGAAGATTTTTACCCAGAAGCTTATACACAGTGTGTGCCAGAGTTTAACAGTTGCTGAGAATCATTGTCCCATTGTGCTGTTCTTCTATTATCCTATACAAACACAATATTCATATTAAAACACATTCCCAGCCCTTATTCAAGGGCAGGCAGTATGCTAAGCATTTTATAGACATTATATCATTTAATCCTTACAAATACCTCAATAAAGTTTGATTATTAACCTTATATCACAAAGAAGAAGGCTGAAGTAACAAAATAACTTTTGTTATTATTAAAGGGTTAAGCACTTTTTCAGAGGTGACAGAGCTGGTAAAAACCAGTCTAAGATTTGAAAAAGATTCTGTTTAAACTGAGAAGCATCATCCTTCATGACTAATTCTTCACAAAATTGAGCTTCCCAAAGAGCTGGAGTCATATATTCATCTAAGCAAATATTTCTACCATGATAAAAAGGTTTCTCTTCTCTCAAAACTTTTAAAAATGAATGTGAAAAACATGGAAATAAACCTAAAAAAGAACAGTCAGGATGATCAATGGTATAGAAGGTAGGTATGATAAGCCAAGAGAAAGAAAGGAGGTCAATAGACAACATGTGAACTAAAATTTCTAAAAAAAAATTTGATCTGCTGCTTAATGTCTGATTTGATTACCAATTTTAAGTTTATGGGTCTGGGATTTCCATGAGAAATGCTGACATTCACATCTACATATTTTAGAGAAGCCAAAAAGATGAATTATAATTTAATGAAAGAAGATACTGAAGTAGACATTTATAACAATCTTGGGATTGAAAGTAGAATTAGTAAAATAGGTAACTGACACTGTAGTGTCTTGCCCATTTAAAAAAAAAAATTAAAAAAAATACTTGTGGTAAGCAGAATAATGACTTCCTCAAAATGTACATCACCACATCATTAGGAACTGTAGATATGTTTGGTTACAACAAAAAATGGAATAAAGTTTGCAGATGGAATCAAACTTACAAATCAGGTAACTAAAAAGTAGATAGGTTACACTGAATTAGCCAGATGGGTACATGAAATAATAAGCATGTTTTGAATTGGAAGGGTGAGATAGAAGGGGAGGTTCGTGATGTGCTGTGGGAAGTATTTTACCTTCTGTTGATAACTTCAAAGGTGAAGGAATAGAGCCAGGAGCCAGGGAAACTGTGTGGCCTTTAAAAACTCAAGAAGTAGTGGAAACAAACTCTCACATAGAGCCTCCAGTAGTGAACACAGCCCTCCAAACATCTTGGTTTTAATCCTGTGAAAGTTATACTGGACTTTTGACCTCCTGATTCGCAAGATGCTAAATTTGGGGTGCCTGGTTGGTTCAGTCAGTTAAGTGTCTGCCTTCAGCTGAGGTCATGGTTTGGGGTCCTGGAATCAAGCCCTGATCTGGACTTCTGCTCGGCAGGGAGCCTGCTTCTCCCTCTGTCCCTGCTCCCCACTTGTGCTCTCGCTCATTCACTTTCTCTCTCTCAGATAAAGTCTTTAAAAATGTGAGATAATAAATTTGTGTTGTTTTAAACCACTAAATTTGTAGTATTTTTTTCCTTTACAGCAGCAACATAAAACTAATACAATATTCAAGGGAAACAAATGTATGTTGTTGTAATGATGATCTTTTTGGCATTTTAATAACAATATATTTTATTTCAAAATAATTTTTTAAAGATTTTATTTATTTGAGAGAAAGCAGAGCGAGAGAGAGAGGACAAGCTGGGGTGAGGGGCAGAAGGAAAAGGACAAGCAGACTATCTGCTTCTTAGCAGGGAGCCTGGTGCAGGACTCGATACCAGAACCCTGAGTCAAAGGCAGATATTTAATGGACTGAGTCATCCAGGTGCCCTTCAAAATAATTTTTGAAAACATCTTTGGAAAAAAGCTATTTTAATCAAAAATATTGAACTTATTGTACAAAGTAAACTGATTATAATAGCCATCTGTTTTAAGTTTACAAATTATTTGCATTTTCTTAGTTATACACAGATATATAGGTTAATTAAAAAATATATCTATAATGCTTTTTGAAAATACTGTTTTTCTGGATTATTTTATAATGCTCTATTTAGCTTTGTTTTTTCTGCTGTTTGATATAATTTTCCTAATGTTCACCGTGATTGAGGTTTACTATGTCTCTTGAATGTAAAAAATGAAGTATTGCATCACTTTTAGAATATTTTCAGCCCTGTATCTTTATTTCATCTTCCCTATTCTCCTTCTCTTTTTCTGAAAATCAAATTAAAAAAATTTCAGATAATCTTATTATTTCCCACATATGCTTAGTCTTGTACATATATTTTCTATCATTTTGCCTCTCCAACTTTTGGATTTTTTTTACCTGATTATCAGTTCACTGATTCCCCTCCTTCCTTCCTTCCTTCCTTCTCTTTCTTTCTTTCAAAGCTGTGTTTAATCTGAAGTTAAACATGTTCAATGATTTATAGACTTCAATTTTTCCATTTCTCATTTCTACATTATAATTGATGACTTTTGTCTTTAGTCTGCTATAGTGCCTAGTGCTTTGCTATTATTTTAAATCTTTCCTTTTATCACCTTGAACATAATAACAAAGTCCTATTTTAAAATCTGTATCTAATAATAGCAATGTTTTTATTGCTTCTCCTTTATGATAGGATTGTCCTAGTGTCTTTGATTACCATATATATATATATATATATATATATATATATATGAATGAAATAAATTGAGGTCTAGATTCATTATGTAATACTGATAATTTTTCCCTGATTCCCATCCGATAGGGACACTCACCAGCTGACACATGCAATACATTTTCTAAAAAAAATAATAAAATAAAATTGGGGGCCCAATTTCTTAGGCCCACCTACATGTGTTTAAGGTAAACTGTTGTAAGAACTTACTTACTTTTTGTTCACCCTTAATGCTAGATTGCAGGTTCCTGTTGTCTTAATACAAAGCACGAGATGTTTACCAGTGTGAGAATTCTTGACAAGCTATGGATTCTACTTTCCCTAACTGTTCAAGGTTTTGGGATTTGGGGAACCAGAAGAATGATTTTAACATAGGGAGCTCTGCAAAAGATAGAGAAGTTTAGAGGCAAGTAGAAATTACCAAATGATTAAAAGTTCAAAAATATAAGACCTTTGAGAAAAATCGAAAAACATTGCATTTATATAGTTTAAAGGGTAAATCCTAAAGAACATTTAATGAGATTTCAAATGTTTACATGAAAAAAATATGTATATATAAAATCAGATACGTATGTACAGCTATTAGCTTCCTTCTATAGAATACAGGGCATACAACCAATCATTTAGGCAAAAATTTGTTAAAAAATGAAGACACTAAAACCATCAAAAAAGAGATAATATGGACCTATTCAAAGTACATAGGCACTTGCATATATGTTTTAGCCCACAAAGAAATGGGCTGGAAACTCTCTTTCTCTGTGTCTGTATTGGGCTCTAAGAAACCATTTCTTAAGTTGATTAAAAAAGCCCAGTTTTATGTCATTAAATCATTTTTGTGCATTTTTATAAAGCTTTGTCTGTATTGGTCTATAAAAGCCCATTAATCCTGGCATTGGTAAAACAGATACTTTGAAATGATTTCTTAAAATCACCTTACTTCATAAAATTAACTGAACTATTTTTGAGTGTATCATATAGGCACAGATTTAGAATAATCAGTAACATGCAAAGACTGAAAATAAAAATAAATAAGTAGGTTTCATAGGTAATCACAGTTAGATGAAAATGCATATTATCAGAAACTAGTGATTACTGCAGTAATTCAAGATGATATAAAACTTATATTTAGCTATTTTGACTATTGAGAGAATTATTCCTTGATGTTCATTTGTTATAAAAATATTGTGAAATGTTTATAGCTAATTTCCCTACCAAATAATCAATTTATATGTTTCTTTGTGTGGTTTGTATTGCTAAATTGCTTTGAATTAGGTGAGTCTTTCTTTAGACGGTGAAAGAATTGAACAGAATTTCACTATGGTGTTGAGAACTGAGAAAAAAATCAAACCTGTGGCATTATTAGCTTGTAGGAAAACAACAACAACAACAACAACAAGTAGGTCTGAAAGAATGTAAAAAAGAAAGATAAAAATTAAAGATATTAAATGTATACATTAATATTCTTGAAGAGAAAAAAATTGTAGCAATTATATCCTTCCTCTACTCAGCCCTTGCTCAAAAATTTTGCTGAAGATCAAGGTCAAACTTAAAAATACTTGAAGGCTCGGAAAAATTCTGTTCTGTGTTTTATATATGGACATATGCTGCACTATGTCTTTTGGACCATATTGTAATTAAACATGTTAAATGATATCTTGCAGTGTTCAAAACATTTTGTTGGGTGATAATGGGAACATAAAGCTAAATATGATGCCAGTCTTGACTTCAGGATTTACAATGTTGTGGGAAAAATAAGTCATAACCACATGTAGCACTGTGTATAGTTTAAAAGAAAAAGAATATTATAATAAGTGTCACAATCAGAAAGTGGCAAATCAATTATGTAGATCTAGGAGAAGTCAGTAAATCATAAGAGATGAAGTTATTATTTTAAATGCTTCAGATATCTTTATTTCTTTAGACTTTGAAAAGTAGCTTTTCTATGACTTGCAGCTTCACACAATGGGTATTTGTTATTTTGCTTTTAATGTGTTGTTTCCAACAAAACAATCTACTTATACATATTTGCTATGCATTCTGTTTTTCCCTTTCCCAAGCTTTACTCTCTGATTTTCCAATTGGCATTAATAAAGCTATAGTCCTTTATATTTAAATCAATTAAAAATTCATATCCTGAAAACGTTCAAGCATCTAGTAATTCATTTAAAATGGAGCTAAAGCAGAAGAGAATATTTCGGGATAGATGACAATAAGGTATAAGTAATGATGAAAAATGCCATTGAACATTGTCATTAAACCATGGTATGTCTATATGAAACTAAATTCAATTAACAAAAAGCAGGAAATTCAGTATAACCAGAAGTCAACCCAGGCTAGGCTGAAATACTTAGAACATTTAGTACACCCCATGACTAATACAGTTCAGCTTAATCCTGTTACTCAGACAGTTATTTATTTATTTATTTATTTATTTATTTATTTATTTATAAGGTTTTGTTTGTTTGTTTTAGTGTTAACATATAATGTATTATTTATTTCAGGGGTACAGGTCTGTGATTCTTTAGTCTTACACAATTCACAACACTTACTTTAGCACATATCCTCCCCAATGTCCATCATCCAGCTGCCCCATCCCCCCAACCTCCTCTGCTCCAGCAACCTTCAGTTTGTTTCCTGAAATTAAGAGTCTCTTATGCTTTGTCTCCCTCTCTGGTTTCATCTTCTTTCATTTTTTCCTCTCATCCCCTATGATCCTCTGCCTTGTTTCTCAAATTCCACATAGCAGTAAGATCATCTGATAATGGTCTTTCTCTGATTGACTTATTTTGCTCAGCATACCCTCTAGTTCCATCCATGTCATTGAAAATGGCAAGATTTCATGGTTTTTGATGGCTGCATAGTATCCCATTGTATATATAAACCACATCTTCTTTATCCATTCATCTGTTGATGGACATCTGGGCCATTTCCACAGTTTGGCTATTGTGGACATTGCTGCTATAAACATTGGGGTGCAGGTGCCCCTTCAGATGACTACATTTGCATCTTTAGGGTAAATACCCAGTAGTGCAATTGCTGGGTCATAGGGTAGCTCTATTTCAACATTTTGAGGAACCTCCATACTGTTTTCCAGAGTGGCTGCACAAGCTTGCATTCCCACCAACAGTGTAAAAGAGTTTCCCTTTCCCCACATCCTCGCCAACATCTGTTGTTTCCTGACTTGTTCATTTTAGCCATTCTGACTGGTGTGAGGTGGTATCTCATTGTGGTTTTGATTTGTATTCTCCTGATGCCAGCTTTGCTGAGCACTTTTTAATGTGTCTGTCGGTCATTTGGATGTCTTCTTTACAGAAATGTCTGTTCATGTTTTCTGGTCATTTATTGATTAGATTATTTGTTCTTTGGGTGTTGAATTTCATAAGTTCTTAATAGATTTTGGATACTAGCCCTTTATCTGATATGTCATTTGCAAATATCTTCTCCCATTCTGTCTGTTGTCTTTTGTTTTTGTTGATGGTTTCCTTTGCATATAGGAATTCAGTAAGGTGGCAGGATAGAAAATTGATGCACAGAAATCAGTTGCATTTCTATACACCAATAACAAGACAGAAGAAAGAGAAATTAAGGAGTCAATTCCATTTACAATTGCACCCAGAACCACAAGATACCTAGGGATAAATCTAACCATGAGGCAAAGGATCTGTACTCAGAAAATTGTAGAATAGTCATGGAAGTAATTGAGGAAGACACAAAGAAATGGAAAAATGTCTATTGCTTATGGATTGGAAGAACAAATATTGTTAAAATATCTATGCTCCCTAGAGTTGTGTACACATTCAATACAATCTCTATCAAAATACTATCAGCTTTTTTCACAGGGATGGAACAAATAATCCTAAAATTTGTATGGAACCAGAAAATACCCCAAATAGCCAGAGGAATGTTGAAAGAGGAAAAATAAAGCTGGAGGCATCACAATTCCCGACTTCAAGCTCTGTTACAAAACTATAATCATCAAGACAATACAGTACGGGCACAAACATGGACACATAGATCAATGGAACAGAATAGAGAACTCAGAAATGGACCCTTGACTCTGTGGTCAACTAATCTTGGACAAAGCAGGAAAGAATATCCAATGGAAAAAAGACAGTCTCTTCAACAAATGGTATTGGGAAAATTGGATAGCCACATTCAGAAGAAAGAAACTGGACCATTTCCTTACACCACACACAAAAATATACTCCAAATGGATGAAAGACCAAAATGTGAGAAAGGAATCCATCAAAATCCTTGAGGAGAGAACACAGGCAGCAACCTCTTCGACCTTTGTCACAGCAACTTTTTCTGAGAAACATCACCAAAGGCAAAGTGAACAAAGGCAAAACTGAACTATTGTGACTTCATCAAGATAAGAAGCTTTTACACAGACAGGTGATTAGTTAGAAATTCAGATGATAAAAGTCCATATAGCTCTTTCTACAGAAGTCCTTATCAATTTCTTGAATCAAGTAACAAATGAGCTACATATATCTCCTAGAAGTCTGAAAAAGTTTGTTCTAGTGAAGGTCCACTATTGGTTAAAAATATATAAAAGAATACACTTGGGTTCTAGAAACAAATAGTTCATCTATCCATATTAAGCAGAATGCTTCGTTCCGGGTTAAGGCAGTTGGCCAGATCACAAAATGCAACCTCTCAACACTGTGTTGTACCTGTTTATAATGCCATCTATATGTGTCTTTCATTCTAAAACCAAAGGCTCCCCATAGCCTAGCTCTTATAATTAGTTTCACAGAACTTCCGTATTTCAGAAGCTCTGTAGGGGTAAACAAAGATGAGTTATATAAAAGTCCATTATTTATTAAGCATATATACAAATGCATATACATTTTTTGGATGTCAAATTTATATAAAATAAATCTACACATCTTAAACACAAAGTATGAAGAGTTTAGACAAATTTATGCCTTCAGACTAACTGCATCAGTCAAGATAGGGAAAATCTTGGTTACTCTAAAAAGTTTATACCCTTTTCAATACAATCCCAACATTCCCAAAGCAGTTGTGATCTCTAGCATCATAGATTGTCTGATTTTGACTTCATAAAGATAGAATATTATAGTATGAAAACTTTTGTGGCCACCTCTGCTCTACTTAATGTTTATGAGACTCATCCATGTATCAGCAGTTAGTTCACTTTTATTATAGTGACAATATTCAAAAATCTGCTTATCTCCTCACTTGTGAAAGTTGTTATTTATTATTTTGGGTCATTCTGAATGAAACTTCTGTGAAAATTCTTGTGCATGTATTCTAATGGAAATATGTTTCCATTTCTCTTGGGTCAATAATTAGGAGCAGAATTGCTAAATCATAGGGTAGAGGTATATTAAATTTATAAAAATCTGCCAGACTTTTGGTTCCAGTCTCGATGGTATAACAGGCTATCAACTTACTTTATTTCCACAAATAATTGGAAATACGGACAATATACATCAAGGAAGTGTTTCTAAGTATTAAAACTCTATAGAAGGTTTTCCATTCAGAGAAGGCCAAGGCACAACTTTCTTCAGTCATTATGTATCTGGGTTCCTCTGACATCAGTCACTTCCACCAGTCTGCCCAAGTTTGACCCAGGAAGATCAGAGTTGTTTACTAGGGAATTTGGCATCACAACTGCTCTAGCCTCCAAGATCAACTGCCTGAATGTATATCCAAAAAAAAAAAAAAAAAAACAAATTGATGATGACATTTGCAAGGCAACTCGGTGGCTGGAAAAGCCTAAGGATTACAGAGAAATTGACCATCAAAATGGACAGACCAGATTGAAGTATTCTGTTTACTACATCAAACTTAGAATTATGAAATTATTTGCAACCCTGAAATATTCAGCAGAGAAAAGACATTTATCAGAACATTTGGTTTGCATTATCTGATTAAAAAAAAAAAAGGAAAAGCTTTGGTTCAAATTTAACTTATTTTGAACAAACTCTAGGTAACACAATATTCTTGGTGAATAATTAACATATCACATTATTGGGAAATCCTATTTGTGTATCCTATTTTTTGTGGGTCAGATATATCAAATAACTGTAATATTAAAAATAAAAAGTAAAATTTCAATATAGGACTGTTGTGAATTTCAATATATCATTTAGTGCAAATAGGAGGATGATACTTTGATAAAATAGTGTTAAGGTATAAGTAAGGTAGTGCACAACCATATAAATTATGATTGGGGCCAGTTAAATTTTTTCTGGGGTTACATATAAATAGAAAGTGGGTGTTAGCATTTTCATGAGGTCACAAAATGTCAGTTGTTGAATAATGACTATGAATAAATATCCTATTCACAGAATTTTACTCATCCTCCTGTTCTATTTTGAAGAAACCACTTTGGTAATGGATAGGTATTTATCGCCTACCATTTCATTGTGGGAGTCATTTTAAAAACATATTTGAACACTTAGCAGCTGGCTTATATTTTTATCCATTTCCCATTAAAAAGAAAATTATCTCCTTATTACCTCTTTTGCCATGACTCCCTTCTTATGACTGACACAATAATGTGATAAGTGATATATAATATGCTCTATATTGGGCGCCTGGGTGGCTCAGTGGGTTAAAGCCTCTGCCTTTGGCTCAGGTCGTGATCCCAGGATCCTGGGATCGAGCCCCGCATCAGGCTCTCTGCTCAGTGGGGAGCCTGCTTCCTCCTTTCTCTCTCTGTCTGCCTCTCTGCCTACTTGTGATCTCTGTCTGTCAAGTAAATAAATAAAATCTTTAAAAAAATTTAAAAAAAATAAAAAATAATATGCTCTATATACACCAGGCAGGACAACAATGTGATAAGATTGCTATTGTTTGTGCTATCATAGCATTTTATTATATTTTAGGAAATCCTACTTTATCTGATAGAGATGGTGTCAGAGTGGCCAGGGAGAGAAAAGCAAGGAGTGAATTCTATAGCTGTAGAATTTCAAAAGGATACGTTTTCTTTACAAAAGCTGCCTCAGATGAAGCATCAGCTACCATTTTAGAAATTCCCTCACAACCTATTTATATAACCCAGACTAAATTGCCAGATAATTACTTTTGGACTGGCACAAAAAGGACATAACATTAACAGCTAGAGAAGGGGGCTGAAAAAAATTGTTAGAATTACAGCAAGAAAAGTTTTCAAATAATTACTGAAGGAAAGAACAAGTTTACCTTACCTGGGAAACTTGCCCCTTCAAATATTCTTTACCCACCACTTTGTAGAATCAGCATTTCCCCCCTAGTTTTGAGATATAATAGACATAAAGCATTGTATTAATTTTAAGTGCAAAATATTATTGTATATAAGTATATGTTGCAAAATAATCATAATAAGTTTAACTAATATTTGTCCCATGCACTCTTCCTTGTGGTTAGAATTGTTAAAATCTACTCTATTAGCAACTTTCACCATGTATGCGTTATATCTCCGGAACTTATGTATCTCATAACTGAAAGTTTGCACCTTTTGACCATTTTTAGTTGTTTTCCCCACTCACCATCCCCTATGCCTGGCAACCACCAATCTGTTTTCTGTATCTATGAGTTCAGGGTTTTTTGTTGTTGTGATTGTTTTTACATTGCACATATCACACAAACCATACAGCATTTTTCTCTCTCCATCTGATTTTGTAGAATCTTGATGAATCAAGACAGACGAATGAAAAGAACATTGGCTCTGGATTCAGAGAGAGACTGAGATGATTCCTGGTTCTGTCTCATCATATGGACCTTGAGCAAGCTGTGCAATCTTTCTGAGCCTCCATTCTTTGTCCTTTATCATAGGGATAATGTTATTCACAAGACAGATTGTTGTGAGGATAGATTTCCATGTGTAAATATCTAAGATTATCTGGCAAAGAGGGGTCTCAAACAACTGGGACTATCTTAATTATCTTTTTCTCTCAACTAGCTTCTTAATTTTGTTTTTTAAGCATGTTCATGTCTTTTTCTTTCTGAAGACATTTTCTGTAGTCTGTGATCTCCTCATGAGCTGTCTTTTTTTTTTCTTTTAATTACTAAAATGTTTGCAAGATTTACCTAATTCCACTTTCTTTCCTTCTTCTCACTCCTTACCTTTTTAGATCTGTGTCTTGACCTTTAAATTTGTGCCTTGATCTTATCATCTCACAGAATTCACTAAGGGTCTATTTTCCATGCTTGCTCACACAGTTTTAGTTCTTACACCTTTGCCTTCCTTTCCAGGCCTCTCTGTTTTTGGCTTCCTTAACTCTGTTTTCTTTCTTCTTTTTCTTTCTGTTTTTCCCCTTGATCTTCTACAGAACTGCACCTTCTCAAACCCCACACCAAACTGTTTTTACCTTTCAACCTTAAGATCTATTCCTTGACATTATGCTCTAAGTCTTTTCCAATTTTCTCTCTGAACTCCTGTCTAGGATTAATCTACTCCTACAAGTTCAGACAGCATGATTATGCATCATCTCTGAATGCCCGCTCTGATTTACTGAGGTTCAAACCTTTATTTCAGGCTGGGCTGAGCATATATCATAGGTGTTCAGACAATAGCACATATTCAATATATTCAAAATCAAAAAAGCTACCAAAAAGTGATCTTCTCCTTGGGTTCTCTTTCATGTTTAAAGGTCTTATTATCCTTTTAATTTCCCTAAATAGAAATCTCTAATTTTCAGCATTTCCCTTTCACAACCCTTCTCATCTGATAGCTTTGCAGTGGTTTCTCTGCTTCCAGTCTATCACACTATTCTTCAGAAAAAGTTTGAGATTACACTGCTTAGAATGCATTAGAATTTCCAAGTAAAACTCTTTAGTGAGACATCAGATATCTTTTATGATAAGATCTTTCCAGTCTCATGTGCAAAATTTTATCTAGACAATTTATGCCCCAGTTATATAGGAATAATCCATTCCCTATGAATCCATCTACATTTTTTTTCCTTTTAGACTCCCCTTCCCTTCCCTTCCTCAGGCTTTTACCACTACTTGCAATGCTAGATTTTCCCTTGATTTTTCCAGCTGTTACAATATAAATTGGCCTCTGGAAGTCATTCAGGGAGTTTCTTAGCCTTCACGAAAGACTCAGTTATGATTAGTCGGTATTTTAAGTAGTGAATAGGCACATCAGTGTTTTCATTCATTTTTGCTTTTTTTATTTCAACTTACATGGTACTTGATTTAATTACTTGTGACTCTCCTTCGCTAGACTATAAAGTCAGATAGTTTTATTCTATCCATTTCCTCAATGTCTGCATCATAAATATTCAACCATGTCTAAGGAAGGATATACAATTAGAAAAAAAAAGGCAGTAGGTCTAATTTTAAAATTTAGTTAAAACAAAAATCTCTTACAATTCAGAAAAGGCGTGCATGGAGCTGTGAGGGAGGAGCACATCTGCTTAGAGAGTCAAACAACTTAAATAGTATTTGGTAAGCAAAAGTAACCTATGTTACAACATGATTACCCTTAATTTGGAGGAAGTCTGTATCTGTGATACTTTTCTAATATTAGAAAGATATGTCAGTGAGACTATAAAAGCTGCGTAAAAGTTATTACATATGAAACACAAAATTAATTAATTTTATGTTTCAATTGTGAAGAAATCCAAAATCAATCTTTAAATATCATTGATTAATATGTGAAAATAGTAGCTACTTTTTGGAAGGTGTGGCTTTGGATGTTTATTATAGCTTGGAATTTTACCTTGATTTAAAAGAAGATCAATATTTCAGACTGAAATGTGCACATTTTATGGAAGTGAAAGTTCACAAAATCCTTTTTAGAATTTTAGGAATTAAATAAATATTAACCTCACAAATGGGTTCATAAACTGGATCAGGCTCTCTGATTATGTTTCCATTATCTATTTACTTGCTTTCCCTCTGTCTCTATAAATGAACCCATGGTGTTAGAGTTTAGCAATGTTGTCATGTTAGGTGGCAGACTATAGTGGTGGTTCCATCATGAACTTACATGTTTCTACTTATTTGTGGCAACTTATTTTTACTACTTTTTCAGACTCTGTCCCTCTTTCTTCCTCTGTCCTATTTATATTTTGCAAGGGCAAGCAGGTGCAGGTAAGTCTAATCAGTTGCAGCACTGGGGTTTTTCTGCTCTCTGAACCTTTCCAACATCCAATTTGCAAGTCTGAATTTTCGAACAGACACTGTGGTATTTTTCCTTAGATATTGTCTTCTGAAATACCCCTTTTCTTAATTAGCCACCCTAATGGGAAAAGATAGTAGTTTGGTTTTATCTCAGTTGTATCTTATGAATTGCTTCACCTTCCCCAATTAAACAATGTCCCTTTCATCTTCCTTATGAGTCTGAACTCCCTCCTATATTCAAAGATTTTCTGTAGGTGTCTAGCCTCATCATGTCAATGGCACATTAAGGTATAACACGGGATTCCTCTTGCTTCAGCAGCTCCCTTTTAAGGAGCCTGAAGAAGGTTATACTACTGAAGGCCCCAAAAGCCCATACATAGAAGTCAGGACATTAAATATCTTGATATGTCCTTATTTACCCTACATGACAGGGATATCATCCTTTCAGTATTATGTTTTCTTCATTTATAAAGGTGAACAACAGTGTCCTCTTACTGTACCTTTTCCTATCTTAGTAGCTGTAAGATTTTGGTGGTCGGGTATTGAGAATGAGTACTGTTTGTACCTAATTCTGCTTGGGTAAGCTTGGGGTTCAATTATCGACATTAGTCACTGCCCACCCTGCTTTAAATGATACACAAAATGGAACTAGGTATCCCCTTCCCATGCACTTGCTATCATTTAAGCATACATCAACACAATTTTAGCTGTCCCTGTATGACTGTTCAGAAAGCTGACTCTCACATCTCTGGAATTCTCACCTTGCCAAATCTCTGGTTTAAAGAGCTTAGGTATTCAGACGAATCTATTAGTCATCAAATAAATTTGGAAAACCTCATGTACACAATATCCCCCTTTGGAGATGTACAATGCACATCAGCATCATAAATCCTCTAAACCTGTGGTAGGGAATTCTGCCTAAGTTAACATAGTCTTTCTCAAAGTTCTCAAAGTTATTTAACCTGAGATTTATTTTTTGTTTTCTAAGTAATATTTCATAAAATTAGGTTTCTATAGAGCAAGTTGTAAGAAATGCTGAACTCTATTACTAACCTGGGAGGCTGATCTTAAGGGAAAGAAAACCTTGGAACACACAGGGGAAAATTAGGATTATAGAAGTGCCACATTCCAGCTGGAAAAATTCACACATGACTAACTCTTCTAGCCTTTCCTTTTTTGTTGTTTTTATTTTATTTTGTTATTTTCTTTGCTGGTATTGTCTTTGCTATGGCCCAATAAACATCAAAATGACCAGAACAACAACACTGGTAACCACAAGCCTCCTAATTGCAGTATCTTTGTTTCCCCAAGCCTAGATTGGATATGTTAGGGACAGAATAGAAATTTTAAAGTTTGCTTTTGAATTTTTTTTTTTAAACACAGTGTTTACTTCAAAATTTGTACAAATCTTAACCAAACCACACGATGTAAAGACTGAATCTATGAAACACTATTGTTTTCACAGATTATTTTGGTTCTTGTTTTTTTAAGAAATTTTTTAGATTTTTTAAAACAGTTTAAAATCACAGCAAAATTGAAGGAAAGGTATGGAAATTTCTCTTGTATTTCTTGTCCCCATACATGCATTATCAGCCTTCCCCACCATCATGGTACATTTGTGATGCTTAATGAATCTACATAGACATGTCATAATTACCCAAAGTCCATAGTTCACATTGTGGTTCACTCTTGGTGTTTCACATTCTATGGTGTTGGACAAATGCAAATAACATGTATCCATCATTATGGTATCATACAGACTATTTTCACCGCCCTAAAAATCCTCTGTACTCTGATTATTCATCCATCCAAACCATCCTCTATTTTGTCTTTTTAATAGGAACTTAAAGTAAGAAAATATTTGACTTGTTCCTATCCATTTATTCCATACAGTACCACCATAGTTGTGATCAGTAGAAGCATGATATTTTATTAAGTCACATTGTGAGAAAATATATGAATTAGACATTCAAATTTCTAAGACAAAAGGACAAGCAATTTATCATTTTTAATACAGTGATTTAAGTGTTCTCTAAGCTCTCTTATCTCAAATAGTAAATTTATTCTTATTGAGCTTCTAAGCAATTGACCCATGGCCTTCAAATTTTATCCCATTTTGTCATCTTAAACATCTTACACTACAGGGTCCTCCTCTTTGGTGATGCCTATTAGGTGCATCTTTTCATAGAATAATCCATTACAATAAATTAATACTATCATTTTACCTCCAACTTTAAAAACTTTATGCTTGGGGCGCCTGGGTGGCTCAGTGGGTTAAAGCCTCTGCCTTCGGCTCGGGTCATGATCCCAGGGTCCTGGGATCGAGCCCCGTGTCGGGCTCTCTGCTCAGCGGGGAGCCTGCTTCCCTTCCTCTCTCTCTGCCTGCCTCTCTGCCTACTTGTGATCTCTGTCTGTCAAATAAATAAATAAAATCTTAAAAAAAAAAACAAAAAAAATTCATGCTTTATGAACTCTGCTTTGAAGCTAACACTTCCATTTTCTTTTCTGTTCCCCCTACCCCTGATCAAATACCAAACTTCATTTAAGGTAGCAAAGAAAGACTAAGCTATTTGTATTTCAATTTCAATTTTCACTAATATTTCCATTTGCTTAAAATGTTACTCTTTCAAAGTAGCTGAAATGTTGGACAATGACACTCTTGGGGTGGGTAGAATGATACTTTTCCATTAATGTCAATTTTTTATACCTGTATTTTCAGACTTATGTCACATCTACTTGCTGTTTTATCTTTGTAAAGTCAGGTGGGCCATGCTATAGCTAAGATGTAATATGTCAAGTATTCTGAAAGAGTAATGAAAAAAGTGACCTTCAATTTATGTATTTATTAAAATATATGCTATTACGGAACATTTAAGGAGCTCAGCTTTCTGAATCACCAGCACAATCAACATCATAATCTTGAATCAAGTACCTTCATTGTTCAGTTTATAGTTGACTGGTTAATGATGTAATTTTGATGTTATGGTAGCTTCATAAATATATAAAGCTTTTAAAAACAATATTCTAAAAGAATATTACTATTTTATTAGCAAAATAGAATATATCATATTATAATTTCAATTAAAAAGAAATAAATACAATATTTCTTTCCTAATATTGGCCTTTGGAAACAATATCTTTATAGTAAATACATGGAATTTTATTCAATGCTTAATTATGTACTATTCCTGAAAACAGCAAGCTTATTCATGAATCTTTAGTATCTTTAGATATGCGCTGTTCCATCTTGTGGAAGGCTCTCACCATCTATCCATCAGCTAAACCCCTACCTTTCAAGTCGCATTTGAAGAAAATCTCATTTGGAAAACCAAGAAAGGACTTGAGCTTTTACTTCTTCCAATGTTAGTCACTGCCTTCATAATATTGACTCTGAATATTTATCATATTTCATGTTTTTTCTTACACTGCTGTTTAATTTGCTTACATATCTACCTCAACTTGTTTTGTGTTTTTATTCCTATCAGCTGGCACATTATTGTTACATGTAACAGGTGCACTAAAAAGGGAGTCAATGTGAACAGTCTAATTCAAAGTATATTCAAAACTGTAAGGGTGCCTGGGTGGCTCAGTTGGTTGAACATCTGACTCCTGAATTCAGCTCAGGTCATGGTCATGATATTGAGTCCTGCATCTGGCTCCCCTCTCAGCATAAGAGTCCCCTTGTCCCTCTCCCTCTACTCCTTCTCCTCTCTCTCACTCTTTCTCTCTCCTAAATAAGTAAATAAATTCTTAAAAACAAAAACAAAGAACAAAGAACAACAACAAAAAAATGTACATTCAACCTGTATAATAGCATGGATTTCTTGTACTAGGAGAAGTTAACTGTGTTCTAGCATTTCTTCCTCTCAGTATTCATGACTGTGTATCAGCCTGTTTTCCTTCAGTAATCTGGGAAGTACTCCTCTGAGAAGAAGTTTTATATTTGGGGGATTGGAGAGGGTATAGTACAAAGAACAGAGTATAAAGAATAAAAGTAAAATACTTTAAGTCTGACTCCAAGCACTGTTTAGATTAGAGGCTTCTCTAAGTCATTGACTAGACTTTTGTGAATATCAGTTGAGAATGTAGATCTATCTTTATTATGATATATAATTCTAGCCTAGCTTTACACTTTTCAGTTGTTGAGTCACAGAACTTATTTTCCTTCTAATTTCATGCTTACAAGGCATCCTATTGATTCCAGTTCGGCTTCTCATGTCTTTTGCCCATAATGAAAAATACATGCTAGCCTGACAAGCTGAATCTACTTCTATTAACAGTTAAAGATTTTACAATAAACTAATCTGTATGTATTGTTTTATTATAAATGAAATACAAAATTCTTGCTTTTGTGGTGTGCACAGAAAACATGCAGTTGTTTTCTTACACTTTGAAAAAGTGTTGCTCTTTATAGGTGCTGTGTATAAAAAGTATAATATATTTGAACTTACCAGAGCTTTAGTTCTCCACCGTTTAGGAACATTTGATCTCCTAATGTTTTCTCACCCCTAGCTCTTACCCAAGGTTAATGCCAAATTGTCAGCAGGGCAGGACCCAGAAAAACAACGGTTTTGGAGAGTAATGTCACTTAGCTGTACTCTAGAGGTGCCCCATTCATTCATTTACTCATTTATTCATTCATTCCTCTATCCACTAACAAATTATTTACTGGGATGTGCCAGTGCTAATAGAAGAGATTCAAAGACAAAGATATCATCACCATGTCAAGAAATTACAATCTACTCAAATAAGAAAAAAAAATGCATTGGATACCATGTTTGAAGTCTGTGTGAGGTATATGAGGGCACATGGGAGAGTGGGAGAGAGCAATCATTTCTACTTTTTGATTGTAATTGTGAATTAATATTAATAGCAATGACAGTTTGATGATTGTTTACAAAGGAGGTAAATAAACAAACATAGGAGCCCCATTGTGGCATCTAATCTGTAACAATGGTGCTATAACTACACCACTTTAGGAAATTCAGTGTAAAATAAATCATGTTTTTTTTCTAATATGTTTCAAGATAATGTTGCTGAAACTGTAATCACTGCTCTCTAGAGGTGCTCTAACATTCTTGGCTCTGAAGGTCTAAATATCAAAAAATCTTGCTTCTGACTACCTTTATTTCCCCTTAAGGAATGATAGAATATGGTTTACGTTTTCTTTTTTTTTCTTTTTTTTTTAATTTTATTTTATTATATTTTTTATAAACATATATTTTTATCCCCAGGGGTACAGGTCTGTGAATCACCAGGTTTACACACTTCACAGCACTCACCATAGCACATACCCTCCCCAATGTCCATAACCCCAGCCCCCCTAACCCCCCTCCCCCCATCAACCCTCAGTTTGTTTTGTGAGATTAAGAGTCACTTATGGTTTGTCTCCCTGCCAATCCCATCTTGTTTCATTTACTCTTCTCCTACCCCCTTAACCCACCATGTTGCATCTCCTCTCCCTCATATCAGGGAGATCATATGATAGTTGTCTTTCTCCGAATGACTTATTTTGCTAAGCATGATACCCTCTAGTTCCATCCACGTCGTCGCAAATGGCAAGATTTCATTTCTTTTGATGGCTGCATAGTATTCCATTGTGTATATATACCACCTCTTCTTTATCCAGTCATCTGTTGATACACATCAAGGTTCTTTCCATAGTTTGGCTATTGTAGACACTGCTGCTATAAACATTCGGGTGCACGTGCCCCTTTGGATCACTACGTTTGTATCTTTAGGGTAAATACCCAGCAGTGCAATTGCTGGGTCATAGGGTAGTTCTATTTTCAACATTTTGAGGAACCTCCGTGCTGTTTTCCAGAGTGGTTGCACCAGCTTGCATTCCCACCAACAGTGTTGGAGGGTTCCCCTTTCTCCGCATCCTCGCCAGCATCTGTCATTTCCTGACTTGTTAATTTTAGCCATTCTGACTGGTGTGAGGTGATATCTCATTGTGGTTTTGATTTGTATTTCCCTGATGCCAAGTTATATGGAGCACTTTTTCATGTGTCTGTTGGCCATCTGGATGTCTTCCTTGCAGAAATGTCTGTCCATGTCCTCTGGCCATTTCTTGATTGGATTATTTGTTCTTTGGGTGTTGAGTTTGCTAAATTCTTTATAGATTTTGGATACTAGCCCTTTATCTGATATGTCATTTGCAAATATCTTCTCCCATTCTGTCAGTTGTCTTTTGGTTTTGTTAACTGTTTCCTTTGCTGTGCAAAAGCTTTTGATCTTGATAAAATCCCAATAGTTCATTTTTGCCCTTGCTTCCCTTGCCTTTGGCGATGTTCCTAGGAAGATGTTGCTTTGGCTGAGGTCAAAGAGGTTGCTGCCTGTGTTCTCCTCAAGGATTTTGTTGGATTCCTTTCTCACATTGAGGTCCTTCATCCATTTTGAGTCTATTTTCGTGTGTGGTGTAAGGAAATGATCCAATTTCATTTTTCTGCATGTGGCTGTCCAATTTTCCCAACACCATTTATTGAAGAGGCTGTCTTTTTTCCATTGGATTTTCTTTCCTGCTTTGTCAAATATTAGTTGACCATAGAGTTGAGGGTCTATTTCTGGGCTCTCTATTCTGTTCCATTGATCTATGTGTCTGTTTTTGTGCCAATACCATGCTGTCTTGATGATGACAGCTTTGTAATAGAGCTTGAAGTCCGGAATTGTGATGCCACCAACTTTGGCTTCCTTCTTCAATATTCCTTTGGCTATTCGAGGTCTTTTCTGGGTCCATATAAATTTTAGGATTATTTGTTCCATTTCTTTGAAAAAAATGGATGGTACTTTGATAGGAATTGCATTAAATGTGTAGATTGCTTTAGGTAGCATAGACATTTTCACAATATTTATTCTTCCAATCCAGGAGCATGGAACATTTTTCCATTTCTTTGTGTCTTCCTCAATTTCTTTCATGAGTACTTTACAGTTTTCTGTGTATAGATTCTTAGCCTCTTTGGTTAGGTTTATTCCTAATTATCTTATAGTTTTGGGTGCAATTGTAAATGGGATGGACTCCTTAATTTCTCTTTCTTCTGTCTTGTTGTTGCTGTAGAGAAATGCAACTGATTTCTGTCCATTGATTTTATATCCTGACACTTTAGTGAATTCCTGTACAAGTTCTAGCAGTTTTGGAGCGGAGTCCTTTGGGTTTTCCACATATAGTATCATATCATCTGCGAAGAGTGATAGTTTGACTTCTTCTTTGCCAATTTGGATGCCTTTAATTTCCTTTTGTTGTCTGATTGCTGAGGCTAGGACTTCTAGTACTATGTTGAATAGCAGTGGTGATAATGGACATCCCTGCCATGTTCCTGACCTTAGCGGAAAAGCTTTCAGTTTTTCTCCATTGAGAATGGTATTTGTGGTGGGTTTTTCATAGATGGCTTTGATAATATTGAGGTATGTGCCCTCTATCCCTACACTTTGAAGAATTTTGATCAGGAAGGGACGCTGTACTTTGTCAAATGCTTTTTCCGCATCTATTGAGAGTATCATATGGTTCTTGTTCTTTCTTTTAATAATATGTTGTATCACATGGATTGATTTGCGGATGTTAAACCAACCTTGCAGCCCTGGAATAAATCCCACTTGGTCGTGGTGAATAATCCTCTTAATGTACTGTTGAATCCTATTGGCTAGTATTTTGGTGAGAATTTTTGCATCTGTGTTCATCAAGGATATTGGTCTGTAGTTCTCTTTTTTGATGGGATCCTTGTCTGGTTTTGGGATCAAGGTGATGCTGGCCTCATAAAATGAGTTTGGAAGTTTTCCTTCCATTTCTATTTTTTGGAACAGTTTCAGGAGAATAGGAATTAGTTCTTCTTTATATGTATGGTAGAATTCCCCCAGGAAGCCGTCTGGCCCTGGGCTTTTGTTTGTTTGGAGATTTTTGATGACTGTTTCAATCTCCTTACTGGTTATGGGTCTGTTCAGGCTTTCTATTTCTTCCTGGTTCAGTTGTGGTAGTTTATATATCTCTAGGAATGGATCCATTTCATCCAGATTGTCAAATTTGTTGGCGTAGAGTTGCTCATAGTATGTTCTTGTAATTGTCTGTATTTCTTTGGTGTTAGTTGTGATCTCTCCTCTTTCATTCATGATTTTATTTATTTGGGTCCTTTCTCTTTTCTTTTTGATAAGTCTGGCCAGGGTTTATCAATCTTATTAATTCTTTCAAAGAACCAGCTCCTAGTTTTGTTGATTTGTTCTATGGTTTTTTTGGTTTCTATTTCATTGATTTCTGCTCTGATCTTTATGATTTCTCTTCTCCTGCTGGGTTTAGGGTTTCTTTCTTGTTCTTTCTCCAGCTCCTTTAGGTATAGGGTTAGGTTGTGTACCTGAGACCTTTCTTGTTTCTTGAGAAAGGCTTGTACTGCTATATATTTTCCTCTCAGGACTGCCTTTGTTGTGTCCCACAGATTTTGAACTGTTGTGTTTTCATTATCATTTGTTTCCATGAATTTTTTCAATTCTTCTTTAATTTCCTGGTTGACCCATTCATTCTTTAGAAGGATGCTGTTTAGTCTCCATGTATTTGGGTTCTTTCCAGATTTCCTCTTGTGATTGAGTTCTAGCTTCAGAGCATTGTGGTCTGAAAATATGCAGGGAATGATCCCAATCTTTTGATACCGGTTGAGACCTGATTTAGGACCAAGGATGTGATTTATTCTGGAGAATGTGCCATGTGCACTAGAGAAGTTTGTGTATTCTGTTGCTTTGGGATGAAATGTTCTGAATATTTCTGTGATGTCCATCTGGTCCAGTGTGTCATTTAAGGCCTTTATTTCCTTGTTGATCTTTTTTTTTAATATTTTATTTATTTATTTGACAGAGAGAGATCACAAGTAGGCAGAGAGGCAGACAGAGAGAGAGAGAGAGAGGAGAAAGCAGGCTCCCTGCCAAGCAGAGAGCCCGATGCGGGACTCGATCCCAGGACCCCGAGATCACAACCTGAGCTGAAGGCAGAGGCTTATTAACCCACTGAGCCACCCAGGCGCCCTCCTTGTTGATCTTTTGCTTGGATGATCTGTCCATTTCAGTGAGGGGAGTGTTAAAGTCCCCTACTATTATTGTATTATTGTCGATGTGTTTCTTTGATTTTGTTATTAATTAGTTTATATAGTTGGCTGCTCCCACGTTAGGGGCATAGGTATTTAAAATTGTTAGATCTTCTTGTTGGACAGATCCTTTGAGTATGATATAGTGTCCTTCCTCATCTCTTATTATAGTCTTTGGCTTAAAATATAATTGATCTGATATAAGGATTGCCACTCCTGCTTTCTTCTGATGTCCATTAGCATGGTAAATTCTTTTCCACCCCCCCCACTTTAAATCTGGAGGTGTCCTCGGGTTTAAAGTGAGTTTCTTGTAGGCAACATATAGATGGGTTTTGTTTTTTTTTATCCATTCTGATACCCTGTGTCTTTTGATTGGGGCATTTAGCCCATTAACATTCAGGGTAACTATTGAGAGATATGAATTTAGTGCCATTGTATTGCCTGTAAGGTGACTGTTATTGTATATTGTCTCTGTTCCTTTCTGATCTACTACTTTTAGGGTCTCTCTTTGCTTAGAGGACCCCTTTCAATATTTCCTGTAGAGCTGGTTTGGTGTTTGCAAATACTTTCAGTTTTTGTTTGTCCTGGAAGCTTTTAATCTCTCCTTCTATTTTCAATGATAGCCTAGCTGGATATAGTATTCTTGGCTGCATGTTTTTCTCGTTTAGTACTCTGAATATATCATGCCAGCTCTTTCTGGCCTGCCAGGTCTCTGTGGATAAGTCTGCTGCCAATCTAATATTTTTACCATTGTATGTTGCAGACTTCTTTTCCCGGGCTGCTTTCAGGATTTTCTCTTTTTCGCTAAGACTTGTAAATTTTACTATTAGGTGACGGGGTGTGGACCTATTCTTATTGATTTTGAGGGGGGTTCTCTGCACCTCCTGGATTTTGATGCTTGTTCCCTTTGCCATATTGGGGAAATTCTCTCCAATAATTCTCTCCAATATACCTTCTGCTCCCCTCTGTTTCCTCTTCTTCTAGAATCCCGATTATTCTAATGTTGTTTCGTCTTATGGTGTCACTTATCTCTCGAATTCTCCCCTCGTGGTCCAGTAGCTGTTTGTCCCTCTTTTGCTCAGCTTCTTTATTCTCTATCATATCTATCTATATCGCTAATTCTTTCTTCTGCCTCATTTATCCTAGCAGGGAGAGCCTCCATTTTTTATTGCACCTCATTAATAGCTTTTCTGATTTCAACTTGGTTAGATTTTAGTTCTTTTATTTCTCCAGAAAGGGCTTTTATATCTCCTGTGAGGGTTTCTCCAATATCTTCCATGCCTTTTTTGAGCCCGTCTAGAACCTTGAGAATCGTCATTCTGAACTCTAGATCTGACATATTACCAATGTCTGTATTGATTAGGTCCCTAGCCTTTGGTACTGCCTCTTGTTCTTTTTTTTTGTGGTCAATTTTTCCGCCTTGTCATTTTGTCCAGATAAGAGTATATGAAGGAGCAAGTAAAATACTAAAAGGGTGGCAACAACCCCAGGAAAATATGCTTTAACCAACTCAGAAGAGATCCCAAATCATGAGGGGGGAGAAAGGGGATAAAAAGAGGTTCAGAAAGAAAAGGAAAAAAAGAAAAAGAAGAAACAATTAAAAAAAAGAAAACAAATAAAGAAAAAATATAAAAAAGAAAATATATATATATATATATTAGATAAACTAGTTTAAAAACGTTAAAAAAGAAAAGGGTAAAAGTTAAAAAAAATTGGCAGAAGAAGAGAAAAAAAAATTGAAAAAGAAAAAAAAATTAAATTAACTGCAAGGCTAAAGAATCATGGGGAGAAGCCATGAGTTCCGTGCTTTGCTTTCTCCTCCTCTGGAATTCCGCTGCTCTTGGTATTGAAACTGCACTCCTTGGTAGGTGAATTTGGCCCTGCCTGGATTTCTTGTTGATCTTCTGGGGAAGGGGCCTGTTGTAGTGATTCTCAAGTGTCTTTGCCCCAGGCGGAATTGCACTGCCCTTATCAGGAGCCGGGCTGAGTAATCTGCTTGGGTTTGCTTTCGGGAGCTTTTGTTCCCTGAGCGCTTTCCGTAGAGTTCCGGAGGACGGGAATGAAAATGGCGGCCTCCCAGTCTCTGGTCCAGAGGAGCCGAGAGCCCGGGGCCCCACTCTTCAGTGCGACCTCAGAGAACAGTGCCCAATTACTCCCGTCACCTTGGCCTCGGGCCGAGTTCCAAGCTGACCAAGACTGCGACTGGTTCAAGGTAACCCCGAGCTGAGAGTCACTCCCCGGCTATGTCTCTGTAGCTGGCTTCCCCGTTCTACTACCTGTAAGCTCTGTGACACTCAGACACTCCCGATCCTTCTATGATCCTGCGGGACCTGAGGCCACGCTGACCCCGCGTGGGCTTCATCCACTTCAGGCCTCTGGAGCAATGTCCCTCAGCGGAACAGACTTTTAAAAGTCCTGATTTTGTGCTCCGTTGCTCAGCAGCTTGCCGGGAGCCGGTTCCTCCCCCCGCAGTCTATCTTCCTGTCGCTTTGGATTCACTTCTCCGCCAGTCCTACCTTTCAGAAAGTGGTTGATTTTTCTGTTTCTAGAATTGCTGTTCTTCTCTTCGATCTCCCGTTGGATTTGTAGGTGTTTGCAATCTTTAGATAAGCTATCTAGCTGATCTCCCGCTACCTGAAGTAGTCTCAGCCTGCTACTTCTTCGCCATCTTAACTCCTCCCCTAGAATATGGTTTTCAAAATGAACTTTACTTAGAAACCAAGGAAGGATAAAATAGAGCTAAAACACAAACAGTAAATAATAATTCATTACATTGGTATATGTAACTATGTAATAATCCTACTTGATTGTTTAATAAAAATTTTAAACTACAAATTTACAAAGCAGAAATCTTAAATTTCCAAAGCAAACTTTCCCTTAAAAAAAAAAAAAAAAAAGCTTTCCCTTTTTAAGTAAAAAATCTAGGAATCATCCTTGATTCTCTATTTTCTGGAACCTATATGCAATTCATCGACAAGTATACCAGTTCTTCCACCAAAACATTTTTCAAATTCCCTTTAATTCTCCCTACTTCCATGGCCCTTCCCTTAGATGTCATACAGATTTTCACAATAGCCTCCTAATTGGTCTCACTGGTTTAACTTTCATTTACCATTCCCTAAAATCCAGTCTTCAAACAGGAATTAAAGATTTTTTATAAAAAATAAAAATTAGGACAAGTCCCCCACCCCCCCCACAAAAAAAAAAAGGAAGAAAGGAAGGTAGGTAGGAAGGAAGGAAGGAAAGAGGAAGGGAGAAAGGAAGGGAGGAAGGGAGGTAGGAAGGAAAAAAAGGAAGGAAGGAAGGGAAACATTCTGAGGTTCCTCCATTACTCTTTAAATTAAATCTAAACCTATTACTGGGGCCTTTAAGATCCTCCTTCCTCTGGTTGGTCCCTACTAATCTCTCCAGTTGTAGTGAACAATGGTATCTAGTATTGCTATACTCTATTCACAATGCCTCCACCAGGAATCTCCATAACTAAGTATTTCCATACTTGAGACTTTGGCACTTGTTCTTTTTGTCTTCTTTGAATGGTCTCCATTCAGTGCTGCCCCTTGGTGGGTTTATTTTCAATTGTCACTATTAACTCTATTTACTCTATTCACAGAACTTAGAACATTGTAAAACTTTCTTGTTTATATATTTAATTTTGTCCCTCATTAGAATATAAGCTGTCAGAGGAAAAGCCAATATCTCTTGCTCACCACCAGGTCTCCAGCAGTTACCAGGCTATCCAGTACACACTAAGGATAAATTAAATATGTAATTTATATATTGATGAAATTAAGATTATTTACTTTGAGCTGTATACTATCTGTATTATTAAATATAGTTTATATTGCTTTCCTCCACAGATGCCTATTTTTAAAGCAAGATTCACCTACCTAAGCAACTAACATAAGATGGTTTTGGATGGAAAATGTCGATTTCACTGATAAGATTCTGTTTCTTGGAGAGCCTTTTTTGATATGTTCTTAGATATGGTCACCATCTCCTCCAGCATCAAGCTTTGCTTCTCTGTTTCCCTGACTTGACTTCAAAGGGCCTTTCTAATCCTGGACCTACTCAGGGAGAAGAAAATGTGTCACTTGGACCAAAGATCCCTCTCCAAAGAGTCCTGCTTTATACCTGCACACAGCTCCACCCAAATCCCCATGTCAGGTTTCTTACCTGTGAATTTCCAGATGTTTGACTTTTACCCCTGGATTTTTCAAGGTCAGACAAAAACTGAAGTTTCCCTTCATGTTTATCTTCCAGAACAAAGATGTTTTACATATGAGACAACCACACAATGGTCACTATCTTTTCAAATCTGATTTTCAACCCCACTTAATTGTCAAACATTCTAAATAACTTTTCAAAATGAGTAATTTATAATAATTTAAAAGTAAAATAAACACATTCTCATTGGAGGTAAAGTCATTCTAAGGAATCATCAAAATCCTGGCCTCTGAGTGTGGCTACCAATAACACAGCACAGGATGGAGCTGACTTGTTAGAAATGATGTCAAATAAAGATTGTTGATAAAGATCACCTGCAGTAAAAATAAAATGAGACATACTGGCTACTCTAAGAGAAGTTGCCTAACCTTCTCGTGCAAAAATTATTTCTCTTTCTCTGTTCCTCATAGGTTGCATTTGAAATATCAAAAAAAAATTTTTATGTAGAATTGATTTATTATTTAGGAATTTTTGTATAAGTGCGTATCTTAGGAATTTGATCACTGTCAACATTCAAAACATTTTTAGGACTTCCTAGCTTGTCATAATTTAACAAGAATTTTTAAAGTGACCTAGATATTGTTACAGATGGCTGTGCAATCTTAAGACTCATGATTTTGACATATGGACATTCCTATTTTTTTTTTTTTAATTTTGTAGGACTTTTCAATGAAGGAGAGGTTGCAGAAGTGATGGTCTGAAAATGAAGTCTTTGTCTTAACTAAGAGGAGTAGAGTCTTTTCAAAAACTTTGAGTTCCTCAGATCAATATGAACTATGTTTTAAACTGTTTTTCATTGATTTCTTTTTTTTTCTCATTTTAACTACAAATCTGCCTAACACGTTTCATGTATATGTATGTGTATGCATATATGTGTGTATGTATGTGTATGTATATATATGTGTGTGTGTGTGTGTGTGTGTGTGTGTGTGTGTGTTAACAGTGAAGATAAAAATATAGAATATGTAGAAAAGTCTTTCAAACTGAAGGTCTTTCAAGTATGTCATTTATCACTACCTTTCTAAAATAATAAAAAAAAATACATATTTTATCTACATCTGCAACATAACTAAGTATTAATGAAGATCTTTCCAGTCTCACTCCAGCCAATGCATTTAGGCATTTAGATAAGAAAAAGCATTATCAGCACAAGCAGGAAGTGTTTGGTTTCTCACTCATTTTGTTTAAATCTTTGTCATCTGTCTTTTAGCTCTTGAGTCAGTGTATAAATATCATGAACAGATTTAAATGCTCAAGTGTGCCAGAGGCAATAAGCAATAAGCATATTTAAAAGTGAAAAAAGATACAATCAAATGACTTAGTAGAATCAGCTCTTTACCCTCACAATTTTAACTTAATCTTTAAATAGAGACAGTCATTTGATATATCTGTTCCTGCTGAGAGAAAACACACTGCTATATATTGGCAAATACAGAAAATAAACACTGACACTGATCTTTTTTTCTGTAGAGATTACAATTACTTGTAACAATTTCATTAATAAATGCATTGAATGGCTAAATTTTCCTGAGCATTTATTAAATGACTGCCAGCAAACTTAGATGCATTTAGATCAATCACACATTTAATTATATCAAAAAATCTGAGGTGAATACTATCACTGACCATGTTGTATAAAGGAAATTAAATTTTGAATATATTAAGTAACTTTAACACCACTGAGTTTACTCAAGTATAAACTCAGGTGGCCATCATTGTAATCACTAACTGAACATGTGCCACACATTTTTTTTCATATATTTACATAAATCTAAATCTAGACACTTTAAAAATAAACACTTCTCCTTGGTGGTATGTTTTGTACATTCACACTACTCAAGAAATATTTAAACAAGTATATACTAAGTGCCCATTATATGCTGGGCATAATCTAGATGCTAATGATACAGCAGTTAAAAACAGTTGTGAAGGCTTCCATTGTCTTTGTCTCCATTCCCCTAAATAACTATTTTTCTCCCATTTTACAATACTTCTTCCTTTTAATAATTTTACTCAATTTTAACTCATAAAAATTCAAATATAGTCTCCTCTACCATCAATCCCTCTTAAATTCTGAGCTAGTCAGAGCAATAAATATCTGTCTATCTGCATACTTCTCCTGCAGATCATGTCCTCCATCTTGCAAGCTCTCCTTCAGACTTAGCCAGCTGTCCAAAGCATTCTCCACTGCCTATGATTCAGTATCTATAACAGGTTTTCTCTCCATTCAAAATGGATAACCAGTCAATACTCATGGTTCCCTCCATTGGGAAGATCTCTTCTCACAATATATTGAGGCCATTCCGTACACCAAACCAATCCATTCATGAACCAAGCTCTGAATTCATCTTCCTACACTAGCAGATCATTAGGGAATCTTCACCAGTATAAATGTGAGCACTCTTAGACATTAATTTATGAGGTGTTTGTGCAACAGTGGTAGCTGATATGAAAGTTCAGTGCCATCAACACATGCAACAGCCTTTCTTTTTTAATGTAGGTATGAATTTAGAGTGCACACAGGGAGAGGTAGAGGTAGAGGACAGAGAGAATTTTAAGCAGATTCTACACTGAGCATGCAGTCTCATTTGGGGTTCAATCTCATGACCCAAGATCATGACCTGAACTGAGATCAAAGGTTGGACACTTAACCGACTGAGCCACCCAGGTGCCCCACATGCAGCATTCTTATATGCCCTGATACTGCTCAGGTGATATCCAGGGTATACCACTTCATCTCATAATGGACTATTCAATTGCTTCTGGGCTTACATGACCTATGATTCAGCAGATGTGACATTAACCAGCTTATGATAGGCAGTTCTGGCCACACTTGATATACCATGGTTAGGCTTGCTGTCAGTGTGAGGGTCCAGCAGGATGTCAGAAGCTTTTTTGAAAGTAATATAAATCTCTCATACATATAACAGAATTCTGGTAGCCTAAACTACAATTTCTTCAAGGATACTCTAATATCATATGATCATATTGAATAATATTGCTCAAAGTAGCAAGGTCTTTTGTACCATAGCCTTGATATACTGTAGAGCCTGTCCTTGTTCTAGACTCTACTCAGAACTATCAGTCCTCCAGTCTCTGGATCTGAGTAGAATTCTTGGTGTGAAATATGCTGTCTCCAGAACCCTAAAAGTCTTACTAGGCATTGTGGTACCTTTTTTGTGCCTGGGGAACAAGAAAAAATGGTATATTCTTTACTTTAGATGAGATTGTGATTTATTTACACCTTTTGGAGGACATGTGTCAACTAAGTCGTCTAATGCACTAGCTTTCCTCTGGCATTATTAGCTTAATGCCATTGATAAAGAGGCCCAGTGTGATATTCTGCAGAATGTATAGCTGGTCCAGATCTCTTTATATTATGACAGAGGGCAGAAGAGTTACCATAGCTCTGAGGGAAAGCTGTAAATATATACCACTGGACTTTCCAAGTGACTGTCCACTGTTCATAATCCTATTTTGGGATAGAGATGAAAACATGCTCACCATATCAATGACTCAATATCCTATAACACAGCATGTGGGGCTGTGTTATCTGCTGTAGCAATGATCCATCATCTGGCATAGTAGCTACAACTGGGACTACTATCTGTTTTAGATTTCAGGGGTCTGCTCTCATCTACCAGTTCAGGACACCCCACCTGAATTCCTTATGTCTTTAGTAATAAAATGTATTTCTTCCACCCCTTTAAGGATGTGGTATGTTTTACATTATTATACCTGTGAGGAGGACAGTTTTAGGAACTTCCACTTGCTCTTCCACACAATGATAGTTCTCAAATGGATGCACTAACAAGTGTTAGAATTTTGCCAAGTATCAGCTATGTCAGTTATACTTTAAGCAACTGGGAAAATGACAGTTAGGTGAGTCCTTAGATCCTCTGGACCCACTATAAGCTGGACAAAGAGCAGACTCTATATTAAGAGCCCAAATATGGTCCCATTCTAACTGGGAGGTCATAATAACATATCGAGTCTATGGATGTCATTGGTAACTTGATGAGTGTTGGCACTGTATCCAATAGTTTTGAAAGTATTCTCTTTTTGTCTCAGTGTAAAATTCCCTCAGTAAAAATGATCATATTTTCCAATGGGGAAGGACTGAAAGAATAATCTCCGTATACAATTGCTATGGAGTTACGGGTTTATTTCTTCTGGAGTTCTGACTATTCTTTTAGTCATTGGGTTTTTGGTCCAAAAATTGGCTCAGTAAAGAAAGTTGTGCAAGGAATTCTGCTTGCCTTTTGAGTTGTCTGCCCTGATCACCCCCTCTTCTCTTTCTTCCTGTCTTCCCTCCTTTCTTCTTTCCTTTTTTCTTTCCTTCCCTTCCCTTCCTCTTGCATTTCCTTCCCACTTCCCTCCTTCCATCCATTTCTCCTCTCTCCCTTCTTCCCTCCCTTCACTCTCTCTCTCTCTCTCTTTCTCTGTCCTTCCCTTCTCCCTACTCTTTCTTTACTTCTTGATTTCTTTTGAATGTAGAGTTTGAGTAGTAACCTTGTCAGCAGCTCATCTGTCTTGCTCTCAGGGAAACTCTGTTCTGTTAACACATTTCATAACTCTTGGCAAACTGGTTCCCATGGCTTTACTGTGATCTGTCTGCTCATTACAATAATTACATTGACCTGACTTCTGGCCTTCTGATGGTTAAATGCTACCTATACAACTTTTTGTTGTTTATTTTTTTGTTTGCTTGTTGGTTTTTTGTCAAGTGATTACACCTTTGCTCTCTGGGAGCCCAGTTCTTTCCTAGCTTTCTTTAAAAAAAAAAAAATCAAGTCCCAAATAGAACAACCAGTGAAATTCTTAGTGAGATTCATAGCTCCTCATCAACAGATTTCTTTTATTTTTATATATATTTTTTTATTTTAAGGATTTTATTTATTTATTTAACACAGAGAAACAGCAAGAGAGGGAACACAAGCCTGGGGAGTGGGAAAGGGAGAAGCAGGCTTCCTGCCAAGCAGGGAGCCCGATGTGGGTCTTGATCCCAAGACCATGGGATCATGACCTGAACTGAAGGCAATGCTTAACAACTGAGCTACCCAGGCACCCTAACAGATTTCTTTTAAATTTGGGAAATGATGTATCTTATAAGTCCTCTATGGAGCATGTTTTCATGTTTTTTGTTTTAGAGTTTATCAATGTCTTCTTCTATCATCTGCCATAACAACATTGGCATTTTACCTCCATATATGTTTCTTATTATTGCTGCAGCAAACTGACACAAACTTGGTTACTTAAAATGACACAAGTTCTTCTCATGCTGCCATCTGTCTGGTTCTCTCTTCCAATTTCATCCTCCACTTTTTAAGATGACTTGTGATTACATTGGGTCTACCAGGAAAATCTAGAATAACCTCTCAAATTTTACGGTCAGCTGATTAGCAACTGCAATTTCATCTATAACCTTAATTTAGTATTTCCATATAACCTATATATTACAAGGTCTGAAAATTGGGACATCTTTGGCAACATTTTTCTATCTACCATGGTTAGTGTAGGCTCTAACTTTTCCATGCTTCTAGCAGACACTCCTACCAGTTTTTCTGCATCATCTCCCAGAGTTCCTATCTGGTTGTTAAATCACGTAAACTTCTTTTGGTCTCAGCCTTTCTTACAATTAAGTATTGGGATGTGGTTCTCCGTTTTCTCCATCCTCCCACTGTAGGAGATGAGAGCCTTTTTGTATAATATGGAAGAGACCTCTGGCTTTCACACAGTTAACATCAATTGCCAAAAATCACTCTCAGTCTTTTGCTCTCTTTTCTCAGAACAGTCACATTTAGCAGTTCCACTATACTTAATGTTATTTTTTCTCTCGTAACTCCCCAAAGATTAAACATTTCACAATTTGTGCATTCTCACCAATTAAATCACCTCAATTTGTCACAGGTGACTTGCACTACTACTTTGGGCCAGGAGTTTTCTACACTTCACACCCTACAGTGATGGGGTCTTTATTTCCTGTTGAGAGGTGAACAATCCAGCTCCAAAATTCCATGTAAGTGTCTTCCTTTGGTAACAATTCTGAACCATTTCTAGGTTGGATTCCCTAGGAAACAGAATCTAAAATGCTCATTACCATATAGGAGGTCTATTAGAGAACATTCTTGGATTTTCCTCTGGAAGGAAAGGGAAGAAAGAATGAATGTGCAAATAGACAAATCAAGCAATCTCAGTGGAAACCCCACAAAACGCTATGAGGAGTTCTCAAGATGGAAGAGTGGTAGCCTTGGGGCCAGGTGCCTCTCTTCACTTGAAGCAATTCCTGAAGGCAATTACAGTAGAGGCTGGGCAACAAATCCTTCATTCCTATAGGAGATCTATGAAAATCATAGCATCTGCCATACTATTTTATCTTTAATATTCTCTCTGCCTCCTCTTCTTTTTTCTTCAAAACTTGTCCCTTCCTCATTTGGATTTTGCTTTTAGGAATAAAAAGCCAGAAAACATTGCCACAAACCACCTCAAAGCAAGAAGCACAGGAATTATTAGTTGCTTGAACATGAGAAGGGAATGAAGGATCTGTACAAAGAATACATAAATCAATATCCCCAAAGTCATATGTCATATTTAAGTTCCTAGTCCACATTGTATTGAAAGAAGAAAATTAAGTTCTGGTAAACTTCCTGTCTTACACTAAACACAGGGTCAAACTATCTTTCTATACTTTTCAGCTAGAGTATGCTCAGGAACTTCCAGATAATCAACTTAATCATTGATTATTTAAGTTAAAAATTCTGACCACCTGTTATTTGTCTGGCCCTATTCAAAACTGTGTAAAAAAGAAAGGCATCTGTATGATACAATTTATTTCTGATGTAAAGATAAATAATAACAAAATAACAACTTTAAAAAACAAAAATAACATAATCTCAGATTATAGTAAATCATTTGATTTAAATAAACTGGGTAATGTGATAAAGTATAATTTGGGAAGATATTTTAAATAAGAATTATTTAATATTAGGTTACCCATAGTCAATATTTTAATTTTTATTGGATTAAAAGTTGTTTGTGGTCAAGTTTCAGTTTGCTCTTTATTCTTTCACATCTCTTTCATTCCCTTTATAGTCCTTCAACAACCTCCCCCACTTTCATAAATTCTGACAAGTTTCTAAGAAAGTGACACAGCACAAGACTTATATTAACTCTTAAATTTTAGACTATCCTAATCTAAATCAACAGCTTAATTGGTCCTTTTCTAAGATATAAATAGCTAATATAGGCACTATGTAATTGTTTTATTTTTAAAGTTTATTTTTACTCCACTTTCAATTATTAATGGAAATAACTGATATATTATTATTTAAAGTATTCTAAACAATGATAATTACTAAACAAAAGAAGTAGAAATTGATATATTTGTATGGAGAGTTTTTATTGTTTTGTGGGGGTTTTGGTGTGTTTATCACTTTTGCTTTGTTTGTTGTTTTTCAGTGGCCACTCCCTGAGTCATTTTTATTATGCTCCATATAATTTATCCTTCCTGTCATGGTTTGTCTGTAATCCTGTCATTACTAGGTAGTAAAATAAGAGGAATCTTTCAACATAGCCAACAGAGGTATTCTTGAAATAAATGGATGATATAAATCCCAAGATATGGAGAACAACGTTAGTGGTCACTGCTTTCACTCTTAAACTTACTCCTAAAGAAATGACAGTCTATAACAATGCCTAGTATTCTACAAGAGAAATAGAATATAAACAAAAACAAAAACTCAGTGACATAATGTTTTCACTGTTTTAAGGATAAGTTAGTATTTCTATGAGATGAAGTAAGTATTTTTCTGAAAATGTCTATAAATTTATATTTGAGTCAACTTAGAATTTGTATGTTTTAATATATGATAGACTTTATTTCATTTTTTCTGTTTAAAAATCCCCACATTAATTGATTTTTTGCTAAAATATCTAATGAGACTATTACACATTTAAAAGAACAAATTTTAACACATCACAGTTAGCCCATTATCATTTTCACACTTCTACTACTTAACTGTAAATGTTAATGTTTAAAAGAAAATAGTCTTATTAAAATATTTTTCTTATGAAATAAATACATTGTTCTTCACAGGCTTTTTTCCTTAGTAATTTTTAGACAAATTTACCTCTAATGTGATTGTTTTATTATAGAAATAAAGCATATATGTAATATAGGAACTACTAGGGATTGAGTATAAAACTAGACTATTTTAACTTTTGTGTAAATTAGCCATAGAATGATTATTATTTATTTAGAAAATATACATCCCACAAGATGGTAAAAGTGAGGTGTGATTATTTATATAGAGAGGGATCCCATATATATGGAAAAATATTTGTTTAAAAAAGTATAAGCTATACATTTAGATATATGGATATATACACATTGGGGTTTTACTGTGTTTTTTTTGTTTTTTGTTTTTTGGTGAGACAGATCATGTGCAAGGGGCGGGGAGAGGAGCGCGGGAGGGGCAGAAGAAGAGGCAAAGAGAATCTTAAAGAGGCTCCATGCCCAGTGAAGAGCCAGACACAGGGCTTAATCTCAAGATCCTGACCTTGAGATAATGACCTAAGCTGAAATCAAGACTCAGAAGCTGAACTGACTGCACCACCCTTTTTAACAGTAATCTGATAAGGGGTAACTAAAGTGTAAACATAATTCTACTTATTTATTTTGATCAAGGTAAATGTTAGTAATACTGTGCCTTTAGATATAATTTTATTTTAAAGTTGCTGCCCGAAAACTTTACCTTAATAATCCCAAGTTTTATAGGCATTTTAATAAATTCTCTTAGAAGTCCTCATGAAATTTTTTAGTTATGTTCAAATTAAGCCACTTGTTAATTTGGCTTATTTTCAAAATATATTCATTCATTCATTTATTTATCTATTTATTTGCTTATTTGGGTAGGTGTCTGCTAGTTGCTAGGGCTACTACAAAAAAATGTTGTTGTTGTTGTTGTTGTTTTTAAATAACAGACACTGGATGGTTTGAATAACAGACATTTATCTCTCACAGTTCTGGAGAAGTAGTCCAAGATCAAAGTGCCAGAATATTTGGTTCCTGGTGTGAGAGCTATTCCTGGCTGGCAAATGGGCACCCTCTCACTGTGTTCTCACAGATGGAAAAAAGAGAGAGATCTCTGTTCTCTCTTCCTCTTTTTACAAAGGCACTCATCTATCATGGAGGCGGCACCCTCAGGACCTCATCTCAACCAAATTACCTTCCAAAGGTAATCACACAAGGGATTAGGACTTCAATATATGAATGTGTTGGGGATACAAATATTCAGTCCATTATAGTAGACTATCTACTAAAACTTAAGGTTTTGCTTTTTGTTATGTACAATGATAAATTTTTACAGTTAGAAGGAACCAACGTTAACATATCTATTAAAACTCTAGTGTTACTTCCTTAAACACCCATAGCAAGGGGAGATCATTCCATTTCAAGGTAGTCCATTAAACTTTGTGAACAGAGAAAACAAGGGACCAAGGTACTTAGTCTATTGTAACCTCTATACAGGTTAGGTAAGCTTCCATAAGCTTCAGTCTCTACATCCCTAAAACAGGTATTAATGCAATGTCTTCTTCTTCCCTACAGCTGTTTGGATGAATAAGTAAAATATAAAAGGTTAAATCATTAAAAAAATAAAATGTCACAAAGATATGAGTTTAAATTATTATTACCTAATTTTTTGCAAATAATGGATGAGAAGATCAAGATCTCTGTGTGTATTTATCCAGCTCTTTATTGTATACTTATATATTTTATTACTTATTATTGAATAATAGTATTTACCATGTATACCTGTATTAGGTTTAAGTATAATTTTCATCTGGAATAAAAATTCACTTCAAGGTCAAGTTATATTTTTAAATGTATAGGCAAGAATCTGTTTCTCTAAATCAGAGAGCTTTAAAAACAAATTCCAAATGAAAATCACTTGTAAATTTTAGGGTAGTATAAAAGCATGATAATAAAACTATTTTTAAAAATGATTCTTATATGTACACCTTTCCATAATCCACATGCAAAATCCCATTGTATACTTGAAAAAATTTCACTAAAAAGACCTAAGAGGAAGATGTTTGAACCATGACATAATCATAGTTATGACACTGTTATGTCAATTTGATCACTGAAACTTCTGAATGTGATAGAATTTCCTTCAAAATAGAAGTGAAGCTACCCACCCCTCAATACAAACCATATATCTATACATATCCCACTCATTCCTCTCAGGCAAAGCATCAGAGTTCAACCCAGTGCTCTATTTCAAGGGTTGTTTTATCTAATAAAATGGTTATATATGGAGCCTTGTTTTGTACTTTTTCAGTTATTAAGCAGATGGGGTTGGTAGCATAGGAAGGTGGGTAGGCATACTGACAGGTAGATATGCTCTCAGAGGCAATTTGTAGAAAGGAAGAATGGTCACATCGCGTTTTATTGTCTTTGTTTCTAAAAAAGAATACTGGTTTCCTGGGCATCAGCACCCCAGCATTCAGTTGAAACTGAGCCAATTATTTTAGGCAAAAGCATTTCCAATGGAAGTGTTCAGTTTTTCAAAGCAAAACAGGTATCTTGCACTATACCCTCAAGGCTTTGATTTCGGCTGTGTCAGCTGAGAGGATTCTGATTCTGTATATAAAAATCTGATTCACAACAAGTTTGACACATGCTGCTTCAAAGAAGTGAAGGCGTCTCCAAGTCTCATTCAGAGCCACAGCCTGGCAGCAAGTTCATTTTTGTCTTCTGAGTTGTTTTTCTTTCACCCTTTTGCTGAACAGAAACCAGAAAATAACTCTGAGAGGAACTGCACACTGCAACAGATGTATTACACATAAATATACAGAAACACACAGAGAGCTCTGGAGAATAGAAGCTAGTGTTATCTACAAAATCTGTCAATTACATAAAATTCAGTGCATAAAACAAAAATAAATATTACACTGATCTTGCCAATTATTATAAATAAAAGAGCTTTACCTTTCAAGTAATGACTATAGAAATCTGTGAGACAAAGAAAAAAATATATATCCAAGAGTGGACTATTCCTATAGGATACCAAAAGAATCAGCAGACAGTTTTTACATTGGTAACTATCCCTTTCTAACTGCCCAGAGGCATCTGATTTTTCTTTTTATACTGAGTTGACTAATCGTTTAAATATCTCATGAATGAGTATGGTTAGCCTAAAATGATCTTGACTCTGTGTCCCTTTCATTTCCCATAGCTCCAGTTCAATTCCCTTCATGGCATCAGTACCTCTGAATCACAAAAATAGATATGTCTAATTACTCATACATAATGTGCTCTAGATTGAATGTGTCCCTCTCAAAATTCATATGTTGAAAATTTAATTCACAGTGTAATGGTACTTTGAGGTGGGGCCTTTAGGAGTTTTTAGGTCATGAGAGCAGAACCCTGAGCAATGGGATTAATGCCTTCATAAAAGAAATCCCAGAATAGTCTCTCATCCCTTGTGCCATGGGAGGTTACAGGGAGATTGCTGCCAGTGAGGCAGTGGGCTCTCACCAGACAGTGAAGCTCCTTCCTCGTGCCATTATCAGAGACTTCCCCGCCTCTAGAACTGTGAGAAATGACTATTTGTTGTCTATAAGCCACCCTGCTTGTGGTACTTTTGTTAGAGCAGCCTTAATGGACAAGACATTGTGAATACCAATCAATATTTTATTTTCCCTAAGAATGTTTGCACTTTATGGCTAATGCATTATTATCTAATCAAGACTCTGGCTCAGGTAAAGAAATGTTCCACTCCCATGTGTAAAGAAGGGAAGAGATCTTATTAAGAGGTAAGAAAATCCTTTTAAAAGAACATAACTTACCTACTCTGACTATACTTAAAAGTTCATCCCAATACAATATTTGGCCTTTTGGTAGACCGTTGTTCTTTTTTTTGTTTGTTTGTTTGTTTGTTTGTTTAAGATTTTATTTATTTATTTGACGGACAGAGATCACAAGTAGGCAGAGAGGCAGGCAGAGAGAGAGGAAGGGAAGCAGGCTCCCTGTTGAGCAGAGAGTCCGATGCGGGACTCGATCCCAGGACCCTGGGATCATGACCTGAGCTGAAGGCCGCGGCTTAACCCACTGAGCCACCCAGGCGCCCGTAGACCGTTGTTTAAACCCAAGTTACAATGAAAATAATTAAATTAGATTATTTAAATATTTAAAATGATTTTAACCTTCAAAAAAGGTTAGTTTCAGTAAGCTGATTAAATCCAAACTCATTTTTTTCTAATGAAACAGATGAATATATATATACACACATGTATAACTACTTATAAATATATATGTATACATATAAATGAATATATATTCATATAAATATATGATATATAAAATATATATAAATGTAAATATATATATACAAATATATATATTCATATATATATATATATATATATAATTGGGACCTGTATAAATGTTGTCTTTATATATGTGTCACCATCTATAATATTAATTAATTCAAAGATAGTGACCATCTAAAATACTAATTAATTCAAATATAGGGACTTTGTCATATTCTCTGTGCCCATCATCATACAAGGAAATATAGGACTTATTTAAATTAGTGATGGATTGAAATAAAGTAAAAAAATCCATCAACCATCTTTTTCTTTGACATGTGGGAAAAGTATTGCTGGGACAGGTAAATAGCCAGTTTTTAATTTAATTAATAAACATATTAATTTTATAAAATTTGAATTTTGATGAAATTCTAATATTGGCAAAAATCATTATTAAGAAAAACACCACTAGTAAATAAATAATTCCTTAAAAATGATAATTTATTCATATAAAACTAAGCTGGATAGGAATAGCAAACTGGTCTTTCCAAATTGACCTGATTTTTCATATGTAGGAAGTTGAAAATATATGTCATCAGTGAAATGTCTGGAGGTCTCCATGCAATGCAAGGAGAATATGCTTATAACAGAATCCCAGAATGAAAATACAGAGCTTTGTCTTAATCGACATGAATTACAACTTTGACTTGCATTGTGATCAAAATAAGCAAGAATGATGGGTTATGCAGGTGAGAAAGAAGGGGTAAAAATTAATAATTTTCACTGAATCAGCAAAACAATGGTATAAAACTTGGTAATTACTCAGTTCTGAGACCAATACATTACTTATATTTTATAAGTATCAGATGCAAATTTCTGAAAAAGTATGTATTGTATACATGTGACTATCTTATATAGTCATATATTTTGCTCGTCTGTATTTTATTATTTCTATTTCATATTTCTTTGCATTTTTGGTCTTATTTCTATTTATTTTATTAGTATGGGGATATATTTCACACTATGATTTATTGACCATTCTACTGTATATTTTGTGATGCATTATTTTTTCACAGCAAGAAAACTCTTCCCTGATGGGTTTTGGCAGTCTCCACCCCACCACAGCTCCCATAAAACAAAATCAAAACAAAACCCAAGGACACAATAGGATTTAACATTAAATTAGGAAAAATGTTATCCATTCAAACGTTTTGGAGAATGAAGACAGGGTAACAGCTATAGGACACAGTGTATTTACTTAAGAATTAGCAGCTGATAATTAAAACCTGATTCTTTGCTAATGGCTTTCAAAGTTTTGAATGATTCCTTGATGTTACAATAATGTAACTACCAAAGAACAAACACCTTGATCAAGAGGTTTTCTTTCTCCTTGCTCTGTTGTCAATTAGTAAGACGGGTACTACAGATGAAAGACATAGCAGCTATATAGAATTAATGAAATGTCACTGTCATAAATGGCAATATTGCCTAAGGAAAGATATTTCTCTTAAGGGAGTATTTAACAGAAATGTGGATGACTAAGATCTTTAAATCTCTAATGGGTTTTTAAAAATTAATCCTTGTTTACTCTAAGTATAATATGATGGTTAATTTTATGTGTCAACTTGACTGGGCAGCAGAATGCCATGATATTAAGTCAAATATTATTCTGAGTGTTCCTGTGAGGATGTTTTTGGATGAGATTAACATTTAAATGAACAGACTAAGTAAAGTGGATAGCTCTCCCTAATGCTGGTGGCCTTATTCAATCAGCCGAAGGACTGAATTGAATAAAAAGGTTGACATTCCCAAGAGTGACAGAGAATTCCTCCTACCAGACTGCCTTCAGACGGGAACATCTGCTCTTCCCATATCTTGACTCTGCCAGTCTTCAGAACACAACGATACCATCAGCTCTCCTGATTCTTGGGCTTTGGATTTGGACTGGAACTGCATTGTGGGCTCTCCTGGGTCCCCAGCTTGCTAATTTCCTCAATACCCTGTGCATTGGCAGTCTGCATGTTTGCATGAGGCAATCTGTTAAAATAAACTTCCTTTCGTGTGTGTGTGTGTGTGTGTGTGTGTGTGCATGCATGTATCTAAACATAGATTCTATTCATTTCTCTGGAGAACCCTAATACAGCTAATATGAAATACTTTCGATCTTGAAAGTCAATTTCTAGAGGGGTACCTGGTTGACTCAGTCAGTTAAGCTTCTTCTGTTGACTCAGGTCATGATCCCAGGATTATGGCAACAAGCCCCAGGTCTGCTCACTGCTTGGCGAGGATTCGGCTTCTCCCTCTGCTCTTCCCTGACCCCCCTTCTTGTGCTGGCCCTCTCTCTCTCTTCTTTCAAATAAATAAATAAAATCTTAAAAAAAAAAAAAAGAAAGAAAGAAAGTCTACTTCTAGAAAAAGAAATTGCCAAATGTTTCATAGTAATTAACCACTATGTTAAGAAGATAAAAGCTAAAGTTTAACTGGTATTTATCAGAATTAATGCTACATTTCCCTAACTCACACTTCAATTATCTACCCTCCCCACCACCTCAGAAGCTCTTTAATCATTATTATCCATATTTTTGTTTACGAGGAGGCTGTCAGAGCACTTATAGTTTGGATATTTCAGAATATATCTACTTTGGGACAAGACATTTTCTTATATAAAATACCTAATAGTCCCTGAGATGCCTGAGCTCCTCCTTCTTGTTCAGATGTGAAGAGACCAGATCTTTCCACTGAGAGCACTCCTCAGGGAGTGTCCAAAACAATCCACTGAGGTAAATAAATAAACTAACAGAATTTATACTTCTATTTTTTATCTAAAAGTTTTTTTTTTTTAAAAGCTTTTATTGTTATTTACTGTTATTTAGTAAACAGGTTTTCCTGTGTACTTCTCTTGGTATGTCTCAGATATCACATGTCATGTGGCTCATGTGAAGTATCAAGAAGGAAAGGTAGAAGCTTTAGGGGTGGGAGGGTTTGAGTGTAGCAACCTCCCTGTTTCAATTCCTTCACTTGTCATTTATTGAGGGTTACCTATGCCCGGTTAAATGGATTTAGACAATATACTGTTAAGTTTTAACTAAAGTAACTCTCACAAAATAGGCAAATGAGTAAAAAAAGATTCCTTCAGAGAAACCATAGGTTAAATATATCTCTGAAAATACAAACATAAGTGAACAACAACAAAAAAGGGTGGTCTGACACCAGGCACAATTCTAGTACAAGTTCTTCTGACACACAATGAGGCTTAAAAAGTACTAATGTATTTAGATGTGATAAGCCCATAATGATACTAGAAATTCCTGTGAAAACTAGCTTAATGGGTTTATAGCCACTGCTATTAACAATGAACAATAAACTTAACACTGTGCCTTGAAATACCAGTAAATGATATTTTAAAATTTCATATTTGCACATTGTTTTTTTAAAAAATAATCAATTTTTACTTAATTATTCTAATTTCTATCTTTGTGGTATCATTAAATGTGGGTTATAATCAATAAATTATTAATTCATTATAATTATAATTTATACATATATTATACTATAATTATATATAATATATATAATAATTATAATTATAATAATTTATTATAATTAATAAATAAATCACACATATGTAAATGTATGCTAATTTGGCCTTATTTTTAGTAACTAAACTTTTTATTTTGAAACATATTTTGAGATATTTTGTAGATTCACACACGGTTGTAAGAAACAACACAAAGAGGTCCCATAGACCTTAACCAATTCCCCCCATTGATAACATCTTGCAAATCCATAGTATAATATCACAACTTGGATATTGACACTGATACAGTCCAGATATAGAACATATCCATCACCACTGAAATCCCTCATGTTATCCCTTTTATTGCCATCCCCTTCCCTTCTCTATGCAGCACCTCCTTAAAGTCTGGAATCCACTACTTTCTTATCTCTATAGTTTTGTCATTTCAAGAATGTTATACACATAGACTCATGCAATCCTTTTGAGATTTGTTTTGTTTACTCACATAATTCTCTGAAGATTCATCAGGAAGTCTGGGTATGTCAAGAGTTTGCTCTTTTCAATGACTGACTACTATTCCATACTATGGATATGCTATGGTTATTTAACCAATATATGCTGTTTTAAGTGAAGGGACCCACAGAATTATCATAAATTGAAAAGAGCATTTTCTTAGAAATCAATATACAAGATTTTCGTGGATAACTATTAATTGTTTAAGTCTTAGCTCAAATGTCAAAGCATGTAAATACAAAGAGGTTTCCCTTGGTCCCTCTATCTTATGGAATACCCTAATCAAGTCAGTCTCTCTCAACTTTTTTTTGTGTGTTACCTCTACTAGTTTTATAAACTGGAGACATCCTAAGAAGTATATACACATTCCTATATCTTGGTTTACTCATAAATGAAAAAAACATTATCTTGGAATACACCTAAGATAACTCTGCTTTAGAACTTAAAGTAATAAAATCTGACAACTATTTTCAATCATAGCGTTACTTTATTCACTTCCTACTCACTTTTTTCCTAGATTTCAGACTCTTAGCACATCCCTTTCGCAGTGAACATCCAGATATCACATATCTATATAGTACAGAAATGTACATCCTGTACTTCCTGAAACTTTAACACACTCATCTACATTTGTCTCCTTATAAAAATGAGAAATTATTAGATCCTTCATATAAAAAATGGTAATAAATTACAACTTTGTGAAACAAAACTTTTATCAGTGTATTGTACATTAGATGAGTTCCTGGTTTCCATCACTATAGAATTAAAGAATCATGTCTGGTTTCCCGTCCTCGTTGTTTACTGTGCAATGGCTGTCATCTAACATGACTAAATCAGATTTAACAACTCTGGCTCTCCACAAGTGTGTCCCATCTATCAATGAGAACTGAAGAAGAAAACCAATGCTTTTACTAGATTCATCAAATTCTATTCTGATATTTTAAATTAACCTTTAGTCTACAAACAGAAACATAAATTAGAATCTACCAATTTCATTAATCTATTATAAATGCCATAATATATATGTATCATATACACATTATTGCTCAACAAAATGATAGAAAAATAATGCTAGTAATTTTATTCTTTGAATCTTGGAACAAAATATTTAGAATAAAGATGAAGATATAAAGCTCACGTATTGGTATCATTAAGATATATTTAAGAGCTGTTTATAAACTCTTCATCTCAAGATAAAGTGGTTCCTTTCCTTGGACTTTACTATTCTGGATAATCATTATTGCTATTGGAAGAGCAATACTACTTATATTTACACCAATAATACGTTTTAAGGCATACATTTTGTTTGGGCATATATTCATGTTTGCCTATTAACTGAAAGGAGAAATCAGATTGAGCTGCAATTTAATCAAGTTCTGCTTTTTATTGTAACAATGAAGAATTGAGTCTCTATTAGCTTCCCTGAATCTAAAAAAAAAAATAAATTGATTATCTATCATGCATAGATGTGAAAAAAAATGTCTTTTTTAATAGACACTGCTCAAACAATCTATACTGAGTTTACAGAAAAATAGATTTTTATTTGTAGCTTTCGGATTTTTCATTGAGCCATGAATGAAAGGCTTCTTTCCAAAATAACAAATGTAAAAATTAACCTTTTACTTCCATAATGGAAGGAGCTGTGATTAGTACAGCACTGATAATAATCATTTGAGAAAATGACTTTCAAGGAATTGGAATTCAAAATAGCTAAGTTTTAATATCAGATGGGTCCTAGTTTACATAAATTTATGACTTTATAGTCATATAATCTTACAGCCAAGTTACATAACTAAACATTTATTTTTATTGTATCACATCCTGGTATCATTTTAATCAATGCAAGTACAATTCTTCAGACTATTTAAAAATTACCTTATTTCAGTATTATATCAAAAATCAAGTCATCATAATCGATTATTTCCAAAAGCAAGAATATGACATCCAAATAGAAAAGTATTGAATGTATCTAATAAAGTCATGCATCTTAATGTATTAACTAGGAATCCTGATATCAGGTTTTTCAAGATGAACATGTCCCATAAAATAATTTAAAATATAAATATACACATAAACCAAACATACACACATACAAGACGCATACACTCAAAGTAAAATTTGGTAATTATGTCAGAGATGTTAAATAAAAGTTAAAAAAATGAGTAGCAAATTTAAAAATCCATAAATAAATCAGGTAATTAAAGCATTAATGAAATTTTTCCCTCAAATTTTTCAACTACTTTATTGGTATCCCTTGTTTCAATTAAAAATGTGCAAATTTAAGTTCATAATATCAAAGTTTCATTTGATTTTGGTGCCTGCCTTAAGAAGTGAAATGGATTGCTGCATATCTTTTTAGTTTCTGAGCTTTACAGATGCTTGAATAGAACATAAACTGTAAACTACAAATGTTGAATATTTGTTATTGAATCAATAAATTGAAGGTAAAAATATCTAAAATTTTAAGACTATCACTTTATAGCAAACTCTTACCTTATTGATGGTTCTTAGTTTTAAAAAAGGGACTACATGCTCTATTGTAGAAAAGTGACCTATCCTGGCCAAAAGTTTATGTTAAATCAGTGTCCTTCCTGTACACACTCACTATCAAAAAGACCAAGTCTAGATTTCTCTGAGTATATCATCAAGTTGATAAAGATGATACATAATGGACAAGCTTTGACCAGCCCAGATAATGATTATGAGAATTCTAAAATGGATCTTTGCCATTGACTGAATCTTAGGAAATTGTGGATGTTATTTTGTGAGTTATTATTCTAATGTAAGTATTCATTTCAGAAATCTAGCAATAGTTTGTTTTAAAGTATCAAAATATTATTAGACATATATTCTAAGAACTACAGTTATGATGATGATTATCAACTATTACTAAACATATTAATTATTTAAGATCTCTATTTAATCAGCCAATATTTTGAGAGCTATTCTCTAATACACTCCTTTGAAAATGTCTTTAATAATTTTATACACTTAGCTCCATGAAACATTTGGTTCTATGAAATCATGAGTTCTCCTTTCTTTATTAGTTTTTTACTTATATTAGTTATATCATAAAATGAGATATATATATATCTCATATATGTATAGATCTATTGATAGATAACCACAGATATTTCAGAGTTTTCAGAAGTTTAGTTCTACATTTATATTCATTGTATACTCACTATCAAATTTTTAGCTTAATTTTCTCATTCTCTGAAAGTTATAAACACATTGATCGTGGTCGCTGAGAAGTAAACACCAAGATATTGTTAGGAATGCAAGAGATGTATTGAGAGAAAAAAATATATTGAGAGATTTATTGTGAGGAAAAACAAGGAGAAATCCAGAAAATGAGGGGTGATCAGGACTGAATTCTGTGACAAAGAGAGGGAAAGGAGAATTCCACACTATAGAGCAGTTCAAAGAAAGTTTGCCCAGCTCTCACACTGTTGGGATTTGCTCAAACCCATGTCATCATTTAGAGGAACTCCACACTCACAGGAATGGCCTGCCTTCTATCCACACCACAGTTTATTTTGTTTTGTTTGTTTTAAGCAGTGGTGAAAAGAGCTTCAGAGCTAATGAGCTAAAGGATTCTGCAGCACCTAAGGCTATTAGTTATGGTCCCTGCAGTATAAGATCTGAAACACAACCATAATCCACCCTACTTCTGTGTCCCATGTTGAGAAACAGCTCCAGTAGTGGGCTTCCCTTGCTGAGAGAAATCTTAGAAAAAGAGTTTGGTGGCACACTCTATATTCCCACTAATGTAGTCGATCTCTGGGCTACAATGGCCGTAATCATCTTCCTCCTGTTAATTAAACAAGGAGGCCATTAACATGACGTGGCTTTAATGCCTTACTGGCTAACATAAGCAAAACTAAACCCAAGCCTATAATGCCTCAAAGTTAAGAATGAGAACCAGGGGCGCCTGGGTGGCTCAGTGGGTTAAGCCGCTGCCTTCGGCTCAGGTCATGATCCCAGGTCCTGGGTTCGAGCCCCGCATCGGGCTTTCTGCTCAGCAGGGAGCCTGCTTCCTCCTCTCTCTCTGCCTGCCTCTCTGCCTGCTTGTGATTTCTCTCTGTCAAATAAATAAATAAAATCTTTAAAAAAAAAAAAAAAAAAAGAATGAGAACCACACAGGGGCACCTGTGTGACGCAATCAGTTAAGCACCGGAGTCTGGGTTTTGGCTCAGGCTGTGATCCCAGGGTCCTGAGATTAAGCCCTGGGTCAGGCTCCAAGCTCAGTACAGAGTCTGGTTAAGACCCTCTCCTCCTCTCTTTCTGCCCCTCCCCGCTGTGTGTGGCACACATTCTGTCTCTTTCTCTTTCTCAAATAAATAAACCTAAAAAGAAAAAAAGAGGAAAGAAAAGAAAGAAAGAAAGAAAGAAAGAGAGAGAGAGAAAAGAAAAGAAAGGAAGGAAGGGTGGGTGGCACACCGTGCCTGATGGCTCATGGGAGGGATACAAATTGAGCCTATTCCTCATCTTGCCCTTTGGCCCCTGGACCCACACATATCTTCAAATTGGGATAGAACATCACATCATAGGCTTCTGATTGTATATATATATTTATAGACACACACATATTGTATCTGGAAGAATAGCATCCATCTTTATGGGGTGTTGATTCAAAGCTGGTGTCTTTTGAAAACTATTCCAGGCTTCTATAAGGCCAGCTGTTCCTTGATAGTATGATACATGTTATAACCAGTAAATTCTGTTTTTTTTTTAAGATTTTATTTATTTGACAGAGAGAGATCACAAGTAGGCAGAGAGGCAAGCAGAGAGAGAGAGAGGAAGAAGCAGGCTCCCTGCCGAGCAGAGAGCCCAATGCGGAACTCGATCCCAGAACCCTGAGATCATGACGTGAGTGGAAGGCAGAGGCTTAACCCACTGAGCCACCCAGGCGCCCCCAGTAAATTCTGTTTTATGAAGCCACTCTTACACTTCTGTCCTCTGGTTAGATGCTCTGCTGTGTGGGCATTCAAAGACAGCAGTAGCTAGTTCCAACTGGTGCATTTCAATGGTCACCACACACATAAATTTTCATGAACACATATATGCACAAACCCATATGCGTGCACACACACACACACACACACATATTATAGACAGTTAATTTCTCACACTTGAATGCTTAAGGATTATCTTTCTTCCTTGAAAATCAGAAAAATTAACAGAATACTTGTCAGAAATAACTATATATACAATTTTCAACAGATGCAGAGTGACCTTTGATCTTAATAGATTCTTCTTTGCTTTCATTCAAGAAAATGTCATTTACTCTAAGCTTTTCCATCATCACTTTTTGTGTATTCTTCCTTTCATATATATTATCTTATGTATAATTTTTTAAATCTCATTGGATTTTCCCTCTTTTAAATAATCTCTTTTATGTAAGTAAAGATGGATATATACACACATGCATATAAATACATAGATACACAGATATAAATATCTAAATCTAGATATTTATATATTTTTTTTGTTAATATTTGATGGGATTGTTTTTCTAACTCAGGATATGCTTTGGATCCTTTATGTTTGAAAAAAAAAAGCCAAATTTTTTTTTTCCTACTTTATCCAAATCTTCACAACATTCACCACTGATTTCCTATCTGAAATAGGAAGTAAAAATAAGCACGGCTTCTAAATGTTGAGTCATGTAAGTTTTCATCAAGAAAGGAAGATTTAAATTTGGATTTTCAGTGGCCCTCCCTTTTGGGCTATCAATAATTTCAATGTTCACATTGTTTTTTAAATCTCATCTCTTTTTTCTCTTTTTTTTTTTTTTTTAGATTTTATTTTATTGTTGGAAATACCTCTTGGTAATCATGATAGAATCTATCATCTATCTTTCTACCTATCATCTATTTATACTTTTTTTTTTTTCAGACTTCAGCTTAGTGTTAGCAAAATGCCAAATCCTGGTAGATTTTCCCTTCTGTGGTGATTATCCTTAGGAATATTCTGGGACTTTTCTTAGAAGGCAAGTATAACATATACAGGTGATCCTTGAATTATGTTAAATTTATGCTTTTGGCTTTACAGTGGTACAAAAGTGATATGCATTCAGTAGAAACTGTACTTGGAATTTTGATTTTGATCTTTTCCAAAGCTAGCAAGATATGTGGTTACAATGCTCTCTTATGAGCCTGGGCATCAGCAGTGAGCCACAGCTCCCAGTCAGCTGCACAACCATGAAGATAAAGAAAACAATTCATTCACAACCATTTTGTACCCACAAACCATTCTGGTTTTTGTTTGTTTGTTTGTTTGTTTGTTTGTTTGTTTTTCCAGTAAGTTAAAAGAACTATTCAACACTTTACTTTATAATATATTCTGTGTTAGGTGATTTTGCCCAACTGTCCTGGGCATATTTTAGGTATGCTAGGCTAAGCTATAATGCTTAGTTGGTTAGGTGTATTAAATACATATTTGACTTATGATGTTTTCAACTTACAATGGGATACTGGAATGCAACCCCATTGTAAGCAGAGGAAGTTCTATAGTGCACCCAAAAGTGGGTGTATATTAGCACGGTTTCTGCTTCTTTTCCTATGTGTCTGGGTAAGAACTATAAATGGATTCTTAGAATCTTTTATCGTCTTTTTCCTTTGTGATTGCTTTTCAAATAATATAGTTATGGTTTCAAGGGTTTCTTTACTTTGAGATGAGTACTGCTATTTGCTTTTCTTGTTTTAATTATTTTATTCACTTACTTGGGTTTGAGGCTTGCAGAGTACATTGTGGTATAGTTTAATATTTCATCATAAATTATAATACTTTATAGAGTCTTAAATGTCATTAAAAAGGGAATTTGATTTCATGTTAAAGGTTTTACTTGCCATGTTAAGTAATTTTCTTTAAGTAATTAGTTTAACAAAGCAATTATTTCAAGAAAATCACTAGAATTATAATAATTTTAGATTTGAGTAGACTCAAGTGACCAGATTATTGAATAGGAACAGATTTACTTACTCAACATATGAGTTTTAAAACTATTTTTTTTTTAAAGATTTTATTTATTTATTTGACAGAGATTACAAGTAGGCAGAGAGGCAGGCAGAGAGAGAGAGAGAGGGAAGCAGGCTCCCCGTCGAGCAGGGAACCCGATGTGGGGCTCGATCCCAGGACCCTGGGATCATGACCTGAGCCGAAAGCAGAGGCTTTAACCCACTGAGCCACCCAGGCGCCCTGAGTTTTAAAACTAAAAAGTTTTGTAGAATTATTTTTACTTGAATTTTGCCATTAAGACTATATTAAGAATAGTAATATAATGCCATCTACTTGTTACTGTGGAAAATGACTTGGTGAAACTTTGTCTTGAAAGTAATAATAGATGATAAATGTGCAATTAGCTTAGCTATTATGTAATAGGATAATACATTAAATAAAAAATAATCATTTATATTCTTTAGTATTTCTTTCTTCTTGAAATTTTTATGAATATAGCATTTCCAATGCTGACATAAATTTTTGAAAATTCATTATGTCAGTTCTTATCTTCTGACAATGCAAGTGCTTTGCAGTTTATAAAATTTCATTCCATAATATTTGAGTGTTTTGCTTAAGGATACTGTTAGACTCAAATATTCAAATTCAGTACTATGCACCAATGTTTTTATAGGCTCATTCTTTCATGCTTTATTGAGAAAAAAACAAAACAAAACAAAACACAAGAAACCTAAAACAAATTAGAACTCTTTTAAAGAAAATGTTACTAAATAACTTACAGTTTAAAATAAATACAAATGGATTTGACTTAAATTACACTAATTTATTTTTATTCTCCTGTTTTGCCATCACAGGCAGCAATAAAAATGCCCTTCAAAAGTAAAAAATTCTTCATTTGCTTCTGAATATCAATATTTTCCATCATGAGGCAAACCTGTTGGAAGACTTTGGATAATGTAATTTCCACCATCTGTTTTATGTTCTTCATTTTTAGATAATAGATTTATTTTCTATGCCCCAAATCACTGTTACTTCAAATGTAGGCTTTTGTTTTTCTTTATGTAACTACTAATGCTCTCTAATTCTCTATACATTCTGTAGCTTCTTAAGAAATGAACATGAAAAAAGGAAAGTAGATAAGAACCAAAAAAAAAAAAAAATAGAGAAAAAAATGTCCAAATTTTAGGTGCAAACATGCTACCTAAAACCTAAAAATAAAAGAAATATAGTCTTCCTTAACCTTGCTTAGAGTTATATATGGAGATTAGGGACAGGGATACAGCAGCATTTGGGAGATGCATGTGACTAAAATTTGTTGCTATGCAAAATGAGACTATAGTTTAGATTCTATAAAGTTATTGGTCAGTAATATTTTACATGTTTTCTTATGTGTTATCTAACTTACTAAGCTACTTGCAAAGTAGGAATTATTATCCTCATGTCACATAAGTTTCAGAGACCTTCAAAGACATGCCAAGGGTCACTCCACTGATAATTTACCATGCTATAATTCCAACTAAATAATTTTAAATATGGTGATACAAACAGAAAAGAGGGGCATTTAGATTGTTTCTTGTCAATGCAGTCAAGAATACATGATGAAAAGATCTAACTGCTTTATAAAAGATCTAGGTCTAATGACATTATGTGAACACATACTGATCTAGAAAATTCTAGAATAAGAAGAGAGAGCTCAAATTTCTATTGAGACTGATTCCTTCAAAAGCAAATCTTAAACAGAATTTGGACACAAAAATATTAGAGTGAGGGCCTGTTGGTTCAAGGGCCCCCCAAAATGCTGATAAGCAAAGATCTTCAACATGATTTTTAGGTAATCTCACAATTGTCAGAGAATGAAATTCTTATTCAATATCTAAAAGAAAGGACACAAACTTAAATGGATTTTTACTATAATAGAGAAAGCTTGCTGGTCAAGTATAGTCACTCCAAGGAGAGGCAATTGATGATTTTCTATAAAATATTTTGAAAGCATGGAATCTAAGGACTGGTAGAATTTTACAGACAAGTGGGTTGACATAATTTGTCTAGAAGGAGACTGCTGTTGAGTGGCTGGCATTCATATGAAAGTCTGTATTTAATTGCTTGACTTTTAGAAGCAAGGAGGCATCATTGATTGGTAGGCAAAGAGCATGTTCACTGAGGTGAGGTATTGTTATTTATTGATTAAACTGCTTTAAATGGTCCTAGTGGCTGTTACCATAAATATAGACCTTTCATTTATTAATTAGGCATGTTCAAAATGGTTCTGTATTGTTCCAATGGCTACACAATAACTCATATTTTCCTAGAAATGTGGGAATAACTTTTTGTCATATGTATTTATTATTACTATTATCATTATTATTAATTTAGGTCCTCCATGAAATATACCCTTATGTATGACTATAGCTGATACGACAGATTTCATTTAAATTGAGACTTGCATTTATCTACTTCATCTTAGCTTCTGAGTGGACAGTAGCATATTTAACACAGGTGAAGAGTCTTTATAACATAGCTTATTACTCTCAAGAGTATTATAAAACTCTAACTGAATTAATTAAATTTTGTATTTTTCAAAGTTTCTGAAGAGAAAACCTTTTTTTTGTAAAGCTCATTAACTGAAAAGTATTGATAATATGGGCAAAAACTATGAAAATGTATGCAACAAATGAATAAGGACGTTTCAATTTAAATTAACAATGTAAACAAGGTTATGCAAGTAATACTTATTTTAGTTGACATCAAAGATCTTTCAAAGATGGATTTATATGTACACCATTAATTTAGCACTAATTTTTATTTTGGCAATTAACTCTACTTGGCAGACTTCATCAATGTGGTTAGAGTTACTCTTCATGGTAATAAAATACATTAGCAATATAGTGCTGTCTTTTAAAAATGAAAATTGATCTTCATCCAGGTAGTCTGAATTAGCAGTTTTAGTGAACATGCTTAAAGAAGTAACATGAAAAAAAAAATAATGTAGAATTGGTGTCAAAAGGTTTTAGCTCTAATCTGAGCACTGGTACTAACTAGGTACTTGACCTTTCATAAACTAATTGATCTCTTTGGGTCCTCAGGTAGCTAGTACTATAATTAATTTTGATAATAAAAAATGAGTCTCATTTTTTTAAATTTATGTGTGAGTGTTCATGTGTATGTACATACAAAATGTTGGATAATTTTGATATACCACTAAATCAGAATGCTCAGCTGATTCAGAATGGGAAAAGGATTTAGTTTTCACTCAAAAAATATTCTTTCCATTTTATTCTGAGGGAATGAAAGCATTAATTACAAAGGTCTCAGATCAATAGGCAGAAGATCTGTGATATTTGAGGACATTATTTAATATATGGAATATGCTATCACACTAGCAGGCTCCAGGGGTGCTCAATTAGTGGGAACTTTGATCTACAGAGAAACATCCAAATTCTTTGGAAAGTTATTTTATAAACTGGCTCGAACTTGTATTTTGTGTAACATCTCTCAGTCCTTTTTCTCTCACACTGTGTTCTGAATAAACAAATAACTCACGATTGCTCATTTGTTAACTGTTCATCTCCATGCTTTACTCATACAGTTTTTTTTTTCCCCCAGTAATACAACCTTTATCCTCTTCTGTATTTGTCAAATTTAAGCCATACTTTTCTTGAGGTTCTCCTTTTTCCCCAAATCAAACTAACGGCACTTACCTCCTCCTGCTTAGTATTGGATGATTTATAACTATGTCATATAATTTGATAAAGAGATGTTAATAAATACATAGCATTATTTGTATATGATTTATATTCTCTATGTATCTAAATTTAGTAATTATATATATATGTAGTCATGGTCATCAAATAATAAAGGCTGGGGACGCCTGGGTGGCTCAGTTGGTTAAGCGGCTGCCTTCGGCTCAGGTCATGATCCCAGCGTTCTGGGATCGAGTCCCACATCTGGCTCCTTGCTCAGCGGGGAGCTTGCTTCTCCCTCTGCCTCTGCCTACCACTCTGTCTGCCTGTGCTCATGCTCTCTCTCTCTCTCTCTAATAAATAAATAAAATCTTTAAAAAAAATAATAAAGGCTGAAATATTTTCATATAATAATCAAATTTGGGGCAAGTAACTTAATCTAGGAATATATGTTAGTTATCCACTTCTGTGTCTCTATAAGAAAGATTCTTTTTTTAAAAAATATTTTATTTATTTATTTGACAGAGATCACAAGTAGGCAGAGAGGCAGGCAGAGAGAGAAGGAAGCAGGCTCCCTGCTGAGCAGAGAGCCAGATGAGGGGCTTGATCCCAGGACCCTGAGACCATGACCCGAGCCAAAGGCAGAGGTTTTAACCCACTGGGCCACCCAGGTGCCCCATATAAGAAACATTCTTAATAATAATTAAAAAATGGCTTAGGAGAATCCACTGGGAGTAAGTGGCTATAAACATAATTACATACAGGATTAGCTAATGGAAGTGGCAATTAACAAGTGATACTGGAGAAGGAGATATGCAGTTCTAGTTATTAATGAGAATATTTTGTAGAACAAAGTAAAAAAGACAATTGTTAATTTAAATTTTTAAATAACATAGATTTACTGATCAAATACAAAGGTTAGTTCCTACAGCTCACATAATGAAAAAAGTTTAATGAATTCTTCTGTGAGTATATCCCATATGCTATAGGTGCACTTTTTCTCCAATAAAAATAATCTTTAATCAATCCATCTTAGGCTTGCAGAAGTTCTAGAAGATGATTAAATAGTAATGATGCAATCCTCTATTATACTGTAAGACCAAAAAACAGCTGAAGGCTGAAATTTTATGGTTTATGGCTTCTTTCAAGATTTTCTAGTGATCTTTTTGTTTTGACCTTAAACTTCGAGTTTTTGATAGTGAATCCTACAATGGTAGAAGTTTAGCAATTATTTAAAAAACAAATAGAATCTTCCTCCTGGAATACATGAAAGCTTGGTAAATTTGAATTCCTTTTATGTACTTTGTGTTTCACAGATATAAGTTCCATGTTAAAGGACAAAGTGATAGTACCATGATTTCTCTATACATTCAGGGTTAAACTCTCTCACATATAGGTTCTGTTCATTCCCTTCTTTTCCCTGGAACAGATTTAGTTTGTAAGGCACCATAGATTAGGAAGAAGTACCTGACCCACAGTTATCCTGACTGGCATATCCCTGAGGTCTGCAGCCCTTGGGTTTACAGTTTTCCAGGTCAACCTCTGATTGCCTGACGTCCTAGTCCTGTTATGGCAGCTGAAGTAGTTTCCAGTTCTTTCTTGTCTAAAGCTTTGGCAAACTTGTATCCATTTGGCTTCTGGTTTTGGGGGTTTCCTTATCACAGCCATAAAACTGTTTTGAGTACACGACATCTCATTTTAAGAGATCTCATTTAAATCTCAGTTTAAGCCCCTTCAAAGACTCAGGCCCTGGTTTCTGTGCTTAATGCTAGGTGTGTCCGAACATTTTCTATAACATAGGGAGAGAATCTTCTCTCAATCTCTGAAACACAAGCTATTTCCATTTATTTGTCTATTGCTCCCTTTCCCACTGCCTCTACTCAGGCAGGGCAAGAATTCACTTTTTCTGTCAAATACTCCATGGTGGACCAAAGTAGAGAAAAATCTCAAGAAACACATTTAATTCTGACCTATACTCTGCTACACCTGCTAATTATGTCAAGATTTTGCCTTAGGAATGCTCAAAAGGCATTTTCTGTAATACCTTTGTCTATTCCATTTTTCTTCAATTTTGAAATCTGTTCAGAAACTGAAAAAGTTAATTTCTTTTTTTTTTTACCTGTAGTATCAATCCTCTCCTCAACTAGCTGCCTCTCTACATAAGAATAAACTTCAAATGGCATGAGTCATAGCTGCTGCCACTCTAGCTCAAAGCTCAGAACCTGGAAAATGTCCAGATTAATTGTTTCTTGCAATGGACTGAATGTTTCTGTCCTTACCTCATTCATATGTCGAAACCCTAATCCCTATAGGATGATATTTGGAGATGGGACCTAAAGGGGGTAATCAGGTCATGTGGGTCTAGCCCTATGAATGAAATTAATGCCTTTAAAAGATGTCAGAGAGCTAGCTAGCTTTCTTTCCACCATTTGAAGATACATGAAGCCAGCAGTCTACAACCTGGAATTCACCAGAACTCAATCATGCTGGCACAATAGTCTCAGATTTCCACTCACCAGAACTGTGAGAAATAAATTTCTGTTGTTGATAAACCACCCAGTTTATGATATTTTATTGTAGCAATTGAAAATGACTAAGATACTCCCTTTCCCTTCATAATGCTAAGTCTGTTTGTAGGTAATTTTTCTAATTATTAGTTTGTTTTACCACAAATTGAGATAGAATATTAGAAAAAAATAATAATGACAATATAATAATAATGGCAGTAATGACCACGTGTTAAAAAGTTAATTCACTGAGTAGCCATATGTGTTATCATTGAACTTTTCTCTGCTGACCATTTTATAACTATGGTAATAGCTAAGAACATGGATTCTTATACATTGCTTTGAAAGTAGATAAGCACAGCTTTTGTAGATAGATATTTAGCACTTCCTAGCTGTGTGATATTGAACAAGTAATTATACTATCTTAGTTTCAGTTTCCATGTCTATAAAACTGTAGCATAAAAACTACAGTTCAGGGTTATTTGGGCAATTCACTTGGAGAAGAAATGTAAAATTCTAGCCCAGGCACACGATGGTGTAAAACAGATGGATTATAATTACTGATACTTATATGCATATGTATTTATATAATTATGCATATTTTACACATGTGTTTGCATATGTGTATATATATATTTAAAACAGGGGTGTGTATGTGAGTGAAAGAGAGAAAGAGAGACAGAATATTCTTTAATCTCACTCAGAAAAGAGTCTTTGAGACTTGATAAAAACTATGGAATTTCCCTCAAAATAAATGAGCAAATATACCTATTCTCCAAAATTACCTATGTTTAAGAGATTCACAAACTCATAGTAGCATTTCTCTAACCCTCTATTTAACAAATCTACCCTTGTAGAAGTTTCAAAACTGTTTCTGAGGTCCAGGAGGTGACAATGTTTGGCGAAGCCATATAGCTTTTGCTTTCTTTCTTTCTTTCTATTTTCAAATCAGATTCATAACCAACAATTCATCCATCTATTTATTCTTGAATCCTTGATGATTGTCAAGATCTTTTAAAGGATTAAAATTTTTAGATTATAATATTTTTGACTGATTTGCCCCTAAAACTATTGTTGGAATCCAGAGGCAAAGTTTAAGAACTCCATCCTGATGCAGAATGGTTTTCCGTTGGGGATTCCTATACTGGTTCTACCAGAGTCTAAGACAAGCAAATAATAGCCAGTATATCGGCATTTGCTATAAACAGTTTCATATTTTGGTTATCAGTTAGACTCTTCTCTCCTAGTTTTTGGGCTTCTATATCTGGAATCATAGAGCTTGAGACACCTGAGGTGTGGACAACTCTCACCATTCACTACCTCTATAATTTTGTGTGTGAGCAGGAAACCAACTTGAGAAGTAAAGAGTTGAATGGGGGCAGTGGTCCATAGACAAAAAACTCATATCATGGACTCAGGATTATTGAGAAATATTGCTTTCAAAAGCAGTATTTTTTTTCAATAATCCTGACTATTTTTTTCCATTTTGGTTGAATTTTTAGTAAGTTTATCCAACTGTACTCTTTTAAAAATTTTTTTAAATATCCACTTGAGGATTAACTCTAACATAAATAGAATTCTGAGGATATATCTCTACTGACAAATTAAATTGTAGAATAAGATTCAGATGTTAAAGTAATGGTTTTGAATTTTTAATAGTTTCTTCAAAGAGGATTTCTACAATACTCAATCTTGGCATACCACCAAGAATAAAGACATTTGTTTCCTATAGCTATTGTTTGGAAAGTAGAGAGGGCATGAGTAACATATTAAGGATTCACTGAAGCACAACTTCAAACAACATAGCTAGTTGGGACCTGCTGGGAAACAAGATCTCAGACAAATCAGCCTGGTGGGTGGCACTGAGGAGCCAAATAGTTGTTTCTAAGTGTTACCTTCAGGAACAATACAAGGATAAGAGGTCTCAAGCAACAACAGACTGTGGCAATGATCCATGGTACATTGTTAATAAACACACAAAGGTGTTTGTGGTTGCTTCTACACTGATATTTTCTTTAATAATATTTCCCCCCCAACATACACTGGTACTTATGTACATATTTAAGTATTACATTCATATAAGCAGTACATGTAACCTACATGTTACAATGAGTTGGAAAGAATAGTGAAAGAAAGGAAGCATTACCTCAGGAATTAGACCAGAACACATCATTGTCTCACAGATATAGTTGGGGATGATACTCCTCAAGGAAGTTCCTATTTCAAGTCCATTTAGAGTATGTATATATAAAGAGTATTTTTTTTGTTTTTTCCCAAAAGTCTGTTGTGAAAGGAAGAGATTTTTCTCCTGTACTCTACTGTGAAGTAACTGGACTCTCATCTACCACTGAGATCTTGGAGAGACCCAATCTTTAGCCTTCATTAACTCTTTATAATAGAGAATCTTTCAACTGTGACCTGAGTGTGAGAGTCAAAACATCTACCCAATGTGTTATATATTCTCAGAATGTCATTCTCTCTCCTTTTTCTCTCTTTCTTCCACGTTTCCTCTGACTTTGTTAATATACAAACTTTAAGCCTATTCTCAGATTCTAGGAATCAAGAAGTTCTCAGATTCCTCTAAAAATGAGAACATTTTTCAATGACTTGTCCAAATTGCTTTCTCTTCCATGTATCATAGAATTTAAACAAAAACTATTAAACAACCATAAAAATTTTACACTATTGCCCATTTCTGCATTTCTGGGTTATCTCCCATTATGTCTCTCTAAGCTAGCCAAACTATTCATTGTTCCTTAACAGTTTGTTACATTTTTCTCCTCCATGAGTTCATGTGTTTTATTAATCTAACAGAAATCCACCCCATAGTTTCACTTACCATAGACGATCATGTTGTATAGATCATAGCAAAGGTCTCCTTTAGTAGGCAGAGAGGCAGGCAGAGAGAGGAGGAAGCAGGCTCCCTGCGGAGCAGAGAGCCTGATGCAGGGCTGGATCCCAGGACCCTGGGATCATGACCTGAGCCGAAAGCAAAGGCTTTAATCCACTGAGCCACCCAGGCACCCAGGCGCCCCTAGTAAAATGTCCTTTCAACACACGAGTTGATTCTTATTCATTTACATAACAAGCCTTATTGTAGTGGGTCCCCACGTTTGTGGATTACCTTTTTCTTCCATATCCTACATAGTGACCTGAACATAGAATAGACAAAAGCATGTTTTCATCGACAACTCAATTTTTTTTTAGAACAAATCATGAAATATCATTCAAAGCCATCTTGACTCTTAGTAATCTTGGAAGCCATGAAGCTGACAATAGGAAAATCTCAAAATCTGCTAAGGAAAATTATCTACTTTTGGCCATCTGTGGTTGTTAGAAAATTAAAAATCTTTAAATATTCAAATAAAATTGTGATAAATCTCTTAATATCTATAATCTCCAGGTTAGATATAACTAATCCTTTTTGATGCAGATTGCTTTCTCTTAAAGAGCTTCCCCTATATCTACATCTAGGGTGACCCTATCATTCATCCAAAGAAGAGCACTTTTAAGAACTGAAAAGGCCACTGTAATAATTATTTTATTAAATGTGTACAAATCAGGGCTGTCCCAGGGTAACAAATATCTATGTCCCCCTCAAAGAGATATTTCTAGAACTCAACATGACATTCCGTTGTGATTTTTATAAAATACAAATTTGAGTATTATCCTCATTTTAGTATCAAATAATATCAATTTAGATTTTTGCCCATGAAAGTGATATTCATTTCATTTATAACTATTCAGTGAGTTTTTTATCAACTAGAATTGCTACATAATTTTTTATGGATTACAGCTTGCTTCTCTTATACTTTCAGGTTTGGCTTCTTATACCCATGTGACTTCCCAAAACATGTATTTGCTAAACAATTTTGAAAGAACAAGATCAAAAAATTTATCTTGGATCACACTACTGTAAAAATTTATTCTCAGAGGCCAAAAATTAAGCAGAAAAGTTAATTATATGAGCAACTACAGAACTATATATACATTGTACATATTTACATGTACATGTACATGACTGAGAAAACACAAAGGACATCAGATTCTCATTATATTTTTCATTTTATCCTTTTTCTTAGTCATGATTCAAAGGCAATTCTCTTAGCAACAATCTGAGTGAACACCATGATTAGATTATCAAATTAGACTCACACAAGCCAAATGTTTTATTTAGTATTAAGCTTAGCTAATAATTTTAAATGCACATGTAACTGAGCAGCATAGGAGAATGAAGGAGAATCTGGGTCCATTTAACATGCAGCCTTCTAAGTCCTTTTCCTTAGTATTGTCTCTGGTCAAGATTTCACAAACAATGGCTCTAAAAGATGTATACACTCATTATCTGCATATAAGGATACTGTCTGATCACAAAACTTATTTTTACATCCTATTAGTTACAAGTTATATGCCATTTCTTATGGTCCCATGTCCCATAAATTAATAGTTTCCAAATGTCTTCACTAACAAACCAGGTTTCTACTGCTAAAGCATTCCACATATGAAGACACCCCACCAAAGCATACCTTCAGTGTCTTTGGCAAGAAGTCCTTCATTACGTTTGCAAGGAATTTTAACCGGACCACCTCTCTCTCTTTGTCAGAGCATCTAAAGGAAAAGAATGGATTATAGGACAGCTCTTAATTCTTTCCTGCTTCATAGTGGGTGAAGTCAGACAAAAATGTTTTTTGTTTTAGTCTTTGATTAGGACATTTTGAGAGCAGTTGTGAGTTTTTAATTCAATTTCTGTTTAGTGTTCAGCTGTGCAATTCAGCCATAGAAGTAATGGATGAGTGATTTCATTTGCGTTCAGGACCAGGGATATAAGTAAAAACAATCATTAGTTCCTCATGTTTCTTAATTAGATAGACACACTAAGAGTCAGTAAAACTAGTTCTGTTACTAAGTTGATTAATACCTTAATTATTCTTAATTACCTCTACCTTCATGATTAAATGATAAATCCTTGGATTGTTTCCTCAACAAAATTCATATTTGAAGAGAAGTTGTTTCTTCTCCTCAAATGTATATTTATTTTATATTGCTGTCTTAAGTATGCCAATCAATGAATTAGCCAGGTGATTCAGAAGTGTATTTAATGACTAAACAGATTTGTGATCAAAATAAAGGTAACTTCCAAGAAGATTTTAAAAATCTTAAGGAAAAAAATAATTCAAGTTAAATTTAAAGAGATTTATTTTAATAGAAATTCATTTTTTAACTGCCTAGATTCATGTCTTTATAATAGACAAAATGGCCCCAAACATTTACACTTTTACATTTGGTAGTATATAGCATGGAGCCATTTCCAGTCATTTAAAGATGAGAACCAATGAATAGCCTACCAATCATATTATTCAGATTGCTCTAAACTGTATTCTATTTTATGATACAGCTTTCTACAAAACAAAGATTCTGAACTTCAGAAATATTGTATTTTTAAAAAATATTATATTAAAGGAATTGTCATTGAAGATTTTTTCACTGTAAGCCTTAAATATAGTTGTCTATTGCCTTTTCAATGTAAAATAATAAACCTAAAAATTGGCTGAAATATTAATACACAATTTTGGCCTCTTTGCAGTTAGAATCACTATGGAATCCTTTCCCATTATGACTATGGATTTAAGAATTTGAAAAATGATTTTTATAATCACATAGAGATCATAAAAATGCTATTGAAAACCTACACTCTGCCAATTTTCCTTCTTTCCTCCCATCCTACTCTCCTTCCAAAAATTATGATTTTTTTCAAGATTATATTTATTTGACAGAGAGAGAGTGAGTGAGACAGCACAAATAGGAGGAAGGGCAAAAGGAAAGGGATAAGCAGGCTCCCAGCTAAGCAAAGGAGACTGACACAGGGCTAGATCCCAGGACCCCAGAATCATTACCTGAACCAAAGGCAGATTCTTAACTAACTGAGGCACTGAGGCACTGTACAGAAATTACAACTTCTTTAGGTCAATTCATACATATATAATTCCCTTCTAAGATTTTAGATATGGGTAAGGTAATTGAAGCCTGTCTGATTCTGGATATACTTCATGCTACCATCTGAAGGAAGTGCTATTACAAGATTTTTAAAGCCCATGGGACATTTTCATTAGAACATGAGTAGTATAATGTAAAATACTTTATGATTTAGAATACTTGTTTTCAAACCATTTATTTTCTGCCTTTTATCTTATATCTCTATCACATTGATAGCCTTCATAAGTTAATAATATGAAACTACATGAATCTACCAAAAGCAAGATAATATTATGAAGGAAATAAATAAATAAATAAACAACTCCACTCCACATTTGACAGCAAAACTAAAAATGAAAACATGATTTTTCTAAAGCCTCTGAAGAGAAAACAACAACAACAACAAACTGGAATGTAAATCAACGTATGAAAATGTATATATTTGGGGGGAGAATGTGTCAGGTTGTTAGTTCTTCTTTTTCATATGGTTTTCACATAGTTTCATATAGCTTAAATTGTAAGTTTGGTTATCTAGATGAGAAAAAGCCTTGTAAGAGAAAAAAGAATTTTATTAAGATGTAACAGGAAAATGACCACTAAACCTGACCCCTAAAAAATAAAAAATAATACTTCCCAGCGCAAAACTGAAAGTAACAAAAATCACAGCACAAGTAATAAAAGGAAAAATAAACACAGCACAATAACTGAAACAATGATATTAACACTGACTTACTAAGAAATGATTCATGCATTTTCTATATATTGTATTCATAAGGCAAAATGTATGTGTGTGTGTATACATATATATGTGTATATATATGTGTGTGTGTGTGTGTGTGTGTGTGTGTGTATATATATATATATAATATAAAACATATGTTTCAAACATCATAAATGGATCCCATTCAAATACATCACTAGAACAGAGTGATTAATACTATAAAGTCTCGGGGCGCCTGGGTGGCTCAGTGGGTTAAGCCGCTGCCTTCGGCTCAGGTCATGATCTCAGGGTCCTGGGATCGAGTCCCACATCGGGCTTTCTGCTCAGCAAGAAGACTGCTTCCCTCTCTCTCTCTCTCTCCCTGCCTCTCCATCTACTTGTGATCTCTCTCTGTCAAATAAATAAATAAAATCTTAAAAAAAAATACTATAAAGTCTCTGCCAGTCTGAGTTAAAAATCTGGCACTCAAAATTTTTGGTCTCTAAATTTAAGAATATTGCTTAACTTCTATATGTTTCTTTTTCTCATACATACAGTGCAGATTAAGAGTAACATCGTATAGGAGTACCTGAGTGGAGCAGATAGTCAAGCATCCAACTCTTGATTTTGGCTCAGGTTGTGATCTCAGGATTGTGAGACAAAACCCTGTGTTGAGTTCCATGCTCATTGAGAGTCTGCCTGAGATTCTCTCTCTTTCTCCCTCTCCCCCTCTCCCCAACTCCCTCTCTAAAAAAAAAAGGTTAGTCTTAAAAAAAAAAAAAAAAAAGTAACATCATATAGATTTGACATGGAGTTAAGGAGTCAGTACATCTAAAACTCTTAAGCTGATATGCAACACAAAGGGATTATAAGTAAATGTTTTTTAAGTGATCATTATTATCAGTAAACTCATTTAATTATCGCCATAACTCTAAAAAGTAAGTACAAGTGTAAAAATTTTACAAATAATGAAACTGAACCTCTAAGAGATCAGTTATATTTGCCAAACTACACAGAGTTCAAGTGAAGATTATTATTTAAACCCTGTTTGGTCCAAATCCAAAACCCATAAGCTTTATTAATACAAAATATTGTTTCACAATTAATATAACCATTGAATTCATAGGAAGAAAATGCATACATACAAATATAAACAGATAAAAATAATTGATGATTATATATGATATAAAGTGTGGGTCAAGAAACATTTTTTTTTTAAACATACAGACATCCAATCATTTCAGCACCACTGATTCAAAAGAATTTCCTTTCCCACCGAATTCCTTTTTCAACTTTGTCAAAAATAAACCAATCATGGTTAACTAATCTTTGATAAAGCAGGAAAGAATGTCCAATGGAAAAAAGATGGTCTCTTCAACAAATAGTGTTGGGAAATTGGACAGCCACATGCAGAAGAATGAAACTGAACCATTTCCTTATACTACACACAAAAATAGACTCAAAATGGCTGAAAGACCTAAATGTGAGAAAGAAATCCATCAAAACCCTTGAAGAGAACACAGGCAGCAACCTCTTTGACCTCAGCAGCAGCAAATTCTTCCTAGAAACATTGCTAAAGGCAAGGGAAACAAGGGCAAAAATGAACTATTGGGATTTCATCAAGATTAAAAAGCTTTTGCACAGCAAAACACATAGAATGGGAGAAGATATTTGCAAATGTCTTATCAGATAACAGGCTAGTATCCAAAATCTATAAAGAGTTTCTCAAACTCAACACCTAAAGAAAAAATAATCCAATCAAGAAATGGGCAGAAGACGTGAACAGATATTTCTGCAAAAAAAGACATGAACAGATATTTCTGCAAAGACATCCAAATGACCAACAGACATATGGAAAAATGCTCAATATCACTCAGCATCAGGAAAATACAAATCAAAGCCACAATGAGATACCACTTCACCTGTCAGAATGGCTAAAATTAACAAGTCAGGAAGTGACAGATGTTGGCGAGGATGCAGGGAAAAGGGAACCCTCCTACACTGCTGGAGGAAATGCTAGCTGGTGCTGCAGCTCTGGGAAACAGTATGGAGTTTCCTCAAAAAGTTGAAAATAGAGCTACACTTTGACCTGGAAATTGTGCTACATGGGTATTTACCCCAAAGATACAAATGTAGTGATCCAAAGGGGCATGTGCACCCCAATGTTTATAGCAGCAATGTCCACAATAGCTGAACTATGGAAAGAACCTAGATGTCCATTGACAGATGAATGGATAAAGAAGTTGTGGTAGATAGATACCATGGAATATTATGCACTCATCAAAAATTTGAAATCTTGCCGTTTGCAATAACGTGGATGGAACTAGCCCTATTATGCTAAGTGAAATAAGTCAATAGAAAAAGACAATTGTCATATGATCTAACTGATAGGAATATGAGAAACAGGACAGAGGATCATAGGGGAAGGGAGCAGAAAATGAAACAAGATGAAACCAAAGAGGGAGACAAACCACAAGAGACTCTTAATCTCAGGAAATAAACTAAGGGTTGCTGGAGTGGAGGGGAGTGGGAGGACTAGGTTGGTTAGATGATGGACATTGGGGAGGGTATGTGTTGTAATAAGCACTATGAATTGTAATACTGATGTATCACAGACCTATACCACTGAAACAAATATGCATTATATGTTAATAAAAAATAAATAAATCAGTCATAGTATCAGGACTCCCCTACTCTGTTTCACTTATGTATCTATAATTTAACTAATCCTACACTTCCTTGAACATATTACCTTAATAAGTGTTTAAATAAGGTAGGGGATTCAACAACTGGAATAATTTGGCCATTCTAATTAATGTTTTTCCATGTAAATTTCAGATCAAGCTTACTGACCTCTAAAAAATGCCCTGTGGGATTTTGATAACATTGAATCTGTATGTCAGTTTGGGGAAAACTGATATCTTAACAATTTTGTGTCTTTTAATTTATGGACACCCTGTACTTCTCCATTTATGTTTTCTTTGATTCATTTCAACAATATTTTATAGTATTCTGCATACAAACATTTCATATATTTGCATATACTTGCAGGTAATTTCAGGGTAGTTGGCATTATAATGACATTATAATGACATATGCACTGTTTTAATTCAAATTTTATTTTCACCAACAACATTTTTCACAAAGCTCAAACGAATAATCCTAAAATTTGGATGGAACCACAAAAAACTCTGAATAGCAGAATCAAACTTGAAAAAGAAGAGAAGGCTGGAGGCATTATAATTTTAGGCTTCAACTTAAATTATAAAGCTGTAGTGATCAAAACTGTATGGTACTAGCACAAAAATAAATACATAGATCCACAGAATAGAATAGAAAATCCAGAAATGTATCCACAACTCCATGGTCAATTAATCTTTGACAAATCAGGAAAGAATATCCAATGGGGAAAAAGATGATCTCTTTAACGAATGTTGTTGGAAAAACTAGACAGCAACATGCAAAGGAATGAAACCAGAACACTTTCTTACATCATACACAAAAATAAATTCAAAATGGGTTAAACACCTAAATGTGAGACTGGCAACCATCAAAACACCAAAGGAGAACACAGGCACCAAGCTCTTTGACAACGGCTATAGCAACTTCTTAGTGGACACATCACTCACCACCAGGGAAATATGAATCCAAACGACAATGAGATATCACTTCACACTTTATCAGAATGGCTAAAATCAACAATACAAGAAACAGCATGTACTGGTGAGTATATAGAGAAAGAGAAATTTTCTTGCACTACTGGTGGGAATGCAAACTGGTACAGTCACTCTGGAAAACAGTATGGAAATTCCCCAGAATGTTAAAAATTGAACTACCCTTTACTTCTTTGGTTAGGTTTATTCCCAGGTATCTTATGGTTCTTGGTAAATGGAATCGATTCTCTAATTTCCCTTTCTGTATTTTCATTGTTAGTGTATAAGAAAGCAACCGATTTCTGTACATTGACTTTGTATCCTGCCACATTACTGAATTGCTGTGAGTTCTAGTAGTTTGGGGGTGCAGTCTTTTGGCTTTCTCATATAAAGTATCATGTCATCTGCGAAGAGAGAGTTTGACCTCTTCATTGCCAATTTGAATACATTTTATTTCTCTTTGTTGTCTGATTGCTGTTGCTAGGACTTCTAATACTATGTTGAACAAGATTGGTGAGAGTAGGCATCCTTGTCGTGTTCCTGGTCTCAGGGGGAAGGCTGTGAGCTTTTTCCCATTGAGGATGATTTTGTTGTGGGTTTTTTATAGATAGACTTTATGAAGTTGAGGAATGTTCCTTCTATCCCTATACTTTAAAGTATTTCTATCCCTATACTTTGAAGCATTTCAGATGCTGGATTTTGTCAGATGCTTTTTCTGCATCAATTGAGAGGACCATGTGGTTCTTCTCTCTTCTCTTACTGATTTGTTGTATCACATTGATTGATTCGTGAATGTTGAACCAACCTTGGAACCCAGGGATGAATCCCACCTGGTCATGGTGGATAATCTTTTTAAGGTGCTGTTGGATCCTATTAGCTAGGATCTTGTTAAGAATCGTAGCATCCATATTCATCAGGGATATTGGTCTGAAATTCTCCTTTTTGGTGGAGTCTTTGCCTGGTTTGGGGATCAGGGTAATGTTGGCTTCATAAAAAGAGTCTGGAAGTTTTCCTTCTGCTTCAGTTTTTTGTTTATTTATTTATTTATTTATTTATTTATTTTTAAAAAAGATTTTATTTATTTGACAGAGATCACAAGCAGGCAGAGAAGCAGGCAGAGAGAGAGGAGGAAGCAGGCTCCCTGCTGAGCAGAGAGCCTGATGCAGGGCTCAATTCCAGGACCCTGGGATCATGACCTGAGGTGAAGGCAGAGGCTTTAACCCACTGAGCCACCCAGGCACGCCATGCTTCAGTTTTTTGAAACAGCTTCAGGAGAATAGGTATTATTTCTTCTTTAAAAGTTTGGTAGAATTCCCCCAGGGAATCCGTCAGGTCCTGGGCACTTGTTTTTTGAGAGGTTTTTGATCACTGCTTCAATCTCGTTACTAGATATTGGTCTATTCAGGTTGTCAGTTTCTTCCTGGTTCAATTTTGGAAGTTTATAGTTTTCCAGAGAGGTAAAGGATCTGTACTCAAGGAACTACAGAACACTCATGAAAGAAATTGAAGAAGACACAAAAAGATGGAAGACCATTCCATGCTTATGGATTGGAAAAATAAACATCATTAAAATGTCTATACTGCCTAGAGCAATCTATGCTTTCAATGCCATTCTGATCAAAATTCCATCAGCATTTTTCAAAAAGCTGGAGCAAACAATCCTAAAATTTGTATGGAATCAGAAGAGACCCCAGATTGCTAAAGAAATATTGAAAAAGAAAAAACTGGGGCATCATGTTGCCTGATTTCAAGCTTTACTACACAGCTGTGATCAGCAAGACAGCATGGTACTGGCATAAAAACAGACACATAGACCAGTGGAACAGAGTAGAGAGCCCAGATATGGACCCTCAACTCTATGGTCAAATAATCTTTGACAAGGCAGGAAAAAATATACAGTGGAAAAAAGACAATCTCTTCAATAAATCATGCTGGGAAAATTGGACAGCTATAGGTAGAAGAATGAAACTCAACCATTGTCTTATACCATACAGAAAGATAAACTCAAAATGGGTAAAATACATCAAAGTAAGGCAGGAATCCATCAGAATCATAGAGGAAAACATAGGCAGTAACCTCTTTGATATCAGCCACAGCAACTTCTTTCAAGATATGTCTCCAAAGGCGAAGGAAACAAAAGCAAATATGAATTTTGGGGACTTCATCAAGATCATAAGCGAAGCACAGCAAAGGAAACAGTCAACCAAACAAAGAGGCAACCCACAGAATGGGAGAAGATATTCGCAAATGACAGTACAGACAAAAGACTGATATCCAGGATCTATAAAGAACTTCCCAAACTCAACACACAAAAAACAGATAATCATGTCAAAAAATGGGCAGAAGACATGAGCAGACACTTCTCCAATGAAGACATACAAATGGCTATAAGACACATGAAAAAATGTTCATCATCACTAGCCATCAGGGAGATTCAAATCAAAACCACATTGAGCTACCATCTTACACCAGTTAGAATGGCCAAAATTAACAAGACAGGAAACAACATGTGTTGGAGAGGATAAGGAGAAAGGGGAACCCTCTTACACTGTTGGTGGGAATGCGAGTTGGTGTAGCCACTTTGGAGAACAGTGTGGAGATTACTTAAGAAATTAAAAATAGAGCTTCCCTATGACCCTGCAATTGCACTACTATTTTACCCCAAAGATAGAGATGTAGTGAAAAGAAGGGCCATCTGTACCCTAATGTTCATAGCAGCAATGGCCATGGCCACCAAACTGTGGAAAGAACCAAGATGCCCTTCAACGGATGAATGGATAAGGAAGATGTGGTCCATATACATTATGGAGTATTATGCCTTCATCAGAAAGGATGAATACCCAACTTTTGTATCAACATGGATAGGACTGGAAGAGATTATGCTGAGTGAAGTAAGTCAAGCAGAGAGAGTCAATTATCATATGGTTTCACTTATTTGTGGAGCATAAGAAATAACATGGAGGACATAGGGAGATGGAGAGGAGAAGGGAGTTGGGAGAAATTGGAGGGGGGAGACAAACCATGAGAGACTATGGACTCTGAGAAACAAACTGAGGGTTTTGAAGGGGCGGGGGGTGGGAGGTTGGGTGAGCCTGGTGGTGGGTATTATGGAGGGGATGTATTTCATGGAGCACTGGATGTGGCTCATAAACAATGAGTTCTAGTACACTGAAAAGAAATTTTAAAAAATTAAAAATTTAAAAAAAAATTGAACTATCCTAGGATCCAGCAATTGTACTACTGGTATTTACCCATAGAATACAAAAATATGAATTTAAAGGGATACATGCACCTCTATGTTTACAGAAATATTATCTACAATAGCCAAATTGTGAAAACAGACCATGTCCATCGACTGATGAACCCATAAAGAAAATGCGAGACACACACACACACACACACACACACACACACTGGAATATTACCCAACCATAAAAGAAACAAAATCTTGCCATTTGCAATGACAGGAATGGAACTAGAGAGTCTAATGCTAAGTGAAATAAGACAGTCAGAGAAAGACAAATACCATACGATTTTCTTCAAATGTGTAATTTAAGAAACAAAATAAATGAGCAGAGGGAAAAAGAGAAAGGCAAACCAAGATATAGACTCTTAACTATAGAGAACAACTGCTGATCACCAGAGGTGAGGTCTGTGGAAGGATAGGTTAAATAGGTGATGGGGATTAAGAAGTGCACGTGTGAGTAGCACTGTGTATATGGAAGTTTTGAATCACTATATTGTACACCTGAAACTAACATTACATTGTATGTTAACTAACTGGAATTCAAATAAAAACTTTTTAAAAAATCCATTTTCTTATTGCTGTATATAGAAATACAGTGGGGTTTTGGTAAATGGAATTTGTCCCTAATAACATGCTAAACTGAATTATTAGTTTTAGTAGGTTTTTTTGTATAATCTTTGGTATTTTTAATGTAATCAGGTGCATTTTCATCAAATATACCTAGTTTGCCTCTTTTTTTTTGCAATCTGTATGACAGAGTTTTGTTTATTTGTTGGTTTCTTTTTTCTTTTCCCCTATTAGAATAGCTAGGATGAATTCCAGTTTGGGAAATTTCTACTGCCCTATGTTCAGGCTGTATCTTCAGCTGTATTATTCTACTAATAAGCTTCTCAAGGTATTTTTTGTATTTGAAATAATTTGTGTGTTATAGTTACCTGTGTGTGTGTGTGTGTTATGTGTGCACAGTGACTAAAACACAAAAATTCTAGGTTAGAAACAAAGACAGTTTTTTACTCAGAGCAAAAGCTGAAGTCAGAGCAATATATCCAAAATGTTCACTGAGAGCCCAATCCCCACAAGGTGACTCAATGAGGGCATAATTAGTATGTCGCATCCAGAAGAGGAACTCTAAAATTAGAAAACTCTTATTTAGTAATGTACCTACCTACCTACCCTTTTGGAGAGACAGACCTTATTTTTACTCTGAAACTTAAGCAGATCTTCTCCAAAGGAGGTTAAATAGAAAGCTTTAACTTCACAACATTGGAATGTCACTGAAGAAGATACTCCTAAGCATTACTACCAGTAAATGTCTCATACAAATAATGGCCATAAACATGGATAAGCCGGAAAAAACAGTCTGCCTTAAAACTAACTCTTCATTGGGGCTCCTGGGTGGTTCAGTGGGTTAAACCTCTGCCCTCAGCTCAGGTTATGATCTCAGGGTCCTGGGATCAAGCATTGCATCGAGCCCTGCATCGGGCTCTCTGCTCAACAGGGAGCCTGCTCCCCCCGCCCAACCCCGCCTGCCTCTCTGCCTACTTGTGATCTCTGTCTGTCAAAAAATACATAAAATCTAAGAAAAAAAAACCCTGAAGTCTGCATTATTGAGCCAATTTACATTTTATAAACTATTAATAAATATTCTCCTAGAGCTTACAGTAAGTATTAAATAGAAAGACCTTTAAGAAACACCTTTAAGAAATGTTCTTGTAAAGTTGCAATTCTGAAAATTTTAGAGAATTTTCTTAAAACACTGGATGGGACTTTCTGGATTTGTAATACCCTCAGAATTTCCTAGTTCCTCACTATTTAAATCCAGTTAGGTTGTGTAATGAAGGGACAGTTTCATTTAACCAGGTAAAGAGAGTCATGGCAATACTGACTGAGGAATTTTTTAGGAACAATGTGTTAATAAATCATAACATTAATGATCTAAAGCATGCATATACCCATAGATATGTATGCACATACATTTATATAAATGAGTATATGCACATATATGTATGTACATTAAAAACAATTGTCCTATAAATTTTATATCCTATCACCAGTGAATGAAGAAGCTTAATTATAATAAAAAGCTATATTTTGCCTATAAGTATTCTCATACACTGGTGGTAGAAGTCAAAATTCATATAACATGTGTGGAAATTCCAAAATATATATGGAGAATTTTAAAGTCTTTAAAGTCATTGGTTTATGTATTCCACTTTTTGCAATCTGGACAAATAAAAAATTGAAATTGTATGACAATACACTTAAAGATGCTCACTTGAGCATTATAATATTGCTAAATGATGTTAAAATTAAAATTTAAATCAGGACACAAATATAAAGAACATATGAAATTCCAAATATAGTCACATTTACAAAGGACACTTCCAGAAAATAGTTCCATGTTTCTTAAATCCCTCAGTCACATCACAGATTTAAAAAGAAAGCAGAAGAAGAAGATGTATATAGATGTACGTATTTTTGAGAGAGAATCAGAAGGCTCTTAAAAAGCTATATCCCCATCATACCCTTTACCTCACAGAATCTCAAAAGGTTAGCTAGATAAATTCTACCTCCTTCTCAAGCTTAGTCAGTATATTTTTCCATAAGGTATTCAGAGAGATCAAAAGGCCCCCATATTGGAAGGAGAGATGAGTTATTGCCTGACCTTCTTCCAAATTTGCAAACCTGGCAAAATACAAGTGGTATGTCATGACAGAAGGAAACTTTCAAAAATAATCAGGGCAAGCTAGAGGGTATCATGCTTAATGAAATAAGTCAATCGGAGAAAGACAACTATCATATGATCTCCCTGATATGAGGGAGTGGAGATGCAACATGGGGGGTTAAGGGGGTAGGAGAAGAGAAAATGAAACAAAATGGGATTGGGAGGGAGACAAACCATAAGTGACTCTTAATCTCACAAAACAAACTGAGGGTTGATGGGGGGAGGGGGGTTGGGGGGAGTGGGGTTATGGACATTGGGTACGGTATGTGCTATGGTGAGTGCTGTGAAGTGTGTAAACCTGGTGATTCACAGACCTGTACCCCTGGGGATAAAAATATATTATATGTTTATAAAAAATAAAAAAAAATTTTAAAAAGACTAAAAAAAAAATAATCAGGGCAAGGAATATTCATGAAATTTCTCTTAGCCCGAAGTGGACTAGTGAGATGAAAGTTGACCTCGAGCTCTAAAGCATACTCCTCAAGAGAGTAACTGCTAGAAGACAAGGAGAATGCTACAACACAAGTCTACATGTGATAGAAAGAAGACAAATATGATGAGGAGGGATCTGGAGGGATGAGCTAAAGCAGAAAGTAAATTGCCCCTTCACATGTCTTAGAATTAAAGGTTCCAACTGGCATCTCACAGTCACCTCTAAAAGCTCATGAATTTTTGGGGCTGCCTGGGTGGCTCAGTGGGTTAAAAGCCTCTGCCTTCAGCTCAGGTCATGATCTCAGGGTCCCGGGATCGGGTCCCACATCGGGCTCTCTGCTAGGCAGGGAGCCTGCTTCCTCCTCTCTCTCTCTCTCTTTCTACTTGTGATCTCTCTCTGTCAAATAAATAAAATCTTTAAAAAAAAAAAAAAAGCTCATGAATTTTTGCCATCTCCAGGCCCAGTAAGCCTGAAGCCTCCAAGTTCAAACAGAAGAGTTTCATTTCACTACTTCTACCTACTACACAGACCCCTCCACTTCAGTCTTACACACTAAGACCTAGCAAGTAGGGACAGAAGTGAGTTGAGAAAAGAGAAGAAGCCAATCAGCATGAGGGAAAGGCAGAATAAGTCTTACACTGAAACATTGGCTAATTTTGGACTTGATCCTTTTAATTATAAAATTGAGACAGAATTTGTGACATTAAGAGATCAGAAGGGTGCTATGACCTGCCACAGTGTAGGTAAATCACAGGACTCATCTTAAATTTTCATTAACAAACTAGAGAACATGCACATTCATTGAAAAAAGTTAACACATAATTTTCCATATATAATTACAATGATGGAGTATTGGTTCATTATATATGATTTAATTGTTTAGGCAATTATCATTTGTTAAACAATTGAATGCTATGGCATTTATTAAAGACTGGGGCTGTAATTATGACCTTCCTTTTAAAATTTACACTTCAGTACTGTGTGTGTACATGTATGTGTATGTCTAGGAATTAAAAGACCATGACAATAAATCATGACTGGCACTAATTATCTAAGGGTAAGTCATTTTGGTACAGTTTTATCATTTCCAAAGCAGATTGAACTACATAACTTCTCTAACTGTATTATCATGTAATTTCTACTTATGAATAAATTTCCCAAATACATGACTTCAAACCAACTATTCCCTTCAATCTATTCAATGTTCTTAAAAATTTAAGGTCCTATTAGTTCATCTCATGTCAAGAAACCCATGATTATTTTTTTCTCTGATTCTTTAAATTCTATCATCCCATATGAGAAAAAGAGAGGGGGCTAAAGTTAATATGCATGGAATCTCTGTCAGTTGTAATTTTTTAAGAATAAATATATATTGATACCTTCAAGGAGATAAGAATTTTAATAAAAAGCATCACTTCAAATGTATGACATAAAAAATGTTTTAAAGGAGCAAAATACCCTAAAAGATTAGATTATTTCAGCTTACACTAACAGCCAGGGCAGATTAAAATGCTGTTTAATTCACTTTATAAGATGTTATCTTATAAGTAGAAAAATAACTCAAGGTGATCATTTGTTTTCCAGGGGTAACACCAAACTACCTTCATTCAAAGAAAGTTATACATGCCATGACGAAACAGAATGAGATTTAATGTTCCACAGTTTTTTCCTAGGTTGTAACATATTAATCACTACAATAATAACAACTGAAGCCCCAAAACAGTATTCTCAATCCCATTTTCATAGCTAAGACTCAATATGTTGGCCAAATTGACATTATTTTATGAAAGCTCTACCAAAATATTGACATAATAATATAATAAAAATTAAATATTTGAATAATTTGAATAATTAGATTTTAATAAAAGAGCTATGCTAATAACAGTGTGTTTTTCACCTTAAAAATTTTTCTTCTAGTATTAAGACAGTATTCCCTACATTTTCCAAATGGAAGTTGTGCATATTTTTTTTCCAGGAAAAAGGAGTTGTTGTGTGTATTTTTGTTAATTAAAAGGCTTAATGTGTCTATGAAGTAATTTGGCTTGATGCATAGTAATAAGTAATTATAATTAAAATGATTCCCACAAATCATGGACTACTGACAATTTTTTTTCTAGCCCTTCACGTATATAATTTAAACATCTTGCGGACTCCACATCTTTAATAAGAAGTTAGTTTTTAATCATCTCATCACTCACTTTTTATCTAATGAGTCACTTTCCTCTGGCAGCTATCATTTTTCTCTCCAGCCTGGGTTTTCAGCAATTTGACAATGAAATGTCTAGACATGTTTTTCTTGTAATTTATACAACTTGAGATTCATTTAGGTTCCTGGATCTAAAATCCAATGGTTTTTTGCTAAATTTGTGAAATTTGTGTCCATTATTTCATCAAATATTTTATTAATTTCTTTTCCCTCTTATCATTGAGTACAATTATGTACAATTCAATATAGATTGTATAGAGTACAATTCAATATAGATTGAACCACTTGATTTACCTCTGATACCCAATTTTTGTTGTTGTTTTTAAACAGTTGTGCTTTCTGTTGTTTGATGTATATAATTTCTATAGATTTATGGTCAAATTTACTCATTTTTTTTTGCCATCTTCAATCTTTTACATCTGTCTAGTGAATATTCATTTACTTATTTCACTTTTCATCTTCAGAGCTTTCCTTTTTGTCCTTTGTTTCCATTTTATCTTTTCATTCATTGGGATAATACTTTCCTTTAATTGCTTATTCATATTTCCATTGATTGTTTTAACATACTTACAATAGATTATTTGAACTCTTAAGTAAATTCGTAATAATAACACTTCAAAATCCATTTCTAGTAACTGTTTTTTTAACTCCCCTGTGAATGGCTCACATTTTTCCTTTTTCTTTGTCTAGTAATCTTTCGTTAAAAAGTAGACATTAGAGATAATACTTTGTACCAATTTAAATTCTGTTATATTCTTGTAAAATCTGTTAGATTTTTAGTCTGGTAAATAATGAATTTGCCTGAACTCAAAATGAAAATTCTGTTTACACTGTAATGTGATCTCTCATCTCAGTCCTTTCAGATTCTAGTCATTTCTTTAAGCCTGGCTCCCAAAGTTCTTTTCTGTGCCTAGACAGATGATCTGGGCAGAGTTTATCCTCAAAATTTGGGACTCATATATCTGTGATTGTCTTTATTCTGGGTTTTGTCCTCTAAATTTACAACTCTTTACCATCTGTGTGCTAACCTCTGACACCTGAAGGCAATAAAACTTCAGCTTTCTGCTCCTGAAGCTGCCCATAGGTTCACAAATACACAGCCAACAAAGCAGCAAACTTGCAAAGCTTATTCAGTGCAGTTGTTTCTTTCAAGGGCAGATTACTCTCTTACTTCTGTAACTTCTGTGGGAAGAAAAACCCTAGGGTCTCTCCTAGGTATTCATATGTTAAGGATCAAGGACACACTCTGGAGGTGTATATATAAATTTGAGTCTTATTCTTTCAGTTGTTTTAAGGTATTCCTACATCTAGAGCTTTCTCTCTTAATTCTCAGCTTAAACCCCTGAACTTTGTTCTCTGCCACACTGAGCTACAGTATTGGGATTTGCAACAGGAGTGTCAGGCAAGAAAGACATTGGCTCTAGCTTATACCCTTTCCTTTTCCAATCTTTCAAAATTTAACTACTTCTAAGCTTCTATTTATCTTATAACCTAAAAACTTCATGACTAAATATTTAACAGAGAAAAATAAAAGTGGGGTGCCTGGGTCACTCAATCAGTTAAGCATTTGCCTTCAGCTCAGTTCATAATTTCAGAGTCCTGGGATTGAACCCCACATTGGGCTCCCTGCTCAGTGGGAAAGCTGCGTCTCCTCCTGCTCCTCCCCTCTGCTCATGCTCAAGCAGAGAGAGTCAATTATCATATGGTTTCACTTATTTGTGGAGCATAAGAAATAACATGGAGGACATAGGGAGATGGAGAGGAGAAGGGAGTTGGGAGAAATTGGAGGGGGGAGACAAACCATGAGAGACTATGGACTCTGAGAAACAAACTGAGGGTTTTGAAGGGGCGGGGGGTGGGAGGTTGGGTGAGCCTGGTGGTGGGTATTATGGAGGGGATGTATTTCATGGAGCACTGGATGTGGCTCATAAACAATGAGTTCTAGTACACTGAAAAGAAATTTTAAAAAATTAAAAATTTAAAAAAAAATTGAACTATCCTAGGATCCAGCAATTGTACTACTGGTATTTACCCATAGAATACAAAAATATGAATTTAAAGGGATACATGCACCTCTATGTTTACAGAAATATTATCTACAATAGCCAAATTGTGAAAACAGACCATGTCCATCGACTGATGAACCCATAAAGAAAATGCGAGACACACACACACACACACACACACACACACACTGGAATATTACCCAACCATAAAAGAAACAAAATCTTGCCATTTGCAATGACAGGAATGGAACTAGAGAGTCTAATGCTAAGTGAAATAAGACAGTCAGAGAAAGACAAATACCATACGATTTTCTTCAAATGTGTAATTTAAGAAACAAAATAAATGAGCAGAGGGAAAAAGAGAAAGGCAAACCAAGATATAGACTCTTAACTATAGAGAACAACTGCTGATCACCAGAGGTGAGGTCTGTGGAAGGATAGGTTAAATAGGTGATGGGGATTAAGAAGTGCACGTGTGAGTAGCACTGTGTATATGGAAGTTTTGAATCACTATATTGTACACCTGAAACTAACATTACATTGTATGTTAACTAACTGGAATTCAAATAAAAACTTTTTAAAAAATCCATTTTCTTATTGCTGTATATAGAAATACAGTGGGGTTTTGGTAAATGGAATTTGTCCCTAATAACATGCTAAACTGAATTATTAGTTTTAGTAGGTTTTTTTGTATAATCTTTGGTATTTTTAATGTAATCAGGTGCATTTTCATCAAATATACCTAGTTTGCCTCTTTTTTTTTGCAATCTGTATGACAGAGTTTTGTTTATTTGTTGGTTTCTTTTTTCTTTTCCCCTATTAGAATAGCTAGGATGAATTCCAGTTTGGGAAATTTCTACTGCCCTATGTTCAGGCTGTATCTTCAGCTGTATTATTCTACTAATAAGCTTCTCAAGGTATTTTTTGTATTTGAAATAATTTGTGTGTTATAGTTACCTGTGTGTGTGTGTGTGTTATGTGTGCACAGTGACTAAAACACAAAAATTCTAGGTTAGAAACAAAGACAGTTTTTTACTCAGAGCAAAAGCTGAAGTCAGAGCAATATATCCAAAATGTTCACTGAGAGCCCAATCCCCACAAGGTGACTCAATGAGGGCATAATTAGTATGTCGCATCCAGAAGAGGAACTCTAAAATTAGAAAACTCTTATTTAGTAATGTACCTACCTACCTACCCTTTTGGAGAGACAGACCTTATTTTTACTCTGAAACTTAAGCAGATCTTCTCCAAAGGAGGTTAAATAGAAAGCTTTAACTTCACAACATTGGAATGTCACTGAAGAAGATACTCCTAAGCATTACTACCAGTAAATGTCTCATACAAATAATGGCCATAAACATGGATAAGCCGGAAAAAACAGTCTGCCTTAAAACTAACTCTTCATTGGGGCTCCTGGGTGGTTCAGTGGGTTAAACCTCTGCCCTCAGCTCAGGTTATGATCTCAGGGTCCTGGGATCAAGCATTGCATCGAGCCCTGCATCGGGCTCTCTGCTCAACAGGGAGCCTGCTCCCCCCGCCCAACCCCGCCTGCCTCTCTGCCTACTTGTGATCTCTGTCTGTCAAAAAATACATAAAATCTAAGAAAAAAAAACCCTGAAGTCTGCATTATTGAGCCAATTTACATTTTATAAACTATTAATAAATATTCTCCTAGAGCTTACAGTAAGTATTAAATAGAAAGACCTTTAAGAAACACCTTTAAGAAATGTTCTTGTAAAGTTGCAATTCTGAAAATTTTAGAGAATTTTCTTAAAACACTGGATGGGACTTTCTGGATTTGTAATACCCTCAGAATTTCCTAGTTCCTCACTATTTAAATCCAGTTAGGTTGTGTAATGAAGGGACAGTTTCATTTAACCAGGTAAAGAGAGTCATGGCAATACTGACTGAGGAATTTTTTAGGAACAATGTGTTAATAAATCATAACATTAATGATCTAAAGCATGCATATACCCATAGATATGTATGCACATACATTTATATAAATGAGTATATGCACATATATGTATGTACATTAAAAACAATTGTCCTATAAATTTTATATCCTATCACCAGTGAATGAAGAAGCTTAATTATAATAAAAAGCTATATTTTGCCTATAAGTATTCTCATACACTGGTGGTAGAAGTCAAAATTCATATAACATGTGTGGAAATTCCAAAATATATATGGAGAATTTTAAAGTCTTTAAAGTCATTGGTTTATGTATTCCACTTTTTGCAATCTGGACAAATAAAAAATTGAAATTGTATGACAATACACTTAAAGATGCTCACTTGAGCATTATAATATTGCTAAATGATGTTAAAATTAAAATTTAAATCAGGACACAAATATAAAGAACATATGAAATTCCAAATATAGTCACATTTACAAAGGACACTTCCAGAAAATAGTTCCATGTTTCTTAAATCCCTCAGTCACATCACAGATTTAAAAAGAAAGCAGAAGAAGAAGATGTATATAGATGTACGTATTTTTGAGAGAGAATCAGAAGGCTCTTAAAAAGCTATATCCCCATCATACCCTTTACCTCACAGAATCTCAAAAGGTTAGCTAGATAAATTCTACCTCCTTCTCAAGCTTAGTCAGTATATTTTTCCATAAGGTATTCAGAGAGATCAAAAGGCCCCCATATTGGAAGGAGAGATGAGTTATTGCCTGACCTTCTTCCAAATTTGCAAACCTGGCAAAATACAAGTGGTATGTCATGACAGAAGGAAACTTTCAAAAATAATCAGGGCAAGCTAGAGGGTATCATGCTTAATGAAATAAGTCAATCGGAGAAAGACAACTATCATATGATCTCCCTGATATGAGGGAGTGGAGATGCAACATGGGGGGTTAAGGGGGTAGGAGAAGAGAAAATGAAACAAAATGGGATTGGGAGGGAGACAAACCATAAGTGACTCTTAATCTCACAAAACAAACTGAGGGTTGATGGGGGGAGGGGGGTTGGGGGGAGTGGGGTTATGGACATTGGGTACGGTATGTGCTATGGTGAGTGCTGTGAAGTGTGTAAACCTGGTGATTCACAGACCTGTACCCCTGGGGATAAAAATATATTATATGTTTATAAAAAATAAAAAAAAATTTTAAAAAGACTAAAAAAAAAATAATCAGGGCAAGGAATATTCATGAAATTTCTCTTAGCCCGAAGTGGACTAGTGAGATGAAAGTTGACCTCGAGCTCTAAAGCATACTCCTCAAGAGAGTAACTGCTAGAAGACAAGGAGAATGCTACAACACAAGTCTACATGTGATAGAAAGAAGACAAATATGATGAGGAGGGATCTGGAGGGATGAGCTAAAGCAGAAAGTAAATTGCCCCTTCACATGTCTTAGAATTAAAGGTTCCAACTGGCATCTCACAGTCACCTCTAAAAGCTCATGAATTTTTGGGGCTGCCTGGGTGGCTCAGTGGGTTAAAAGCCTCTGCCTTCAGCTCAGGTCATGATCTCAGGGTCCCGGGATCGGGTCCCACATCGGGCTCTCTGCTAGGCAGGGAGCCTGCTTCCTCCTCTCTCTCTCTCTCTTTCTACTTGTGATCTCTCTCTGTCAAATAAATAAAATCTTTAAAAAAAAAAAAAAAGCTCATGAATTTTTGCCATCTCCAGGCCCAGTAAGCCTGAAGCCTCCAAGTTCAAACAGAAGAGTTTCATTTCACTACTTCTACCTACTACACAGACCCCTCCACTTCAGTCTTACACACTAAGACCTAGCAAGTAGGGACAGAAGTGAGTTGAGAAAAGAGAAGAAGCCAATCAGCATGAGGGAAAGGCAGAATAAGTCTTACACTGAAACATTGGCTAATTTTGGACTTGATCCTTTTAATTATAAAATTGAGACAGAATTTGTGACATTAAGAGATCAGAAGGGTGCTATGACCTGCCACAGTGTAGGTAAATCACAGGACTCATCTTAAATTTTCATTAACAAACTAGAGAACATGCACATTCATTGAAAAAAGTTAACACATAATTTTCCATATATAATTACAATGATGGAGTATTGGTTCATTATATATGATTTAATTGTTTAGGCAATTATCATTTGTTAAACAATTGAATGCTATGGCATTTATTAAAGACTGGGGCTGTAATTATGACCTTCCTTTTAAAATTTACACTTCAGTACTGTGTGTGTACATGTATGTGTATGTCTAGGAATTAAAAGACCATGACAATAAATCATGACTGGCACTAATTATCTAAGGGTAAGTCATTTTGGTACAGTTTTATCATTTCCAAAGCAGATTGAACTACATAACTTCTCTAACTGTATTATCATGTAATTTCTACTTATGAATAAATTTCCCAAATACATGACTTCAAACCAACTATTCCCTTCAATCTATTCAATGTTCTTAAAAATTTAAGGTCCTATTAGTTCATCTCATGTCAAGAAACCCATGATTATTTTTTTCTCTGATTCTTTAAATTCTATCATCCCATATGAGAAAAAGAGAGGGGGCTAAAGTTAATATGCATGGAATCTCTGTCAGTTGTAATTTTTTAAGAATAAATATATATTGATACCTTCAAGGAGATAAGAATTTTAATAAAAAGCATCACTTCAAATGTATGACATAAAAAATGTTTTAAAGGAGCAAAATACCCTAAAAGATTAGATTATTTCAGCTTACACTAACAGCCAGGGCAGATTAAAATGCTGTTTAATTCACTTTATAAGATGTTATCTTATAAGTAGAAAAATAACTCAAGGTGATCATTTGTTTTCCAGGGGTAACACCAAACTACCTTCATTCAAAGAAAGTTATACATGCCATGACGAAACAGAATGAGATTTAATGTTCCACAGTTTTTTCCTAGGTTGTAACATATTAATCACTACAATAATAACAACTGAAGCCCCAAAACAGTATTCTCAATCCCATTTTCATAGCTAAGACTCAATATGTTGGCCAAATTGACATTATTTTATGAAAGCTCTACCAAAATATTGACATAATAATATAATAAAAATTAAATATTTGAATAATTTGAATAATTAGATTTTAATAAAAGAGCTATGCTAATAACAGTGTGTTTTTCACCTTAAAAATTTTTCTTCTAGTATTAAGACAGTATTCCCTACATTTTCCAAATGGAAGTTGTGCATATTTTTTTTCCAGGAAAAAGGAGTTGTTGTGTGTATTTTTGTTAATTAAAAGGCTTAATGTGTCTATGAAGTAATTTGGCTTGATGCATAGTAATAAGTAATTATAATTAAAATGATTCCCACAAATCATGGACTACTGACAATTTTTTTTCTAGCCCTTCACGTATATAATTTAAACATCTTGCGGACTCCACATCTTTAATAAGAAGTTAGTTTTTAATCATCTCATCACTCACTTTTTATCTAATGAGTCACTTTCCTCTGGCAGCTATCATTTTTCTCTCCAGCCTGGGTTTTCAGCAATTTGACAATGAAATGTCTAGACATGTTTTTCTTGTAATTTATACAACTTGAGATTCATTTAGGTTCCTGGATCTAAAATCCAATGGTTTTTTGCTAAATTTGTGAAATTTGTGTCCATTATTTCATCAAATATTTTATTAATTTCTTTTCCCTCTTATCATTGAGTACAATTATGTACAATTCAATATAGATTGTATAGAGTACAATTCAATATAGATTGAACCACTTGATTTACCTCTGATACCCAATTTTTGTTGTTGTTTTTAAACAGTTGTGCTTTCTGTTGTTTGATGTATATAATTTCTATAGATTTATGGTCAAATTTACTCATTTTTTTTTGCCATCTTCAATCTTTTACATCTGTCTAGTGAATATTCATTTACTTATTTCACTTTTCATCTTCAGAGCTTTCCTTTTTGTCCTTTGTTTCCATTTTATCTTTTCATTCATTGGGATAATACTTTCCTTTAATTGCTTATTCATATTTCCATTGATTGTTTTAACATACTTACAATAGATTATTTGAACTCTTAAGTAAATTCGTAATAATAACACTTCAAAATCCATTTCTAGTAACTGTTTTTTTAACTCCCCTGTGAATGGCTCACATTTTTCCTTTTTCTTTGTCTAGTAATCTTTCGTTAAAAAGTAGACATTAGAGATAATACTTTGTACCAATTTAAATTCTGTTATATTCTTGTAAAATCTGTTAGATTTTTAGTCTGGTAAATAATGAATTTGCCTGAACTCAAAATGAAAATTCTGTTTACACTGTAATGTGATCTCTCATCTCAGTCCTTTCAGATTCTAGTCATTTCTTTAAGCCTGGCTCCCAAAGTTCTTTTCTGTGCCTAGACAGATGATCTGGGCAGAGTTTATCCTCAAAATTTGGGACTCATATATCTGTGATTGTCTTTATTCTGGGTTTTGTCCTCTAAATTTACAACTCTTTACCATCTGTGTGCTAACCTCTGACACCTGAAGGCAATAAAACTTCAGCTTTCTGCTCCTGAAGCTGCCCATAGGTTCACAAATACACAGCCAACAAAGCAGCAAACTTGCAAAGCTTATTCAGTGCAGTTGTTTCTTTCAAGGGCAGATTACTCTCTTACTTCTGTAACTTCTGTGGGAAGAAAAACCCTAGGGTCTCTCCTAGGTATTCATATGTTAAGGATCAAGGACACACTCTGGAGGTGTATATATAAATTTGAGTCTTATTCTTTCAGTTGTTTTAAGGTATTCCTACATCTAGAGCTTTCTCTCTTAATTCTCAGCTTAAACCCCTGAACTTTGTTCTCTGCCACACTGAGCTACAGTATTGGGATTTGCAACAGGAGTGTCAGGCAAGAAAGACATTGGCTCTAGCTTATACCCTTTCCTTTTCCAATCTTTCAAAATTTAACTACTTCTAAGCTTCTATTTATCTTATAACCTAAAAACTTCATGACTAAATATTTAACAGAGAAAAATAAAAGTGGGGTGCCTGGGTCACTCAATCAGTTAAGCATTTGCCTTCAGCTCAGTTCATAATTTCAGAGTCCTGGGATTGAACCCCACATTGGGCTCCCTGCTCAGTGGGAAAGCTGCGTCTCCTCCTGCTCCTCCCCTCTGCTCATGCACTCTCTCTCTGGCTCTCTCTCTCTTTCAAATAAATAAAATCTTAAAAAAAAAAAGTATATCTTCAAACATGTGTGTACACACACACATACATGCACACACACACATACAAATATACATGTACCTTAAGGTTTATTGCAGCAGCTAACTAGAAACAACTCTCTCTCTGGCTCTCTCTCTCTTTCAAATAAATAAAATCTTAAAAAAAAAAATATATCTTCAAACATGTGTGTACACACACACATATGCACACACACACATACAAATATACATGTACCTTAAGGTCTATTGCAGCAGCTAACTAGAAACAACTAGGACATCTATTAACAAAAGAATGGGTAAGTAGTTTATGGTATCTTCATACCTTAGAACACTACTAACAACATAAATAAAAATAAACAATTAATAGGGACAATAATGCATGGATTTCAAAGCATTATGCTAAGTGGAAAAAAAAGAGGAAAAAAGCATACACTCTAATAGAAATGGGTTTCATTCTGGGGTAAGAAATGTTCCAAAATTAGACTATGGTGATATTTGAAAAAGTCTATAAATATACTGAAAATATTGAATTGTATGCTGTAAGTGGTTGAATTATACCTTATGTTAATTATATCTTCATAGATCTGTTTAAAAAGAATACAGGCTTGAGACACCTGGGTGACTCAGCCCATTAAGTGTCTGCCTTCTGGTCAGGTCATGATCCCAGGGTCCTGGGATTGAGCCCCACGTCAAGCTCCCTGGTTAGCAGAGCGTCTGCTTCTCTCTCTCCCTCTCTGCCCCACCCCCGCTCATACTCTCACATGTGCTCTGTCTCTTTCTCAAATAAATATATAAAATCTTTTTTAAAAAAGAAAAAGAATATAGGCTATATAATTCCATTTTTTGTTCTATTTATTGTACATATTTATATTTATATGAGAAGTTCTATTTCTTGTTTCATATCTTATTACACTCATGATCTAGTATTTCAATGAACATCAATTATAAAACCAGTCTTGTTCCAGTCTTGTTAAAAGAAAGTAAAACAACGTTTAAAAATTTGTAAAACAATTTCTTGACACCATTGTTAAATTATTCTTTGTATAATCTCTATGAATTGTTTTTAAAATAGATGAAGGGCTATGGTTTGTGATGTTTCATTTATTTCTCCAACAAACATATACTATTTAACTAAAGACTAACTATACATAATAAATGTTATGCCTATGTTCCAAAAGAAAATGTGGAAAGCAAATTTCATATCACTGATTCCTACTTTCTTCACTATCTCCTTTCCCAAATTCTATGTTTATGCTTTTTGTCTTTCCATACTTGTCAGTCTGTCTTTTGTCCCATATGTCCTTCCTAGTTTTTCTGACCTTTATTTCTCTACATTTTACTTTAGTAATCTATAGGTATACAGCCATTATTAGCAGTAAGGATTATATAATTTAACTTTTTAATAAATCTGCATTCTCCATTTGTAATTTTTTCATCAATATGGTCTCTCACAAATTAAATTTTTTAACTTTCTCTTTTGAAACAAACTGACTTTACTTTTTATGTTAAAATACTAAAAGCTCTCAAACATCACCTTTCCCTCTAATCCATCTGAATATCAAGAAGTGGCAACAATTCCTTACCAAGGTTGCCAACTTTGGGGTAAAAAATTCTAAGAACCTCTTGCTTCACAGATATATAAAACACGAATAAAATAAAGATTATACATGTCTTCACACCTATGATACAACCCACATTACAAACCCTCATCGAGATAGTCATCTACCCAAACATAATTGACAGTGAACTAGGCACTCTCTTCAATTCTCAGAATACATAATGCTAGGCTCTTGAGCGAGACATTTAATAGAACTTGCACCTCTCTAATAACCTCAGATTGTAGGTCTCATAAATCTCCATTATAGTTTACTTGACAAAATTCAAATCAGTTAAATGCAACATAGCATATTAGCAAGCAAACATCAGGGGTGAACTGTAATAAAGACTCTTAATTCATTTTTGATATTTGATTGCTAAACACTTTTACACCTCACACGTCACTAATGCCCTTCTGTTTCACATATAAAGAAGCTCATAAGAAATCCTGGGTGTTTCTTCTTTCCGTGCTAGTGGGAAGTGCAAACTATGCACAGGAACACTCGTTTGGGATCCCCTTAAATACCTTTAAAAATACCCAACTAATTTCCTTTCCTTGTACTCTCAAGACATATCTATATTTGCATGGGAGATGTCCTGCTCTCCCTAGAAAGCCTCATTATATGAGTCATAAGCCTCTCAATATGTGTGTCATCATCAGTCTCAACATCCAACTCAGATATAGTTGGGGCATATATCCTGCCTCTGTAGAATAGCCATATTTCTACTTTTATCTAGAATTACTTTATATTAAGGAAGGATGTTGAACCTCAATTTAAAAAAACAAATATATGTGTTTCTTACACTTATAACAGTGAATTAGAGCCATTTTATTTTTCAGCCAAACATTTCAATGCACTTGCACTTAATTAAATTAAGTCTACTCTCCATTTTGTAATTAAGTAAATTTGGGGGGCCAAGTAGAAAAGTAGGCAAGTATACTTTAGCAAGGATAAAGAGAGATAAGGCACAAAATCATACTGCAGTAATACTATTCATGTTCATTAATAAAATGTGTTGGATCTCTTATCTGTTGCCTATATAATGCTGTGCACTACACCACAAGTAAATTAAATAACATGAAACAGTAGCTGTCTTTGAAGTTTAGCTTTTGCCAGTTTTAGCTAATTGTTCCTGCTCTAGTTCTCACTTCTTCAGAGATGTAGCAGATAAGTTGAGGTATGGATGCTATCTGCTGGTTTCAGGAAGGTTGAATTGGACCTGGTATACATAATATCTCAACTTCCAACAGGTTTGCCTAAGCTTGCTCTCATAATAATCTTAAGAAAAAGAGTTGTCACACTCAGTGCCCCTTGAAGGCTGGGTTCAGAATTAATACACAACAATTTGCTGTGATTTTTGTTGTTGTTAAGCAAGGCACATAGCCCCTCCACTATCTACGAATGAGGATATAGAATCTCTTTATTAATAACACTATACAACAACTCATTGCAAGACTGTGGATACAGAGAGATAAAGATTCAGAGCCATCGTTTTTTATAAATCTCTCACACTTATGTTGCATAAAATATATAATCATTGTGGAAAATATTTAATGATAGTAATAAATGAATACATAACCCATTAACTGTCTCCTTAAAGAAATAAAATAACTTGTAGATGAGAGTAAAACTTGACATTAACTAAATTTATAGCATGCACAGATCTAAAATTAAAAATTTTGCCTTCAGAAAGTACTGTGGTGCAGGAAGAAAAAGATGACATAATTAAATGGGGCTGAATTAACAGTTCATTCTGTGAAGTGGGAACTCTGGCCCATTAATTAGAATCTGTCTCTTGCTTCTAGGAGGTATATACATTAGTTTTTGAATGCCAGAATTTATACTCCCTGCCAAATTTTGTCTTGTTCTGGCATCACAGCTCAGAAGTACTGCCAGATGGCCAAGCCAATGTGGTACAGCATTACACTCAGCATGTTTCCATGTGATTTTCCAGGCAATCTCTACTATCTCAGTTGCTACAGTGTTATTCTGCTCAGGTGTTTGAATTTCCTCTTTAGGAATTTATCGATTTCCCTAGTGGTTTTTAAACTACTAAGGTGTAATAATGACTGAAAAACAAGTAACATGCTATTTCTCATCTCAGAACATTCTCACATGCTGACTCTTTTGGTTTGATTACCTTACTTTCCCTCCTATATCTGAATAATTCTTATTTGTATTTTAAAATTTAGCTCAAGTCGCCACACTGGGCATGAAGCCTCTTAAGATTTCCTCTCTTTCCCTCTGCCTCTCCCCACCCCCACAACCAACTGTCTCTTTCTCTAAAAAAAGATTAAAAAAACAAATAAAAGTGAATTGAATGTAAATAAATAAATAAAAATAATTTAAAAATTGAAAATAAAAATAGAATTTAGACCAAGCATCATTCCCAATGGGAAAAATTTCTACAACTCAACTACCTTGACATTCTAATCACATCTAATGTTCTTAATTTTGTACTCCTCTTAGCTCCCCCTATGTTTACTTGTAGCAATACATTGACTATAATTGTTAGTTTACTTTAAGTCTCCAATACTATAATGAAAACTTCTTAAAGACCTTTGTGACAAAGACAGTTCTTGGCATATATTAATTTAATAGAAAAATGATTTCCTCAAAGTGTACCATTAATAATCATAGAATTTTGAGGGTTTCTGATGAAGCCTTAAAGAATTCTCGCAGATCAGAGCAGACGTTCCTCCTCAATAAGCCAAGGGATCTCCTTCAGCCATAGTAATCTCTGAATTTTCTGATATTGAAAGAGGCCTGATATTCAGTGGGGTCTGTTCAGAATATTGTTATTATACTGTGTAATTTACTAAATATAGAAAATTAAAAAGTAAAAACAGATTAAATAATATCATCATCATTATTATTATTACTTAACTGTGTGAGTGAAACCAATGTCAAGACCATCTAATATAATTTTTCCACCCAAATAAGTACAATAAATCCTCCTCCTGGTATTATCTCTATACCATGCTATTAATGTGGGTTTTCCAAACAAGCAGATAGTGATTTAAAATTGCAGAGCATTCACAAAAATATTTTAGCCTTTTCTCTGAATATCTGTCACTTTCTAGGTTGAAGATTTACACAAATCTGGTTTAGTAAGATAATAACAAGATAACCTAAAGATTGTCCTCCTGTTTTACCCAAATAATTGATGTTTTTTCACTTAAAAAAACATGTAAGTACATATATATTTATTTATACAAAGTGCTTATTTATAGCTATATATAGTTTTATTTTGTATAAACACATGTGTATTTTGTAAGCAAATAAAGACAAAAATGGTAAAAAAAAAAAGTGTATCTCTAAAAACTGTACATGACTACTTTGTCAAATATTCTAATGAATTCAGGTTGGTATAGAAATATAAATCAACTTTGTAAATAGTTATCTAAAGCCATGCACAATTTTATACAATAGTATAAAACAATAACTTTTAGGCTTTTTATTTTTTACACACATAATTTCCATTATGAGAATACCAGTATACTAGTGGTGAGTATTAGGGAGGGCACATATTGCATGGAGCACTGGGTGTGGTGCATAAACAATGAATCTTGGAACACTGAAGAGAAATAAAATTAAAATAAAATAAAATACCAGATATATTTGTTAAAGATTTAATGCTGACACCATAAATTCCTTCTTTAGTATATATTATTAGTATTAGCATGAAAACATTATGTCTTTTATTTTCTTTGTCTCTCTCTCTGATTTCTCTATCCCTGTCTCTTTCTCTCTTAATTTAGAAAACACAAGTTTATGTGATTCACTGTTTCCAATGTTCTATGAGAAAAAAATGATTAAAATAGAAGAAAGTAGAGCCATCAAAGGGAAAATTTTATTTTAATGGGTCTCTTGAGATATAACTGACATAAGTATGTACATTTAAAGTGTACATATATACATAACCAACCGTAACATAAATCAAAGTAATGGACATTTTTAATGCTTCCAAATATTTCCTTATGCCTATTGAATATTCTATAGTTATATATAAGTGGAATTGTATACTATGTGTATTCTATTATTTGGATTATTTCACTCAGAATGATTATTATGAGATTCATCCATGTTGTTGTATGCATACATAGTTCATTACTTTTTATTCTACTATACTCTACTCATAATTTCTTTTTACATTCATTTGTTGTTAACCTTTTACATCATTTCCAATTTTTGACCATTACAAATAAAGCTGCCATGAACCTCTTTGGGCAAATAGCTTTCTCTTTTTTTGAGTAAATAAAAATAGAAAGACAGGTCATGTGCTATTTTATGTTTACCTTTTTAAGAAACCATCATACTATTTTCCAAAGTCGTTTTAACACTTTATATTCCTACCAGAAATGTATGAGAGTTCCAGTTTCTCTAAATTCTCACTAACACTTGGTGGGGGTTAGGCTTTTTAATTTCCATGATGTTAATAGTTGTCTACTGGCAAATTATTGTGGCTTTAATTTGTACTTTTTTTTTAAATTTTATTTATTTATTTGACAGACAGAGATCACAAGTAGGCAGAGAGGCAGGCAGAGAGAGAGGAAGGGAAGCAGGCTCCCTGCAGAGCAGAGAGCCCGATGTGGGACTCGATCCCAGGACCCTGGGATCATGACCTGAGCCGAAGGCAGCGGCTTAACCCACTGAGCCACCCAGGCGCCCTAATTTGTACTTTTTAAAAATTTTATTTAATTCGTACTTTCATAATGACTAATGATATTTAAGCACCTTTTTATGTTCTTATTTGTCATTGGCATTTTTTGGGGGGGGTCAAATATATATTCAAACATTCTGCCCATTTGTGTGAGACAATTTTATTTTGTTTTGTGTTCCTATAATTGAGTTTAGAGAATTCCTTATGTATTGTAGATAAAAGTTCTTTATCAGAAATATGTTTTACAGATATTTTCTCCCAGTCTGGGTTATCTTTTCATCTCCTTAGTGCCTTACAAATAGCAATATTTGTTTTCTTGCTCCAAATTATATTTTTAGTAATATTTATTTCTTTTAGTGTTTGCATTTATAGAAAATTCACAAAGATAGTATTGAGAGTTCTTGTAATACTCTTTACCCAGTTTCTCCTATTTTTAACATTACACATTAGTATGATATATTTATTAAAATTAATGAACCAATATTGATACATTATCACTAAGTAAAGTCCATATCCTCTTTATGTTTCCTTACTTTTTACTTAATGACCTATTTCTATTCTAACATTCTTTCCAGGATATGTTATACTTAGTTACCATGTCCCTTAGGTACCTTTATCTTGGTTCTGATAGTTTCTCAGACTTTCCTTATCTTTGGTGACCTTGACAATTTTGAAGTGAAAAACCAGTCAAGTATTTTGTAGAAAGTCCCTGAAAAGTTGCCTGCTAACATAACTGGTAAAGGAGAATAGGTCTACCTGCTAATACCTAATGTCAGGTAGGTAATGTGTTGGCCTGTCTAGGTCTCAATGTTGTGTTCCACTGCTGAAGGTAGATTGGCTTAGCTATCACCCATGAGTGTGAGTAGAGCATAGATACATTCACAAATCCCTACTGGCACCTTTGTGACATGGGTAGGCATTTTCCACTAGGGAAGTCCCTTCAGGGTTTCCCTTTCCCCTGTCTTTTGTCAAAAAAGAGTGGACTTTCCTATTAATTAATTAATTATGATTAATTAATTAATCCTGTTCATGGTTTTGTATTATATAGGAAATACAAAAAATAAAATAAAACCCAGGGAATTCATCATGGTGACTTCCTTCAAATTCTGAGGTTCCTAACCAGTCTTCTACCTTATTATTTCCAACTTTTAGAATGATCTATGAAAATTCTGTTCAATTATTTCTAGGAATTTAGTGGAATTTTAAGAAGAATAGCATGTAAAATTGAATCTATGACATCATATCCTGAACCATCTTCTCTTTAATTTTGAATTTTATTTCTAGTGAATATAAAATTACAGATGGGCAAATTTGTTTCTTTTGGTACTTTAAAATGTTACATTTTCTTCTGTCTTATATTGTTACTGATGAGAAATCTGGTATTATTCTTATGTGTGTTCTTCTATACAAAGTAAGTTTCTTCTTCTGACTGCTTTTATAATTTTATCTTTATCAATGCTTTTTAACAATTTAATTATTATGTGTCTTGGCATATTTTTATACATGTTTCATGTGTCTGGGTATGTTGAACCTTTTCCATTTATAATTATTTTCTATCAATCTGGAAATTTTCCAGTCATTATTTTTTTCAATTTTTTTGTTACATCATCTCTCTCATATACATCAGGGACTCAAATTTCTCATATATTTAGCTAATTGAAGTTGTCCAGCAATTCAATGATGCACTTTCCATTTGTTTTAATTATTTGTTTTGTGTGCTTCATTTTAGGTTTGTTCTATGGCTATATCTTCAAATTGACCAATTTCTCATCTGCAGTATCTAATCTGCTTCTAATTCTATAGAGTACATTTTTCATCTTAGACAGTACTGATTTCTTCTTTAGAAGTTTGAGTCTTGTTTATGCCTTAGATATCTGTTTAGTTTTTTGAATATATAAACTTCAATAATAGTAACAGCTTTAATATACTCATGTCTATTATTACTAATATCTACATATTTCTGAGTCAGTTTTGATTGGTTGATTTTTCTTCACATAGTAAATTTTATTTTCCTGTTTTTTTAAATAAGTCTGGCAATTTTTGACTGAACAAAAAGCCACCATTGTGGTTTTGGCTTCTTGAACTACTACGTTCTGTGATATGATTAAGTTACTTAAAAACAGTTTAATCCTTGTGGGTCTTACCTTTAAGGTCTGTTGAATGGGACCAGAGCAGTCTTTAGGGAGGGATAATTATTTTCCATTACTAAAGCAAAACTCTTTTCTGTATTCAATCCAGTGTCTTGTGAATTATGAGGTTTTCCAATCTGGCCAATTTTAAAAGCACAATTAACAGTCCTGTGTATGTATTGAGCAATGTGTATTTTAATTCCCAGCCTTGGGTATTTTTCTTAAATTTATGTCTCATTTGGTATTCAGATGACTGCCCACGGGGGATACTCTTCAGACCTCTGGAGTTCTGTCTCTGCACAGCTGTCTTTTCTCCAGTACTCTGTCCTTCAAACTCTATGGTCTTCTCAGACTTTCATCTCCCTTTCCTTATCTTGAGGAATCTTCCAAGTTCTATCTAGGGTTCTCTTCCCTGTGCCACAGCCCACAAATTCTCTAAAGGGAGTAAGCTGGGAAAACCATAGTTCTCATCACGTTTGTTTTCTGTTTCTCAGGGATCACTGTCCCTTGCGGTTGGAAATGGGGAAGTGAAAAGAGAGAAATAACTAACATTAAGAAAAATGGAAGAATAATGATTTTTTCAGCATTAAGGATCAATTTGAAATTTATGACCATGAATTTGAAGTGAGACTCCCTCATTGGGCTTGGATCTTTTTCTCCAACCAAGTTTAGTTGCACAAACACAGTTATAAAATAGGCGAGGTAGATTTTGTAAAGTTGTAATTTTGCTTAGGATAAGAAGGAAGAAAAATGTTTAAGAGTCAAGGATTTGTCAAGGAAATGATTAAATATTAGCCACAAAATTAACATGTCTAAAGAGGGGAGTTAGAAAATCAAATATTTGATAGATAGTCAAAATGTGGCAAGATAAAATGATCATATGTCCTGGTGTAGCCGGAAAGTATTAAAGTTAAGGCATTAAGGGGAGTGGTTTGGACAGATAGGAGGTAGAGTGAGATAAAATTAGTGTTTAAGATAGAGTAAAGGACAAAATGAATGGGTATTAAGATAGAAATGTGTTGGCAAGAATGACTCTGAGCCAAAAGTAATATTGCAAAGAAATGAGGGGGGATGTTCTAAGGGATGGGAGATAACCAAAATGATGAGGGTTGATAAGCATCTGATAGACAGAAATCAGAGGATTTCTGATTGGGGAGTTGTTAGGGAGCAGGGAAAGAAAGTTTCTCAAATTGGCAAGAGGATCAATAAGGATATTTACCCCTCCTCCGATTTCTACTCCAGACCTAGGGATATGCATAAGTGCAGGGAGTAAATTGCTTTAGAAGGTTGCAGAGTAAGCAGTGTCCTCAGGGAAAGCCAGGTTTTCACTAGAAGAAGAAAGTAAAATAAGTGTTTGGAAAATTGATTGAGAATCTAAAGGGTTTGACTGATAATGAACAGTGAATCCCAGAGGACACAACAGACAGGTTTCGGGAGTTGGAAAGTGCTGACAGCAGGAGACAGAACAGGAAATGCAGAGTATCTGTGAAAGATCAAGATACTGTATTGATCTTGTGGCAAACCCCAAAAGGAGAATCACAATCACTGGAGAAGGTCCATGTGGTTTTGGAGCAAAGCCATTCTCTCTTTAGCAAGTGAATATACTCCTTTTGAGAAACAGCTGCTGACTTTCCACTAGGCCCTGGTAGAGACTATGAACCATGGGATACTAAGAGACTATGTTATTTGAACAACTCAATGCAAAATCAGTGTTAAATGATTCACCTAGGCATAAATATAGACACACCTAAAAACATGTGGCCCTAATTAAGAGAATATTAACTCCACAAGTTAATATCTCCTAAAAGCTCTTACTGGGAAGAGGCAATTTATAATACTTACAAGATTGCCTACTCTGTAGAATTCAGTTAGCCTTTTGCCTAGCCACCCAACCATTTACTCAGTGAACATATGAACAAAGAGGTATTGGAAACTATACATAGTTTGTTCCCAACCAATTTAGTCTTCCTAATAAGTGTCCAAAATTTCATCAGCAATGATAAATCATCTGTCCTAAAGCTGGTACTATACCCAAGAGGGCATCAAGAGAATGAATATATCAGTTCCACTATGGAGGATGCAGTGAAATTTCCTTACCAAGATCATTGAGAATTTAAGTTTTCTTTCCCGGCTTACTACATCTTGTTTGTCTGACTACTTTTTTTTTTTTTTTTTTTTTTTTTTAATTGGTGTTTGCTTAGTGGGTTGCCGCAGTTTAAGTATTCAAGAAGGCCAGACTATTCTTACGTGACAAACCCCAAAATCTTTTAGCTTGTCACATTCAAGTTTATTTCTTGTTTATGTCATAGTTCTATTCAGGGTTTTGACTCTCCTTAGTGGCTTTCCTTCAGGCATTATCTCAGAGATCCAACATTCTCCCACATTTTTGTCACTATAATCTTGAGTGGCTTGTAAACTTGCTGCAGATAGGAAAAAGAGAGCAAACATTACTGACTGTTATTTTGTGAGCAGGCCTGGAAGTAGTGTACATTAGTTCTTACTATATCCTACCAACCAGATATAAAGCTATGCTATATATATATAGCTATATATAAATATAGCTATGCTATATAAAACTATATTACAAAGACTATGGGGAAGAAGAGTGTGTGGATACTTGCTAATTACATTTTATTTTTATTTTGGACTAGGTAATATCTAAAACCCTTTGATATATTTGGAAAATCCCTTACAAAATGAGCTTTGGTGGGATATAGAATCACCAAGACTAGACAGCACTTTTCTTCCACTCCCTGAGCCAACATTGGTCAATCATGTTTTTCAGAATTTTTAGTCTGGAGGAGAGAATGATGGAAAATTCACTAGATCAGTTGATTTTACAGTTAATTCATTCTGATATATCAAACAAGAAATAATAATACTTAGTATCAAATATTTTTCCAAAGCAGTCTAAGGGTCTTATTTAATGAAAGGAGATGATTGTTAAGACTTAGAAATTTCCAGGGTGATATCCACACAATGTAATGTTAAAATTCAGCAATAAAAATAAATAGTCTTTTGATTTCTGGTTCAGAATGTAAGCAGATTAGGAGTAGTCACTCCTATTTTTGTAATAATAAAAAGCTAAATAGACTGAAGATTAACAAGTCTGAGATTGATCAGAGAATTCAGGCCATGGGGAAAATTGCTGCCCCCAAAATTGGAAAGGCAGGTACAGAGAATCATAGCTTACCAGAGCAAAAGCCCAGCAATAGAAACTTCTGTGGTAACTAGCACCAGAGCAGGAAAATGGAAACTATAATTGAATTTCTGGAGTCTCAAAATAGTTATCTTTGAGACTTAAAATCTCCAGTGCGTCCAGTCCTAGGAAGACACACACACATGCGCACGTACACACATGTGCACACACATGTATATATTTATTTTTACTTACAGAAGCTCTACTGGGTTCCCATAGTGAAAATCAGAGGAAAAAAAAAACAACTCTCATTATTTGCACAAGGAGGCAGAAAGTAGCTATTAAGAAATATGCCCTGCTGTCTCCTGACGGCACACACAAGAAGAATGAGGCACAAACAAGTCAGCCGCAAGAGAATGGAAGCAGGGAATGACAGTAGAAAACACCGTTGCCCCAAACAACTCCTCAGTCTCATATTTATTAGAAAATGAGTAACAACCAACAAAGAAGCTGGAGTAGATTATACATTGACCATGAGTCTTAGAGATACATAAGAAGACAGGAAAAATATGTCTGGTTACATAGTACATGACCTATAGTGAGCCAGCCCAAATGAAAGGATTGTCTGACTAACTGCTGCTGGTCTCTGAGGAAGGAGATATAACGGAAAAATAAAGCAGGCCATATTCTGCCCTGAGCGAGCCAGGTGTCCCCAGCTGCTTGGCTTCAAGGACGTATAATTGTCCTCTCCCCCAGAGCCCTATTGCCAGTACATGTTTTTATTAAGGATATATAAGCATGCTTGGTAACTAGTATAATTTCTCATGGGTTCTATTTTAAGCAGCGTGTTGTTCTGAGGGATGGTTACAATGCCCAAATCACTGTGCTCCTCATAACAAGGCCTACCTTCAAAAGAAACTGTTTTACTAGAGCCTAACTGACAGGAATTTGGCTAACATTTCCTTTCTAGCTATGCCTTACAATTAAAATTAAGGCACAGCCAGGAAAAGAATCAGTGAGTCTGAAGAAATGTTAATAGAAACTTCTAAAACTAAAATGTAAAGAAAAAGAATAAAAATAAACAACACAATGCCCAAGAACTCTGAAATAATTATAAGAGGTACAACATATGTACAATGGGAATACCAGAAGGATAAGAAAGAAACACAAGAAATATTTGAAGCAATAATAACTAATAATTTCCAAAACTTAACAATAGACACCAAGCCACAGATCCCCAAAACTCAGAGAATACCAAGCAGGCAAAATACCAAACAATCATACCTAGAAATATCATATTCAAATTACAAAAAATCAAAGACAAAGAAATAATTTTGAAAGAGAACAAAGGAGAAATAAACACTTTGACAATAGAGGAACAACACTTAGAATTATGTTGAATCTCTCTTCAGAAACCATGCTATCAAAAAAAAAAAAAGTGGAATGAAATATTTGAAGTACTGAAAGAACCAAATCACCAGCACAGAATTCTGTATCTGCAAAATTAGTCTTCAAAAGTGAAGAAGACAAACTCTCAGACAAACAAAAATTGAGGAAAATTTTGTTTGCCAGCACACTAGCCAGAAACATTCAAAGAAATTCTTCAAAAAGAAGAAAAATAAAATAGACAGAAATCTGGAACTACCTGATAAAAGGAAAAGAGTTAGAGAAGAAATAAATGATGGTAAAACAAAATATTTTCTTTTTTCTTATTCTCAGCTGATCTAACAGATAACAGTTTGTTTACAAAAATAGCAACAACAATGCATTCAGCGACTATAGCTCATGGATGAGGGAAATGAATGGCAAAAATTCTTACAAAGAATGGGAAGGAGGAACTGGAGATTCTCTATATGTAGTGTTTGCACTACCTGTGAAGTGGTGTAGTATTTGAAAGAGGACTTGGATTTATTATAAATGTATATTGAAAACTCAAGATCACTCACTAAAAAAAAGTTTAAAAATTATACTCCATATGCTGAGGAGAAGAGAAGGAATTATATGAAGTGCTCAGTAAAACCAAAGAAGGCAAGAAAAAAGTGGAAGGCAGAGCAGGAAAAGACAGAAAGCAAGACAGAAAGTAAGAAAAGGGAAGAGAACAAAAAGAAAAAAAATAAGAGGTCATTTTCCAGTTACTGTGTAAGATTGTTCTTCCTCACATACCAATAAGGATTCAATTATTTTCATAATAATATGGCAATTTCATTTTATATATTCCTATAACTAAAGCTAATTTCAATTCAATACTTTTTAATGCTTATATTTAGACCTTTGAATGCAAGTGAAACCTGCATTAAGCTTCATTACCAATAATCATATACTTTAGCTAAGTAAGTGTAATCATCTGTACACATGTCTGCGAAGAAATATACTATAAAATGTTTTCCCCAAGTTTCTTACTGCAATACTGCATTAATATAACAAATAGATAAATTTGAAGTGTTTTACCATACTGTGCAATCATTTATGTGTGTGGTAGGCAGCATAATGTCCCCTCAAAGATGTTGACCTCCTAATTCATGGAACTGATGAATATACTGTCTTACATAGAGAAAGAGACTTTGCAGAGATGATTAACTTAAGGATCTTGATACTGGGAGATTATCCTGGAGTATTCTTTCTCCCAGTCAGCCCAATATAATGACAAGTATCCTTATAAGAGAAGGAAGGGAGACAGAGTAAGAGGAGGAAAAGTGACGATGAAAACCAAAGTCGAAGTGAAACAATGGCTGGCATTCAAGATGAAGAAGGGGCCTCAGGCCAAGGAATATAGGTTGCTTACAGAAGCTAGAAAGGGCGAGGAAAATTCCTTTAGAACCTCCAGAAGGAATACATCCTGCTAATACTTTTATTTTTAGCACAGTAAGACCCACATTGAATTTCTGACCTCCAGAACTGCAAAAAATAAATTTATGTTGTTTTAAGCCATTACATCTGTGGTAATTTTTTCTATAGCAAAAATCTTATACTAATACTATACATATAAATCTATAGGTATATATAGATATCTATAGATATATGGATTAGATAGGTATATCCCTGAAGCCAATGTATTTTAGTATTAGGCACTAGAAAAGAGGTTACCTAACTATAAACATGTGTTAAGAACTACCTATGTCTTTATAGTTGCACATTTCAGTTTAGGTTCCAGGAAGCCATATATATATATACATATATATGTATATATATATATTTATTCATCTTCAACTTTGATTCCAGTATGGTAAATTTCCCAACATTGTCTTGTTATTACAGGACTTTTCTCTACTGTAACTGCAACTTCATAACTATATCACATTCTATTGTAGAAATAGGTAGTTATGAATATTTAAAAAGATTTCAAATGAACAGACAATAATATGTGATTGATTTAATATATTTGGGTGAGCATAAAGGAATAAAATTTAACTGTCAGGAGTTTGAGAGTAGGTGATAATTTTAGAAGTTTTAAAGTTCACAGTTAAACTTTAAAGTTAGTACTTCATATACAAAATTGCAGCTTTATTTCTCTGTAACAGAATTCAACTTAGCTTACAATCTCTCATTTACACTGAAGGCAGAGGGGGGGAAGTCAAACATAGTTAAAGAAAGTCACTTTCAGTCAAGTTGAGACTTAGGCTGAGACAAATTCATGGATCTTCCTTGCCTCTTATTTTCTCCTTTCTCTGGGTGCCCATGGGAAGAGAAGGTAGATATTAATCACCTTGTCATCAGGGGAGTGGTTTCTGAGCTTGAAGTAAATATGGCTAGCCTGAAATATTGGACTCATCTCTACAGAATCTGCAATAATTTACCAGGCAGTGTGACTTGTGGTCCATTCTCAGTGTGCAGGACCAAGAGAGGAGCTCAGAATCTGCACACCTCATCACTTGGCTCCATCTTTTTTTTTAACTAGCTTCTGGTTTTGAGTATCTATCCCACAGCTTTTATAACCATCTTTCATCCCATTCCAAGTTTCTCTCAGATAAGCATGCTGTTTCATCTTCCCCAATTTTTAACTATTTTCCTTGGAATTCCACAGATGAAACCTGAGGGTAAGGAAATTTTCAGACCATCCTACCCCATTAAAGAAGTGGTGGAGAAAGGTGCTACTGCAGGTATGTGTGCCAAAGATAGAGTAACTTCAGTTCTTTTATATCTGCCCAGAATGGTATGGAGCTGCGTAGCAGGTTGGAAATATGCTACTTCATCATTCTCTTGCATCTTCCTTTTACCGAGTTTGTTTGTTTTATTTTTATTTTTTGCTTGTTTTTTTTTTTAACATGTATGATCTAAATTACCCAGATTCTGGCTCTGATTAATAAAGATAGCCTTTTGAAATTAAAAGTAACAAAACAAAACAAACAAGAAATTTTTCACTCTCACTCAAATGCTTTTAAGAAAAATTGCTTCAATTACGAACTTACCAAAGGTGAATTTGAAACCCAAACTGATCCTGCTCTCTGAAGCAAAGACTGAAATTGAATCGATTGGTAGAAGGCTAAGAACAATTAGGAAAACTGAAAACAGAATTAAGACATGGCAGTTAATATTTCAAGACCTGTGTCTCCATACAGAAAAACTGAAATCAGGGGACGTATTTCTTTGAGGGAGAAGATGCGTAGTTCATTTTGACATATGCTTACTATACTATTGGAGAATGCAGTACAATACAGCATTTTGTTTTCACCATATTGCTGTGCAATAACACTGAGGCAAAAACTCTGAGGCCTAGAGATAGTATTTTTTAATCTGGGATTGTCCACCCGCTATCTGTGTAATTCCATGCAAGATAATTATCCTTTCTAAGCTCCAGTTCTTCAACCTACTAGTGGGATAATATAATACTTATAAGATTGTTATAAATGAGTATAAAATGAAACAATCTATATAAATAAGCCAGTAAGAATATTATCATACCTGTTATTGTTATTACCAGTATTATTATTGGTACATTTCAAATTGAAAGAGCACTGTATAATTCTAAAAATGTGCATAACTGTCATACATGAATACGTGTATGAAATACTGTTGGAAGAACCTTCTATTAATTTTGTAGACAAGTTTCTTATTGTTCTATTAGCTAGAGGTTCTCTTCTGGTCTTACTACAGAAGAAAGTGATTCATAACAAATGATACATAACATTGTTGAACAAAAACAATCATGATGTACTAAGTGCAGATCTATAGATCTTACTTCTGCCCTTTGGAAGTTTTACATTCAAAAGCAACATGATATCAGTATTTATCAATATTCTTATCTTGGTTGAGATGAGCAGACTAGCTAGTGTAAAAACAGTCTTCATTTCCATTTAAATGGATTATTTCTCCTTAAAGATTATGGATTATTTGACAAATCAGCTAAAAAATTTAAAGCTTCAATAAAAATAATAAAGCTACAATAAACTTTAAAACATTTTAAAAAGAGAAAATTCCTTACTGAAAATGTTAATGTTGAGAAAAATAAACCAAAGGAACTCACATAACTTTTTAAAAGTTGCAGAGTGAAATAACTCAGAATAAAGAATTAAATATTCATTATTTACCTTTTGAATATTTTCAATTTTACATTGTTTCAATTTCCATTTCACTTATTTTTCTCTACTGAAAAGAAAAAAATCAATACAGTGGAGTACATGAAGAACACTTACAGATACAAAATTTTAGAAGGAGAAATTTTCCATTTTCATACAATCTGAGAAATTATCAGTGCAAAGTTGATTTTAAGAAGGGAGCTGAAAAAATAAATCATTAGAGCAGATATATACAATTTGCTCTACACTTTTAAAATGTATAGTTTTTTAAAACAATGGAAGATACAGCATTTGAATTTTATCATTGTATATCTTATTCTATTTTGAAAAATAAGGGTATGCCTTTATTAGAGTATTTTGATATGATACATATTTTAAATTTGGAATTATTCATTAATATGATTTACTATTTTGTACTCAATTTCTTCTTTTTTAAATATTCATATATTTGTTTGTTTGTTTGAGAGACAGAGAGAGTGAGCAGGGGTTGGAATAAAGGGAGAGGAAGAGAATCTCTAGCAGACTCCCCATTGAGCAATGAGCCCAAGGTGGAGTTCTCTCTCATGTCCCTGAGATCATGACCTGAGCCTGAAATCAATAGTCAGACATTCAACTGACTGAACCACCCAGATTCTCCTGGGTACTCCATTTATATTATGCTTGCAAGAAGGCCTATGCTTCTGTTATATCTAATACTCAAACATAAAGTTTCTAGAGGTAAGTTCAGCCTCTTCTGGATACTTTGTAAATGCTTATGTAACTCATATTTTATTGATTTGTCCCTATTTTTCAATGTGCAAACTCACCTTCTACCAGAACCTGTTGCAAATCTTGCCAAGTACATTCTTAGATGACTTCAATATACTCATGAAATAAACCCAACATCATGGCATTTGTTTTCCTTGTCTTCTCCTCTTGTTCCATTTTGCCACCCTTCCATTACTATGCCCTTCTACTTGTACTAAGCATCATTACATCTATTGGTGTCTGAGTTGAGACTACTGTCTGCTACCAACCTTTCAGTAGCAGCCATCCCATTTTACTGGGCTCTCTGGCAACCAGAAGTGGTTGTATAGTTAGTTTTTGACCAAAGAGATGTGAGGAATGCAATAAATACAACTCCCAAGAAATACCTTAAAAAGATGCTTCTTGATGTGTTTCTTTCTCTTTTATACTATTAGGAACACTCTCAGATATCCTAGAAGATAGCAACATAAGCTATGTTATACTTCTAAGAATGAATAGAGCAACAGGACAGAAAAAGACTAAGTCCTTGGATATTCACTTAGAGCAATATAACTGTTCCACTAAAGTACCCAACAGATCAGACATTTATGTAAAGAAAATTTCTATTTTCTTTAAACTGCAGTTAATGTAGTAAAACCAATAATTTACACCATTTCCTCTTTTCAGGGGTCCACTATCTCTGCCACATCTAAATAGTCATTGCCCACCATTACTGTAGGCCTTTCTGGGAACTGCCACATCTGCTGGGTGCTTGTAAGCATCCCTGCACCTGTAGAGACCACTACCCATTCTGCTGACCACCATCCTTTATTAATATTTTTTGCCCATGAACTTCCCACTGACTGCTTTTTGGGTGGTGTCACTGATGCACTAGGGCCCTCAATTTTCTAAAGCCTTTTGTTAGTAAATGAAGAGAATCTCATCCTTTATTTTATTGTATTTCTGACATTGTGGTTTATTAATGAAGTAATGTGTTATTTACCATATTCTTACAGGAATTTTCATTTAAATGCTTTTATTCACAGTCTTTTCTTTTCTTAGCATCCACAATTAATCTTCAAGAGGCAGAGCCAAACCTGAGAAAATCATGGTGCAGTCATAATTACTTCTTCATTCTGATGACTAATTATTGAGTCCATATGTCCAAGGAATTATTTCTCTATTCCAGAAGATATATCAATCTCTTATACAACTTTTGGTGGCCCCAATACAATATTTAGTCAAATATGATAATAGTTACCTCAGCACAAAACCCATGTACAATTTTAAAGTCAAATAAAGATTCCTACAAGTAAGTAGTTTTGCTATAAAGAATATTTATGTCTTTAAAAGTGGGACCTAATGATAGTAAACATTTGAATCTCCCAACTAAACGGCTCCTATTCCAAAAGTAAAGTAACCCATCTCAGGGTTCTGCCAGCTGATGCATATATTATCCAAATGATGGACTCATGAACCAAGGACATACCACTGAGTAGATTTGTGAACTTACTGGAAGCATTACAGTTGACTTCAGGCCAGGGTTACTTTATCCCTTCATCTCCACAAACATTTAAGTCCAGCAGAGGACATGGTGGTGTGCCAGAGTTCCATGAATCAGTGTCAGTTTAGATATCTTATTTTTCAGCCCTGAAAATACCTGGCTTAAACTCTTTGTGAACTTATATGTGGCCACAGGTCCCTTTGTTCAAAAAAAAGGGTAAAGGGAATAATGACTGTATATTCTTGTGGTGACATTACACCCTATTTCCTTAAGGTAGCCCAGTGTTCTCTTCAGTTAGTGGGCTCTGAGTCTATGAAATGAATTAGATCAAGAAAAAAGGTAAAGAATTATGATTTTTCATTTCAGCTTAAATAAGACATCCGCTCTCCAGACCTAGGATTTTTTTTTAAAGCTGTATAAACAGCTCCCATTTAGCATTCTACCCACTTTGTCCCTAGAAACAAATCTCTCTGTGCCCTTAATAGCCTTCAGGTTTTGCAATCTATTAATATAATTATCTAACTTTTTCCTGACAGTTAAATGCTTCTACCTAGCTTCTGCATTTCTTTTTTTTTTTTTTTCAAAGATTTTATCTATTCATTCGACAGAGAGAGGTCACAAGTAGGCAGAGAGGCAGACAGAGAGAGAGAAAGGAGGATGCAGGCTCCCCACCAAGGAGAGAGCCCAATGTGGGGCTCGATCCCAGGACCCTGGGATCATGACCCGAGCCGAAGGCAGAGGCTTTAACCCTCTGAGCCACCCAGGAGCCCCAAGCTTCTGCATTTCTAAAGTATTAGTAACACCATTGAAACTGGATAGTCTAGTTTGAGGGAAGTATTACCTTTTATTAATTATACTTTATAGAGGTCAAAGGACAGTATTAAATATCTTCTTGATGCCTTTGCCCATATCATTAAGGCATTTATTATTGTTATAGTGTTGAAAACTCTCTCTAGTAAGATAGTAAAACATGAAAGCAATATACAAAATCCATGACATTTATGAAAAGAGAACAAAACATTTAAAAGAATTTGGAAAAAGGCGAACAACTAAATAAGTCTGAGTGTTAAAAACTAGAAAAAATATCTGTACCCCCATATTCACTGCAGCATTATTTACAATAACCAAGACATGAAAACAACCTAAGTGTTCACTGATGGATGGTGGATAAATAAAATGTGAGATATTACACACACACAAATACACATAAACACACATATACACAATGAAGTATTATTTGGCTATACCATTTGTGATGGACAGAGAAAGACAAATGCTGTATTACTTCACTTATATGAAGAATATGAAAACAAAACAAAACAGCAATAAACACTGAGCTCTTTTTAGTCACAGAGAGGAAACTGGTAAAAGTTGCCAGAGGTGGTGAAATGAGTGAAAGAAATCTAAAAGATATGAATCTCCAGCTATAAAATAATTAAGTCATGGGGATATAATGTAAACCATGGTCACTACCATTAATAATACTGTATATTTGAAATTTGTTAAGAGAGTAGATCTTAAAAGTGCTAATCACAATAAAAAAATTATATCTATACATGGTGGCAGATGTTAACTAGATTTAGTGTGGTGATCGCCTCACAGTATATATAAATATCAAATCATGATGTTGCACATCTAAAGCTAACATAATGTTACATGTCAATTATATCTCAATTTAAAAACACTAATTTTGGGGTGCCTGAGTGGCTCAGTGGGTTAGGCCTCTGCCTTTGGCTCAGGTTATGATCTCAGGGTCCTGGGATCGAGCCCTGCATCAGGCTCTTTGCTCAGTGGGGAGCCTGCTTACCCCTTCTCTCTGACTGCTTGTGATCTCTCTCTCTCTGTCAAATAAATAAAATCTTTAAAAAAAAACACTAGTTTTAATTCTAAATACAAATACATACAAAATGAATATACCTTATTGACATTTTTAAGTTTCTGTATTGTCCTATGAATTGCCTTGCAAATGAGCTAAATGAATGACTAGAGCATAGAAATCACTTAATCCACAAGTCAATAAAGTTTTTATTCTTAAAAATGAAAAACAAGGGTTCCTTGGTAGCTTGGTAGTCAGTTAGCATCTGCCTTCAGTTCAGGCCATGGTTTGGCCTCCCTGCTCAGTGGGGAATCTGCTTCTCCCTCTCCCTCTGTCTCTCCCCCCACTTCTGCTTTCTCTTTCTCATTCACTCTCTCTCTCTAATAAATAAATAAAATCTTAAAAAAATTATGAGAGTAGTAGTGTTGATTGGCTATGGGAAATGGTTCCTCTCCTATAGCACCAGAGTAATTTGATACAGTCCCTTTTATTACAGTGTAAAATATATATGCTCCACAAGCTAATATTTGAACAACTTGATATCTCTTCTAAAAGGTTTATCTCAAGAAAACAATAAACAAAAATCTAACCTTGTGCCTAAAGACACAAGAAATAGAAAAAAAAAAAAAAAGTCCAAGGTGAGTAAGAGAAAGGATATGTAAACACTAAAGGAGGAATAAATGACATAAAGACTAAAAGAACAATAGAAAAAAGTCAGTGAAGCCAAGAACTTCTTCTTTGAAAGATGAACAAAATTGACAAACCCTTAACCAGTCTCATCAAGGAAAAAAAATAGAAAGAACTCAAATAAAAAAAAATCAAAAATGAGAGAGAAATAACAACTGATACCACAGAAATACAAAGGATTGTAAAAGAATTCTACAAAAAAGTATATGTCAACAAATTGGTCAATCTAGAAGAAATGGATAAATTCCTAGAAACATACAATCTTCCAAAACTAAACCAGGAAGAAATACAAAATCTGAGTAGGTTGATTACAAATAACAAAATTGAATTAGTAATCAAAAATCTACCAAAAAATAAAAGTCTAGGACCAGATGGATTCACAGGTGAATTCTACCAGACATTTAAAGAAGAGTTATATGACCATCTCAATAGATGCAGAAAAAGTAGTTGACATGATTCAACATCCATTCATAATAAAAACTCAACAAAATGGGGTTAGAGGGAATATGTTCAACATAATGAAGGCTATATATAAAAGACCCATAACTAAATCTACTTAATGGTGAAAACCTGAAAGCTTTCCTTCCACTCTCGTCACTTTACTTAACATAGTACTAGAAATCCCAGCCCCAGCAATCAGATAAGAAAAATAAATAGGAGGCCTCCATATTAGTAAAGAAGAGGTTAAACTGTCACTATTTGCAGGCTATATGATACTATACATAGAAAATCCTAAAGATTCCACCAAAAAAGTATTAGAAGTAATAAATAAACTCAATAAAGTGGCAGGATACAAAATTAATACCCAGGAAGTGGTAGCATTTCTATATACTAATAAGAAAATCACAGAAAGAGAAATTTACAAAACAACATCATTTACCATTGCAACAGAAAGGATAAAATATCTAAGAATAAACTTAACCAAAATGAAAAGACCTGTACTCTGAAAACCACAAAACAGTGATGAAAGAAATAAACTCAAAATGGATTAGAGACCTGATGTGAGACCTGAAACCATAAAAATCCTAGAAGAGAATATAGGGAGCAAGTTCTCTGACATCAGCTGTGGCAACATTTTTCTAGATGTATCTTCTAAGGGAAGCAAACAACAACAAAATAAACTATTGGGACTACGCCAAAATAAAAAGCTTTTGCACAGCAAAGGAAACCATAACAAAACAAAAGGACAACATATTGAATGAGAGAAGGTATTTGCAAATGATATATCTGAAGAGGAATTAGTATCCAACATATATAAAGAACACATACAGGTCAACACCAAAAAAAAAAAAAAAAAAAAAAAGAATCCAACTAAAAAATGACCAGGGGGCCTTCATAGACATTTTTCCAAAGAGGATATACAGATGGCCAATAGACATATGAAAAGATGCTCAACTTTATCACTAAATATCAGAGAAATGCAAATCAAAAGCACAATGAGCCTGTATCAGGCTCCTTGCTCAGTGGGGAGTCTGCTTCTCTCTCTGCCTGATGTTCAATCTCTCTGACAAATAAATAAATAAAATCTTGATTAAAAAAAAAAAAACAAGACATTACCTCATGCCTAAGAATGGCTAAAATCAGGACAAAAAAACAAGTGTTGGATGAGGATATGGAGAAAAAGGAACGTATGTGTACTGTTGTGCAAATATAAATTGGTACAGCCACCATGAAAACATAATGGAGTTTCTTCAAAACTTTAAAGGTAGAAATACCATATGATATAATAATTCTATGATTGTGTAGTTACACAAGGATAATGGAAACAGTAATATGAAGATATATATGCACCCCTATGTTTATCACAACATTATTTACAATACCTGAGACATGCAAATAGGGAAACAACTTAACTATCATTCAATATATTAATGTGTAAGGTAAAGGTGATAGACATACACACACAGTGGAATATTATGCAGCCATAAAAGTGGATGAGATACTACCATTTTGACAACATGGATAAATGTAGAGGGTCTTATGCTCACTGAAGTAAGTCAGACTGAGGAAGAAAAATTCAATATGATACCACTCATAAATAGAATCTAAAAAAATTAATAAATAAAAAGCAGAATCAGAACTATAAATACAGAGAACTGATGGTTGTGAGGGGAGGGTGGTAGGGGATTTGGTATAATGGTTGAAGGAGAGAGGGAGATATAGGCCTCCAGTTATGGAATGAGTAAATCACAGGAATAAAAAGCAGAGCATAAGGAATACAGTCAATGATATTGTGATAGTGATATAATGGAACAGATGGTAGCTATACTTGTAAGCATAGCATAATGTATAAATTTGTCTAATCACTACATTGTAGACCTGAAACTAATGTGATATTGTGTTTCAACTATACTTAAAATAAATAAAATAAAAATAAAAATAACTAAGTTCTTCTTGCTGTTAATATTATTGTTGTTATTATTATCACTTTCTTGAAAGACAAATATTGGATTATTTTAACCAACAAATAAATTAAGATTGTGAGGCTGAGAAATATATGGTTGTGCGTGTCATTATATCTTAATGAATAGAGGAAAAATATGGTTAAAAAACTGGTGAAACCCTTAACACTTATAATTCAATCCAAACAATTACTGTCAATGGAATATAAAACTTAATTTAATGGTAAACAAGTACTATAAAGAGAAAACAAAACACTCACAATGTGAAGAATTAACAGAAAATAAGAGGAAAATTATAAAATGCTAACAACTAATAATGGAAGAATCATTTAAAAAATCATCATGTTTTAAATCACATTATTGAAGTAAAAAATAAATTAAATGCACTCACTTTAATCATACACTTTGATATTTTTAACATATCTGTATATACACATAGCCACCAGCATTTTCAAGATATTAAACATTTCTATCACCATGAAAGTTTCCCTTGTATCTCATGCTGCCACACCCAGAACATAGGAAATAACTGACCTATTTCTATTAGTTAGGAATAAGTTTGTCTTAAACAGAGTTTTATACAATGCAATAATTCAGTCTAGAAATGGAATGGGATAATTCAATCTTAGTGTGTGAATTTTTTCATTAATGTCTTGAGATGCATCCATACAGTTTGGATAAATTTAGTAGTTCATTTCTTGTATTGCTGTATAGTATTTCAAACAATTTCATGACTGTGTCACAATTTGTTTACTCATTCACCTACTGGTGGTCATGTGGGTTGTTTACAATTTTCATCTATTTTATGTATAACTGTTATTAACAACCACACACATGTCTTTGTGTACAGTGATATTCTCATCTGCCTTGAGTAGATGCTTAAAAATAGAATATTAGGCATTTGGATTACTAACATAAAATTAATGCAATCCATTTCTTATGCAGTCATATTTCAGATGGTAGAAATTTAGATCCCAACATTATGGATAAAGTTAAAAATACCACTGAAATGTTAGGTAATTATTTATCAGCTAGAATGTGTCCTCCTGACCCAAGAAATATATGGCAATAGAGGACACAAAAAATCAGGTCTAGTTAAATATTGACAAGTCCGGTTAACTAAAGACAAGGTAAATGCTGTCATTTTTATAAAGAAAAGTAATTATATTCTTGTTTTAAGAAAATTTCTAATAGTTCCTGTCGGTATAGCAAATACATTTCTTAATTAATATTTTGAAAGTGATAATGAGAAGGTCAAAGTTCTGACTACAGCACAAAATACATGAACCTGTGGATAAATCTTGACACATACACTGAGAGTGATGTTTTAGTTATAAATAAATAAAATAATTTTAGCATACTTTATATGCAATTTTAACAAACAATATAAATAAACATTATTTTTTAAATGCCCTGTATATGCTGAGACTGATTCTATATCAGTTGGTTTTATATATTCTTAATAATTATCATAAAATTTAACAACACTGGTCTGATTTTTTCACATATTACCTCAAATTTAACTGTTTCACATGCTTTCATTGTTTCCAAATTTCTTACTTAGACATGCAAACTGAGTGAGCTAATAATTTGACAAATTTAACTGATACTTATTTTATTTTTCTGATTTCTGTATAGCCAGATACTGATAAAATAATACTTGTTATGCCATAGTGAACATGAGATTTAATATAACTTGAAAATGATTTTCATTTCTATAAAAAAAGAAAAGTTTCATCCAAAATATACAAGAACTCTCAAAATTCAACAATAAGAAAACACACAACCCACTTAAAAAATGGACCAGATATTAGATATATAGATGGCAAATGGGTAAAAGAAACGATGATCTGTTTATAATTGGAAAAATGTAAATTAAAACAGCAATAAGATATGACTATACACCTATAGTCATATCATATATGCTGACAACACCAAAGCTTGAGAGGATGTGGAGGAATAGGAAATCACATTAACTGTGGGTAAGAATGCAAAATGGTACAGGTGTTTTTGAAGACACATTGACAGATTCTTATAAAACTAAACAGGCTCTTAACATATAATCCAGTCATTGCACTACTTGGTATTTATCCAGAGGAACTGGAAATTCATTTTCACATCAAAACCTGCACACAGATGTTTATACCAGCTTTATTCATAATTGCCAAAACATGGAAGCAACCAAGATGTCCTTCATAGGAACAGATAAAACATTACATCAAGACTATGTAGTACTATTCAGTGCCAAAAATAAATGAGCTATTGAGTCATGGAAAGACATAGAAGAAACTAAAATGCATATTACCAAATGAAAGGCAATTTTAAAGATTATAAACTGCACACTTTCAAGTATATGATGTTCTCAGAAAGGCAAAACTATGGAACAGTAAGAAGATCAGTGCATATCAGGGGTTAGCAGGTAGGGAGGAATGAATAAGCAGACCACAAAGTATTTTTAAGGCAGTGAAACAACTCTGTATGATATTATAGTGGTGGATACACATGAATTTGTCAAAACCCACAAAATGTACAACAAGATTGAACCCTAAAGTAAACTATGGACTTTAGATGATAAGGATATGTCAGCGTAGGTTAATCAACTGTAACAAAAATAGCACTCTGGTGAGGGATATTGATAATGCTAGGGAAGCTGTATGACTCAAAGATAAGCTGAAGAAAATGGTAACTTGAAGAAATACATTACTAGGTTAAAGCATTATAACAGACATTATAAAGTAAATAAAATATCAGAGAATGAGAATTGAATTATTGACATGGAAAAAAGTGCTCAGATGATTATACTGAGTGAAAAAAATATAAAGATTAAAGCATTTAGGAAGATAATAGTAGATAAAGAAAACAAAGACTTTCCAATATGTGAATAGTAAGTGTCCCTGTAACTGAAAATAAGCAGATTGAGAAATGCACAAAATATAATTTTAAAAGTTCTAGAAATAGTTTGAAAAGATACATATGTTCCAATAAAATTGAATATAGAGTAATACACACTAAGGCCCTATCTGTTTTTTTATTTTATTAATAAAGTTATTTTTTAGCCATCCAGAAATAAAACATCTATAGTTAATTAAGAAAACTAATTTTCATCAACATTAAAAATCAGAACGAAATGTAGCAATGTTGACAAAATTATCAAGGAAATAAAGTTGAGTTGAGAATATTATACACACCAATTTTTGTTTATTTTTAAAGGTGGTGAGCATACATTATAAAACAAAGGAATTAAAAATAAAAGCACTAAACACTTGTTATGACAAGCATGGAGTGTTATATGTAAGTGATGAATCACTAAATTCTACTCCTGAAACCAGTATTACACTCTATGTTAACTAACTAGAATTTAAATAAAAATTTGGAAAACAAATAAAACACCTGAGCTCGTCTTTAAAAATATTTATCAACAAAATCAGACACACACACACACACACACACACACACACACACACACACACAAAATACAAAAATATACAGCATTCAATATTTTCCTAAAAGTGACACAATATCAGACTTCATTTCAACTTCAATCCTCTTCTCAATATATTCCCTCACTGCTGGAGTCCAGTGAGAACCCATCTGAATTTCTACGTATATATATATCATGGTATAGAAAATCAGAGAAAAATGTGATCTGCTGAATATTTTCACTTTCAGAAAAGTCTTCCACAAGAAGAAAATCATAAATGGAGAAGACAATATAGATTGTGTTGATAGGCATTAAGAAAGCATAAACAAAGAAGGTGTCAGGATTAGGGTGTTCACGTCTAACTTAAAGGGACCAGGCAAGGACTAGTGGCAGAACTTATTTCAGTAGACCTAGAACAAAAGATACTATTTCATATACAGTATATATATGGGGGATGGAAGAATCAGGAAAGAGAAAGTAATATGGAAATGCAAAAAATATATAATAAAAGAAGAAAAGCCAGGGATTCTAAGTAAATTAAAAATAGAAAGTCATATAATTGAATTTTAGATGAAAACAAATCAGATGGCACATTTAAAAAATACTGAAATGAGTTCAAAGACTAAAATTCTAAGTGTAATGGAAGATGGATAGAATTTTACAGGAATAATGCCCTTGTATAACGTGGCTTCTTCAAGAAAAAAAAAGTAATTTTATGAACTTGAAGACCCTATTTTCTAAAATATTATCTTGCCTAAGGAATTTATGAGTCTGATGTTAGTATAACTAATCACACTGAAGAGCTTTTGATTTAAAAAGGAAAATATTAAGTTTTAGAGTTAAATTAGTAGTGATCAAGAGATCTTTTACTAATTTGGAGTTTAAAAATCAAATTTAAGCCTCTGAATAAATCTTGTTTTCTTTATTTGGGGCTAAATAAATTTAGGGGTTAATTTCACAAACATGTGTAATTTAGTATTCAGAAGTTGTATGAGGCATGAAGTAAATACAACCTGGTTGCTGTTAATGTAATTAAAACCACTTACTGATAAATATCAGGTATGCTGCAGAGAGGTGTCTACTCTACTGGAGATAACAGCAGGTTGTCTCAACTGGAAAATTAAGTGATTAAGAGTTAAGAACTTTTTTAATCACTCATTAATATTTTTCACTAAGCTGATAACTCATATCATATATTAAGACACTATAATAATAGCTCATTTTTCCATGAATACACTATTTTTAGGCTTATAGAACATTAAAAGTTTTTATTTATTATTTATTTATTTATTTGAATAAAGGGGATTAAGAGTACACTTATCCAGACGAGCACTGGTAAGTGTATGGAATTGCTGAGTCATTATATTGTACACCTGAAACTAATGTAACATTGTATGTTAATTATACTGCAATAAAAACAATAACTATGTAATAAAACTTTTTAAAATTATTTGGACAATCATACTCTCTTTAAATACTCTGTTCCAAAGCTGTTTCAGTATTTCCGATGTTAGGGATCAAATCTTAACACCATCTAATTTCACTCTTATCGAGGAACATACAAAGTCAGCTGTACTCATAGAAAACTTGGAGTGATAACTACAAATAGAGGTAGCAGAACCCATATGACAGCACAGGGAAAATTCCATGTCCTCAAATTCAAGAATAAAAGAGTAAGAAAGAGAAAGAGAGGGAGCGAGAGTGTGTGTGTGTGTGTGTTAAAGAGAGACAGAGACAGAGGTGGGAGGGACATTTAAAGAATTAAGCATATGGGATCAGTTCATTTATTCAATAAAGATTTGTCATAAGGATTGTGTCAATAAATACATATCTATGTATATTTTTCTCTCAATGAAACAAAGCTTTTGCTGTTAAAGTTATTTTAAAAAATGATGACTGAGGCTAATTAGATTGCTATGATATATTAACATATTGACATTTGATTTTTTATCTTTTGGACATACTTTCTTCTGAGTATTCTATGACTAAAAAAATTAAAATGGTAGGAGTATCTCAATCAATAAATATAAGGTTCTTTATACATAATTTTAATTTTTTAATTTAAATTCAATTTAATTAACATATAGTGCAATATTAGTTTCAGAGTTAGAATTTAGTGATTCATCAGTTGCATATAATACCCAGTGATCATTACTTCAAGTGCCCTCCTTGATGCACATCACACAATTACCCCATCACCTCACCCACCTCACCTCCAGCATCCCTCAAATTGTTTCTTATACTTTAGAGTCTCTTATTCATCTTACTTTATTTTTCCTTCTCTTCCCCTATTTATCTGTTTTATTTTTTACATTCCAAATATGAGTGAAATCATATAGTATTTGTCTCTCTCTGACTGGCTTATTTCACTTAGCATAAGTGAAATAGTTCCATCCATGTTGTTGCAAATGGCAAGATTAAATTCTTTTTTATGGCTGAGTAATATCCGTGTGTGTGTTTGTGTGTATTCATCTCTTCTTTATCAATTCAATGTCGATGGACATTTGGGCTCCTCCCATATTTTGGCTATTGCTGGTGTATTGTGGACATTGCTGCTATAAACGTTGGGGTGCATGTACCCCATCAAATCACTATGTATCCTTTGGAGAAGTACCTCATAGTACAATTGCTGGGCCATATGGTAGCTCGATTTTTAACTTTTTGAGGAACTTCCATACTGTTTTCCATTGTGGTTGCACCAGTTTGCATTCCCACCGACAGTGTAAGAGGACTCCCCTTTCTCTGTATCTAGTCAAAATCTGTTATTTCCTGAGTTGTTCATTTTAGGCATTCTGACTGGTATGAGGTGGTATCTCATTGTGGTTTTGATTTTTATTTTCCTGTTGCTGAGTGATGCTGAACATTTTTTTCATGTGTCTGTTGGTCATTTGTATATTGTCTTTGGAGAAATGTTTTGTTCATGTCTTCTGCCTATTTCTTGACTAGATTTTTAGTTTTTGGGTGTTGAGTTTAATAAATTCTTTATAGATTTTGGACACTAGCCCTTTATCTGATAAGACATTTGGAAATATCTTCTCCCATTCCAAAGGTTGCCTTTTAGTTTTGTTGACTGTTTCCTTTGCTGTGCAAAAGCTTTTTATCTTGATGAAGTCCTAATAGTTAATTTTTGCTTTCCTTTCTCTTGCCTTTGCAGATGTGTCTAGCCAGAAATTGTTGCAGCTGAGGACAAAGAGGTTGTGCCTATGTTCGCTAGGATTTCTATCTCACATTTAGGTCTTTCATCCATCTTGAGTTTATTTTTATGTATGGTGTAAGAAAGTGGTCCAATTTCATTCTTCGCCATTTGTTGAAGAGACTTTTTCTCATTGAATATTCTTTTCTGTTTTGTCAAAGATTAGTTGATCGTAGAGTTGAGGGTACCTTTCTGTCTTCTCTATTCTGTTCCCTTGATCTATCTGTTTTTGTGCCAGTACCATACTATGTTGATGATTACAGCTTTGTAATACAGCTTGAAATCTGGAATTATGATGTCTCCAGCTTTGGTTTCCCTTTTGGCCATTTGGGGTCTTTTCTTGTTCCATGCAAATTTTAGGATTGTTTCTTCCAGCTCTATGAAAAAGACTGATGATGTTTTGGTAGGGATTGTATTGAATGTGTAGATTGCTTTGGGTAGCATAGACATTTAAACAATATTTGTCCAACTGTGAGCATGGAATATTTTTTCATTTGTTTGTGTCTTCCTCAATTTCTTTCATAACTGTTCTATAGTTTTCAGAGTACAGATCCTTTCCTTCTTTGGTTAAGTTTATTCCCAGGTATCTTATAGTTTTTGGTGCAATTGTGAACGGGATCAGTTCCTTGACTTCTCTTTCTTCTGCCTCATTGTTGGGGTATAGAAATGCAACTGACCTCTGTGCATTGCTTTTATATTCTATGACTTTGATGAATTCCCATATGAGTTCTAGAAATTTTTGTGTGGAGTCTTTTGGGTTTTCTGCGCAGACTATCATGCTGTCTGTGAAGAGTGAGAGTTTGACTTCTTTGCTGATTTGGATACCTTTCATTTCTTTTTGTTGTCTCATTGCTCAGGCTAGGACTTCCAGGGCTATGTTGAACAACAGTGGTGAGAGTGGACATCCCTGCTGTGTTCCTGACCTTATGGGAAAAGCTTTTAGTTTTTCCCCATCAAGAATGATATTTGGTGTGTGCTTTCCTATATGGCTTTTAGGATATTGAGGTATACTTTTTCTATCCCTATTCTGTGCAGAGTTTTAATCAAGAAAGGATGCTGTATTTTATCCAATGTTTTTTCTGCATGTATTGAGAGGATCATATGGCTCTTGTCCTTTCTTTTTTTAATGTAGTGTATCACACTGATTGATTTGCAGATGTTTAAGCACCCTTGCAGCACAGGAATAAATCCCACTTGGTCATGGTGAATAATCCTTTTAATGTACTGTTGGATCCTATTAGGCAGTATCTTGGTGAGAATTTGTGCATCCATATTCATCAGGGATATTGGTTTATAATTCTCCTCTTTGATGGGGTGTTTATCTGTTTTGGGGATCAAGGTAATACTGGACTCATAGAATAAGTTTGGAAGTTTTCCTTCCTTTTCTATTTTTTGAAAGTTTTAGGGGCACCTAGGTGGCTCAGTGGGTTAAGCCTCTGCCTTTGTCTCAGGTCATGATTCCAGGGTCCTGGGATCGAGCCCCCCATTGGGCTCTCTGCTCAGTGGGGAGCCTGCTTCCCCCTTTCTCTCTCCACCTGCCTCTCTGCCCACTTGTGATCTCTGTCAAATAAATAAATAAAATCTTTTTTTTTTAAAGAAAGTTTCAGAAGAATAGGTATTATGTTTTTACATCCAGAATTTCGACTGTACTCAAAGCAACAATACTTTGAAAACTTGGATTCATTTTTAATAAGGCCACCAAAAAAAAATCAATTATATTATTATACCTTAGTTTGATGATTCACAGAAAACACTTTATTATTTCTCTTCACATTGGATTTTTTCACTTTATTTCAAATTTTATGAATTTTGTGTAAATTTTGTTAATTAAATAATATATGCACATATTAAAAAATAAACAGCACAAAAGAATGTATAATAAAAAGATATTCCTCATCCCAACTCTGTTTCCTAGGATCATGATACCTAGTTACCAGCTTCTATTTTGTTTGTTTGATTACAAGATATAACCAGCAATTGAAACACACTCCACTCTACCATTTTTTTTCAGTACATGATGGAAGTATTTCCATATTAGTATTTGCAGGCCTGCTTCATTTTTCAAAAGCTAAATAGCATTGCACTGTATGGATGTCATAATTATAGATTCTCCCTGACCTACCTGAGTAGTTCAGTTAGGATCACAAATCTGTATCAAAGTCTGGAGATATCTCTAATCTGGTGATTCTAAAAAATGTATTTTGTGGCATTTTAGGGAAATGCTGAGTTGAGCAAAATAAAATATTTCAATGCCTTTCCTTAATATTGTTTCTCTTCTAAATAAAACCAGAAAATAATCAAATGATAATTTTTTCAGTCCCCTTAAGACTGTTATACAACCAGTACCATTCTAGATGCACTGGAAAGAAGCTAATTCATTAATGTAATGCTCTGCATGAAGGCTTAATTCTTACCAAGAAGCTTGCTAGAAAAATAATACTAATTATGAGTGGCTATTGTGTACATTATAAATACTGTAGGGGAGGTAATAAATATTGAGCTTTCTTCTTCTAGGGTTATTTTTCTGAGTATAAATAATTTCCATAAAAGTAATATAGAAAAGGAACCTGAGAAGAGAGAGAAAGCAAATCACCCAAATTTACCTAATATTATCCCTAATCTTCCAATCCCCCTCGATGTCTATTTTTAGCTACACTTTACTTAGGAAAATTCAGATTCAGAGATACCATTTTCTCCAATGCCACATTTAGTGCCAAAGAAAAGATTGAAATTCACATCTGCCTGTCTCTGATATTCAGGAAGAGCTTTAAGGTCTCCTATAAAGATAAAAAAGAAATCACAGTGTCACACAGCTAAACTCAAACTGGCAAAGATCTCCATTGCCAAGGTTCACACTTCACTTTTCTTCTATAAGCTTATAAATTCAAATTTTATTTTATCAGAAAAATAATAAATCATTAAGTACATCTCTTTGCTGGAATCCAACTACTGTCAGATTCAGCAGATCATAATGTGTCACAATTAGATATAAAATAGTATAATTTGATAGAATTAATAAAAATAATAACTACTATTCTTTGGTAAAAATCCTCTCACCTACCTTAATTAGTGTGTGCATTCTCTGGAGTGCTCTGTTACTTAAGTGTTATCTGTTTTCTTTCTTTCAAGTCTTCTCTGTTCTTAAACTTCCTGTTATTATTTTATCTAACAAAATATAGGTTAAATCTATCAAAGTGTGCCCATTTACATTCATAAAGTAGGATTTAGTGTCTAAAAAAAGTTCCCTCCATAATTTCAATTTGAGACTACAGTGAAATCCAGGAATGTATCATGTGCTCAAATTCTCAGCATCATGAATTTAATTATTTTAGTAAGTTTATTGTCTTCTAATGTGCCTTATTTAGGACTTCTTTAATTTTTTGTTTTTATCAGACCCTTTACCTAACTGGAGAATTCAGGTCAATTTAACACACAATTTGTCCTCTCTTTTCTTTACAGAAACTGTCAAAGGAATCAGATCACACTGAGCCAGCTTGACTTTGAGCTAACAAGTCTACTTTACCTTTTACTTTTAAACATTATAATGTATTTTGCATAGATTAAATTTTTTGCATGGTATTTCAATTTTGCTTCATTAAAATAACTATATAAGAAATGAAAAATCCAGAGATTTGAAATATGTGCCTACATGGACTTATACAAAAGAATGTGCATTTATGAATTGCCTATAATTAGTGAAAGTAGGCATATTTTGTTCTTCACTATCCAAGATTATCCAGAGTTTCAAACTATTTAGTAAAAGCTTTGAAATAGAATTCAAATAATTACTCCTTTAAAATTAAATCTCTATAAAATTAAATCACTAATGAAAGAGAGCAGATGGATATTTGCATATAATTTTAATAAAAATGGATTCCAAATTTCTATGACAATAGATTGAGTTCAAAAATAAAAAAGACAGGGGTGCCTGGGTGACTCAATCAGTTGAGTGTCTAACTCTCGATTTTGGCTCAGGAATGTGAGATCCAGCCCTGCATAGGGCTCCATGCCACCCTGGGTGTGGAGCCTGCTTGGGATTCTCTCTCTTCCTCTCCCTTTGCCCCCCCACAAACCCCTGCTCATGCTTGCCCTCTCTCTCTCTCTAAAAAACTAAAAATTAAAATTAAAAAATGCACATGATTTAACATAATAAATGGCATATACGGTATTTCTTAAAATTACTATTAAATACCTCAAATTCCAATATATTCTACCTCGCAGAAGTATAAAAATCTTGCTCAAAAATCAGTATGTCATAAAATAAGCTAATGTTAATATTGCAATCCATGTAATTTTTAAATGAACCAGAATGATATTTAAATTGACAAAAAGTTTATAGTCACCGTTTAAATTTGTGAACTTTTGGGCACCTGGTGGCTCTTTCCATTAAGCATCTGCCTTCAGCTCAGGTCATGATTCTAGGGTCCTGGGATCAAGTCCTGCATTGGGCTCCCAGCTCAGTGGGGAGTCTGCTTCTCCCACTGCCCCTCACCCCACTCAGTGCTCTCTCTCTCAAATAAATAAAACCCTTAAAAAATAAATTATGAACTGTCCAAGAAGATAATTATATATAAAACCCAATTAAGTTTTATTTATGTTTTAAAATTTAAATGATTGAGTGATAATAGGAACCCCCAAATTTTAGAATAAAATTGGAAAGTCAAAATATACAGCAGCCATAGAGTAAAAAAAAAATACGAATAAACAAGCAAATAAAACAATGAATTTCCTTAACTCTATTCAAAGAGGATCTCAATGTGACATGTTCAAAAACTGTAAGATATTATTTGTTAGAAACTAAGAGATACAGTAAAGAAATAAAGAAAGGAAAATGTATTCCCTGCAATCCTTAATAATATTTGACAAGGGAGCCAAGACTACTCAATGAGAAAAGGACAATCTACAACAAACGGTGATAGGAAAACTGGGCAACCACATACAGAAAAATTAACTTGGACCCATATCTTACACCTTGCACAAAAATTAACTTGAAATGGATTAAAGGCTTAAACTAAAACCTGAAACCACAAGAGTCCTAGAAGAAAACAGGAAAGCCACGAGAAAGAAGGAGGTTTAACTCTGCCATTTGTGACAACATGGGTGGATCATGAGGCCATTATGCTAAATGAAATAAGTCTGACAGAGAAAGACAAATATTGCATATCACCTCTCTGTGGAATCTAAAAAAGCCAAACTCATATAAACAGAGATAAGAATGGTTGTTACCAGTTGTTGGCAGGTAGGAGGAATGGGGAGACACTGGTTAAAGAATACAAACTTCCAGGTAGAAGGTGAGTAAGCTCTGGTAATCTAATGAACAGCATTATGATGATAGCTGATAAAACTATATTATACACTTGAAAGTTGCTAGGAGAGTATAACTTAAATGTTCTCACCACAGAAAAAAGGAGATGGTAATCATGGGATGCGAGGGAGGTGTTAGCAAACACTAGGGCGGGAATCGTATCCAACATGTAAGTGTATCAAATCAACACAGTATACACCTTAAACTTACACAATGTTATATGTCAATTATATCTCAATGAAGATGGAAAAAAAAAGAAGAAATATCATCATAAAGGAATTAAGCATCCAAAATAAAGAATATAAAAGAAACAATGAAATAAAAATTCCAATACAACTTACTAACAGTAAGAACAAATAAATGCCAGGCTAATCTCGTAAAAATAATTTGCAATTCCCCTGTTCTCAGAAACAGTTAAAAGATCATTAGAATTATCTGTTACCTAAAGGAACTGTACAGTTATCCAAAACTGCTTATTCAAGTCCTGTGTTCCTTAAGTAAGGAGTGTATTTTTGACAACTTTATTTCTTCTATGGCAATTTTCCGCTTAGATTTCTACCCTGATAGGATCATTTCTTATTATGTATATTTATTCTAGAAAAATCACACATGATATCCATATTATCAAGATTATATGCAAAGGATTCATGATTCTTTGAGATAACTCTTTGATAGGTAATTTCTCCATTATCATTTTTTGTTTGTGAATTTGTTCTTTCTCTACTTTTTTCCTTGATTTAGTAGGTTGATTTATTTTGCAGTTACTATGAAGATCTGACTCTTGAATTTAAAAGGCTTAAAATTTTTTTTCTATTTTCAAATTCAATGATTTAAATCATTATGAAATAATAACACAATAGTCAAAATTCACTGCGTATTGACTGTCAGTCAAATACAGTACTATTATTCTGCGATGTAGGTATTCCCAAGTCAGTTTCATGGTAAGCACAGGTAAGCTTAGGAAACTTAAAAATATGCTATGACACATGGTTAAAATATAATATAGGTAGTATTTGAACATCTTCAACTTTCAAATATTGAATGCCTTTTGATTCAAAATCTACCTATTCTATGCAACTTTACCATCCAACTCTTTAAGACACTTTTGTTTGACTACAAAGCAATTAAACCTAAAGTTAACTAAATACATTAAAACAAATGAAAAAGTCAGCAGTTATTTTGTTATTCTTTGATTTCGGATATCTTCATCAATAGACCTGATTAGCTATACAATAATTTATTTAATAATTCACCCACCTCTCTGCCAAAGTGAATCAGCAAACAAATGTAGAATTTATTTCATATAGACTTATTCTCTTAGAGATTATTTTGTTAATTTATTATCTTACAAATTCTTCAACTATACTTGCCAGAAAGAAGAATTAGTATCCTTATTACATAAATGTGGGCTTTGAAGATCATAAAGATTATGACTTTCTTAAAATTGAACTTAAGAATACCAATTCAGAGTACAATCCTTATTCCACTCAAGTATATTTCCCCAGGGCTGGTCAGAAAATGAAAAAGAATAAAGGTTAGCAATATAGCAACTGTCAATATTTTCTTACTTTTTCAACCAAAGTTTTAATACAGAGAGATTGGGGGGTGAGTGGGGAGGGGGAAGAGAAAAAGAAGAGATTTCTATACCTTTTTTATTTAAAAGTTTTTTGTTAGACTTAAATTTTCACCTTCATATTTATTAAGTGTATGAAATATTAATGTAGATTTAAAAGTCACAACTGGGTTTTTTTAAGTATACTTAGTGAAGTGTCATCCCCAGTGCATTTTCTTCCTGTTTCCATCCTTCCATCCTTTGTGCTATTCTCCCACCCATATCCTGTAGATAATCATTTCCATTTGTTTCTGGCTTAAATTTCTTTTTTTTTTTAATTTTGTGCAATGGGATACATATGTTCTTTCTTTCTTTCTTCATGAAAGCGCATGTATAATAAATAATCTTTTGCACTTTGCTTTTATCACTCAGCAATGTATATTCTAAAAATCATTCTACATCATTTGATACATCTTTCCCATTGTAGTCAGTTTGATGGGTAATAGTCTGTTCAACCATTCCCCTTTGTTTAGACATATAGGTGGCTTCTAATTTTTGCAATTATAAACAGTGCTGCAATAAATACACGTGTCAATATGTTTTTGTTTTGTTCAGGTTTACTCCTAGAAGTGGGATTGCTAGGTTGTTTGGGAGCTTTGTTACATATTTTAAATTCTCTTCCAAATGAATGGTACCAGTGTGCATTCCCACCACACTAGTGTATAAATGTCTGTTGCCTCACACATACACTGAGAGAATGTGCTGTCATACTTTTAATTCTCATCTATCTGACATGTCACTAATCTGGTAAGAAACGTATCTCCATAGTTTTAGGATTCTGTGGTTTCCATATCTCTGCTGAGAGTCCACATCTGTTAATGCATACTCTCCGCTTTTTCCTTTAGAGACTTTAAACATACTAATTCATTGTTTTATATTCTCTGTCTGATAGCTTCAGCTTTGGGTGATCTAGAAGTCTGGTTCTGTTTATTTCCATTTCTTTAATGTGGAGGTTTCTTTTCTTTTCTTTTTTTTTTTTTTTTTTTTGGTTGAAAGCTGGACATTGTATGTAGAATAGTGAAGATTCTTCTGCTGCTAGGATTTTGTTGAGTATTTGGTTAGAATTAAGTTAATCAGTTGAGACTCAAGCTGTTTTCAAATTTTGTTCTTGCTGAGGTTATCCTTAGTGCACAAGTGACTCCAAATTTTTCCAGCATCATTTTGTGCCTATGAAAAGGATTAGGTCATTGGGGGAATTTTCGTAATGTTCCTGTTTTTCCCTCACATTTAGACTTTCCCTACTAGCCAAAACCTCAGAGAGTGCCTCTCTCCAAATTCGTGCTCCACTCACAGTGGTAGACTGCTATTTATTGGTACTCAAAGCTTGCTAAGGTAGCATGGAGAATGGTAAGATGAAGGGGCATGTATAAACTTCATTTTAGTTTTAAACTTTGGTCCTTATTCCCTCAATTTTTATTTATTTTAATAGGTGAATTAAGCCTACCCACATGTATTGATATATATCATATCATATATTGATATATATATTATATTGATATATATGATATATATCATATAGTGATATATATTATATTATATTTGGTCTCAATTCTGCTAAACCATTTTATAATTATTATATTTCTTATGTAAAATGTATTATTTGTTTTATTTTCTTTTATCTGTGTTTGTCAAGTAAGGATGTTTATAGTTTTCTCCCAATGATTTCCTTTGGATTTCTACCTTTTAAATTGCAGTAAACTTATTTTCTTAGGTAAATCTTACTTTTTAACTTGTTCTATATTAAACCAAATAATTTATACCTTGTCCTTTCCAAATTCAAAACAGCTATTAATTATTGGTATTTGGAAATGAAAATCAGAATTCTCAGAAATTTCCAAATCATTATTCTTTTTTTATAACACTTTATTTACATTTCTTGTAATTAAAAATATTGTTTAGTAGCATTTATATGGAACTGAGTACTAGGAAATTATTAGACTCTGATAAATGATGTATTAATATTGCTGTTGAAACAATATCACATTGGATATCCTAGCAAGTTTAGCAGGACAGCCTTAAGGACAATTTTTGCATCCGAAAGTTGTTATTTTTGAAATAACACTCATAGGATTTGTATAAAGTATACACTATTTCCACATTTATTTATTTATTTATTCAAAGATTTTATGTATTTGAGAAGGAAAGAGTGCAGAGAGAGAGAGAGAGAGCATGAACAGGGGGAGGGGCAGAGGGAGAAGCAGACTTCCTACTGAGCAGAGAGCCAACATAGGGCTCAATCCCAGGATGCTAGGATTATAAATTGAGCAAAGGCAGATGCTTAAACGACTGACCCACCCATGTGCCCCTATCTGCACATTTTATTAATATTCATCTTATTTGCAGGAATGACTGACCATTAGCAACGAACAGGGTCACAAAAAATTGTAACAATTACAAGCAATTTCTTGGATGTAACTGGTTACTATCAAAATACTTTTTAGGGCATGTGGGTGGCTCTGTTGGTTAAGCATCTGACTCTTAATTTGGCTCAGATTGTGATCTCAGGGTTCTGAGATGGAGCCCTGTGTTGGGCTCTACACCGGGCATAGAGCCTGCTTAATATTCTCTCTCTCCCTTTCCCTCTGTCCCTCCCCACACCCCTCTCAAAAGTAAGTTAATTAATTAATTAAAATATTTTTAAATGTAAAATACAGATTTTTTATTTCTATTTTCTAAGTTGGTATTTTCTTTCTGATTCATAATGAACATAATTATATAGTATATTTTGGACAAATGTCTGCAGAAAGAAAAACTACAGCAGCTTAAAGACAGGAAATAAACTGTCCTGACAAAATACATCCTGCTTACAAGCCCTTTTGAAGACTTCTGATCCTTCACTTGCTATGAATTCCATGGATTTATTATAAAATAGTTAAAATTAAACTGTCTGAGATCCTTTTTGAACAGAGTAGGTTAGTGAATAAATTCATTATTAAATTAAATTAATTACATAATTGTTTTTGAGGTTATAACTTGGTGACTCCTATTTTTTATTTAAAAAATCCCACCTTTTATTTAATGGTATTTTAGGTAAATTGTTTTATTTCTAGAGTATAGATGTTATTATTTTGATGAAATTTTATATCATAATTTATCCGTAATGAACCTCAGCTTAAATCTCACACCTTATACAAAAGTTAACTCAATATGGAAAAAATGTTTGAGTACTAAATATAAAAGTATAAAGCATTCAGAAGTAAAAATAGAAGAAAAATCTTTCAGACCTAGGGTTTGGTAAAGAATTCTTAGGTATAAGGCCAAGAGCACAATTTATACAAGAAAAAAAATGGATAAATTGGACTTCATTAAAATTAAAAATCTTTTCTCTGCCAAGGACTTTGTTAAGAAAATGGAAAGATGAGCTATAGACTGCAAAATATTTAAAAACTATGTATCTGACATAGTTATTTATATCCAAAAAAAAAAATCATTGAAAAGAATATACAGATGGCAAATATGCATAGAGAAAGATGCTCAGCATCCCTAGCTGTAAGAGAAGTACACATTAAGACCATGATGGACCATCTCTACACACCTGTTGGAATGAATAAATTTTTTAAAGTAATGATAACACAAAATGCTGGCAAGAATGCAGCAAAACAGACTCTCTCATACTTTGCTTCTGGGAATATAAAATGAAACAGATAACTCTGGGAAACAGTTTGGCAGTTTCTTATAGACCTAAATACGTAACCATCACATAGCCTGGGCATCACACTTCCGGGCTTTAATACCACAGAAATGAAAGTTTACATGTTTTGGCTACTTGTGTGGAGGCTGAGAAAATTAAGGCCATCCCACCTCAAGTTTAGCTGATGTGGGAAACAGAGGGAGAAGAAAATCATTAAAATTCCTCACCTATTGACAAGCCCTTGAAACAGACAGAGTGGCTCTCCCCTGGGGACTTAACTGCCCTCACCTTGAGATTTTGCTAAGGACAATCTTAGCCTGACCGACGCCCTACCCTGACTAGTCCGACCAGAATCCCGTAAGTCTACTTTAACAATTCCTTTAGGAAACTTTACCTCTAAACCTCCAAGATAGTGTCGAGAATCATTCCCAAGTATATGACCCACTGATATACATCTAAAGGGTCTCACAAGATTTTTATTATTGGTAGTGAATAACCTTTTCCTCAGACAACAGCTAGCTCCTCAAGGTCCTGGAGACTTCACTTCCAAAATTCCTTAGAGACTTACATCATCCATAACCCTCTTTGTCCTCACCCACCGCCGAGTCCACCCCTACTCTGCCTTTAAAAACTCTGACTGTAATCTGGCTCGGGGTCCAAGTCCCTACTCCACTGTGTCGGGTATACTTGGGCCCAAGCTTAAGCTTGTCAAATAAACCCTTGTGCGATTGCATCGGTGCTTGGCTCCTTGGTGGTCTCTCAGATGCGAAATCTCGGGCATAACACTTGTTACTATGTTAACAGAATAATTTTTCTTTTTGTACAGGGGGGAGAACTTCTTATTTTCAAACACATGTCTTTTAAGAAACTTAGTACCCACATTATAGTTATTTCTATTTGTTTGCTCTCATCCTATTTTGGAATGTGTTGTATTTTTCAAAGGTTTTGACCAAATTTGGGCCAAAAAGGAAAAGGTATGAATAGAAAAATAGTTTCTAAAATACAGGTCAAAAATTTAAATTATTATATAAACAATGGAGGAGAATATATTCACCTAAACATCTATATATTTAATTGTGGTGGAACATATATATAGAGAGAAAATTATGGAGCTTATAATGTCTGTATTATGCAACTATAACTGACGTATATTGACAGATTCATGACAAGAATTATAAGAATGAAAAAATGACACCAAAAACCTAAATGCCTGTTGGATTTTGCTGTTTACAAACCTCTGTTAGGTATTATGGGTAGGGAGAGACAAAAGAAGTAAGAAAATGGTTGCTATTATTTAGGAGCTTTGTGGTTAATTGTGCAAACAAATGTAACACAACAGCAACAAAAAAAGAGAAAACAAATTGTTAAGGAATATAATTAAATCTTAATCTTTGAGTACTATTTTTTAAATTGCATTACTGACCCCGACTGCTTGCCAAGAATTGGTATAACAATAGAACTATGAGCTGAGTTCACTTTCTACAATGTCATAAGCCCAGAGAGTTCATTATAGAGAAACAAGCTTTTCTGGTATCTTGTCAATAAGGTATGGAAACAGAGAGTGAGTCAGAAAAGGATGAGGTTGGAGAAATTTACCATCACGCATGCTAGAACATGAGTTCCCCCAAGTGGAGAACTGTGTCTTATTTGTCTTCAGGAAATTAAAATAAAGTAGGAGAGATAAATATTTACAGAAATTACTAGTTCTCAGGTATAATAGAAAATTTAAATAAAATGTGATTTTTGAAAGAATTAGATTCATTGCAACTGCAGAAAAGTCTTCACATTTGAACTAGCTTTGAAGATTAACAAAAGAATAGATGAGAGAATATTTCGTTGAGGTAAAGAGATACCATAATAAATGACACCAAGTCAGATAAACCTAGGAGCACATTTGGAGGCCCAGGACAGTGGGTGATGCTGTGAGAACTGCAGCTGGAAACGGAGGTTAAGTTGCACAATGACTATAAGATAGTAGAGGACCATACGTAGTACAGATTTTAAAAGAGAAGAGTGATATGATTAAATCTGTATTTTAGGGGGAAAAATTGGTATTCGAATAAATGTGTGAAACAAAAGATAATAAATTCAAGGAGTCAAATTCAGACATAATTATAGCAATAGGCCAGATTGTATGAAGTAAGAGCCAATTAGGAGAGCAGGGGAAATATATGGGAAAGATATGGAAATTTATGTAACAATTTTACATACGGGATGGAGTGCAATCAAGAGGACAAAGCCTAAATATATGACTGTACACTTGGAAGTAGCAACTGTAGCTATAACCCAGATGAATCCTGAAAGAATATGATAAACATATGTAAGGCTATAAACTTACAGCACTAGCTACTGGGAAAAGAAACACGGGAAGGGGAGGGAAAGGATGTACTAGGAGGGAAGAAGAGGATCATAGTAAGAGTCAACAAATATTTGAGAAGCTTACTTGGCCTTACTCATCATACTTTTCACTGAAAACACCCATGAATGCTTTATTTTCTCTTGCCCTCAAGGAGCTCCTGCTTTTGTTTTTAAAATTGCATTAAAATAATAATAATAAACATAATGTATGTTAAGAGAGAAAAATCAATAAAGTTTCCACAGAACAAAGAAGCTGTTTATACCTGTACTGAGAGGTGGAGAAGCTAAACAACTATAGAAGGGAGTTGATATTTAAATAAATCTGCATGTAAGTTTAAAAGTTTTATTACACTTAGACTTTGTGATCATTAAACCATCATTTATATAAATTCTAATGATACAAATTTCTAGAGTTCCAGATAATGCAGTGACGACACATACATTTGTATATGAAAAGTACTAGTTTGGCTTATATTCTATGTAAATTAAAAATAATTAAAAGAAAGAAAACTATATACATTATAGAAGCAATTATATCTTGGGAATTTATAGACCAGATTCTGCTTCCTCTTATTTATACACACTCATTAAAGCATTAGTGTATTAACTGTGGCATGTAGATGAACTTGAATGAAAACTAATGAACCAAACAAGAACCACAGGCCCAAATGAGATAAAATATTTCTTGCTTCTGTCTTGCTGACAAGCAAAAGCAAATCGCTTAATGCCTTGGAAATCCCTCTTCATCCAAAAATCAATTTGCCATAGCTTCTGATAACAGATTTTTATGCAATCAAACTAAAATGATTAAATTCATTTCATAAAATAATTTCTTAACTTTCATATGCAGCATAATATTCAACTTCAAATGCATGGAAAAAAAGTATCTGAGATACCTGAATTCTAAAAGCCACCTTTATGAATTCCATTGAGCAAAGAAAATTATTTTCCTTCTCATTAAATCTCCTCATTCTAATTTTAATTTCTTTGACTTGTCACAAAAAATATAAGTATCTGAGAAGTAGCCTTAAACAAAATATGCAGTTGTGCTATATTCAGCCCTCAGAAAGTAGGCTTTGATCCTGCTCTGGGTATCAGGAATGCATAAAAATGATGCCAGATCATGTACTTAGTTCTAGGCAGCAGAAAGTGGCATGACATAGAGAAGCAATTAACTAACTCACTTCCAAGCCCTGATTTTTTATCTCAAGTATTACATCTTTTTTTAAAAGATTTTATTTATTTATTTGAGAGAGAATGAGAAAGAGGGAGCATGAGAAGAGAGAGATCAGAAGGAGAAGCAGACTCTTGGCTGAGCAAGGAGCCTGATGCAGGACTCCATTCCAGAAATCCAGGATCATGACCTGAGCTGAAGGCAGTTGCTTAACCAACTGAACTACCCAGGCACCCCTCTACATCTTTTAATATGAAAAACCAAAACATAAAAAAACAGTGTCAGTGATAACACGTGGAGTCTGTTTAAGCTCTGGATTGCTGTGTTCCCCATTCTGAAACAGTGACCTTAGAGCGACCAAAGGGAATCCTAAGGAAGCACAGTCTCCAGTCCTGCTTACTCTTACCTTTAGCCATGCCAACCTTAGAGTATGGTTTAAGGTGTAAATAACTAATCATATATACTTAGATTTGGGAGCATGTCCACATCATGAAATCCTATCCTTCTTCCCAAAACTCAAGAAATGCCTTTAAAGAATACATGGATGCCTCCATCATTTGGGATCTAATCTTTAGCACATTGTGAATAAAACATTTCTTCCCATATTTAACACTGTTCTGGCCCTGGGAATCCATCCACATCTCCTGGATTTTCTTCTCAAAGAAAGCATTGCCTGCATCCAGATGCTGTGAGTCTGTGGCTTCTGAATCTGCTGTCATCTAAATCTGAACTGAATGGTGGATTTGAGTATCTAAATAGTACAAAAGGTAAATTCACTACGCAAATGCGTCCTCTCAGGATGAATACAGTAGAATCCTGCAGAAAAAAAATGTATTGTTGCTAGCAGCACAATATGTCATTTCTGCTTTTTTTTTTTTTTCTGTATCATCTAAGTTGTTGTGGCTCATCTTTGATAATCTGACAAAATTGAGTCGTGTATTTTTCTATTTTATTGCTATGAAGGTTTTTTTCTTTTTAAGTGGGGGGAGTCAAGCCAGAAGTGTGGAGATTATTTGTGAACTTACTCCCTTAATTTGTGACTCCTAACAGGCATAGGGTATGGGCCTCCACTGTCACAATTATCAGTACTCTTATGGAGCCAAATCCAGTATCATTTCTTGACTTCCACTTACACAGTAAGTCAGCCATGTCTGACAAGACTAATCATTCATTCTTCCTTTGTTCAAATACTGTCCTTACGGGACATCAGGACTGTTTTCTCTCAATGTTCTAACTCTGGCCTCATGAGTCCAATCTCTAAGTCACTCCCTGTCATTTCAACTCTAGTCACTGGACTGTAAATAGCTGACTTGCACTAATGATGTCCACATTTATGGCTGTAGCTCTGATTCCTCCCTTGAAATTCAGACATGTGTCCCTTATCTTCCTATGTATGTGTAACTGGTGTCACAGGTCTAAACACAACCCTGTGTTTTCTCCCTTAAACATGTGCTTCCAATAGTCCTCTCTACTTCAACAAATGAAACTCTATTCTACTCCAATTTACAGTCCATATGTTGAAGTCTCTATTTCTCTTACATTTTACGTTAATAGATATAACTGTGAAATATATTGAGAACCCAAACACTCCTCACCACATTCACCACTAAGTCCAAGATAGCTAGGATCACTCCTTAACTGAAATGGTTTCCTAATTGGTTTCCCGGCATCCGTCTCTGCCTACCTATGGTCAATTTTTCACATAGCAAATACATTACATTGAAAGGAAACTCTGACCAATTTACTTTGCTCAGAATTATACAGTGACTTTTGTGCATTTTCCTATTGAATTATTATCCAGAGCAAAAACATGCAGTTTTCTCTATAATACTGTTAGCTTATTTTTACATTTTCTTTACTGAAAATACTTTATTTTACTTTTTAAATTTTATTTTGTATTTTAATTCCAGTATAGTTATTGTACAGTGTTATATTATTTTCATGTGTACAATACAGTGATTTAATAATTCTGTATTATTCAGTGCTTGCTCATCTTAATAAGTATACTCTTAATCCCTTTCACCTATTTCAGCCATCCTCCCCCCCCCCCCCCGCCTCCCCTCTGGTAACCATCTGTTTGTTCTCTGTACCATGACTTCTTTGTCCATTCATCTATCATGGACACTTGAGCTGCTTCCTGCTCCCATAATTTTGCTATTGTAAATAATGTTGCAATAAAATACGGGTGCATAATTTTTTTTTGAATTAGTGTTTTAGTATCCTTTGAGTAAATACCTAGTAGCAGAATTACTGGATCATATGGTAATTCTATTTACTTTTTGAAAGAACCTCATACTGTTTTCCACTGAATCTGCACCAGTTTGCATTCCCACCAACAGTGCCTCAGGATTCCTTTTTCTCCACATGCTCATGAATGTTATTGTTACTTGTGTTTCTCATTTTAGCTATGGTGACAGGCATGAGGTGATATGTCATTGTAGCTTTGATTTGCATTTCACAAATGATGATGTTGAGCATCTTCTCATGTGTCTGTTGGCCATATGTATGTATTCTTTAGAGAAATGTCTGTTCGCGTCTTCTGCTCATTTTTATTGAATTGTCTTTTGATGTTGAGTTGTACAAGTTCTTTATATATCTTGGATACTAACCCTTTCTTGGATATCATTTGCAAGTATCTTCTATTCAGTAGATTGTCTTTATGTTTGTTGATTGTGCAAATTTTTTTCTTAATTTTGATGTAATCCAAAAGTTCATTTTTCTTTTGTGTCCTTTGCCTCCAGACACATTTCTAGAAAAATGTCACTATGACTTAGGTCAGAGAAATTACTGCTTGTGCTCTCTAGGATTTTTATGGTTTCAGGTCTCAAATTTAGGTCCTTAAACCATTTTGACCTTATTTTCATATATGGGACAAGAAAGTGGTCCAGTTTCATTCTTTTATATGTAGCTGTCTCATTTTCCCAACACCATCTGTTGAAAAGACTGTCTTTCCCATTGCAAATTCTTGCTTCTGAAGATTAATTAATGATATAACGTGTTTATTTCTGGGGTCTCTATTGTATTCTATTGATTTATGTGTCTATTTTTGTACCAGGACCATACTTTTGTGATTACTATAGCTTTGTAGTATATCTTGAAATCTGGGATTAGGATATCTCCAGTTTTTGTTTTTGTTTTTGTTTTTGTTTTCTTTTTCAAGGTTACCTTGGCTCTCCAGGGTCTTTTGTGGTTCCATAAAAATTTTAGGATTATCTGTTCTAGTTCTGTGAAAATGGTTATTAGTATTTTGATAGGGATTACATTAAATCTGTAGGTTGCTTTGAATAATATGAACATTTTTTTTTCTTTTTAAAGATTTTTATTTACTTGACAGAGAGATCACAAGTAGAGAGAGAGAGAGAGAGAGAGGAGGAAGCAGGCTCCCCGCCTGGCAGAGAGCCCGATGCGGGACTTGATCCCAGGACCCTGAGATCATGACCTGAGCCAAAGGCAGAGGCTCAACCCACTGAGCCACCCAGGCAGCCCAATAATATGAACATTTTAATAGTATTTTTCTTTCAATCCATGAGTATGGTATATCTTTCAATTTGTTTGTGTCATCTTCAATTTCTTTCATCAGTGTTTCATAGTTTTCAGAGAACAGGTTTTTCACCACATTGGTGAAGTTTATTCCTAGGTATTTTATTATTTTAGGTGCAATTGTAAAAAATATTGTTTTCTTAATTTCTGCTTCTTTACTTCATTATTAGTGTATAGAAATGCAATGGACTTCTGTACATTGATTTTTTTTTTTTATCCTGCAAACTGACGGAATCTATTTATCAGTTTTATTAGATTTTTGGTGAAACTTTTAGGGTTCTCTATATATATACTATCATGTCATTTACAATAGTGAAAATTTTCTTCTTCCTTTCCAATTTGGATTCATTTTATTTCTTTATGTTTTCTAATTGCTATTACTGGGACTTCCACAGTGTTCACTAAAAGTGATGAGAATGGTCATCTTTGTCTTGTCCTTAACCTTAGGAGTAAAGCTCTCAGTTTTTCACCATTGAATATGATATTAGCTGTGGGTTTTTCATAGATGGCCTTTAATATATTGAGTTATGTTCCCTCTAAACCTACTTTGCTGAGGGTTTTTATCATGAATGGATGCTGTACTTTGTTAAATGCTTTTGCTACATCTATTGAAATGATATGATTTGTATTCCTTTTCTTGTTGATGTAATGTATCACATTGATTGATTTGCAAATGTGGAACCACATTTGCATCCTAGGAATAAATCCCACTTGGTCATGGTGGTTGATTTTTTTTAAAGTATGGTTGGATTTGGTTTACTAATATTATTTGAGGATTTTCATATCTATGTTCATCAGAAATACTGACCTGTAGTTTTTCTTTTCTTTTTTTTTTCTTCCTTCCTTCCTTTCTTTCTTTTC
>NW_019154086.1:22887234-23383556 GCF_002288905.1 Enhydra lutris kenyoni | reverse complement strand
TTCTTTCTTTCTTTCTTTCTTTCTTTCTTTCTTTCTTTCTTTCTTTCTTTCTTTCTTTCTTCCTGTGTCTTGATCTGGTTTTGGTTTCATGGTAATATTGGCCTCATAGAAAATATTTGAAAGTTTCCCCTCCTATTTTTTTGGAATAAATTGAGAAGAACATTTTTAGATGTTTGATAAAGTTCATTTGTAAAGCTCTCTGGTTCTGAACTTTTGTTCAGAGTTTTTTGATTACTGGTTCAGTTTCATAGGTGGTAATCAGTCTGTTCCAATTTTCTATTTTTTCCTGATTCAGTTCTGGGAGGTTATATGTTTCTAGGAATTTACTCATTTCTTACAAGTTGTCCAATTTGTTGGCACATGATTTTTTATAATATTCTCCTTAAACTTTTGTATTTCTGTGGTGTTGTTTGTTATTCCTCCTTTCTCACTTCTGCTTTGTGTATTTGAGTCCTCTCTCTTTCTTTCCTCTTTCTCTTTTTTGAGTCTGGCTTTAAAAATTTTGTTGACCTTTAAAAAACAAAACAAAACAAAACAAAACAAATCCTGGTTTCCTTGCTCTGTTGTGTTGGCATTTTGTGTTGTTGTTTTTTAGTTTCTATTTCATTAATTTCTGCTCTACTCTTTATTATTTTCTTCCTTCTACTGTTTTGGGTTCTATTTGTTCTTCTGTTGCTAGCTTGTTTAGATGTAAGTTTAAGTTGTTTACTTGAGATTTTTCTTGCTTCTTGAGGTAGGTAGGTCTGCATTGTCATAACCTTCCCCCTAGAATAGCTTTTACTGTATCCCAAAGATTTTGGACCATTTTGTTTTCATTTTCATTTGTATACATGTATTCTTAGATATCCTCTTTGATTTCTTGGTTGACCCATTCGTTTTTGGTAGTATGTTATTTAACCTTCATGTATTTGTGGTCTTTCCATATTTTTCCTATGGTTGACATCTAGTTTCATAGTGCATGGTATGATCTTTATGTTTTTTAATTTGTTGAGACTTGTTTTGTTACCCAGTAGGTAATTTATTTTGAAGAATGTTCCATGTTTACTTGAAAAGAATGTGTATTCTGCCATTTTAGAATGGAATGTTTAGAATGTATTTGTTAGATTCATCTAATTCAAAGTCATTCAAAGCTACTGTTTCCTTGTTGATTTACTGTTTCAATGATTCATCCATTGATGTTAGTGGTTAAAGTCCCCTACTATTATTTTATTACTATGGATCACTTCCTCAAAGTTTGTTAGTAGCTGCTTTCTGTACTTGAGTGCTCCCACGTTGAGTGCATAAACATTCACAGTTGTTATATCTTCTTGTTGGATTATTCCCTTTATGACTATATAGTGTCCCTCTTCAGATTTTATTACAGGCTTTGTTTTATTATTTTATCTTTGTAGAGGAGGGAAGGGAAGAGGGAGAGAGAGAATCTCAAGCAAGCTCCACAGTGTGATGTGGGGTTCAGTCTCACAACCCTGAGATCATGATCTGAGCCAAAATCAAGAGTCAGACACTCAATTGACTGAGCTATCCAGATGCCCCTATGGTCTTTGTATTAAAGTCTGTTGTCTAATGTAAGTATCACCACTCCAGCTTTCTTTTCACTTCCATTTGCATAATAAATGCTTCTCTATCTCCTCATTTTTAATCTGGAGGTGTCTTTAGGTCTGAAATGAGTCTCCTGTAGGCAGTATATAGTTGGGTCATGCTTTTTTTTTTTTTTTTAAGATTTTATTTTTTTATTTATTTGACAGAGAGAGAGAGAGATCACAAGCAGGCAGGGAGGCAGGCAGAGAGGGGGAAATGGGCTCTCTGCTCAGCAAGCCCTGATGCAGGGCTTGATCCCAGGACCCGAGATCATGACCTGAGCTAAAGGCAGAGGCTTAACCCACTGAGCCACTCAGGCACCCCAGGACATGCTTTTTTATTCATTCTGTCACTCTATGCATTTTGGTGGAAGCATTCAGTCCATTTATGTTCAAGGTAATTTTTGATAGGCATATATTTATTGCTATTTTGTTACTTGTTTTGTGGATGTTTTTGTAGTTCTCTGTTCCTTTCTTCTCTTGCTGTCTTCTCTCATAGTTTGCTAGCTTTCTTTAGTGATATACTTGGATTCCTTTCCTTTTATTTTTTGCATATCCACTACTGGTTTTTGACTTGTAGTTACCATTACATTTGTATATAGCACCTGCATGTTGCAGTGGATATTAAGTTGATGGGCACTTAAGTTTGAGACCATTCTTTACTCCTTTCTTGCCCCCATGTTTTAGATATATGGTGTCATAATTTACATCCTTTAGTCTTAAAAGTCCCTTGACTGATTTTTGCAGATATACCTTTTTTTTTTCCTGTTTTTGTGCTTTCCAACTCTTTTTACTCCTGTGTATGGTCTTTTCTTTCCACTCAAAAAGTTTCCTTTAGCATTTCTTGTAGGGGTGGTTTAGAGGTCATGAATTCCTTTAACTTTTGTTTGTTTGAAAACTCTTTATCCCTCCTTCTTTTCTGAATAATAGAAAAACATTTTTGGTTACAGGGTTTTTTCTTTCATCATTTTGAATACATCATGCCACTTTCTTCCAGCCTGCAAAGTTTCTGTGGAAACATCAGCTGACAGCCTTGTGGTGTTTCCTCTGTATGTAACTGTCTTTTCTTTTGCTGCTCTTAAAATTCTCTTTATCACTACTTTTTGCCATTTTAGTTACAATGTGTCTTAGTGTGGACCTTCTTGGGTTGATTTTGTGAGGGGTTCTCTGTGCCGCTTGGATCTGGATTTCTGATTCTTTCCTCATAGTTGGGCAGTTTTTAGCTACTATTTCTCCAAATAAGTTTTCTGCCCCCTTTTCTCTCTCTTCTCCTTCTGGGATCCATATTATGAAAATACTACATTTGATGAGGCCACTGAGTTCCCTGTTTGTTTACTATTAATAGTTTTTTTTTCCTCTCCTGTTCAGCTAAATTATTTTTATTGTTATTTTTCCCAGTTTTACTGAGATTTGGAATAAACATCTGTAAGGTCAAGGTATACTATGTGATGATTTGAAACATGTGTTTTGCAAAATGATTACTACAATAAGGTTACTTAATACTTCCATCCCTTACATAATTAGTGTTGATAAATTCTCTCAGTAGGTTTAATATTAATAAATTCCCTTAGGAGAGTACTTACCTTTCATTCTTCAAAGACAATTTTTGGGGGTAAAGTATTGTTAGTTGGCAGGGTTTTTTCTTTTAACGTTTTTAATATATCATTTCACTCTTACTTGGGGTCCCTAGGACAGTTGGAAACAAAGGCACCAGGATGAGCTGACTTCTTGATTCATAAGAAACCACTGTGGGGCTGATGTCACCGGAGAATCCTGGGGCAGCTAGAGCCAGCAGGTGCAGGAATGAGAAGGGAGCTTTTATAGCCAGGAGCCTGCTAAGAATCCTGACTTGCAATCCACCTAGAGCCTAGAGACCTGCCTGTGTTGCTTGAGTAATAGTCAGTAGGTAAATGGGGCTTGGGTTTGTGGGAGCTCACTGGGAGATTTCCAGGGATGCATCTGGGTCTCTGGGAGGTTCTGGGGCTACAGGTGCTAGCAGGAGCCATCTAGGGCTGTGAAAGTCAGCCTCATACCGGTATGAGCCAATTCAAAGTACATGGTGAAGTCCAGCTCTCAAAATACTCTCCTCCCACCTTCGAGGTGTCTCCTTTCTGCTAGCTGGGCTCATGTGCTTGGGGGAATAGTGATGAGGGAAGTGTGAATATAACTCTCCTACCATAACCATTTGTTCTTTCTTGTTTTTCTGCTTCACTCAGGTGCCACAGACCTTCAGCTGGAATTCCTGACTGCTCTGAAGGTAACTTACAAGTGCATCATTTTTCAAATTGATGTTTTTCAGTGGAAGGGACCAGTGGTAGAAATTTCTGTTATGCCATTCTGCTGATGTCACTCTCTAGTCCTAATTTTTATTTTACTAAAGTTATTTTCATCAGTTAATTATTTTTCTATTAACATTTCAAAGGTGATATTATAGGATTATTTTAAATATGTTATGAATTATTTAATGTAGATATTTTATATATATTTGAGCATGTATATAAAAATAAACACCTGTAAATCACCCTTAATTTTATGAAGTGGAAAATTTTTGATACCATTGCATCTATGTATTCCTCTCTAATCTTGCCCTCTTAATTTTGTGTTTTGTTCATTATATTTAATATTCTCATTTATCTTGGTTACATATATAGTTATCTCTATTAATACATGATTTGCTTTTTATTTTTCTAGATACTTATTCAAATCATGTCACACCATACATGATCTGGGACTTGCTGTTTTTTTCCTACATTGATTCTAAGATCCATCTATGCTGCATGTTCACCTAGCTCACTTACTTTCACTTCTATATAATAATCAATGCACTATAATTTTTCTTTTTTCCTGTTAATGAACTTTTCAATTCTTTATAGATCTTTGCCATTATGAACAGTGGTGATAAGAAAATATGAGTCCTGATACATACAAGCAAGAGTTTTTGAGGTGCATACCTATGAACAGAAGTGGTGAGTTATACTGTACACAAATGTCCAGCTTCAAAGTATAGTGGCATGTTTGATTTATAGTGACTATAGATCTAAATGTGACTGAACCCATTAACACTCTCAGCCACACTGAATGGGTTTCCTGTTAATCTAACACTTTCATTTTTCATTCCAAATTTGGCTATTTCATTTTGCCTTACAAATCAAAACAAAAGAAAACAAAACAAGAATCCCCCTAGTGGCTTCCCATCTCACTCAGAGTAATAGGCAATAACATACCTGCAAGGTCCTTGGTGATCTACCTCTGTATTCTTGCTGGCTTCATCTCTTACTCCTCTGTACTTGCTTCCTCCTCTTCAGCCACACAAGTCTCACTTCTGTACTAAGGACACAGCAAGTCCAAACTCAGGGCATTGCACAGGCAGGTTTCTTTATGTGGAGTTTGACCTTCCCCAACTTCATACTACATTGTACTCTTCTCCACATGGCTTCCCAGATAGCAAGACTTCCCTGACTCTACTAAATCAAATAATACCTAAAAATACATTTGCACTTTGTCCTCTCTTCTTCTCTCTGTTAGTATTTTTGTAGGACTTATCTCCATCTGACATGTTATTTACTATTTTTCATGTGTTTCTGCCATGTCTCCTTCACATTATAACATCAATTGCACATGGCATGGATGTTGACTATTTCCTTCTCTGCTATACATTTAATAACTAAATAACTACCTGAGAAACATTCATTTCTCAATTAGAAATCATAGAAAGGATGAATGATAATAACAAAAAATTTCTTTTCACTTTCAAATTTTTTAACCTACTATGCTATGAGATGGAACTGAGCCCTTTATGATATAAAATGCATTCATTTTCAATAAACATTAAATCTCTTCTTTGAATGGATAACTTTTCCAAATACTTTAATGATTAACCATAAGTTTATGTAGAAGAAAATATTTATATTTAAAAGTGACCATGTAAACATTCAAAACATGTAAAGTCAAACATTTACAAAGTAACATTTGGAGAATTATCACAATTTGTTTCTATTGAAGGACAGGAATTGTTAACTGTAATGTGCTTGATGAGAACACAAGTACATTTTTTCATAGAGATCATAGTCATCAGCACTTAACAGTATATCAGTTGTATAGTGTTTAATGTACAACTACATTATTCAAATTATAACATAATTTTTAGAAACATTTTTCCAAGTATCACACAAATTACTCTCGTAAACTAAAACTGTTTCCAAATAAGTGCAACATTTTCACACACTGTTTTTTCTTTTGGACATATAATTGTCATATTAGACTTGTCTAAAGTCTCCCCAATCTTAGTAGAATATTTGCAAGTGATCACTGTTGTAAGGATAGTTCTTTACAGTATTAGTCTGAAATAAAATACCTTTGAAAAGCATCAGAATATTTTTCCAACACAAGAAGTTTAACAAAAACTGCAAAATTAAAAATTGGATTGTCTTAGAAACAAGAAACACCAAAGAAAGAATTTTTTTAACAAATATGATCACGATACTATATAACAAACTACTTTAACTAATAATCCAAATGCAATGATCCTCTTTAAAAGTGTTTTATTTATAGCATTGTTAGTAGCAAAAATCATTTTGCAAAATTTGAATGTGACACAAAGTAAAGAAAAAGTATTTCAAAAGCCATTTCAAAAAATTTCAGTAATTTGTTAAGTACATAAAGTAATAGCATATTTAGAGAATATATACTTTAAATAACTGACAATCATCAAGAGTAGAAATGTCAGTTCCACTGAAATTGTTAAATTGAACTGAAGGGACAAGGGTAAGATGCAAGGAAATCAAGTTATATTTTGTCGTTATCTTTGTTTTTACTTTTACTGATATTAAGTAATATTTAAAATAAAATAGAATAATTCTGACACATTATGAATTTGCTGTCTTCACTGATTCTTAAATTCTCCTGATATAGGCTTCACAGAATATAAAATGAAACACTAACAATTTATTTGAGCATTCTGTCCCTCTGTGTTGACACAATACTATTTCATTAAACTGAATTATTATCTTCTACTGGCCTTTCCCTGACCTTCAAGTTTATCTTAATTTGTTTTAGATTTTGAAATGAAAGGAATGCAAATAAAAAAGATGTTGAAATATGGGGCTGAATATAATGCATTCCTATTTGCTTTCAATCTCCCCTTTATAAAGCCTTCCTTGGCCCAGGCTGGAGACTTGTCAGTCCTCTGACCTCCTAAATCACTTGATGTCTTTTTTTATTCATTTTTATTCATTATTTTTTGTTTGCATTATGATGTTTTAATAATAAAATCATATTAGTTCACACAATTATTTCACATGAATGCACCTGGATCTTTACAAGAACCTTTGCAAAACTCCATGTTTAGAGAAATTAAGTATTGTTATCCACTGTGAGGACAAGAAAATAGTTGACATACTTGTTCAAGTTCAATGGCTTTTTAAGTGTCCAAGGCAGTTCTAAAATCCAGAATTATTTTCCATTGTGTTACAAAAATTCAATACTATTAATTCTTAAATTTCTACTGAACTTTGGAATCCCCAGTTGGGATTTTTAAGAATGAACACTTTCTTAATTTTAACTGCTTATTAAGTTTTCTTGTTTTTATTAATTACCACAAAAAAATTTAAATTAGACTTTAGAACTGCCATTCCTATTTTATAGATGCAAACACTGGTGCTTAGATTACATGACTAGCTCCAAGGTTATAATGCCAAGGTTAAAGAGTCACTACTAAAATTCAGTTCTTCTCACTGTTTCCTTTGCTCTAATGCATTTTGGTAGGGAATGAATGTAATTATCTGTAAGTCCCTCCTTATATTGAATGTATACACATAGTACATATGCTATAGGCTATGCATAATTTTAACTTAATGTGAAAGTACCTTTTATTTACTCTATATATCTATAAATAGAGGTGTATAAATGTGTAAGTAGATAAAGAGGCTCTTGTTATTTTACAAAGATTCCTATTTATTTCTGAATAAATAAATAAATAGCAGCACTTAAGACAAGTCAATTATAAGAGAGAAAGAACACCAAGAAATGAGTATGTGGTATACTTTACTGAAAAATTTACTGATTTTAACTAAATTGAATTGAACCAAATTGCTGAATTTAAAGTGTAAGTTACCAAAGTGTGCAATTCTGCAAAAAAAAGATTGTTTTTCAGAATGAAAATAAAGAGATAAACTATGCTTTCCACATAAGATGTCAAAATATAGAAAAAACAATAATCATAGGTCAATTGATAATTCATTTTGACTGAAAATTGACATTACCTATTACGATGGTGTTCTCAGCAGATGTTTCTTTAACCTCCGGTATGTATACTGAAAAAATTAACTTGGAAAATTTCACAAAAATTTGTGGAGTGCTTATTATATCCTGAATATTTTATCATGCTACCCTCATGGTTCCATAGGTTCCATTTGTGAACGATGAGCTGATATTAAGTTTCTAGATAGGAGCTGTCCAGCAGGGAGGGGGGGATGCTACTAGTTAAACGTGGCTATATGAATTTATATGTTAATTAACTAAATTAGAAACAATTAAAATGTCAATTATTGCATCTCACTAGCCATGTTTCAAGTGTCCAGCTGCCACCTGTGGCTAGTGGCTGCCATATTGATCAGTACAGATATAGTAATTCTGCTTATCACAGAAACTTTTATTGCACAACACTGATCTAGATCTTATAGTTCCTCAAGTACTAGGGACTCAGGAATGCAAATTTCTGCTAATTAGCTTGTCTGCACACGCACATGAAATGATTCTATTAAACATTTCTTCAGGAAATTGTTTCTCCGGCACTCTTTGGTGCAGAGAAGGGTCATCTCAGGGATATGAACATTTAAATTTCAGTCAAGTACAATCCTATAATAGGTATGGAAGCCTCAGGCAATCATAGCAGGAAGCCCCAGTAATTGATATATAATCTAATAAGTCTTCTTGCACTAATAACATAATCATTAAGCAACTAGTTGTCCAACAGAGAATTTTGCTCAGTCAACAGGATCATTCTGGTCTGCATAACAGTTATACAAACTATAATACTGTAATCTCAGTTTCTAAAAAATTGTTGCAAGACTGAGAATTCTGTAACACACGTAGACATAAAACAATTACATATAGAAAATCTATGGTATCTGCTAGTTCTGACAGAGAATACAGTCTGGTAGCCGCATTCTTCCTGCTCACCATAAAATAAAGCATGCAAATGGGTTCAGGTAGCTGTAATTATGTTTCTAATCAGGTTTCTTATTCAAACAAGAAGATAAGCAAGAAGCAGTATTTACACAACTGTAAAGGAACTGAAACTAATTACCTAGTCTCTTTTCTAAAAATATGAATAGATAACCAAGGTCTTCAACATATGAGAAATGCCAGTCTCTTGACAGAGAAAGACCAAGATGAACTAAAAGAAAATGTGACAGCAGAGAGATTAAAAATAGAATGAAAAATAACTTTTAAAAATCTCTAATGTATTCAGATACAATGCAGAGAATATATATATAAAATAAGAAAAAAGTATAAAAATGAAATAATTGAATAAAGTTTTAAGAGATAAAAATATTTTTGAGTATTTACTCTATTTTATATGTGTATTGTATATTCTTTTAAAAGATTTTATTTATTTATTTGACAAAGAAAGAGAAAGAGAGAGAGAGAGAGACAGCATGAGGGTAAGAGTGGGGGAAGGGTTTTTAAGGAGAGGAAGAATCAGATTCTCCAATGAGCAGGGAGCCCCATGCAGGGCTGTATCTCTGTACCCAGAGATTGTGTCCCTGAGCCACCCAGGTGACTCTGTGTATTGCATAATCTTATATAAATATATATAAATCTTATATAAATCTTATATAAATTATATAATCTTATATAAATTCCAAACAATGAAGGAATTATAAAAGAAAGCAAAAGAAATGCAGAGCATAGTCCAATAATCAGGAAATTATAAGAGAAAGTATAAGAGATAAAGAATACTTAATGTTTCTACATGCCATCAATAAAATGCTCAGAAAGATTAATGGAAAAAATTGAATAAAATTTCTAAAGGAACTTTAACAAACTTGCCAAAAGTAAACATAGAGAGAAGTCTTCAATTTTAAAGACAACATCAAATGATGTTAATATTTTTAAAAAGAAGGAATCATAATTTGACATGTTCTTTTGAAATTTTGAAATTTCAAGAATGTAATGGATTTCATTAAAAGATATAACAAAACATCTCACCAAAAACATCATTAAGAAAATTAACAGATTGGGTAGAGACTGGCCAATACCTGAAATACATATATAAATCAAAGAATTATATCCAGGAAAAAAAAATACAAATACAAATCACTAATACCAATGCACTGAAAAAAAAATGAGCAAATAACTTGAAAAAATAATGAACTCTCTAAAAAAAGATATAAAAATGGAAAAGGAAACAGAAAAAGGTGGAATTCTCTAATGAAATTTTCCCTTATTAACATATAGTGTCCACTCCCTCAGCCTTTTTTCCCTTTCTTTTTACCTTTATCTTTACAGGGTATGGTGTACGTGGACTACATTGTGCTATGACAACTTGTGAGAATCATTTTAGGTTGTGTTGGTGGTGGTGGTGGTGGTGGTAGGTTTTCTTTTCTTTTCTTTTCTTTTCTTTCCCGTATATCACTCTCTCTAATCTATTATTTCTAATCCATCCTTGATGTCTTGTCCTTTTTAACACTATCTATATAATTCAATCTATATAAATTCAAAACAAAATAGCTCAAAAAATGGTATAGAAAATAAAAGAACTCCTCATGGTGACTAAGGAAATTAGACAATATAAAGACTAAGAAGAACTCCCTTAACAGACACATGAAGGAATAATGAAGAAATACTGTGTGCTGACAATTTTTGCCCAGTCATATAAATTAAGTAAAACATATTTCTAAGTGGTATGATTAACATCAGAAAAGTGTATTTGCTCCAGATGGAGCAGCTAGTGATAGGAATTGGAGGTGTTTTGAAATAGAGCTGGTTCTAAGGTAGATAGTATCAGAAGACATCAAAATTGAAAAATAAATCAGTCATATAAGTCAAGAAGCTAGCAAAAAAATAATGCATGGAAAAAGACGAGTAAGTAAAGAGAAGATTAAGAATTCAATAATGAACCAACTATACTAGATAAATAAATCTAGAATAAGATCTTTGAAAATAATTTTTAGGGGAGCCTGGATGACTCAGTTGGTTAAGTGTCTGACTGTTGGTCTCAGCTCAGATACTGATCTTAGGGCTGTGAGTTCAAGCCCTATGCTGGGCTCCATGCTGGGTGTGGAAACTACTTTTTATAAAAAAAAAAAAAATAAGGAATTTTGAAATTAGCATACTTCTAAAAATTTTGACCAAGAGATAAACAGAGAACAAACATAAAAATAGGGGCACCTGGGTGGCTCAGTGTGTTAAGCCTCTGCCTTCAGCTCAGGTCATGATCTCAGGGTTCTGGGATCAAGTCCTGTATTGAGTTCCCTGCTCAGTAGGGACCCTGCTTTCCCTTCTCTCTCCCTACCTCTCTACCTACTTGTGATCTCATTCTCTGTCAAATAAATAAATAAAATCTTTAAAAAAAACCCATAAAAATAACACTAGATATAAAAAAATCTATAAGTGACTGAGGAGACATTAAAATGTTACAAGATGTTCCACATATAAGTTTAATACACTAAATTATGAGATTTTATCAAAAGAAAAAGTTTAGCTCAAGAAGAATCAAAACCCTGATCAGACAAAAAAAAAGGACAGAAGAAATTGAAGAATCAGTTTATCACTGACAAAACCATCATGCATGGATAACTTTACAGCAATTTCTATAAAAAATTTAAATAATATCAATATTTAAATTAGTCCAGTATACTAAAAAATTAGAAAACTTCCAAATTAATTATATGAAGTTAGCTTAATCCCATATCAAGATCATATAGAAAAAGCAAAAACAAAAACCTTACCTACGGTTCAATGTTATTCATGAATGTACATGCAAGGACTCCAAATAAAATATTAGCAAATCAAACACAGCAATATATCAAAGCATTAATCTATCTTGAGTAAATAGAGTTTAACCTAGCAAGGCAAAATTGAGACATTTGGATATATAATAATGCTATGATGTACTTCTTAAAAGACTAAATGATAAAAACCAAATTATTTAGCTTTGTAAATGATGCAAAGGATACAATATGGTTCCCTACTAATACCCAATTTAATAAAATAAATTGTGTCTAAGGTGTTCTGCTTATCATTGAAGATAAAAGGATGAAGGAGACATAGGTCCCATCCTTGAGATTCTATCAAGTTAAAAGACGTGCTAGAAGGTTTAATGGAGGTTCCTTCACTGGATGGTTAGAAATTCTGTAATAAGTTTGTTTGTTTGTTTGTTTGTTTCTCAGAATCCATAGTCTCTCATGGTTTGTGTCCCCCTCTGATTTGGGGCGGGGGGATGAGTGAGCCTGGTGGTGGGTATTAAGGAGGGCACGTATTGCATGGAGCACTGGGTGTTGTACATAAACAAGGAATCTTGGAACACTGCATCAAAAATTAATGATGTATTTTATGGTGGCTAAAATAACACAATTTTAAAAAAAGGAATTCTGGATAAGGAAGATGTGGTCCATATACACTATGGAGTATTATGCCTCCATCAGAAAGGATGAATACCCAACTTTTGTATCAACATGGATGGGACTAGAAGAAATTATGCTGAGTGAAATAAGTCAAGCAGAGAGAGTCAATTATCATATGGTTTCACTTATTTGTGGAGCATAAGGAATAAACTGGAGGACATGGGGAGATAGAGAGGAGAAGGGATTTGAGGGAAATTGGAGGGGGAGGTGAACCATGAGAGACTATGGACTCTGAAAAACAATCTGAGGGTTTTGAAGGGTGGGGGTGGGAGGTTGGATAAACCTAGTGGTGGGTATTATGGAGGGCACGTATTGCATGGAACACTGGATGTGGTACATAAACAATGAATTCTGGTACACTGAAAAGAAATTTAAAAAAAAATTTAACTCTATGTATAATCCACAAAAAAAAAAAAAGGAATTCTGTTAAAAAAAAAAAAAAAAGCAATGCAGGAATAGAATAACACTTTCCTAATTGATCAAAGGCATATATTAAAAAATAACGATATTTATCATCCTTAACAGGAAGATCTTAGACCATTCCATTAAAGAATCCTAATTGCTGGTATCATCAGAGGTTTATTAAAGAACATTCTATCCAATATGCAACACTAAATATTTACGCTATGTTTTAGATATCAGTAGTTTCTTCCCTTTCGCACTTAAATCACTTTTGCATTTGATGACTAAATGTGTGATCTTACACCAGACTTTACACATCTCTGTAAACTACATGGACCAATAAAAATAAGAGCAGAGCAAAAGGTCTTGATTTGATATTCAGGAAAAAGGAGTCTTCCAATGTTATTTTCAACTCTGAGTAGTTTTTGTCCTCTGTGACTTGCTATACATTATGGTGGATTTTAATTACATTCAAATAAACTCTGAAAGCATGCTCCCATGCTTCGGTAGTAACTTCTAGTCCTTACCTGTCTCTAAATACACCAAGTTTATTCTACACAGTTTAGGGACTAAATCACAAAACTAAATAATAATAATGACACATTTTCTTTTATTTTATGTGGAGTTATTTTACCATTTAATTTTTCACCCCAAACTAGATTTATTCATTTGTAAACATTTACTGCACTTTTACTGTAGGTCAGGTTTTGAACTAGTTGCTATTGATATGAAGATCACCAAACCTCAAAGTAATATAGTTTAATGGTAGAAGAATTCAAGTAAATAGATAAAATGTGATACAGAGGAATAAATGATATATAAGAGATATGAATACAATGCCCTGGAAACTCATAAGAAACTTATACCTCCTCTCTATGCTTTACAATATGTGGCATACTAGTGAATATGGTTGTTTTAGCTTAGCAGCTACCAACTACTTTTGCACACTTAAGTCATATCCGATATCTAATCTTCCATCGGATATTTAGTAGGTTCCTTGAAATTAACCTGGAAATGTCAGAAACCCTGCCCTCCCCATCTCAGTTTTCCTCAACTCATAAATTGCTAACAAACATGGGAATTGTCACTGATTTCATTTATTCAGAAGAAACAATCAGATTCATCAGATTCATATTATCTCTAATTGGTTCTACCTCTAAAATATGTTTCCTTAAATTTCTTTTCATGCTCTCTACCTGACACTTAGTTCAAGCCACCATCAGATACAACCTTGAGGTTCTAACAGCCAACAATCTTATCTTCTTGTTTCTACTTTTAATTCCCAGCCATTCCACAAACATATACCCAAAGCAGTCAAAGGTCTGTTTGAAATACTACTCTTGCTTAAAATATCCAATGGCTACCTATCATATTTAGATAATGCTGAAGTTATTACCACCCCCAATTATAGTATTATCTGACTAGACCTATCTCAGGAAATTTTAAAGATATTTTTCTTCTATCTGGATGTTTCTTCCTTGAGATCTTCTCATGTCTGGTTTTTCTTCATCATTCTGGAATCAGGCCTGTTAACTTTCTCAAAGAGAAGGTCCTTTTGCCTTAATCTCCATCTTATGCTATGACTTTCTATTCTATTATCTTGTTTTATTTTTATTTTCATAAGACTTTTCGAATCTGATGTGATCTTAGTTTTCTGTATAATTATCATCTGCTCTAATTTATTATCCATGGTACTTGGGACATTAATGAGCGTATTACTTTGGCTCATTGGTTAGCTATCTACTATTTACCCTTCACTTACTTAGTGCCATGAATTTAAATCTCACTAGGATGGAAAATAGGGTTTTTTATCTTAATATATGCAAAATAGAACCCCCAATACATTCTCCTCCTTTCTATTTGCCACACATACTTAGTGTTTAGAAAAAAAGTGTCTGGAACAGAGGTGTCCTATTTGGGAATAAAATCATTGAAGAAATGATTAAATGAATAAATGAATGACAACTCTCAGCATATAGGTTTTACTATTGTACAAGTGAATACAACTTAGTCAAAGAATCATTTGAGACTTTAGTCATTCAGGCAATCATTAATTTTATTTAATTTTTCTTAACTATAAAATCCTATACACATATCAAAATAGTAAGAAAAGTCCCTATATTAGCTAGCTCCTCATATCATATTTCATGTTCCCTGTTGATTTTCATCTTTATGAAAATAAACATTTATATAGTTGTGATCATAGTCATTAAAAGGAGAAATATATAGCTTTGCATTATTTTATAGCTTAAAATATATTAAATCTAAGATATAATTTAGATACTTTTATATTTTCAATACAAATAGATGTGCAATATTCAATAGTTGTATCAGGTTATCTACTATTGGTAGATATTCTGGCTATAAGTAATATTCAATACATTGAGTGACACTTAAGTATATATCCTCCTTCTTTATAGCTTTTTAGTCTACCTTATTTCCTAATATTAGATTCTAAAATTGCATTAATCAATGAAAGATTGTAGGCATTTTTATGACTCTTAGTATCTTATGACTCAATATTATAGCAGGTATAGAAAACACCATAAAACTTGTTTCATCCCTAGGACAATATCTGGCATATGGTAAACATATAATGAAGGTATAAGTAATCTATCAAACAGTGAATGCTATCAAAATTTTTTTCTGTAGACACATGCTAATGAATATTTCATATTAATATTAATTGATATTTTAGATTTTTCAATGCAAAAGGTATCTGAATGATTGATTTTATTATATTTGGTCAAATATGCCCTGAAATCTACATTTCTGTGGGTATCATTGTTTTGCAGTACCCCTTTCAATTTTTTCTAGTTCATTTCTAGTGTCTAGCACTGAAAAAGGCCAGTAGAGCCTCCCATGCAGGGCAGTTCAAGACCAAACTTGGTCCCACATGGATCCTAGTGGCCAAGAATTGCCTATTAAAATTTTCTTAATCACTTCCTCTGCCCAGAACTAGCTGTACTGTGAGTCATCTGGGCAGGTTACCCTGTACAAAAACTGGAATTGACATGGCCCTGTCCCAATTTATTTCCTTTGGGACACTTTCTGACCATGCATTAAGTTGACCAGATACCCCCAATCTCTGGTAATCATAACTATTGGGTTGTCCTAAACTTGGTCTGGCACAAGTTTTAGGTGAGTCATCTGGTAAGCAGATTGCTTCCATCAGGCAGATTGGTATTGCTTTTACAGGACTATGTGAGGTTGGGTCACCAGAATGGTGCAGACAATGTGGTTTTGGGTGGCTTTCTCTCACATCATTCACAGGAAAAGTTCAGAGCTCTGAGTAATCAATGTTTCAGCACCTTATATTACTCTTAAGCTGTGTCTGGGCTCATCTTTGATACTTGCCCATCCATATAGAAACAGTGTTGCTACATCCAGTCTACAGTACCCAGGGATGGTGAAGGTAGTACCAAGTATCCTTTCTCTTGTAGTCCTTGCAACTGCAGTCAGAGCAGTCACTCCACCACTTTCGTTTCCTCCACATGATGTGGCAGCAATCCTTGTGGTCATGATTACTTCCTCTGAGGGTTTTTAGGACAGTTGCTCCTCAAGCCCAATAGCTCTTTCTGATCAACGTCTTCTCTTGCTTTGATAGCATGCTGATGTCATGAATCCATGTCTAAAGCTATGCTGGAAGAGAGACACTCTTTGCCCAAGTGGGGCCACTCTTTACACTCAATTCTGTGCACCTCATTATCCCCCCACTGGTGTTACCATATAGAAGGCAGATGAATACTGAAAGATTACATTCTAGGAATGCAATATTTAGCTCTAAAGTGTTCAAAATAAGATATGGTGTATGTTGTAAAGTCCTAACTGGTACATTTACCATGACCAGAAAATGAATTTTTGTTCACCGCATCCTGCAGATGCTGAGTAAGTTGCATTTAGTGTCATCATCATCACAAAGTACAGCTGTAACTGTGAAAAGAGTAATTGGAGGCCAATATTCACAGGTAATACCAAGAATAAGTCAGTATCAAGAATAATAATGCTTTCAATAAATGGTATTAGGAAACTTCAGAGGCAAGACATTTTGTATTGTTCCTATACAAGCAGGGTCCAAAGAGCCATGACATTATCATAATAATGGCATTTAACCTTTTATGTTTTACAGTGGAAAATATAGAATTAGTTAGGAATGGCATATTTGATGGTCCCTAAAGAAAGAACTAGTTCATGGACTGGCAGAGAGAGAGACCATTTCTGACTGCACAGTAAATAGTGTGCAAGTAGTTCTTCCCTACCATTTATTCTATCCTTATATAAAAATCACTACACCCAACATGTAACCATGAATTTGAAACAAATTTTTAAATCAAATTATCTATATAGACAGGGCCCTGAAAAAAAAATTTGTCTGAGGTCTCACATACTTGGAGAGGGCTTCTGTTCCTATTACTTCTTTCTAATGCTTTCAATTTTTCTAGTTATTTTCACTGTGAACCTTCTGCCATTTAGAACACATAAACCAATGACATACTTTGTCAATTTGAAGAAAATTATAGGCAACCCCATGAATCCAAGTTAAAGTCAAATGTTATACTTAATGGAATTTGATTCAACAGTATTACACCCATATTGATTACATCCTAAATAACTACCTGCTGTATGAATGAAGAATCTCTTCTCATTATTTTTCTTACTATTGGAAAATAGGAAGCCATCTAAATGACTGAATAACTAGGTGAAAGAAGTCATTGTACAATCAATTCTGGACAATTATTTGCCAGGTAACTATTAGGTCAGGATAGCAACATAGAAGATGTTTATGGTATAATTTTTAAAGACAATTTCACTCTAAAATATGTCAAACTTATTAAAAAACATATAAAATTTTAATGTGTTACTTTAATCATGAAAAAAGAGAGTCTATTATACAGCTTAAATATATATTACTATGAACTTTGAAGCCTTTTTATGCCCTTATCATACCTCTTATCCCCTCCCAAGAAATATATGTCCTCCTAAACCTAATATTAATATTTCTTTCATTTTTATATCTGTGTATTTCCAAGCAAAATCCTGTTTTACCATATATTCTTCAGTAATGTGTAGTTTATGTTTGCCTGGCTTTGTCACTTTTATTTGGTACTCTTCTGTGACTTTTTTTCTCAATAATATGTTTGGTTTAGTTGTTGATCAGTGTAGATATTTGTAGTTACACTTTATTTATTTTAATTTTATATAGTATTCCTTAGTACAAGTACATGAAAATATGTTCATTCATTTACCCACTAAAGGACATGGAAGTTGGGGTGCCTGGGTGGCTCAGTGGGTTAAAGCCTCTGCCTTCAGCTCAGGTCATGATCTCAGGGTCCTGGGATCGAGCCCCACATCAGGGTCTTTGCTCAGCAAGGAGCCTGCATCCCCTCCTCTCTCTCTGCCTGCCTCTCTGCCTGCTTGTGATCTCTGTCTGTCAAATAAATAAATAAAATCTTTTTTAAAAAAAAAGTAGTCATTATCCCAAGGTAATCAATATTCTTTAAAAAAAAAAAAAAAAAGGGACATGGAAGTTGTCTCCAGGCTTTGTTATTACAATTAATGCTTTTGTAAACATTATTGTACATGTCTCTTAGTGCATACAAGTGAGAATATCTCCTTGATTATGTACCTGAAAGTGCATTGTTAAATTGTAAGATATGCATTTCTTTAACTTTGATTATACCAAATTTTTCCAAAATGTTGTGTCAAACAGTACACCCACAAAAAATTACTGATAGTTCTCATTTTTTTCACTTTTTTACCACTTGTTTTACCACTTAAAAATACTGGTGATTTTTTTTTTTCTAGCAAAAAGAATATGATCCTAAATGGAAACAAAATGCAGAAAGATATGAAGAATTCCAACTAAATGTATGGTAAACATAAATTAATATTTGCATATTAAAACAATAAATAAATATCTTGAGAAGATGAAAATATAGAGAGAGACATAATGTATGGCAAATATAGCACAAAATGCAGGAGAGGTCAAATGGTGTAATGTTATTTCATTGATCAGAAAGTGAAAACGTTTAAAGGTAGTTGGACTATGAAAAGTCAAAGATAAAACATGCAGTCTCATGTAGCCACTAGAAGGAAAAAAAATAGATGCCATTAATCACCTAATAGTGGGAAAAGAATGGAATAACCACAATCATTTAGATAAAGATCAATCTATTTAAGACATGAAAAGAAGAATAATGCAAGCTGAAATAAAGAAATGAGTAGAACAGAAGCCAAACTATGTAGAAAGCCATCCTTCAGTATGGAAAATCAAAAAACGCAAAAGTTGGCTCTTTGAAAGATTAATCAAGTTGTTAAATCTCTAATAAGACCAATCAAGGAAATAAGGGAGGAACCACTAAAAGATATGACGATATACTCTTTAGATATTAGAAAAAATAATTACAAAATATTATCTAAAGCTTTATGACAATGAATTTGACACTTTCAATGAAATTAATAAATTCCAAGAAAAATGTATTTTGCCCGAAAGAGACATGCGTAAATATAGTCAACTCATCTTTGACAATGGAGCAAGGACTACACAACTGAAAAAAGATGGTCTTTTCAACAAATAGTGCTGGATACACTGGACATTCACATGCAAAAAAATAAGTAAATTTAGTCACAGATCTTAAACTTTTCACAAAAATTAACTTAAAATGGATCTTGGATATAGATGTAAAATATAAAACTACAAGACTCCTAAAAGATGAGATAGAATAAAATCTAGATGACACTGACTATGGTTGACTCTTTAGGTACAATACCAAATTACCATTCATGAAAAAAGTAACTGATAAGCGGACTCATTAAAATTAAAAATTTCTATTCTGTGAAAGATGTTGTCAAGAAATGAGAAAACAAGCCACAGGAGGGGAAAATATATTTGCAAAAGACACATCTAATAAAGAAGTGTTATTCAAAATACACAAATAACTTGAGATTCAACAATTAAAAAAGAACTTGGTAAAAAATGTGTAAACAACCTGAACAGACATCTCACCAAAGAAGACATATAGATAGCAAATACACATATGGAAAGATGAAGCATATCATATGGCATTAGGGAAATGCAAATTAAAACAGTAAAGAGATACCATTATATGTATCTTAGAATAGTCAAAATCCGGAACACTGACAACACCAAGTGTTGGCAAGGATATGGAACAACAGAAGCTCTGATTCATGGCTGGTAGGAATGCAAATGATATAGCCACTTTGGAAAGCAGTTTGGAAGTTTCAAAAAAAATTAAATGTACTCTTCCCATACAATCCAGCACTTGGTATTCATCCAAATGAGTTGAAAAATTATGTCTACCCAAACACCTGCACAGGGATGTTTATAGCAGCTTTATTCATAATTGCCAAAACTTGGAAGCATCTAAAATGTCCTTCAGGAAATGAATGGATGGAAAAACTGTGCTATATCCAGATGATGAAATATTATTCAGCAATGAAAAAAATGAGTTATCAAGCCAGGAAAGGACATAGAAGTCCTTAAATACATACCACTAAGTTAAGGAAGCCAGCCTAAAAAGTCTACATATCATATCATTCCAACTATGTAACATTCTGGAAAAGGACAAAAATATGGAGGCAATAAAAAGATCATTGGTTGCCCAATCAGCTATACATTTTAAAATAATTTATAAACTAAAAATGATAAGTATCTCTACAGAGGGTTTTCTGGTCATCGATTTGTTCATATTGTGAGAATAAGCCACATTTTCAGTAATCTTGGAGCAAATGATTCCACCCTTAGTCAGCTTCTCTCCTATATTCACTCTCATCTAGGGCAAGGTATATAAATTCTGTTTCTGTCCAGTTCATATTTCCTATTTTAAGCTTCACATATAAAAATCACAAGGCATGGGGGTGCCTGGGTAGCTCAGTCAGCTAAGAGTGCAACTCTTGTTTTTTTGTTTTTGTTTTTGTTTTTTGTTTTTTAGTTTTTTTTAGATTTTATTTGCTTATTTGACAGACAGAGATCACCAGTAGACAGAGAGGCAGGCAGAGAGAGAGAGAGAGGGAAGCAGGCTCCCTGCTGAGCAGAGAGCCCAATGCGGGACCCGATCCCAGGACCCTGAGATCATGACCTGAGCCAAAGGCAGCAGCTTAACCCACTGAGCCACCCAGGCGCCCCAAGAGTGCAACTCTTGATTTCAGGTCAGGTCAGGTGTCAGGGTCATTAAATCAAGCCCTGTGTTTGGCTTTGTGCAAGGCTTGGGGCCTACTTAAGATTGTCTCTCTCTCCCTCCTCCCACCACCTTCTCTTAAAAAAAAAAAAAAAAAGTTAAAAACTCCCATTGCTTGGGATACCTGGATGGCTCAGTAGGTTAGGCATCTGCCTTCAGCTCAGGTCATGAACCTGGGGTCCTGAAATCGAGCCTGGCATTGGAAATCCCTGCTCAGCAGGGAGTCTGCTTTTCTCTATCTCCCTCTGCCAAATCCTCTGCTTGTACTCTCTCTGTCTTTCTGTCAAATAAATAAATAAAATATTTTAAAAATCCCATTGCATGGCCTAAATGAATTTTATGGGCTTATATATTTTATAGGCTTTTAAAAATCAGTAAGTCTTATATTCTTCATTTTCCTCCCAGTAACCTGACCAACCACAAGTTTCCCCAAAATAATAAATAGCACCTCTGGTCCCTCTATTTTTCAGATTGAAATTTTTAAAAATTGCCTTTTATACTTCTCTTTACTTTATACCCCACCTCTAATCCATTAACAAGTTTGGTATACTCTACTTTCAAAACATTAAGATTCCTACCAATTTACGCAGCTAAGAGTGTGACCAGTTGTCCATCTATCAAGCCTCATCTCTCACTCACTGCTTCATCAATTTTAAAAGTATGGGCAGAGGTAACAAGAACCACTGAGGCATACTGAAGTAGGCAGAGGCTAAAAAAATGCTGGAATCAGCTATCACCCTAGACTTAAAGGGGGTAAAGTATTTATGAAAAATGTCTGAGGAGAGCAGGAGCACTGAGAGGAGGCTGAGGGAAAAAGCAGAGTTTCTTTTTAGAGGAACATAATTACCTCACTGGCAACCTGTGGCATGGTACAGTGAACAAGAACAATAAATAATCCACCATCCTTCTCCACCAGTTTGCTGATTTCCTGGAAGTATTTCTCATCTTAGGACCCATAAAGGAACTGAAAATGATAAGGAACTTATTTTAAGTAGCCTCCTGAGGCACAGAGAAGGGTAGAAGGTAGATCTGCAAAAGCAACACAAAATAACCAGCCAATATATCTAATTTTATATTACACCCTTACATGAATTATAGAACAGACAATCTTTTCATTCAACAGTTATGTATTGAGTGCCAACAATAACCCTGGCACTCCTGCATACTGGAGACATAGTGGCAAACACAACACACCACATGCCTTCTCTCACTGAAACACACTCTATTGAGGGAAAAACCACTGAACAAACTAAAAAATAAAGAAGTAATATCATGTGAGGCAATATTTAGTGACATAAAGACATCGAAATTCAAGATGGTGCTTGAAAGACATGTGGTAAGACTTTGAAAAACAGACCAAGAAACTTCTCAGGCAGAAGAAACAGCAAGAACTAAACCCTCCTGAGGTTTTGTAGAACAGATGAGTAAACATTATTTTTATACTATATTGGACTATTCTTTCACAGCTATTATTTTATAAAATTTTCTCCTTACTAAAAGAAAATTATATCTAATTCATGAAATATGAGAATGATGCTTAGCATGGTATCTGTCCTACAATAAAGCTCAATAAATAGTAGAGAGTTCTCTATCAGTTATTATTGTTTTCTTCATTATTTTAATTACTACTATATTTCAAGGTCAAGGTTATTTTCATTGACATAGAATTGTCTCTTAAAAGATTCAGACAGGAAGAAAAGAAAGAGGGCAATAGTATTAATTACTTCAGAATAAATCTGTACATGTAGCAGAAGGCATATTATAAAAAGAATTTTCATTGCAATTAAATTGAATAGTTTTCATAAAGATAAATACACATATTTTTAATGAAAGGATATGGCCAGAATTATTCAGTAGTAGCACTGATACCAAGCACAAACAAACAAAAGATCAATACCAGGTGTAATCAGGTATTTACATTAATTAGTGACATTTTAAACTATACCAATATTCTTTGACTTCAAAGTCCAGAATTATTTTTGCTACTAAAAAAATTATACATTTGCATTCTAAGACTACAAAGAAGTCTGTGATAGCCACTGAAACACGTATTACTGGAAAGTAGTTATTCTTAGTATTTCCTCCCAGATGCACCTATATTCTTCTTCTGATCCTTTTCATTGTTTTTGCTATTTTCTTAATGTCCCAACATCATTTTTTTCATCATCATTTTTATCATCTCTCTCATTGTTTCATTCACTCACTCACTCTCACAGTACTTCTGTGAATTACTTAGTCTTATTAATGGTTATAGATTATAGACCAAATTCATACAAGAGTACCTACTGTGTGTGTGTGTGTGTGTGTGTGTATAGTATAAAAAATATATATATAGGTATAGTTTAAAATATATATATATATATATATATATATATATATATATATATATATGGATATGGATGTGGCTTCATGCCTCAATTAGTTTATGACCCAATCAGTATATTTAAATCTTTTTCCTGATGGTCAAATAATTTTTCCCTCTATTTTGTAACATTTCACTTTGGAAAGACCCTTCTGAATTTGTAAGAAATGGATACAGTGAAATAACATGGACTGGATATATATATACATATATAATAAATTTTAAAAATTGTTTAAAAATAAAAGAAGAGGAAGAAGGAGGGGGAGAGAGGAGAGGAGAAGAAGAAATAACATGAACATCAACAATAACTATTAAGGTCCTTTTTGTCTTTTACTGTCCATTAAGCCCTCTATAGTAATTACCTGTCACAATTTAACACTTACAGTAACATATGAGTTAGATATCTTTATTCGACCTTTACAGAGAAAAATACTGAAGACTTGGAGTAGATGGTGCCATGACTGAATCAGAGTGAAAAAGCAAAAAAGTTTAGATGTGTATCTGTGATTCACCTGGATACAGAGCCCAGGTATCTACACTGAGATGCACTGTGTAAAACAGTATTTTTAACTATGAAGAAATAAGTAAGAGAGGAGGAAGGCTGGCACATGCACAAATTCCTCCAAGAGTTCTAGGAATGTTTTATCTTTGTTTTGATTTCTGAAGTATTAATTTCTTAAGTGTGCTTTAGTGGTGTAATGGATGCAATCTGGCAATGTTAATTATAGTGAGAAGTCCACAGAGCAATTACTCCATAATTCTCACTCTTACTGAAATAAAAATAACATGTTATTGTCCTAGGTTAATGCTTAATTCCCAACATCTATAGAGTTAATGTATCAACACTTTTATGTCTAAATTTTAAAATAAGCTGAAGTATAAACGGCTAGTATTTCTCAAGATTGGAAAGCATAATAAAACTATGTTGAGATTAATCATTTTCATAGATTATATTTAAAATATTATTTCATTGATCTTTATGATTTTTTCCAAATTAAGTTATAGATTTTATGTACACTGGTTTTGTAAGTTAGACTTTATGTTTTCAGAAAGAACCTTGCAAACAATATTATGTATTTATGATTTCTGAGTTTGCTCAAATTGTGTATGTTATTTTTTATATTTAAGTGTATTTTCCAGTGTTTTTCAAATATTTCTAATTATTTGGGGGATGAAGAATATGCTTTTAAATAATGACAAGTTGCTATTTATTTTAAGAATCTGTTAATAGTTAAAGATATGTCTTTTGGAGTATGCAGGAGAAAGAATGTTGAAAAAAGAAAAAAGCAGCAATTAAGTGACAACTCTAAAGCACAGCTTTGTTCTTAATGATAGTTAAATAGGTACATTTTACTGAATATGAGATTATGCTAATTTTGTATTCAGAATTCTGTATCAGAGGATACTAATGGGTCAAATATGACAAACATGATCTGGTGGCAAAATAAGGAACTATAAATGGAATAACTTCTAAACTTTTGATTATTTTGTGTTTATTAGATAGTAAAAATACTCTTCCTATAATTTTTGTAAGAACAGTTGTTCAAGATTTCACTATCCAACCAGTTTTTTTCTCCTACTTCTCTCTAATCCTTTGGAATCAAGTTGATTCCACCAAGCAATTTCATTGTTTTCCCAGACAATGACTAATATTCTTAGCCTCTGTCAGATGACAGAGTTATTCCAAACTTAAATTCCAAAGTTATTCCAACTTAAATCAATTATATATATAAATATATATATGCATATATATTCATATAATGTATTTATACATAATCATATAATGTATATATACAGTATATAATGTATATATATATATAATTGTATATATTATATGTATGTAATCAGAAAGATTCCAACATTGTTCTGGAACTGGTTGTATAGTTGTGAAGTAGTCTTACTTACAGCTTGCTCTAAATTAAACCAAACTATTCAAAAGTTCTAGCCGGGGCACCTGGGTGGCTTAGTGGGTTAAAGCCTCTGCCTGTGGCTCAGGTCATGATCCCACGGTCCTGGGATCGAGCCCCACATTGGGCTCTCTGTTCAGCAGGGAGTCTGCTTCCACCTCTCTCTCTCTCCCTGCCTCTCTGCCTACTTGTGATCTCAGTCTGTCAAATAAATAAATAAAATCTTTAAAAAAAAAAAAAAGGTCAAGCCAAAAGTATGGGTCTATTCAGATATTTATGTGAGTGACATTTCCACTACCCATAAAGCTAACAAAACTGTCAAGAAAAGCTACTAGTAAAAAAAAAAAAAAAAAAAAAAAAAAAGCTACTAGTGGCCTGAAGCACTGTATTCCCAGGAATAGAGCATACTATGAGGTCAGTAAGACACTAGAAAAATGCATCTTTCCCACCCTTGTTGGCTATCACTGGCTTGAACAATCATGGCCACGGACAATTTCTTTATTACCCAGTGCCCACCAGCTTCTTACAAACCCTACCCCTGCACAAGCATTATACCTGATTTGCTCTCAGCACCTATTACCTAAATCCATTTAGAAATTTCCTAGTTACATCAGAAAAACTACCAAGGGGTGATAGGAGATGATATTGCTTACTGACACTGTAATGCTCAAAACCAACCTTAAACAAGTTGCAGTAGACTAGAAAGAATGCTAGAAAGAATACATGCTCTAAAAGTAATCTTTTAGATTACTCAGAGATTTGAAAAATAGATTGAGGGAGTAGAAGAGATGACATAAAGATCTTCTCAGTGATGAAAAAGAATGACACTCTGTACAATGATCTGCCATACAGAATAATTACAAAAAAGATATTTGCCAAAACCTTAGCTGACAGGTATCAAAAATGAAGTCAGGGCACCTACACTGTAGGTTAAGCATCTCCCTTCAGCTCAGGTCATGATCCCATCCTACATTGGACTCGCTGCTCAGTGGGGAGCCTGCTTCTCCCTCCACCTTCACACCACTTGTGCTCGCTCGCTCTCTCTCTCTCTCAAATAAATAAATAAAAATCTTAAAAACAATAAAAGGATGAAGGCAGTCCTCTATGATGCTAAACTATGTCTGCTAACCTTCAGTTTGACAGTAGTTATTTTTTTTTTCCTGTTTCTTAGGCCAAATTCAATGAGATAGAATTTGAGTGAACTTGGGAGGGGAGATTCTTCACCATCCTAGTCTCTAGATGAGCATGTAGTCCAGTTAACACTCCACCAGACTCTGACCAGAAGACCTAACTAGGCCATGCCCTGAATTCTGACAAAGAACTATGAGATAATAAATGTGTGCATTCTAAACTGACACAGTTACAATCTGTTTTGCAATAATAGCTAATTCCAGAGCCATTTTTAAGAAAATAATATGGAATTTAAAATAAAAAATTAGATTAAAATTATTTACCACCATTTAGAATTAGAAAAAATACAAATTTCTAATTTTAAAATGTTTACAAATACCACAAATACCTCATTATACAGACAAATAACATAATTACTTTATTAATTAATTAGTGGCACCGCTATTGAAATTCTTCCCTCTACATGATTAACTACAGAGAACAAACTGGTGTTTACCGAAGGGAGAGTAAGATGGGTGAGTAAGGAGGATGGGTGAGGTAGGTGAAGGGGATTAAGAGTACACTTACCATGATCAGCACTGAGTAATGTATAGAATTGAATCACTATATTGTAGACCTAAAACTAATATAACAATGTACATCAATGATACTGGAATTAAAACAAACAAACAAAAAACCACCTCCTCCTTCTACATTTTAGCCATAATTTCTTATAACTATTTCATGTTTGATAGTATTAATTTTTTACACACTGAGAAGAAAGATAATTTAAACTTCTGCTATTCTTGATAAAATTTTTTATATCATTGCTAATATAAAATGTTCATGTTGGCTTAATAACTTGTTATAGGTGATGTTCTGTAAAGTTTTAGTATAAAATTTAAACTGCAACTAGGTTACTTTCTGTGTCTGCTATTAGATTGTGCAGTGTCTCAAGTTTACTGGTACAGTGAATAATCTGAAATACTCTGAGTTGACAATAATCATCAACCAATTTGTTGGTGTAGTCCTGACTGCCTTGGCTTATTACTATATATTTTATGTTATCTATGTTGATGTACTTTGTGTCAAATTAAAAAGAAATACATTTGTCCATAGTATTCATATAGGTTATTCCTTTTCATTAATAAAATTTTTAAAACATTATCTATTCAAAATGTTCCTCTTTTAATTAATTTTTCAAAAATTATATTTTTAATTATCTAGTCAATGCATTATATTTTAATGAATTTGCTCTTTAAAATTTCTTCCTTTTTATGAATTTCTGATTTTCTTCTTTTTCCGTTATATTCTTTGCAGTAACAAACTGTTTTTATTAATTTATCTTTGCCACCTTGTTTAATATTATATCAATTTTATAGCTGTATTTCTTTCAGTTATTTATCAAATAAACTTAAATATTAGAAAATATAAAACCTTCAAGATGAAACCAGAGAGGGAGACAAACCATAAGAGACTCTTAATCTTAGGAAACAGACTGAGGGTTGCTGGAGTGAAAGGGGGTTGGAGGAATGTGGTGGCTGGCTGATGGACACTGGGAAGGGTATGTACTATGGTGAGTGCTATGAATTCTGTAAGACTGATGAATCACAGACCTGTACCCCTGAAACAAATAATACATTGTATGTTAATAAATAAAAAGAAAGAAAGAAAGAAAGAAAGAAAGAAAGAAAGAAAGAAAAGAAAAGAAAAGAAAAGAAAAGAAATGTCCCCAAACAAGGATTCTGTAATTTCTTACTTGTTTCTGGAAATAATTCATTTTTTTCTTCTTGAAAATTTTACAAAAGCAATGGTCCATGTAAATAGGGGCACAGAAGAGGTCTATAAAAGTAAAGGGCCTTAAATCCATTGCCTTCTCTTTATAATGACTCGGGGGGGATCATCCCTAAATTGACAGTCTTATTGGTGACCACCCATGATCCAAGCTAATGAGACTAAGAGGGGCCTATGCTCATTGGTATCCCTAAATCAATAAGAAAAAAATCTAGTATCCCAAATAAATACTGGGGCAGTCACAAAATGTGACTGAAAGTGGAAAATAGGGGAAAAAAGCATAAAACAAAAAGCAAACAAAAGAACCTCCAGGGGCACCTGGGTGGTTCAGTGGGTTAAGGCCTCTGCCTTCGGCTCAGGTCATGATTTCAGGGTCCTGGGATTGAGCCCCACATCGGGCTTCCTGCTTGGCAGGGAGCCTCCTTCCCCCTTTCTCTCTCTGCCTGCCTCTCTGCCTACTTGTGATCTCTGTCTGTCAAATAAATAAATAAAATCTTAAAAAAAAAAGAACCTCCATAAAGTAGTAATCATATAGGTGCAGTATAATGGAACTAACATATTTTATGCTAAACCCAACAATAGTTTGGGATGAAAATGAGCTGTCGCTTTAATCACCATTAGAAGAAACAGAAAATTAAATGTTTTCCAACTGTGTGGAAAATGGTAACAGTCACTTAAAAGATATAACTTACAGGATTTATTCAAATTTATCATCAGAGAAAAACTCAATGACTCAATTTTTTTTCTTTTTTTTAAAATTTCAACAGAGATTAAATTGTTTTCTGGCTTATGAACCCAGGCAAAGAACAAAAATCTAAATCAAATAATACACTATTTAACTTATATTAAATTAGAAAAAGTAAGTACATTTAAAGGTTTTTCGAAAATTTTTCATGCTTCAAATTTCCTTAAGTAAGTTGTTTATTGAAACAACTATTTAAACAGATATTAGCAAAAAATAGAAATAAAAATAAAATAAAAAAATAAAAAATAAAATAAAAAGCCAATTAGCATAGTTCATTAAGTAAATGAGATCATTTTTAGAATAGTTATTCTACATCTATGTTAAAATTTAACATCTTGGCAAAATGAGTTTTACCCTAAGAATTATATATATATATATTTATATATAAATGTCAATATATTGACGGATTCTAAATAAAAGTAATACTAAAAGTTTTGACTATGTTTTAATACTCATGCTTCTCTTTTTCCTTAGTTAGAAAGGAAACTTATATTTAGGGAAATAGACAAGGCTGACCTTCTTTCCTCTCCAGAAGTACTTCTAAGTTTCTTAACGCATTTTGACACTTCATCCCCACTCTAGAAAAAAAAAAAAAAAAAACTGGAGAAGGGAAAAGAAGCTATAGTTACAGAAATTTTATAACTTGAGTCCTTACATGGTGGCATAATACTTGGGAACAGATGTTGGGCACTTTTATGGGATTGTTAGACAAGGTCAATGTGGATAGCTTATTGACATTTTGCCTAAACAAGGTGGTATTTTCCTCTGGTTGCTACATATACTTTCTTCCTCAATTTGTGCAAGGAACAGCTGGGATATAATGTTTAGGCTACCAGCGGGGTTATCTGAGGCAACTCACTGGAGCTACAGGATCTACTTCCAAGATTTTTTTCTTCAACAAATATTCTGAAAATGACTGTAAATTGGAATCAGCTAAGTCTTTCAGGAGTCTTGGGTCCTTTAGTATGATCATTCATGGAGTTGTTTGGGCTTCCTCATATCATGGAAGCTGTGTCTCAAGAATAAGTTTTACCAAAAGACAAAAAGTATATGCTACCTGTCCCTTAGACCTAGTTCTGCTAATCAGAACACAATCATTTCCATCATATTCTGTTAGCCAAATCAATCATGAAGCTTTCTTTTCTTTTTAAATCAACATATAATCTTTTTAAATCAACATATAATACATTATTTCTTTCAGGGGTACAGGTCTGTGATTCATCAGCCTTACACAACACCCAGTGCTCCACACCACACCAATGCCCCTCACCCAATCACTCCATCCCACTACCACCCTCCCTTCCAGCAACCCTCAGTTTGTTTCCTAAGATTAAGAGTCTCTTACGATTTGTCTCCTCTCTGGTTTCATCTTGTTTCATTTTTTTTCCCCTCTTTCCCTACAATCCTCTTCTTGTTTCTTAATTTCTGCATATCAGTGAAATCATATGATAATTGTCTTTCTCTGATTGACTTATTTTGCTTAGCACAATACCCTCTAGTTCCATCCATGCCATTGAAAATGGCAAGATATCATTTTTTGATGGCTGTCTAATATATATATATATATTTTTTCCCCCCACATCTTCTTTATCCATTCATCTGTCGATGAACATCTGGGCTTTTTCCATAGTTTGGCTATTGTGGACATTGCTGCTATAAACATCAGGGTGCAGGTGACCCTTCAGATTACATTTATATCTTTGGGGTAAATACCCAGCAATCGCTGGGTCATAGGGTAAATCTATTTTCAACTTTTTGAAGAACCTCCTTACTGTTTTCCAGAGTGGCTGTACCAGCTTGCATTCCCACCAACAGTGTAGCAGGGTTCCCCTTTCTCTGCACCCTTGCCAATTTCCGTTGCTTCCTGACTTGTTAATTTTAGCCATTCTGACTGGTGTGAGGTGGTATCTCACTGAGGTTTTGGTTTGTATTTCCCTGATGCTGAGTGATATTGAGCACTTTTTCATGTGTCTATTGGCCATCTAGATGTCTTCATTGAAGAAATGTCTGTTCATGTCTTCTGCCCATTTCTTGATTGGATTATTTGTTCTTTGGGTGTTGAGTTTGATAAGTTCTTTACAGGTTTTGAATACTAGCCCTTTATCTGATATGTCATTTGCAAATATATTCTCCCATTATGTCAGTTTTTGGTTTTGTTGACTGTTTCCTTCACTGTGCAAAAGCTTTTTATTTTGATGAAGTCCCAATAGTTCATTTTTGCCTTTGTTTCCCTTGCCTTTGGAGATATGCCTAGGAAGAAGTTGCTGCAGCTGAGGTCAAAAAGGTTGCTGCCTGTGTTCTCCTCAAGAAAAAGGAAGGTAACCTTCCCTTTCAATGGAAAAAGTTTTAAAGAATGGAAATGACTTTTAGTCTTTCCTAATTGATGTTTACTTCTCTTCAACATTTGTGATATCCAGAAGGAAGCAATTTATGGCCAATAAGGTAAATCTACAGTTATCAGTGACCAAGATTCCTTCTATTTTCCTGCTCCCTCATCCTCAACACATGGTTTCCTTCTTGTGGTTCAAGAAGGTCAGCTGGATGAACAAAGGATAAGGAGGAGTGTGTACCATCCCTTTAATTAGTTACTAAAATTTCTTTTCTTTTCTTTTTTTAAGGAGAGAGAGTATCAGCAGGGGAAGTGCAGAGAGAGAGAGAGAATCGTAGGCAAGCATGACCCAGGGCTCAATCTCAGGACCCTGAAATCATGACTGAGCTGAAACCAAGACTCAGATGCTTAACGAAACCGAGCCACCCAGAATCCACTTGTTACTAAAATTTCTAATGGGACATTCACTTAAGTATAAACAGCCATTTCTAACTGCAAGAGAACTGCAGAATTTTTTACTCTAGAAAGAACTTTAGGTAGTTAAAAACTCAAGCTTTTATTACTTAAGAAAACATAGGAAATGAATATTAGGAGAAAAGCAGTAGTCTCTGCTACAAAACACACATTTGTATCTTTTTTGAAAAGAGAATCACATTTAATAAGATCTTTTTGTATTGGTTCGAATTTACTTGTGGATAGATTTAGACAGTTAAAACAAAAACAAATTCAGTTCAAGTATTAGTTAGCCAACTATAATTTCTTAATGCATAGCAAAACATGTAATCAATCAGAAGAGATGTGGTCAGGAGAAATGTCCAATTACCTTACTGACTGTTCCAGTAGATATCCCTCTTGACACCCTTAGAGCTATAGATACTAGAACCTTTGCCAAGCCGCTACAGAGAAAAACAAATGACTACTTGGCTATCCTTGCCAGAAGAGCCATTCAGCTTCACTCAAGTTTCACATCATCTTTCTTAATTCTGACAAAGTATAATTGTTTAAATTTATCTATAACCCCGGTTGCAAAGGATGCTGGAAAATGTAGTTTTGAGCTTCATCCTGGGAAAAAGAGGATTCAAAATGAGGAGGGATACCAAAATGAGCAAGCTATATTCAAAACTCATATTCAAAAGAGTTTATGTGTACAAGCAACATCTCTCATTTTATAAGGTATTCATGACTGAATAAAATTAAGAAAAACTGCACTGTACTATTTCTTTGAAGACAAAAAGGTATGAAGAATTCACCAAGAAACAATATTTTGAAAACAAAGAAAAATGTGTATCATAATCATCCCAAATACTATAAACTGAAAGTAAATTAAGAACAAGAAATATTTACAATAAATTAGATATTCAGAATTTATATTTTTAAATTCTCTTTTACAAATGAGTAAAAATAACAAAATAAGTAAAAGAAATAGATATATTAATTATGAACATACAGATATAGACACTCAAATGCAAAAGATTAAAAAAATTAAAAATGGATCAAAACCATGTTTGGTTTGTCTAGTAACAGAAGAAATACAAATTGAAGAAAAAAACAAATGATGCATTTATTTTTAATCTTAAAATATCATTTCTTACCAAGTTCATAAATATTATGCCTGGTTTGATCACTTTTTTTATTTCATTTTAATATAAAAAGAGCTGTCTTACATTGAGAAAAACTTTCTGGATTTAGAGCGAAAATGTCTAGGTTCATACATCCTCTCTGCAAATATCTTTTGACTCTTGTGATGCTCAGTTACATATCTAAGAAAATGTAGATAATGAAAGCTTTCGTAAGTATATAAGATTTGTAAGTATATAAGTTTGTAAGTATATAAGTTTATTATGAGGTTTAACTGAAAAGTGAGGGGTGCCTGGGTGGCTCAGTGGGTTAAAGCCTCTGCCTTCAGCTCAGGTCATGATCCCAGGGTCCTGGGATCAAGCCCCGCATCGGGCTCTCTGCTCAGCAGAAAGCCTGCTTCCCTTTCTCTCTCTGCCTGCCTTTCTGCCTACTTGTGATCTCTGCCTGTCAAATAAATAAATAAAAAATCTTAAAAAAGCAAAAGAGTTTATTAACAATTATATATATATAAATATATATATATATATATATATATATATATATATATGATTTTGAAAGAGGATGGACTAAGGAATGACGGTGGTAGTAAAGTAGTATGCCTAATATTTATGTAATGTTTACTTTTATCTTTTTATTCTTCTGCAATACAAGCGTACTACTTTATGACCACCGTCATTTCTTAATCCATCCTTTTTCAAAATCCCATTGACTCAGATTAATTTCAATTTCTCCTTCTATGATCCCACCTTAGACTCTCTTCACCTCATTTTTTACTTCTTCTCCTAGAGGTTCTCTCCCCTCTAATATATGACGCATTCTATATCCAGATCAATTTCATAAAACATGATCATGCTAACAAACATTATTGCTTAGAGGGTGAAGCTCAAAACATCTTAGCCTGGCATGTCAAGTTTTCCATTATCTGGCTCTGATGGTGTAAATTACCTTCTTTTCCACTGAAGTTAAAAATAGAACTCCCTTCCATTCTAATGAAGCTAGACCTTTTAATACTTTTCAAGTACAACATGTTCATACCTACACTTTGTTTTTCCCCTCTTTGAGTAAATTAGTGCTTGCACTGTTAATACACTCAAAGAACATCTGCATTAATATGGCAGCCAATGAAGTTTCTCAAATTGGGTTTCTTAGGTGTACATCAGAGTACAATATTTATTCTAGGGGAAATTTGCTTTATGGGTGTAAAACTTTGAAAATATCCATATCAAAAAGTTCAAGCCATATTCAATTAAGATTGAAATAAAATTCTACTAAATATTAAACAGAACATGTTCGTAGGTCAAGGTGTAGCTAAAAACTATAAGTCACAGTTGATATTTTTGTATTTCATTGATTATTAATTTTCTATGAATAAATTTGCTATTCAAAACCTAGATAGATTCTGATGAATTTATGAGAAAAAAAAATAGCTCCTCTATACTTCCATTATCTATTTAACTTTTTTAAAGAAATTCAAGGAATTTGATTAAGTCTGAGGAAGAAACTACCAACATAAAACTAACTTTGCCAGTTCACAATGAATTTTCTTTTTTTAAAGATTTTATTTATTTATTTGAGAGAGAGAGATACAGACAGAGATAGAGAGATACAGACAGAGACAGAGAGAGCAAGCATGAGCAGGTGAGGGAGGGCAGGGGGAAGGAGAAGCAGAAACCCTGCTGAGCAAAGAGCCCAGATGCTGGAGATCATGGCCTTAGCCAAAGGTAGACACTTTACTGAGCCATCCAGGCACCTCTCACTGTGAATTTTCTTTTTCTTCTTTTCTTTTTTTTCACTGTGAATTTTCTTAATGTTAATGTTGGGACCAGGAAATCTTGGGAAAGCAGGATAGCACCTTAGTGATCACCACAGATATGATAATGGAAATGGGCATATTTAGCCAAGTGTGAGGAATGGCAAATTTTGACAAAGCAGAAAGAAAACAATGATTTACATCACTGATAGATGAGCCCTGGCTTTCTAGTAAGCAAAGAGAAAATCTTTCAGACATGGGAAATAATGCCCTTTGAATCAAAACAAATTGTAAGTATTGATTTTTAAATTGATTATCTTCAGTAAGCTGCCTTCCAGAAAAGAGAGATAGATTTGGATGGTATTAGACATAACAATAGAGCCAGACACACAAAAAAAACCATAATTATACCTTTCTCATCTTTGAGGACTATCATATTATTCCTTTTTGTTTGTTTGTTTGTTTTCTTTTGGCAGTTTCTTATAAAGCTCACCATATGATCCAGTAATTATGGTCCTAAATATTTACCAAAATGAAGTGAAAACTGACACAAAAACTGTCCTGTGCATGTTTATAATGACTTTATTCATAATCCCCAAAACATGGAAGAAACCAAGATCACCTTCAATAGGTAAATGGGCAAACTATGATATAGTCATACAATAAATTAGTATTTCACAAGAAAAAGAAATAAGCTATCAAGACAAACCAATATTAGTAAGTGAAGGAAGCCAGTCTGGAAAGGCTACAAATTGTATGTTTTGAACTATATGATATTCTGGAAAAGGGAAAACTATAGGAACAAGAAAAAGATCAGTGACTGATAGGGGTTCAATGGGTAGGGAGTTTCAGAGGGAGAAATGAATAGGTGAAGCATACAGCATTTTAGGGAAGTAAAAGTATTCTATATGTTACTGTACTGACACATATGTGACATTATATATTTGTTAAAGGCCACAGAACTGTATAACATAAAGAGTAAATTCTAATGTAATATAATATCACATAAACTATGGAATTTAGTAAATAATAATTTGTTAATACTGGTTTATCATTTTTAACAAATGTACCCTACAAATGCAAGATGTTAATAATAGGGAAAACTGTGTGGTTGGGGAGTGGTTATTATATAGAATTGTCTGTAGAACTTTATGGTAACTTCCCTCAGTCTAGACTCCTGAGATGCTCTTGAGTAACAGGGTCACACCTGAAGGCTGTACTTGAAGGCTAGCAAAAAATGGACATTCTAACATACAAATCTTATATGATTTAATGTTTTATAAGAATAGAGTCTCCATAAGAACTACCAAGAAACATCTAGGCAACATTGACTAGGGATGTTAATGGGGAATTTCAGTATAGCTTCTCAATTCTATTTGGTTTTGTTTGATTTTTATGTTAATGAACCCAAAGTTCTCTAACCACAGAATACTTTGAAATTCACTACATTTCAGATCATATTAAACCATCAATATTTAGCCACCTAAGAGATATTTAGTCTTAATTATGGGGGGCATTTGTTAATTTTCCTATTTATTTTCTCTCTGTTCACAAAATTTAAAAGAATTTTTTAGTTGTCACTTTTTTTTCAAAACTGTATGTTTCAAAGCTTAAATTTCTTTAATTATATGACTATAACAATTTACTAATATTGGATAATTCCTCTCAATTTTTTCTCAGTATCATATCTTAGAATAAGGAAGGTACAAATTCAGTGTCTTGTTAGTATAGTCTAAGCAAGTGCGGTTAAGTCTAATTCAGAATATTCTGAGTATATTTTTATTTCTCACTCTGAGCATTTGAGGATATAGCAGAGCAAGTATATTTTTAAATTTTCTCTGGAAAAAATCACATAGAAGAATCCAGTGACCTTAGTCTTTACAAGAGATACAAATTTAACATCCTTAATCATATTCACAGTGATTAAAAACAAACAGGCAGCAACAACAAAAACAAGCTTTTTCAAGCCTCACTTTATATTTTAAAACATTTTATAACACTTAGAAGTATTCTACACACTTTATAACACTTTAAAATTGAAGTAAACAGGGAGCACCCATGCAGTCTGAAAACCAGACTTTCTGTGTGCCATGAGAACACATATACAATCTCTGTCTCTATCATCATTTCTATCTTTACCATTTTTAATGAAAGAAAACACATATATTACCTATTTTAAATTTTTTGGATGATAAGGAAGGTGTTAAGCTGTTCTTAAATTTAAGAAACCAGAGACGGCCTTTTCTATCCAACTTTTAGCAATAATTTTTAGAAGGTCCATTACTCTTCTCATTAAAGACAACTCCCTTCCCTTTCTGTGATGTGGCAGTTATCTAGTACCTTTAAAAAAAAAAAAATCTATTCTGGTTCATCTGTCATGATAAATTCACATCTTTCAATAGTTACCCTGAATGTAAATGGGCTAAAGGTCCCAATCAAAAGACAAAGAGTATCAAAAAACAAGACCCATCGATATGCTGTCTACAAGAAACTTACTTTAGACCCAAAGACACCTCCAGATTTAAAGTGAGGGCGTGGAAAAAAATTTACCATGCTAATGGACATCAAAAGAAAGCTGGGGTGACAATCCTTACATCAGATAAATTAGATTTTAAGGCAAAGACTAAAATAAGAGATGAGGAAGGACATGATATCATACTTAAACTGTATGCCCAATAAGAAGATCTAACAATTTTAAATATCTATGCCCCTAACATGGGAGGAGCCAACTATATAAACCAGTTAATTAAAAAATCAAAGAAACACATCGACAATAATACAATAATAATAGGGCACTGTAACACTACCCTTACTGAAATGGACAGATCATCTAAGCAAAATATCAACAAGGAAATAAAGGACTTAAATGACACACTAGACCAGACAGACATCACAGATATATTCAGAACATTCCATCCCAAAGCAACAGAATACACATTCTTCTCTAGTGCACATGGAACAACCTCCAGAATAGATAACATCCTGGGTTACAAATCAGGTCTCAACTGGTACCAAAAGATTGGGATTCATTCCCTGCATATTTTCAGACCACAATGCTCTGAAACTAAAACTCAGTCATAAGAGGAAAGTTGGAAAGAGCTAAAGAACGTCCTACTAAAGAATGAATGGGTCAACCAGGAAACTAAAGAAGAATTGAAAAAATTCATGGAAACAAATGAAAATGAAAACACAACTGTTCAAAATCTTTGGGACACAGCAAAGGTGGTCTTGAGTAGAAAGTACATAGCAATACAAGTCTTTCTCAAGAAACAAGAAAGGTCTCAAGTATATAACCTGACCCTACACTGAAAGGAGCTGGAGAAAGAACACCAAAGAAAGCATAAACCCAGCAGGAGAAGAGAAATAATAAAGTTCAGAGCAGAAGTCAATGAAATAGAAACCAAAAGAACAGTAGAACAGATCAACGAAACAAGGAGCTGGTTCTTTGAAAGAATTAGTAAGATTGATAAATCCCTGGCCAGACTTATCAAAAAGAAAAGAGAACAGACCCAAATTAATAAAATTCATGAATGAAAGAGGAGCGATCACAACCAACACCAAAGAAATAAAAACAATTATAAGAACATACTATGAGCAACTATAAACCAGCAAATTTGACAATCTGGAAGATATGGATGCATTCCTAGAGATGTACAAACTACTAAAACTGAACCAGAAAGAAATAGAAAACCTGAACAGACCCATATCCAGTAAGGAGATTGAAGCAGTCATCAAAAATCTCCCAACAAAAAAGAGCCCAGGGCCAGACAGCTTCCCAGGGGAATTCTACCAAAATTTAAAGAAGAATTAACACCTATTCTCTTGAAACTGTTCCAAAAAATAGAAAAGAAACTTCCAAAGTCATTTTATGAGGTCAGCATTATGTTGATCCCCAAACCAGTCAAAGACCCCATCAAAAAGGAGAATTACAGACCAATATCCCTGATGAACATGGATGCAAAAATTCTTACCAAAATACTAGCCAATAGGATCCAGCAGTACCTTAAAAGGATTGTTCACAATGATGAAGTGGGATTTATTCCTGGGCTACAAGGCTGGTTCAACATCTGCAAATCAATCAATGTGATACAATAGATTAATAAAAGAAAGAACAAGAACCATATGGATACTCTCAGTAGATGCTGAAAAAACATTTGACAAAGTATAGCATCCTTTTTTTTTAATTTATTTTTTATTCATTTATTTCTTTATTTTTTATAAACATATAATATATTTTTATCCCCAGGGGTACAGGTCTGTGAATCGCCAGGTTTACACACTTCATAGCACTCATCATAGCACATACCCTCCCCAATGTCCATAACCTCACCCCCCTTCTCCCAACCCCCCTCCCCCCAAGCAATCCTCAGTTTGTTTTGTGAGATTAAGAGTCACTTATGGTTTGTCTCCCTCCCAATCCCATTTTGTTTCATGTACTCTTCTCCTACCCCCTTAACCCCCCATGTTGCATCTCATCTCCCTCATATCAGGGAGATCATATGATAGTTGTCTTTCTCCGAATGACTTATTTCGCTAAGCATGATACCCTCTAGTTCCATCCACGTCGTCGCAAATGGCAAGATTTCATTTCTTTTGATGGCTGCATAGTATTCCATTTTGTATGTATACCACATCTTCTTTATCCAGTCATCTGTTGATACACATCTAGGTTCTTTCCAAAGTTTGGCTATTGTAGACATTGCTACTATAAACATTCGGGTGCACGTGCCCCTTCAGATCACTACGTTTGTATCTTTAGGGTAAATACCCAGTGGTGCAATTGCTGGGTCATAGGGTAGTTCTATTTTCAACATTTTGAAGAACCTCCATGCTGTTTTCCAGAGTGGTTGCACCAGCTTGCATTCCCACCAACAGTGTAGGAGGGTTCCCCTTTCTCCGCATCCTCACCTATAGCATCCTTTCTTGATCAAAACTCTTCACAGTGTAGGGATAGAGGATACCTGCCCCAATGTCATCAAAGCCATCTATTTGAAACCCACAGTGAATATCATCCACAATGGGGAAGAACTGAGAGCTACTCCCCTAAGGTCAGGAACATGGTAGGGATGTCCACTATCACCACTGCTATTCAAAATAGTACTAAAATTCTTAGCCTCAGCAATCAGACAACAAAAGAAACAAAAGGCATCTGAATAGGTAAAGAAGTCAAACTCTCACTCTTTGCAGATGATAGGATACTTTATGTAGAAAACCCAGAAAGCTCCACTCCAAAACTGCTAGTACTCATAAAGGAATTCAGTAAAGTGTCAGGATATAAAATCAGTGCAAAGAAATCAGTTGCATTTCTATATACCAACAGCAAGACAGAAGAAAGAGAAATTAAGGAGTTGATCTCATTTATCATTGGACCCAAAATCATAAGATATCTAGGAATAAACCTAACTAAAGAGGCAAAGAATTTGTACTCAGAAAACTATAATCTGTACTCAGAAAATTATAATCTGTACTCAGAAAACTATAAAAATGAAAGAAATTGAGGAAGGCACAAAGAAATGGAAAAACGTTCCATGCTCATGGATTGGAAGAACAAATATTATGAAAATGTTTATGATACCTAAAGCAATCTACACATTTAAGGCAATCCTTATCAAAATATCATCAATTTTTTCAAAGAAATGGAACAAATAATCCTAAAATTTATATGGAACCAGAAAAGACCTCAAATACCCAGAAGAATGTTGGAAAAGAAAGCCAAAGTTGGTGGCATCACAATTCCAGACTTCAAGCTCTATTACTAAGCTGTAATCCTCAAGACAATATGGTACTGGCACAAAAACAGACACCTAGATCAATGGAACAGAACAGAAAACCCAGAAATGGACCTTCAACTCTATGGTCAACTAATGTTTGACAAAGCAGGAAAGAATATCCAATGGAAAAAAAAGACAGTCTCTTCAACAAATGGTGTTGGGAAAATTGGACAGCCACATCCAGAAGAATGAAACTGGACCATTTCCTTACACCACACACAACAATAGATGTTGTGTGTGGTGTAAATGGATGAACAACCTCAGTGTGATACAGGAATCCATCAAAATCCTTGAGGAGAACACAGGCAGCAACCTCTTCGACCTCCGCTGCAGCAACTTCTTCCTAGGAACTTCGCCAAAGGCAAGGGAAGCAAGGGCGAAAATGAACTATTGGGTCTTCATCAAGATCAAAAGCTTTTGCACACCAAAGGAAACAGTCAACAAAACCAAAAGACAACTGACAGAATGGGAGAAAATATTTGCAAACGACATATCAAATAAAGGGCTAGTATCTAAAATCTATAAAGAACTTATCAAACTCACCAGCCAAAGAACAAATAATCCAATCAAGAAATGGGCAGAGGACATGAACAGACATTTCTGCAAAGAAGACATCCAGATGGCCAACAGACACATGAAAAAGTGCTCCACATCACTCGGTATCAGCGAAATACAAATCAAAACCACAGTGAGATACCACCTCACACAAGTCAGAATGGCTAAAATTAACAAGTCAGGGAATGACAGATGCTGGCGAGGATGCGGAGAAAGGGGAACCCTCCTACACTGTTGGTGGGAGTGCAAGCCGGTGCTGCCACTCTTGAAAACAGTATGGAGCTTCCTCAAAAATTTGGAAATAAAGCTACCCTACAACCTAGCCATTGCACTCCTGGGTATTTACCCTAAAGATACAAATACAGTGATCCGAAGGGGCACGTGCACCCTAATGTTTATAGCAGCAATGTCCACAATAGCCAAACTATGGAAAGAACCTAGATGTCCATCAACAGATGAATGGATAAAGAAGTAGTATATATATTTATATGGTATACATAGTGAGATATATATATATACACACACACACACAGAGATATATATGTATATACACACACACACATACTGGAATATATATATATATATTCTATTGTGTATGTATATACACAATAGAATACTATGCAGCTGTCAAAAGAAATAAAATCTTGCCATTTGCAACCATGTGGATGGAACTAGAGGGTATTTTGTTGAGCAAAATTAGAGAAAGACAATTATCATATGATCTCTCTGATACGAGGAATATGAGAGGCAGGGCAGGTGGATTGTGGGAGGTAGGGAAGGAAAAAATGAAACAAGATGGGATCTGGAGGAAGACAAACCATAAGAGACTCTTCATCTCATGAAACAAACTGACAGTTTCTGTGGGGTGGGGAGGTAGGGATAGGGTGGCTGGGTTATGGACATTGGAGAGGGTATGTGCTATGGTGAGTGCTTGTGAAATGTGTAAGCCTGATGATTCACAGACCTGTACCCCTGGGTCAAATAATACTTTATATGTCAATAAGAAATAATGGTTTAAATGCCAAGTGGCACAGGGAGATAACAATGCCACCACCACATTCACCAACTTCTTGGACACATGTTTAGTGTTACAAGAAAGAATTTACAAATCTACTCATAAAGAACACTAGTTTGAAAATAATAGCCACCCTAAGTTAGAGCAAGAACACATTATCTGAAAAAATGTACTCCATTAACGTTATTCTAAAAGTAAATGTAGTACTTGTTCTGTAACTCTGTGAATATAACTTAATATCAAGAATACTAGATTCTAGGGTGCCTGGGGGGCTTATTCAGTTAATTAAGCATCTGCCTTCAGCTCAGGTCATGATCCCAGGGTCCTGGGTTGAGTTCCCCATTGGGTTCCTTGCTTAGAGGGGAGTCCTTTTCTCCCTTTCCTTTTGTTTCTCCTCCTGTTTGTGCTCTCTCACTCTCTCTATCTCTCTCAAATAAATAAAATCTTTTTAAAAAAATAATAGTGGATTCTAAATATATTTTTAATTGTAAGTGACAGAAAATCCCATTAAAGTTAAGGTTAACAAAATGGAATTATTCAGTTTATTGACAGATTCAAGAATAGATCTGGAGTGTAAATACAGGGATACAAAAGATACTAACAGGATCCAGATGTGTTGCATTCCCTTGTTCCACTTAGCTCACTTCTCCTGATGGTCTTCTATCCTCATGGTTGAATGATGGCTGCCAGATGGTCCTAGAGATTTTTCTTTCCACATTTCCAGCAAACGTAAAAGAAGCTTCTTTTCCAGCCACTTCAATGGTCCAATATATTTTTTGGTGAGAAACCTAGATGAGTTGCCAATTGTAAAGAAAACAATGGCCTGGAAGATGTGCTGCAACCCTTGTGGTCATGGGGGTGGAAATTCAATAGCACAACCTAAACTAAGACTATGTGAGAATCTCCAAAGAAGAATCAAAAGCTGCTGGAGGCAAGAAGAACAATGTCAAACAGTAAATGCGAACTTTGTGGCCTGGACTGTAGTCCTGTGTACAGGCAAAAGACAGTGACTTGCTACGCAGTTTACCTCCAAAGAGAATTGTTTTTTCCTCTCATCTTGATTAAGTTTGAACTAAGGAAGAGCACACACAAAAAAGCACATTCATGGCAAAAAAACAGAAATTTAATGGATATTCCACTTAGATATTGAGGGTTTTTATCTGTATAGTGGTTTTACTTTTTCTTAGTGACAACAAATGCTAATCGGAAATGAAAAATATATACCAAAAAGTTACTTAAAAATAAATTCTTTTATATTTAAAAAACTTATTCATTCACTACTCAGATTAACAGAGTAACTTTGTGTATAAGTATAGTGTATGCCTACATATTATGTATGGTTCTATATATGTATAAATAGTATATATATGTATACATATTGTATGTGTAGTGTGTATACATATATATAAATATATAGTGCATATGTATAATACATCTAAATGTAGATACAAAAGTCGCTGATTATTATAGCTATTTTTATCCAATAATCTCTAACATATCCATAATATATGGTGGTAACTTGGATTCATCGTGAGTTTTTTAAACAAATGAATTTTATTTTTGTTATATCAAATCCATTTTATTACTCTTTGTGGTGCCATTAGAAAATATTTTTTGAAAAATATTTGTAGTAAATTCAGGAGAGAAGTTTTTGTTCAAAAATTTTACATGTGTATAATATATATTGTGTATGTGCATGTGTGTGTGCATGTACATATGTACTATCCAAGGATTACATATAGAAGAATTTACAATATAGGAAATGTACTGTTCTAGGTATTAGAAAACATGGTTGTGTTTCTTAAACTTCCACAGACTGTTTAACCTTGAACAATTCAATTCCTCTGGATCACAGTTTCTTCCAACAAAAGGTAAATGACAGCACATATTTATTCAGTAAATATGTATTAAATACCCATTATGTTCCAAATATTTTTTTAGGTTCTAAGGTTCGAAGAAATGACAGAAATCTGCTTGCACAGAACATATACTCTTAGGTGAGACAATGAACAAGATAGAGCAAAATGCATAGTAAAAAATAAAAAAAACATGATAAATGCTAAAGGAAAAAAAAAAAGTAAACTATAGAATGAGAGTAGAAAGTAACACAGTGGATCAGTGGGTAAAATGGAGGCAAGTCCTGAAGAGTCCTCAGTAACATCCTAAGAATTCTATTCCAAGGAACACATTCTAAACACTAGACATTCTGTCTAATTCTTAAATGTAAATGATTACGTATGTGATTGATTACCAATAAAAAATGGGTAAAATGACATCAGGTTTAGTAAATCAAGTTTTTCAGCTGGATAAAATTAATGCCTCCTCAGAGGACTCCTTCTTATTCAAGTTACTGAAGACCAAAGGCTTCAATAATTCACAATATATGCTACAAATACATTTTTTCTGAAAAATATTTTCACTTAAATATCTATATTACATATAAGTTATTATTATTAATTATAATAATATGTTATAAATATGTATATAGCAAAATATTTTATTTTCCCCCCTTAGTATTTGAAACTTAAGAGTAATCTTTTATTTGCAGCAAGTCACTATTCAAAATTATATATGTAGCTAAAAGTTTTAATCCTCTCACATTTTCTTTTAATTTTCAGCCTGTCAAATTATTGCCAGTTAAAAATCACCAATTGACAATTTGTGAGAACAAATTCCTTTATAGAGTTTCTATCACTGAAGATTTAGTTAACCTTCACGTGACCCCTTTAAGAGAATTCCTACACTGAGATCTTCAATGAGAAAATATAATCTAGAGTGAAAATAATGGATAAAGTGGTGACAGATGACACTGAGAATAGATTTGAAATGACACAATGTCTATTGTGAAACCGATTTTTCCTGTCAGGCCTTTATTTCCTAAAGAAATACAGAGTTTTCAGGATGAGTCAGAAGCTCATTCACAATTTTTATTTACTCTGACTTAGATATACTAACAATTCAATTGAAATTTCAGATTTTGACTCAAGCTTTATTGTTGCATTGCAAAAAATTGGCATTAAATAGATATTTAGAGTGTTGTGACTGCCACTTCTTTTAGATTGAAACCATGTAATGCAGCAGGTCAGCCAAAACAGAAATAACTATTCTTTAAGTAGTTCTTATATTTAGGTAGCTTGAGTATTAAGCTTCACAGAGATATTTCAGGAAAGATGACAATCCTCATAGTAATAAAGGCTCTTCATAAATCCTTGCAGACTGTTAGCCCAGCACTGAATAAATAGATCCAAATTTTATGTCACCAGACAGAAGGTAAGAGGTTTAGAGTGCTCACTCATGTTACTCCTGCAGTGGCATCTGATTAAAACAGTGTCATCAATCAACACAAAGGCACATATCCACCTTGTCTGATCTAGTCTTCCTTCAGCAACCTTTTCTACTTACTTCCCTACCTCTCAAATGGAAACTCCTTTTGAGGTCTTGGTTGGGATACTCTGGACTTGAAGAAATTGCAGCAGACAATATTTAGATTAATCTTGCTCTTTCACTACAACCATTGCTTGCACCAAGAATGTTAAGAGGTCTTACAGTCAGTTATTGAGGATGAAATGAACAATTCTTAGAGTATCATTTATGAGTCTTCATGATTAAGTTATTGGTCCAATTTTCCAAACTTGCCTCTGACTATTCCTGTACAGAAACCCTAAACACAGGCTACTCCAGCATGTCTGGTCCACAAAGGTCATGTTTTCTCTTACTTCTGTGACTTTCTTCATCTTCCTGGAAAGCATTTGCAAGCATATACATTTGGCTAACTTCTAGTCATCCTTCAAAACTTACCTCAGCCATCATCATTTCTGAAATATCGTTCTTTTCCCTGTAGGTTAGATGCTCTCCCAATGCATTTCCATGATAACATCATATCTTTACTTTTCTCCATATTAACAACTACACTGGGTGGCAGTTGATAATGCATAAGTAATGGAGGCATAGAGAATATATCTTTGAAAGAGCCTAATCTTTAGGTTCATGCTTTTATTCTATTTTACTCATGAGCGTGTTCTGTTAAGCAAGTTAATTAATTTTAGTTTTGTTTCCATAAAATGAGGGCTAAAGTTTTCTTCAATAAAAGGAAATTTTGACAATGATTTATTTACTAATTCATAAATGTATTTCCATATATATGTATGTATATACTTCAGATTATACATGTGTGTAGAGATAGAAACAGACATAGAGAGAGGGAGAGACTATTTTAGGGTCTGAAAATAGAAAATATTTTGATTTTAAAAGGGTGGGATTCTATCATCTAACCATTAAAGGGCAGTGACACAGGAAATTTTATCTTAAATTTGGAAATTTAAGATTTAAGAAATAAGGGGAATGGGTGAAATAACAATATAAGATATTATGACTAAATTGTTGGAATAAGTGAGAAAGAGTAAATTTTTTAAGAGATTTCCAAAGTTGATAAATTTCAGATGATGGTAAATTCAAAACAGATCCATCAGAGTAGTTAACTTAAGCAGAATGGAGGCAATTCTCTAGTTATGTAAATAGACACACTTCAGTGAATGTAATAGATATAATTCTGTAAAATGCACATTTTATAAAATAACATATAGTTAAAATTTCCATTATTAATATTAATGAAAGCATATATACTATAAATACATGTGTATTATAAGTTATTCTATTAATATTTACCTCATTTCCAAGCCCCAATATTATAAATTACACCATTGTTTTATATTTATATATGTATATACACATATATAAATGTAGCTATTAATGTTTATGCATATATATGCATCACTGCTTATAATGCCATGATTTATAATGTTTTTTTCCATACTGTACATTATTTCTTCTGGACCGAATTCCTGAAAATGTGAAATTTATGACTATATTAAGATTCAAGAATAAATTGTCAAATGTCTTTACAGATAGGCTTTATACAGATATATATAGACCTTTTATAGGTCTATACAAATGTAACCCCAGCAGTATAGGACGAGAGCAACTCCATGCATTACACTTTCCCCATCAATGATTCATACTACTAATTTTTGCTAATTTTTAGTTACCTGACCGATGTATTCATTACTTTCTTATAGATTTGTATGTATTTTTCAGGAACTACAGTTCTCTTATTTTGAGTCTCTTTCCTCTCTACTTTATAACTAACAATTTTCTTCAGCATTTTTAATCTCTATTATTTCACTAATTTTATTTGGAGATATGGCCTTTAAGGAGGTAGCGGAGATAAATGAGGTCATATGGTGAAGCCCTAATCCAATAGGACTAATGTCCTTGTAAGAAGAATATACCAAATCTCTCTCATTCTTACTCTCTACTGCACACACATACACACATAGATACACACACACACACACACATACACACACACACACGATAGGCCACCCAAGGACAGTGAAAAGGGAGCCATCTGTAGCCTGGAGACAAGTCTCAACAGAACCCAACCCTGTTGGCATCTTACTTGGATGTCAGCCTCCAGAACTGTGAGAAAATAAATTTTTGTTTTTTAAGCCACCCGGTCTGTGGTATTTTATTCTGGGGTAGTCCAGTCAGACTAATATAGTATACAGTGAAATTCTTCTTTACACTCTAATTTCTGGTCCTTTAATACAGTTACACAGAAACAAAAACTTATCAATTTTTAAATCTCTTCAGGCATATTTGTTGCATATACAAGAAAAAAACACCTGTGTATACACATCCAGTTCTTTTCATCTTTTTTCATAAATGACAAAATACTATATAAACTGTTACACATTATTTTTTATTATACTGTTGTGTTATTATGATTTGTAAGAAATATATATTTAGTCTTTGTCCATAGTTCCTGACTCAGAGTTCCCAAAACCCTTGGAACTTCCCGAGTGATAAAAGCAATGGGAGCATCTTTGTCCTAATATTTGGTCTCTTGCCCTCAATTTCTGAAAATACTTCAGAGCCATAAAGTAAAGTGGATATCATGTTATCAACAAGCCCCTTTCCACCACACCTAAGTTATATGAATGAGGTAACTTTCAGAAAGCAACTGAGGATAGGGCTTGTTGCCAGGGAAACTAGCCATGAATAGAAGTGGAATTTTCAGTCCCACCCCTGATCTCCAGGGAAGAGGAAGAGCTGAAGGTTGAATCTATCGCCTTTGCTTTATAGCCAACCTGGCCTTGTGACATTAGAGCCTCTCAAGTTGGAGAGGGGGTAGTCGTGTACGACTGAGTTCTTAACCTATGGGACCTAAGGGTATCTCCCAGTAAATAATGTCAGAATTGAGTTGAATTGTAGGACATCCACTTGGTGTCCAGAGAATTATTAGAGCATTGTTTGGTGGTACAGGCAATCCCCCAACGCAGACACTGGGAATGGGTTCCAGAAGTAACTATATAGATTATCCACCTTTCATAACAGCAAATAGCTTTACCAATGACTTTTAAATTGCATACAAATACATCAAAATTTATCCATTTTGTAAAAGATAAATTTGATTTCCAGTATTTTGCTACTAAAAATTTGTTATACTGGATAGCTTTTATATATGCTATTTTCTACTTTGAAGTATATCTGCATAATAAATTCTTAAAAGAGAAATCACTGCGTTAAAGGGCTTTAGCACTCATTTTATAGATAGATCTTGCCAAATATTCTTCCATATGGAATGATACAAATTTATACTTTTCCAGAAATTTATGAGAATTCCTGTAATCTCACACTATCCCAGACATGTTCACATGCACACACACACACACACACACAGTTGCCAAACTTCTGGGACTTTGAAAATATAATATGTGAAATGTCATAGTTTAGTATGGTTTTGACTTATATTTTGATTTTGATTTATATTTTTATTACACTGAATGAGACTGAACATTTTTTTATTAAAAACTGGACATAAAATTGTTAGCTCACTTTTCTTTCCTTGCATTTTTAAATATGCTATGCAACTAACTCCTGAATAAAGCATTGTCAAAAAGACTGATGATAATCGACTGTTGTTTTCCTTATGAATGACTTAGCCTTTGTTGTCTGCTTGCTCATTAAAAAAAAAAATAAAAATTTCTAGCATTTTTACTAGAATAAATCTCAGTTTCATTTGCTCCAATTTGAACTTCCCAGTATGTAGGATGCTCTTTCAATACAAATTTTCAAATATTGTTATCCAATTCTTCTTTTAAAAATTAAGAATTTGTCTTGAAATATAGTTTTTAGTCTTTGAGCTGTCTGTTATTTTCTCATTCAGGACTCTTAGTATACATGTATTGGATCTTCCTTACCTAACCTCTGTCACATTTTTTATAATACTTTCAAATCTTTTTAATTTTTTCATCTTCAATCTTTCCCTTCTCACTTTATAGTCTTTCTAGTCATTTTTTACTTAAAATCCTTTTTTTCCCATTTTTTCTTTCCTGATTTTTTATTTTTTCAAAATATTTATTGAATTTTCTATTTTCTGATTCTATGTTTCCAATTTTGTTGTGTTTTTATACTTCCTATCTTACTTTTGTTTTAATATAATTTTAATCTACTCTGTAACCATGCCTTTCTGATACCTTTTCATTATCTGTAAGATTGTTATTGTGCTTCTTACTCTCTCTTTTTCTTCAAATATTTCTGAATGAAATTTGTGATCATAATCACTTTCTATTGTTTTTTTTGCTAGGTTAGATTTGTCTTCCTGAACTGTTTCACTTCTCTAGAAACCCTCTTCTGTTCTTTTTGTGAAGTGATCAGAAATGCGGTTTCCTAATCCCTTATATCTCCTGGCTCTGTTTCCTATCACCATTTTTATATGAATTTTGTTTGCTGCTGTTGTACCCATCCTGCTTAATTAGGACAATAATCCCAGCAGTTTCTCCTTAGTATGAGTTATTTACTGGGTTGTCAGTTTACTTTTCAATGTTCATGAGGCCTAGTTACTCCCAAATCTGCAGATGTTGCTTGGGACACCTGGAATTCATCCAAAAACTGGAGCACAGATTCTCTTCTCTGTTAACTTTTCTGTTCTCAGATGGTCCCAATAAGCTTCTTAATTAATATTTGAAGCATTCTTCTGTTGCATCATTTACAATTTGCCTAATTCTGTGATGATTTAATTTCTTAAACATTTTTCTGTGGTCTCCTACCTCTGATTTTAGTATCTCCCCAAGTATTTTTTTTAATATTTTATTTATTTACTGGAGAGAGAGAGAATGAATGAGTGAGAGAGAGAAAGCACAAACCAGGGGGAGAGGCAGAGGAGGAAATAGGCTCCCCATTAAGTAAGGAGCCCAATGTGGGGCTCAATCCAAGGACCCTGGGATCATGACCTGAGCTGAAGGCAGACACTTAACCGACTGAGCCACCTAGGTACCACATCTTCCCCTTTCATCCTCTTTTCTGACTTCATGCACTTAAACATTATTGAATTATTTCTCAGCTACAATTATGCCATTCATTTTTTTTAATGTATGGAAAAATATTTGGTTTTGGTTTCCATTTTCTCCTTGACATTTTTTTTTTCTTTTCCAAAGAGTTAGCAAAACCTTTCTAGTGAATACTCTTTATTATTTGACTTTTCTTTCTTCTGATAATATGTTTGTAGATCCAGCCATTTTTCCTAAAGAAGGTATATTTTTCCGATTGCTAAGACTCTGGCTCCCTTTCAAAGCAATATCATTCTCATTGGCTATTTTGTCACTGCCTCTCTTCTTATGTCATACACTGCCAGTGGAAAAGGACAGATCTCATACATGCGGGCTGTACTTTTCAGTACAACTTAATTAAATTTCTAGAATTTGCAAGAAGTTCTTTTTTTTTTTCATGTCTTTAGACCAATTGCAAATATTTCTCTTTTCTGTGCTCAGAATGGATAAAAAAAAATAGTTTATCTGGTGCCATATTAAATGAGAATATTTTGGCTATTATGTTGTAAAAACTACATATTTAAGAGGGGTGTGTGCCAGCCAAACAAACATTTATTGAATGCTTATTTTTTACCAAGGGGTAAAAGAGTAATATTGGATACCATGGTGGAAAGCACAAAAGTGTCTTAGTATTCAAAAATTTTATATTATAGTAAGTAGAGATATATAAAGAAATAAATAGGTAACTGAGTTGTACTAAGTTGTACTAAGAAAAAAAGCATAGTGAGTATAATAAGGAAATCTGGAAAGCAGAAGATTACTCCTTTACACCAGATGGGCAAGAAAAACCTCAGTCATAGATCAAAACTTGGGCAGAGACTTGGAAGACATAGGGCATGAACCACATAAACGACTGGCGAGGGCCTACAAACTCGGAGTCTAAACGCATATGGAACTCAACATTTTTACTCTCCTCTACTTTCAAAGCATGTTTATTGGTGCCCTGATCATAAAATTTATCATCTTGGTAGTCTTAGCCTTATTTGACTTTCTGATTTAATTGACCCTCTCTTAATAGCTTTCATATTTTTCTACCTTTATATTATTTTAAATTACTACCATATTGAAAAAGAGCTCAGACATAAAGCCCTACTTGTAAGGTCGATTAATCTTTGACAAAGCAGGAAAGAATATACAATGGGGGAAATACTGTTTCCTTAACAAATGGGGCTGGAACTGCACAGCAACATGCAAAAGAATGAAACTGGACCACTTTCTTATACCATACACAAAAATAAACTCAAAATGGATTGAAGACCTAAACATGAGGCCTGAAATCATAAAACACCTAGAAGAAAACATATATAGTAATTTCTTTGGCACTGGCCAAAGCAGCATTTTTCTAGATAGGTCTCCTCAGGCAAGGAAAACAAAAGCAAAAATAAATGATTGGGACTATCTCAAAATAAAAAGTTCTTGCACAATGAAGGGAACCATCAACAAAACAAAAGGTGACCTACTAAAAAGGAGAAGATATTTGCAAATGAAAAGCCCATTAAGTGGTTAATATCCAAAATACATAAAGAACTTATACAATTCAACAGCAAAAGAACAATCTAATTAGAAAACTGTTTTTTTCCAAAGAAGACATGCAGATGTCCAACAGAAAAATGAAAAGATGCTCAACATTACTAAACATCAGGGAAATGTGAATCAAAGCAGCAATGAGATATCACCTTACACCCATTAGAATGGCTAGAATTAGCAAGACAAGAAATAGTAAGTGTTGGAAAGGATATGGGGAAAAAGGAATCTTCATTCCCTGGGTGGGAATGTATACCAGTGCAGCACTGTAAAAAACAGTATGGTAGTTCCTCAGAAAATTAAAAATAGAAATAACATATGATCCAGTAATTCTACTACTATTTGTCTAAATTAATTAAAACACTAATTTGAAAAAATGTATGTACCCCATGCTTAGTGCAGTATTATTTACAATAGGTAAGATATGGAACCAATCCAAGTGTCCATCCATAAATGAATGAATAATGAAAATACTATACAAAGTAATATTCCATTTATTATATATATACTAATATATATACAATACAAATACTAAATATATATATAATACACATATACTATATATAATTCATATTATATAGATACACACACAATAATAAAATATTGTTTTTCATCCATTTCATCCACAGATTCCAACCATTCCATCTATTCCATATAATACAATAGAATATTGTCATATATACAGAAAGATACATAGATTATATATAGATATAGATATTATACATAATCTAGGGAGGTATGATACTACAGGAAATAAGCCAGACAGAGAAAGACAAATACTATATGATTTCACTTTTATGTGATATCTAAAAAACTAAACAAAGAGACAAACAAAATAAAAAAACCCAGATCTTAAATACAGAGAAAATACTGGTGATTATGGAAGGGGAGGTGGGTAGGGTGAGTGGGTAAAATTGATAAAGTGGATTAAAAGCTATAGACTTCCAGTTATAAAATAAATAAGTCATAAAGTTCAAAAGTAAAACAGGAAATATAGTCAATAATATTGTAATAACAAAGTTTGGTCACAGATGATAACTATTTATCATGGTATACACTGACTAATGTAGAGTATAGCACTATATATTAATTATAATTCAATAGAAAAATACTAACAAAAATAATAATCTGGAAAATGTATTCAAACAATACTTACTTATGATTTCCAATACTATTATTTAAACACCCACATAAATGAGTAAAATGGATGAAGAAATTCAAAAGATTCAAATTTCTAGTTACAAACTAAATATGTCATGGAAATGTAATGTATAATATTGTGGCTGTAGTTAATAATACCATATTACATATTTGAAGCCACTAAGAGAATAGACCTTAAAAGTTCTCATACCAAAAAGAAAATGTGTAGCTATGTATGGTGACAGATATTAACTAGACCTGTTTTGGTGATCAAATAAATTGAATCATTATATTGTATAGCTAAACCTAACATCATGTTATAAGTCAACTATAACTCACAAAACAAAACAAAACAAAATAAAAACCTATACTATATGTACCTGTTCCTCAAGATTGTAAGTACTGAAAAAAAAAAAAAAGTAAAAGAAAAAAGAAAAACTGGAAGTGCTGCCAAATCATATCCTCACCCTATTTTCTCTCCTATACCTATCAACCCTGGATTCCATAGATTATGTTATCAATAATTATCTTGGAATATTCCAAAATTCCTTATCACTCATCATATCTGCCTTGGAAAACTTCAAACCCAGAAGATCCTGATTATCTGCCATGCCAGAGCTATTACCGGTTTTATGATAATGCTAAAGAAAAAGCACACATCCTGAAATTTTGGTTCCACTATAAACCCAAAATCATCTGCATCATCTGGGCAGCATCCATGTTGCCTGGACTTTTTACTTTTTTTTATACATTGGCATATTTACTCCTTGGCCTTCCCACTACTTGTTTCAAATTGTTGCCACTTTTCTTTTTCCTTCTTAAATATATAATATCTTAACTTTGTCCAGTATTTCACAGAGAAGCCCTAACTATGAGACTGAAATTTTACTGGTTCAGTTGCCCAATCTTCAAATACCTCTGATAAGCTTCCACTGTTTCCAAATTTCCTCTAATTATATTTGAAGATATTTCTTTTATCCTCCAATGGTGATCTGGACCTCATCTCATCTTTTTTTTTTCTTTTTTTTTTTAAGATTTTATTTATTTATTTGACAGACAGAGATCACAAGTAGGCAGAGAGGCAGGCAGAGAGAGAGGAGGAAGCAGGCTCCCTGCTGAGCAGAGAGCTCCATGTGCGGCTCAATCCCAGGACCCTGGGATCATGACCTGAGCTGAAGGCAGAAGCCTTAACCCACTGAGCCACCCAGGTGCCCCCTCATCCCATCTTATTAACCCCACGCCCCCAAGAGTCACAATTGCCCCAGTACCTTTATCTTCTCCTTTTATACTGAATCAATCCCTCAGCATTTAAATATCTGCAAATCTCTCCTCTAACTACACAGAATTGCTATTCCTAATCTTTCTGGGATCCCTCCTTAACCACTGCTCCTTCTACTTCTTCCCCTTACCTGAGAACTAATGAGAAAAAGTCATCAAAATCATCTGTGTCTGTGGCCTCACCTCCAACCATTTCCTCAGTCTACCCTACATTTCCATCTGCCCTCCCCATTCCATGGGAGTTCCCTGGTAAAGTCACAATGGCTCTTTTGTTACTAAACCCAGCGGGAAGTTTTGGTTACTCATCAGATTTGATCTTTAAGTGAAAAACTTAAAGCATATTTGGAAAAACTCAGATGTGTTAATCTTATTTTACAGCAGTGAATCTTACAAAATCTAAATATAGACAATGTATAGCGGATAAAATTTCACTTATAGATTGAGATTGTACTGTATATGGAAAGCACAAGCTGGATTCTAGAACTTAGTAAAAAAAATGTAAAATAATTAACATATTTATATTTCTTTTTCAGTTACAGAAACTTACTATGAAATTGATTATGGAAACTCTCTGATCACATGCCACTATAACACGTGGTAATTATTTTTGCCATCTGTTATGGGTTAAATTGTGTCCTTCACAAAGAAACCGTTAGGACCTTATTTAGAAATAGGGCTATGGCTAATGTAATAGTTCAGAGGAGGTCATAAGGTGGGCCCTAATTCTACATGACTGTTGTCTTTATTAAAAGGGTAAATTCAGGATGCAAAGACAGACACACAGTGGAAAGACAATGTGAAGACACAAAGGGAGAAGATAGCCATGTGACCAGAGTGATGCATATATGAGCCAAGGAATGTTAAGGATTGCTGGTAATCATCAGAAGCTAGAAAAGTCAAGGAAATACTGTCCTCAGAGGTGTTTGAGAAAGCACAGCCCTGCCAACACTTTGATTTTGGACTTCTAGCTTCCAGAACTGTGAGAGAATAAATTTCTGTTGTTTTAAGCCACCCGGTTCTTGGTGCTTTGTTACAGTACCCCTCAGAAACTAACACAACTTTTTATGTGTCTTGCATTTTCTCTCCTCCTCACTGAGTTATGCTACCATAAAAATAGAAAAACACAAATTTAAAAATATCTTCTCCCCATCTTCTTCCCATCTTCTGCTTTCTCCTCTTACCTTACCTGATTCACAGCTTTGGAGACATGCCTACTTCCCCTGAGTCCTGTTTCTCAGATGCAGCAAGAAGTTATTGTATGAAGTGGTCCATTGCTTTACTTATGACTAAAGAACTTTCTGGCTAGGCACATGGAGAAAACATCCTAAAAACCAGTCTGAAGTATCTATTCAATGTCTTTACTCAGAAGCAGTTCTTCCCAAACTCATGTTAGAATGCCCTGGTGATCTTGTTAAATGTGTTTTCTGATTAAATAATCAGAATGAATTTTCCACATTTCTAATAATCTCCCTAGCAATGCTGATGCTTTCATTCTGAGGACCACATTTTGAAAAGTAAAGCTCTAAAACTTGATCCAGTGACTCAAGTCACAAACCTAGATATTATCCTCAACTTCTCTACCAAAGAATGCTTGCAGCCTAAGCAGCACTTTTTGTGCACAGGAAAAAAAAAAGGTTACTCTCTCTAGATATTGGAACTTAAAAAAGGCAGCCCATGGGCGGATGAATTAGAATAGATGCCCCACTTAGACAGATATTTTAGGAGACAATGGGCCTTCTGTAGGAATATATAGTTCTAACAAAACTCAAGGATTGGTAAATTAGGTAGGAGCTACACTTCCCACTCCCACTCTCTCTGCAGCCAGGTGCCTTTAAATGGCACAAACAGCATAAAGTGATTTCTCTACCTTCCTGCTCACCATTAGCTATGAAGACATGTCAATTCTAATTCAGATATCATATATATATACATGAAATTATTATATTATATATTATAATTAATATAAAATTATATATAATAATATAATACATATATTATTTCCTCTCTCTAGCTATATGTTCTCAGACATTAACCACCTATAATCTAATCAGCCACCTTACCTCAGCCACTTATCTAAGAAAAGTATTTTCTTTATTGCAACCATATTTACCTTTCTGAAATGTAACTCATTTTTCTTCTCCTTAAAAATGTGCCAAGAGTCCACACTCTTGTGTGGACAGTAAGCTGTGAAACACTTAGCATGGCATGGAAAAGATCTAAAAGTACCACCCAAAGTGAACTTTGGGCTGACTGCACTCTCTTTGGTTTCTATTTTTTCATCCACAGTATGCCATTACTATCAGTCAGTTTTTGGAACCTCCTATCTTATTGGTGTTTTAGAATTTCTGTCCACTGCCATGGCATCCCAGGTGTATCTGGAAACCAGAAGCTTAAAGCTCAAAACTGCATTGGCAAACAAAATGGCCAACACAGTATAGTCTCCTGGATAGAATTATATCAGGAGACTTTGAATGCAATAGTAGAACTTAATGGTAGACAAACCATAAGAGACTCTTAATCTCATAAAACAAACTGAGGTTTGCCGGGGGAGGGAGGTAGGGAGAGGGTGGTTGGGTTATGGACATTGGGGAGGGTGTGTGCTATGGTGAGTGCTGTGAAGTGTGTAAACCTGGCGATTCACAGACCTGTACCCCTGGGGTTAATAATACATTATATGTTAATTTAAAAAAAGAACTTAATGGTAATCTTTAATGTTATTCGATTTCCATCAAAGTCATAAAACAGTTCACAAGCAAAAAAAAAAAAAAAAGCTACCTCCTATGGCAGAAAATGTCTGTCTCTAGCTCATTAGAATAAATAATTTCTTCTCTTCTTGGGCACAGTATAAACTTTTCTCACTCTTATTTCTCTATGGCTGTAGCCACATATCTAAGTTATAACTAATTGTTCTAATGCCTCTAGTGAATCATGCCTTCCTTTATTTCCATTCTTTTGCAATGTGAATTTGCTACTCTTCTGATCAAGAGATGAAGTTCATTCTTAACCTCTTTAAATTTGGGCTGGCCTTGTGGCTTCTTTTCACCCTAGAATGTGGCAGAAGTAATGTCATATGACCTCTAAGATAAAGGTTAGGGATCTTGAAACTTCTGTTGTCATACTTTTGAAACACTACCCTGATCTGCCCATGGTTTGAAGAAGACTGGAACGAAAGACTATCTGGAGACAAGAGGTCCAGCTGATCTAGTTCACCCCAGCTTCCAACGTATTATCAGCTGAAAATAGCCATATGAGTAAGCCAAAACAAGACCAGCAGAAGACCTGCTTAATCAACCCATAGAACTGTGTCATTTGGGACATGGAGTCTGGGGGTGATTTTTTACACAAAAATAGATAACAAATACAAAAAAAATCATATTCACAAAAGTGATTTTACCATTTTTAGGCCTAATCCATTAAAAAAACCCTCTTTGAGCACTCCTCCATGCTGCTTTTCTTGTCTCAGTAATTGGAGTAGAGGTTAACTCCCAATAAGATGTTAGAAGCGATACACTGAAGATGGTAAAGCCCCTCTGAAAAACTGGCTGTTGACATACTCACCAAGCAAATGCAGATACTTGATCAAGAAATAAACCTCAAGTGTATTTCCTCATTTCACATTTTGAGTTCTATGTAAGTCTATACTAATTAATATGCCAATGATAATGCCGTTAATGCAATCTTTGACATTTCTTCAGCTAATGTCTAGTTTCAGAATCATTTTATTTATGAACAGATTTTTTGGGGGAAAAAAATAGATTGGTTTATATATATATATATAAAATTATACTTGCAATATAAATTTTCACATTAAAAATATATTGGAAAAATAAATAAAAATTCAGAGGACTAAAACACTTATCCATAATTTCAACACTAGAATTTTGGCACATTTCATTCCTTTCATATGTGAATTTTTAACCTAAATTTATACAAATTTATTCAGCTAATATTATACAATAAGCATTCTCCATATGCATTCATTACCAATTTTAAAATGGTTGTGTCATACCCCATCTAGTGGACACAGTATAACTTGTTTCTTATGTCTTTTTATTAATAATTTAAGGTATAAGTGTTCCATGTTAGAGCTCCCTAATAATTACAATGCTTTTTCCTTTTTCATATCATTGCCTTGCTATTCTATTTCCTTAAATTCAATATTTTATTACTTGTGTTAATTAAAATTATTTAATTTGAATCTTAGCTTATTAATATTCTTGAATTATTAAGTATATTGTTATTTTCTTTGGTTTTATTATATTTATTTAAAATACAAGGACGTTAATGTAACATTTGATTCTTTACCAAGCCCTGCAGTCTTCCCTCAATTTTTGTACTTAATTACTGTACAATGTATGAAATCATGATGATTATTTTTTTAAGATTTTTTTTATTTATTTGACAGACCGAGATCACAAGTAGGCAGAGATGCAGGCAGAGAGAGATAGGGAGAAGCAGGCTCCCCGCTGAGCAGAGAGCCCAATGTGGGGCTTGATCCCAGGACCCTGAGATCATGACCCGAGCCAAAGGCAGAGGCTTAACCCACTGAGCCACCCAGGCGCCCCTCTAGCACCTTCTAATCTGTCACCAAGTCCTTTATCACTTTTTTGATTTGGTTTGATTTTTCTTGTTTGTTACAATTTTTATCAAAGTATAATATATGTCTTTTATTTAAATATATATGTATACATATATATGTATACACACACACACATACACACACACACAGAGAAGAGTTTATAAATCTTAAACAGTGTGACACAATTTCACCAACTAAACAATAGATGTGTACTGGACACATTCTAAAATAGAACATTGCTAGCATCTGAGAAATCTCTGCTATGGTATCCTTTAGTCTCTAAACCCCATCTAAGTTTAACCACTATAATAATTCCTAACACCACAGATTGGATTCTTCTGGTTTTGAACTTGATATAAATCGAATACTATATTATGTACCTATTGTTTGTCTTCTTTCACTAAACAGTATGTTTGGGTTTTCCATATTGGCTTGTTCATTCTCATTGCACATTGGCATTCTATTCAATGTATGCTACAACTTACATTTTTTTAAGCTGAGGACCAAGACCTTTGTTTTGTGTCAGGAGGGGAGTTTGTTTGAATAGGGTTGCTATAAATGTTTTTGTACATGTTTTGTGATGTAAATATATAAGTATATGCTAGATATATACTTAAGAATAGAACTGTAGGGTTATAAATAAATATTTTTAGTTTTATGAGATATTATCAAATAATTTACCAAAGTGTCAATGTCAACTTGCATTCCAACCACTACAACATAAGAATTCTAGTTATTCTACATTTTACCAAAACTAGATATTTGTCTTTAAAGATATTTTTACTATTATTTTGGGTGTTTGGAGATTTCAGACTATGGATTTAATTTAGATTTTCTAATGACAATGGAATATTACCATCCATACAAAGGAATGAAATCTAGCCATTTGCAATAATGTGGATGAAGCTAGAGACTATCATGCTAAGCAAAATAAGTCAGTTAGAGAAAGACAAATACCATATGATTTCACTCATATGTAGAATTTAAGAAAAAAATGAACAAAGGGTAAAACAGACAGACAAACTGAAAAACACTCAACTATGGAGAACAAATTGGTTCTCTTTTTATGGTTTCTAGAGAGGAGGAGGTGGTAAGAGGGGTTAGATAGGTCATGAGGATTAAGCTGTGCACCTGTAATGAACACCAGGTATTGTATGAAAGTGTTCATCACCTGAAACTAATATTATACGGAATGTTAACTAAACGAAAATTAAATAAAAACTTAAAAAATATATTTTCTAATGACTAATGAAGCTAAATAATTTTATATGTTTACTAATCATTTGGATATCCTGTTTAGTGAAATACCAAAATTTCTATGGAGTCATCTTTCAAATATTTACTAGGAGGATCTCATTATATATTCTGGATATATGTCATTTATTGAATATATGTATTACAAATATCTTCTCTCACATCATGACTTGTTTTTCAGTCTCTTAATGCTGTATGTTATATATAATCAAATTTATGCTTTTATCTCCTTTATGGTCAGTACCTTTACTGTTCAGTTTAAGAACTTCTGCTTATCCTACAGCCATTAAGATGATTTTTTTCTCTTTAATTTTCTTTTAAAAAATTATTTACCTTTCGTATTTGCTCAAAAAAACATCTGCAAATAGATATACTGACTGTGGTAACCTAGGGGTCAAGGGTCTTTTTTCTTTTTAACGAATTGATGAAAAGTAGAGCCTGCACAATGCATTTAGAAGACCATCTTTTCCCTATTGTTCATCTTTTTAATAAACTACATGGCTTTATACATGCTGATCTATTTTGAGTTCTCTATTCTCTTTCACTGGTCAATTCATCTTTCATTGTCCTGATAACACATCATCTTAATTATCATATATTTATAATAGGTCTTGATAAATAACTAGTTACAAAAGTCCTAGAAGTTTATTGTTTTCAAGATTAGCCCTTTGCATCTCCTTCCTAAAAAGTATAAATAAAGTTGCCAACTTTTTATGAAACCTTGCTGATTTGTTTTGTAATTGCATGAATCTATAGAATAATTTAGGGGCAACTGACATCATTATAATGATGTCTAATCCATAGGCTTAATATGAGTCCCAATCCATAAACTTTTTATATTTTTCTATTCAAGTATTTTAATGCCTCTTATTTTTTGTTGTTTTCAGCATAAAGCTCATATACCTCTTCAATATTTGATTTTTATAATATTAATTAATTTTTAATTTTCTATATATTTATTGCTAATATGAAAAGTAATTTTATATATGTAATTTATATCCAATAACTTTATTAAATTCATATATTCTATATTCTCAGTTGCAGGAGAAAAGTTTAAATTTAAACATTAAGTATGACTGTAGATTTTCTGCTCTTCACACTTAATAGAATAAGTTACCTTCCTGGTTTGTTTCCTGAAGTTGTTATTATGAATATTTATTAAATTTACCCAGTGCTTTTCCTGCATAGTTTGATTTTTGAATGTTAAACCATCTTTTGATTCCTGGAATATATACCATTTATTCATTATATATTACCATTCTCCACATACCACATGATTATATTTATTATTATATTTTAATTGCCTTTGGTTTATAATTGCCCTTTGATATAATTCTGTTGTACTAGAGTCATGAATGAGTTGAGATTTATTTTGTCTTTTACTTCTCTCTGAAAGAGATTGTATAGTTTGGTGTGTGTGTTTTTTTCTTTAATTATTCCAATGAATTCACTCTTGAAATCAGTCATTTCTAATTTTGTTTGTTTTTAGTTTTTGTCAAAAAGTTTTTAAGAACAAAATTAATTGCTTAACTAAATTTAGTATAGTTTCATGCTCTATTTCTTCTTCTCTATTTTCTAAGATATTTTCCTTAAGGGATTTGCTTATTTCTTCTACATTTTCAAAAATTTGGTATGAAGATGTTCATGACATCCTCTTATTGCTTTATTGTTTGTAAAACATATAGCAATATCTATTTGTTTTTTCCTTTCTGATATTGGTGGTTGTATAGTCCCTCTCCTATTTGTTTTTCAGTCTTGCTACTTGTTTGTCAGTTTAAAATCTTGAAGAAACCACTTTTGGATGTTTGGACTTTCTTTAAAATAAGTTTTTATTATATTTTATTGTTTTCTGCTTCCATATTTGTAATTTTTCTCCTATTGTCCATTTTAGTTTTCTTACCATCATAAGATAAAAGATTATGACATTGATTTTAAAACTTTTATTTTTTTAATATTTTAATTTAATATTATCATTTTCATCTCTGGCTAGACACCACTTTATCTACTTCTCCAAATTTGGGCATGTTATTTCTTCCTTATAATTTATTCCAAAATTTATTTCTAATGTTTTCCATGATTTCCTCTTTAACTCATGGGTTATTTAGAACTGTAATGTTTTATTTAATGGCAGTTGGAAATTTTCTAGTTATCAGTTAATTAAACTGGGTATCAGCTCAAAAGAAATCTCTTTGTTTACACCATATCCTCTTTAAATAAATAAAAACTATCCAAATTATGACCAATAAATACAAGGACTATATTTTTTTCTTCTAAAATTATTTCAGTTTGGGGCACCTGGGTGGCTCAGTGGGTTAAAGCCTCTGCCTTCAGCTCTGGTCATGATCCCAGGGTCCTGGAATCAAGCCCCGCATCGGGCTCTCTGCTCAAAAGGGAGCCTGCTTACCCCTCCCCTCTCTGCCTGCCTCTCTGCCTACCTGTGATCTCTGTCAAATAAATAAATAAATAATCTTTTTTAAAAAAATAAATAAATAAAAAATAAAATTATTTCAATATGAACACATTTTGTGGGCTACATTCATGCTTGTTTTACCAGATAACAACCACCATCATTTTTTAAAAGATAATTAATGACACTAAATGCATTTAAGCTAAAAAAGTATTTTAAAGTAAATAATTCAGTGGCATTTTAATGCAGTCATAATGTTGTGCAACCACTACTTCTACCAAGTTCCAAAATATTTCTATCATCACACAGTGAAATCCCTTACGCATTAAGCATTCACTCTCATTTCCCCGGCTCCCCAACTCTTTCTCGACCACCAGTCAGTGTTCTGTCTCATTGCCTTATCTATTCTGGATATAAATAGAATCATATAGTACTCAAGCTTTTGGCCCTGGCTTCTATCATTAAGTGTTTTGGAGGTTCATCCATGTTGTGGCACGTGTTTTCCAATACCAATAACCAAGTCAATTTTCTGACATCAACAGTGTGTGCAACAATTCAATTTAAATTCTGAGGCTATCTACCTGAATTTAGCATCAGATCCCACATAAGAACCAAGTCCCACAAGACTGCCCCCACTTTAGATACCAGTTGCAAGTCCTGGGCCACCCATACTTGTGACTGACCAGATATAAATCAGGGCTCCTACAAACCCCTCCTTAGGTGGGATAATTTGCTAACACAGCTTACAGAATACAGGAACCACTTTATGTATGTTTAAGAGTTTATTACAAAGGATATAACTCAGAAACAGTCAAATGAAAGAGATGCGTAAGGCAAAATGAGAGGGGGTGTCCTATTTAACCTGTTCTTCCAATCACAGGCTCTCCAAATCTCAGTATTGATAAGTTTTTTCTGCAGGTCAATCTCCAACCCTCCACCCCCACCATGGCCCATAGATAGAAAGAAAGTCCTCAGTCTCTAGTCACTTGATTTTTGGTAACCAGCCCCATCCTGAAGCTATCTACAGGACCCATCTTAAGTCACGTCATTAGCATAAACTCATGTATGACTAAAAAGGAGTCATTATGAATAAAAACACTCCTAGCACTCATGAAATTTCAACCATTTTAGCTCTAGGTAAGGAACAGGGAACAAAGACTAAATATTTATTATATAATAGCATGTATCAGAACTTTATTAATAATATCCTTTTTATGGCTGAATAATATTCTATTGTATGTATATGCCACAGTGTATTTATCCATCTTTTGAGGGACATTAGCCTGTTTCTACTTTTTGACTGTTGTTAATAGTACTGCTATGGATATCCATATGCATGCACTTCTTTGAGTACCTGTTTTCAATCTTTTGACTATATAATCAGAAGTGGAATTCCAGCATCATTTACTAACTCTATTCTATGTTTAACTTTGTGAGGAAGCATCAAACTTTTCCACAGTTACTTAACCATTTTACATTCCCATTAGTAATGTATAAAGGTTCCAATTTCTCTACTTCCTCACCAATATTTATATTTTTCATTTTTTAAACTATAGCCATTCTACTAGGAAATAAATGGTATCTCACTATGGTTTTGACTTCAATTTCTCTAATGACTACTGATGAGAATCTTTTCATGTGCTTTTAGACTATTGGTGTATCTTCTTTGGGAATTTTTCTGCTAATTTTGTTTTTCACTTATTATATACCATACTATATGCACAATACTATTTAGTTAATATGTAATAAATAATATATAGAATGCATATGTATGTTTATTAAATTTTGGGTAGCAAACCTCTAAGCATCTCTGCATGACAGTGTATTCAGAAAGATCAGCTCTCTGCCCTTCTTTTTTAAAGATTTTTATCTATTTATTTGAGACAGTGAGCAAGAAAGAGAGAGAAGGAGTAAGGGGAGGGACAGAAGGAGAGGGAAAAGCAGACTCCCACTGAGCAGGGAACACAACTTGGGGCTCGATCCCAGGACTCTGGAATCATAACCTTAACCAACTAAGCCACCCAGGTGCCCCAGCTCTCTGAACACTGATTATCTTACTGTCTAACCACAATTCACTTCTTAGCTTTTCCCTTAGTAGTTTTATGAATAAACACAGTAAATATAATTTTGTGCAAGTTTGTAGAAATTATAGAATGACCTCATCAAAGTTTATAGTACTTTATTTTTAATGAAAGAACTCCGACTTTGGTTTGTCATTCTTACATAATTTTTTTAAAAACCTGCATTTTAATAGTTGAGAATGTTACTTTTTCTTCAAAATTCAAGGTCCCTACAAGAATTTTGCCATATATATGACTTCTAGTTTCATCCACAAAAGGAAGGATCTGTCCCAGAAGTGCCTCTGCTAGTTGCCCCCTTAAGACTCATCATCCATGACACATACTCATCTCCACTGTGTCCTAAAAATTTCTGAGGACCGCAGTATGTTTTTTCATTCTTCAATTCCCTTCCACATTCTCTTGCCAAGCCTGATCCTTCCTGTCCATAAACCTCCCTCTCTATGTATGTCTACCAGAGATCTTGCTGAAGTGTCACTTCTTTTCTGACAAGACCTCCCACCACTGTCAACCCTGCCTGCACAGTTAGCTCTTTCTTCCTCTAAGGTCCAGACAGACTTTAAATTGTTATTCACCTTTCACACCAAGCTTCTAGCCTATGAACTCAAACTCCAAAGACCAAAAAATGCCATTAGGAATAATTTTTCCAAGGCAATATATATAAACTCCATGTCATATCACTGAATCAAAGAAGCAAAGAATATCCTTGGATATTTCCAAAGATTGGAAAAGATATGAAAGGCAATTTAGGGTTTTTTCCCACCATATTTCTATCAAAAAGTTTCTCAAATCCTACATGAATGCCCATAGTTATTAGCTAGTTAATATAGTTAATTTGATGTGACAAGCAAGTTCATTTTTAAGTTCACACTGGTATTATATATTTTTTACGTTATTTTTATTAATTTTTTCATTTGTATGTTGGACATCTGTATGTCTTCTTTAGAAAAATGTTTGTTTATGTCTTCTACCCAATTTTAATTAGATTATTTCTTGAGTGTTCAGGTTTTTTCTTTTTTTAAAAAATTTTTTGTATAAATACAATTTAGTTACCATATAGTGTATTATTAGTTTCAGAGACAGAATTTAGTGATTCATCAGTTGCAGATAACACCCAGCGCTCATTACATCAAGTGCCCTCCTTAATGCCCATCACCCAATTACCCCATCCCCCCACTTACCTCCCTCCCTCAACCCTCTGTTTCCTATAATTAAGAGTATCTTATTGTTTTTAAAAACTCCTCGTTTTCATTAGGGAAAGAAGTTCATACTAAAGCAGTAGTTAAGGCTATCCAAACAAACTTCTCATGTTGCCAGAGAGATTTAATCACAACAACAGCACCAGTAGAGAAAAACCACCGTATTCCATCTTCTTTATTGAGGAATATTCTTAATAGCTATCATTATCACCTGAGCTGTATCCTCTACTTCTAAAAAATGCCTATGGCTGTCATTATCAAAGAGCTTTCTGAAATGAATAGCTGATAGATGAAATTGCCTGGTAAACTCCCATAGGCTGTAACCAATTGTGAATTGTGCTGTGTACATCTTCTCATTAATAATAAAGTAATAAAAAAATTATCAGTAACTCCTATGGACTGATTTCACAGCACTTCTTATAAACAAAAATATAGAGCACACCTCATGTTAGTAGTTAAAATATAAATAAGTTCTTAGTCAAAATAAAATTTTTGTTTTAAACATATTTATGTGTCTGGTTAAAATTTTTTAAAAACATTGATTAGTAGTAGCATTTTACAATGCCTACAATGGCATGAGGGGTCACAATAAAGTCTGAATTTCCTTTTCCCCATTTACATACTCAAATAAGAAAACTACATATACATCTATGTCTGTTATTTCACTTATAAAAAGGAAACACCAATATTTATCTGGCAGGTACCAAATGTTACGGGTACCATATGAGATAAATTTTCTTGTGGTTCCTTTACACAGAAAGTGCCAAATGCTACAAATCAGGCTTTCTTATTCCCCTAGAGCTGGTTGTTAAACATTTACCAGCATATCACCCATTAGAGAGTTGGCTGACTGGATTCAAGAAGACTTCCTTTAATTTCTGCCAGTTGGTGCTGGCTCCTGGCTGAGGTATTTTGGTTTAGATCCACATGACCTCTCATGTTTCAGAGACTAACCTGACTTCCTTCTCTGGCAGTTTCAATTCAACACTCCAAGAAGACAGAAGCAGAAATAGCCATTTATCTTAAATCACATAATGTCACTTTTGTCATATTCCATTGGTTACTTATGGAGCTTTCTGCCACTAAGTTCCCCTTATCTATAAAGTTAATGTAGCCTGCTAGCAGTTTTTACAATCAGAATTAAGTAATAACATCCATGTGAGACACTTATGAAAGTAACTGGTACATTAAAAATATTCAATAAATGTCAGTAACTATTTTTACTATTTTTTATCTTTAAAATCTCTCATATCAGTCATCTCTTAATACTCATTGCTAATACTTTAGTGAAGGAGGTCCTGCTTAATTTCTCCCTCTGTACTCCATCTACAATAATTTTGTTTTAGCACCTGCAACTATAAACCAACATTTGTTCATTTGCCAAATTACCACTTTAAGACTAGGAAGCTATAGAGGTATAAAACAGTTGGGTTTTTTTCTTTTTATATTTTTTTAACTATAACTTTTATCACTGAGTTTAAAACAGAGTAATCATCCAACAAATGTCTGTTCAATTTGTTTTCTTCCAATGGCAATCAGAAAACTTAACCTAAGTATTAAATTTTGAATTGCAATAAATGACTACGTTATGGAATAATTCAAATATCTTGAGTAATAAATATGGTATAGATAACTTAAGAAATTGCAGGCATTACACAACGGTCAAAATGTGGGACACAGTCCTACACATTAGTTGAGTACACAGACTCTTAATATAGGTTGTCGGCAATCAAATTCCAACTCAACTGATTGTGCTGTGTCTATGATAAAGTTACTTAGCCTTTCTGTGGTTTAGTTTCCTCCTCTGTAAAAAGGAAGATAAGAAGACCTCTTAGAGCATTATTGCAAGTACATACTAAGAATATGTAAAATAATAGATGGCAATAGCACATAAGGAGCTCCTTTAAAATTTCTCTATTACTGTTATTATATTTTCTGATACTTTATCATCAGAAATATATTTTTCCTAAAAATAAATATTACAGATTCAAGTAAATTTATGTTTTTCATACCATTCTTCAGGAAAGTTTAATGTATCGCAACTGTTACAAAGTTTTTCTTTTTAAAAATATGAAAAACTGTAAAATTTGCCATTATATATATATATATATATATATATATATATATTTATTTATTTATTTAAAGATTTTACTTATTTATTTGACAGAAAGAGAGAGAGATCACATGTAGGCAGAGAGGCAGGCAGAGAGAGAGAGAGGAGGAAGCAGGCTTCCCAACAAGAACAGAGCCCGATGCAGGGCTCCATCCCAGGACCCTGAGATCATGACCTGAACCGAAGGCAGAGGCTTAACCCACTGAGCCACCCAGGCACTGCTGCCATAATATATTTTAATGACGTTTTCATTTTAAATATAGAATAAGGATGTCTGGATGGCACAATTGGTTAAATAGCCACTTGGTTTTGGCTCAGGTCATAATCTCAGGGTCATGAGAATGAGCCTTCTCAGGGCTCCATGCTTAGCAGGAAGTCTGCTTTTCCTTCTCCCGTTCTTCCTCCCCCAGCTCACTTGAGCGCTCTCTCTCTCTCATAAATAAATAAAATTTTAAATAAATAAATATAGAACTTTATATATGTACTTTCCATCTTTACTCATGCCTACAAAATATTAACATATGTGTTTGCCTTATGTAAAAATGAAATGAAGACAGAGAAAAAGTCATCTTATCTCCTGACACTTTTTATTTGAGTGTTCTTTAAGAACTATTTTGCATAGTTTTTCTTAACCACAAATTATTATTTTTACTTAATCCTGACACTTCAATTGTGCTCACTCACTTTTTCTGTTTTAATCCTCTTAATCCCTTTGTGCTTTTCCTGTTTCCTGTTATTTTTTTTCAAACCTGTACATCACAATATTACTTTAGTGTTTCACATGACAGCTCCCATTATCTTCTATTTAAACATTTAAAAATTGTTTTATTATCTATGTTGTATTCAAACAATTTCTAGTAAATCCTCTAAGCTCCACTTTTCTTTTAAACTGACTTCTAGACTGCTACCTTATAATCTCCTTCTCTTGCATTTTCATCTAATCTAAAATCTTACTATTTTGCCTTTATATTGGAGGCATGTTTCCTTGACTTTTATAGACATTATTTGAAATGTGCTTCTTTCTGACTTCATAGATACTATGTGGAATTTACTTGTGTTTTCTATAGTATATAGAACTGCTAGACCTATATTTGTCACCTCTTAGATGTATATTTTCCTTTCTACATGCTATAAAAGTTCCTGGGTCCTTTCGTTCTTTTAATTTTTTGCTCTCATATTTTGCTTTTCATCCTTAAAAAATAAGAGATTTCTTGGGTCTGATATTTCACTCAGAAATAAGATAATTTTAAAAAATTCCTTCACTTTTGAACTGCGATATGTTTACATATCATCTTTAGAACCAACTATAAAACACATTAATAATTTAATCAGTGAGCTGATTATCTGTTTCAGCCTTTTGTGATATCCCCTATATTGCTGGGAGTTGGAAGTTTGCAAACTTAGTTTCCACGAATCCCCTGCCATCTTAATTGTTTAGGCTCTGCCAGAGGAAAAATAAGAATGAGGGGTTGGAAGGTGGAAGTCAAAAAGAAGACCTGTTTTTCTGTGTACATGGTGCCTCTGGACAGGGAAGCAGGAAATCAACATATCTCAGGTGGTTTCATTTTTCCTGACTGGTCAGTTATGGTGCTCTCTACCATAATCAAAGAACACTTCCATCCCACAGTCCACATAATAATCATCCCATCATAAAACCAAGCAAAATAACTATTTTCTGCCTCTATACCCTGCCTTTAATTTCATCCAATTTACATACAGTTTTCCTTCATTAACATTGAAGTAGCCTATTATTCTCTGGCAACAAAGTCCCACCTTTCAGATGACAACCAGTTAACACACCTGGATTCCAAACCTTGAAAGTCTATTTCGGAGTTCATTTCTTTTACAAACACCAAATGAGTCTAAGTATAGTTAGGAAATAGGAACCATTCTAGTGATGTCAAGCTGACAGGAATATAAAGCAAGGAATGGATGATGACAGACAGGAAGGACAGAATGCTAAAGGACAGGGGAAGGAGACTGAAGAGGAAGAAGGGTAGTAAGCAGCAGTCAGAGGGTATCGTAGTCCCATGTCTTAGCCTATAATTTCACATGTGCTTCAGCCTCCTGAGGGTGTTGTCACTACCTCTTACTCTCTTGCCATTGCTGCTTCATGGAAACTCAGGTGACCTCTCTCACGCTAGTAATATTGACACCACCACCACACTGCTACAGATGCTATACAGACAATAAAAGAAGCAGAGAAAATGGCCTTTCCCTTTCCCTTGCCAGTGTTCCCTTGATAGGAACTGTACCCTGAGACACTGAACTTAAAGTCTTTCTCTGGGAATTTACAAAAATATTGGTATCATTTCAGTCCCTTGGCAATACAAAAGAGAGCACAGACTAGCAGGATAGGAGCGGAGAGACATAATCAATCAATAAGTAACTGGCATAGGAGAGTTTGTATGATCTAGGACCACGGTGATCCCAATAGAAATTCACCTTCACATAGATTATGCTCTTTGGGACAAAGGTATTGAATTAACTTTTAAACCCAGTGTTACCGTGTCTTTTCCAGAGTAGGAAGAGATTTGATTCTTAAGACCATTTTTATCTCCTAAATAGTCACTGAGACAACAAACAACTTTACTGCTAAATGAGAACAGTGTCTCTTAGTTTGTTAGAGCCTGCACAAAGAGCTCCCCATCTCATGTATGACTTGACAGTCACCTGAGTTTTCAGGTCCAATTTTGATCATTAAACATATTGTGCATCAGAGAAGAATCTTAAAAACTGCTCCCTACCAGACCACAAGTGCCAACAGGATGTCTTTTAGGAGCTCTTGGACCATAATACCTGCTGACCTTTGGCAGAAAAAAAAAAAAAAAAAAGGTGCTATTGTTGAAATGGTTCTTTGGGATCTCACAGCCTACACTCTTCTCAGCCATTTTCCTGTCAAACCTTGAGGAATTCATGTGATACTGAATCTCTTCTGGTTTATATGTTTTATTACATGTGATACAGAATCTCTTCTTTCAAATGAGAGATCTGACATGTAGACTGCCAGGTTCTTCTGTAATTTCAATCTGTTTGTGCTATATGTAGTAGAATTTGGAATTACAATGGCACTTTTCTCTCTTTCAATTCTCATGCAGAGTATTCTCTGTTTTACATTTCCTGTGCCATTCGTGTGGAAAGTGCATTAATTTTCTATTGCTCCTATAACAAATTACTACAAATTTAGATGCTTAAGTGATACAACTTTATTATTTTACCATTCTGTAGTTCAGAAATTCAACACAAATCTCACTGGCTAAAGTCAAGGTGGCCTCAGAGCTGTGTTCCTTTTTAAGGGAGAATCTGTTTTTTTGTTTTCCCCAGCTACTAGTTTCCCCTCATTTCCTGGCTCCTGACCCTTTTGCTTTATCCTTGAAAACTGCAATTGCAGGTTGACTCATTTTCACCTCACATCATTCTGACTCTCTGTGAATCTTCTCATCTTTTCTTTCCATGGCTGGGAATGTTTCTCTAATTTTAAGACTTCATATGACTATATAGAAATCACTGTAAGAATCCCAAATAATATCCTGTCAAGATCCAGGATGTCAATCACTTTTGCAAAGTCCAGTGGGTCATGGAAAGTAACAGATTCACAGGCCCCAGGGAGTAAACATCTTCAGGGAGCCATTATCCTGCCTACCACGGAAGGATATAATTTCTTACTTTCTATTAGCCTTCTTTCCCCTTCCCTGCCTCCTTCCCTCTCTTGTCTTTGTTATTATTTTTCCATTGCAAATTTTTAATATACTGTGAGGAACTTGAGTGCAAAAATTTGTCTTCATTTTGTATATCCCTAACACCAATTACAATCTCTTGGTATGCAACAGAAACAGCAATCACCAATTTATTTTGGGTTATTAATTTTTTTGCACCTACTATGGTCTGATGATTGTGCAATGTGGTAACAAATAGAGCAATGAGCAAGGCAGAGGTGTCCTGCTTTTGCACAGCTTAGAGAACAGAGACATAATTTTTAAGTGTCAGAGTGTGGGAGGATCAGCACCATTTAAGTACAAGGTAATTTCTCTGATTCCCTTCATCAGAAAAGAAAAAATAACCCTATATATATTGTTCAGTATTTTTGTAAAGAATAAAATGGCCAAAACACAGAAAAGTAATTCATAAACTATAATGTTCTATATTGACCAAAACCAAAATATTTTATCATTTGTGAAGCACCAAATACTACTTGAATTCTTGAATTAAATTTTCCCTAAGACTCAAGGAACTGCCACTTCATTTAGTAACAAATAAATGTTCTAAATTTACACTGAAATAGAAGCATTGCCTTAAATGCATTTTTTTAATTTAGTCTTTCAAAAATAGTCCCTAATCTCCTCTATGCTGATATAATTTAGAAGACTGTGTATTAGCTTTCTTCACCTTACTTTTCAATTAATGCTATCCTGGTGTTTGTAATTTAGGGGACAGCCACACCACAGAGATGGCTATTTCAGATTGCTCTATCCAAGTTACTCTATTTGTAGATGCTAAGCCCCAATCAACCCCCCTTAGAAATACAGGAAGGAACAAGGTTTTTTTTTCCCATGCATTTTTTTTTCTAAAAATCTAACACATGCTAAACCCTGCGCAAAATATTGGGAATGTGTATATACATATGACCATGTTGTCCGTCCTAAGTTGTTCATAGTTTACTGTGGAATACACATATGCAAACTGATTATTTCTAAACAATGTAAAGAGTCCTATGAAAACAATATGCTTATTCTATAGATAGTAAGTTTTCAATAATTTTCTCTTCTTCCAACATACTGGGAAATTAGTGTAGTTTCCCTCCCAAATGGAAAAACTTGGAAAAATGACATTTCCTCAACCCAGGACAGTGGAACTGAAACAGAACAAGTACATGGGAAGGCAGATATCTCTTTCTTCACCTTGCTAGTGTGAATAGGTTCTTTAGCAGAACTCAGAAGGAAAAGAACAATAAGAAAATGCCGTGGTCGCCAAACTGTGGAAAGAAACAAGATGCCCTTCAATGGACAAATGGATAAGGAAGATGTGGTCCATATACACTATGGAGTATTATGCCTCCATCAGAAAGGATGAATACCCAACTTTTGTATCAACATGGATGGGACTGGAAGAGATTATGCTGAGTGAAATAAGTCAAGCAGAGAGAGTCAATTATCATATGGTTTCACTTATTTGTGGAGCATAACAAATAGCATGGAGGACATAGGGAGATGGAGAGGAGAAGGGAGTTGAGGGAAATTGGAAGGGGATCTGAACCATGAGAGACTTTGGACTCTGAAAAACAATCTGAGGGTTTTGAAAGGGTGGGAGGTGGGAGGTTGGGGGAGCCAGGTGGTGGGTATTATGGGGGGCATGTATTGCATGGAGCACTGGGTGTGGTGCGTAAACAATGAATTCTGTTACGCTGAAAAGAAATAAAGAAAGAAAGAAAAGAAAAGAAAATGGAAGTTTGAGCAGGAGAGAAGTAGAACAAGGATGTAAGAGAAAAAGAAACCCAACAACTTTCTCAATTGAATGTTAATTTCAGTTTGCAGGACCTGATGGAAATCAGTGAATTTTAGTTTTAAGAAGTATATTTCTCTTTGTTCCAGGGCAACTATTTGAAGTCAGGAAGAATTTTTGCAATACTTTCTAGTTTACTTACAGTTTTATTAATTATATCTGAAAACTATTAATAAATATTTGTGAGATTAAGCTCATTTCACTACTGAAAACATTGGTTTTATGCATTAGATATGTTTATGCTTTTGTGACATGCCTCCAAATTCAATTTTCCATGGCCACTTTGAGGATATTGCTCAAGCAATATTCAAATTTAGCTAGAAATTCTAACATTCTATTAATATTTTTCTTTAGCTCAAATCCTGAATGAAATGCAAAAACTCCTTTGTGGGAGTGATGAGGTGGGCCTAGAGAGTAGACAATGGGCCACAAGTGAGCATAGCACATATGGCTTAACATATGCCAAGGTCCATGGATCACCAAACAGATACACATATGGGATTCTTTTGTAAACTGTCAAGTAAAATACTAACATTGCCATTCTTTTTCAGTCCTAACTAAAATGCAGTTGATTAAAGACAAAGATATATGCACTTAGGTGACATTTACATAGGCAGAAAGTTTGCATGTTTTGACTATTTTGAACAATGTTGGTATTCTGAACAAATCTGATATTTGAATTTGCATTGAAAAATGCTAGTGATACAAATCGTTTCACTGTAAGAAAATCTTGAGCATTTAAGGTGAAATATCTTCATTTCATTTTGTATCTTAAATATTATACTTCATTCTATAGTGAGAAGAGCAATGACTTTATAGATTTCTAGAACAGGATTTAAAATTCAGCTTTAAATTTCCTTGCTGAATGACATTAGACAAATTCCTTAACCTCTCTGCTCTTTAATCTCCAATCTGGAAAATAGAAACAAGTATCTAATTCATGGAAATACTGTGGTACCTTAAAGTGATATAGAATGTATAGGATCTTAAACATTGCCTGGCACAGCATATATACCTGTTTAAAAAGTCATCATTGGGAGCTTCATGATTTGTATCTCTACCCAAAAAATTTACACAAATATTGCTTTGTAGGTATTTTTAAATTATTTTTATACTCAATGACTTAATTCTTAAGATAGAATAAATTTCATTACATGCTTAGTAATTACATTACTAAATTAAAATAAAAAACAAATGCTGTTAAAATTTACAAAAACTGTAATTAGTTTAGGTCTACACCATCACAGTATCACACCATTTAGAATTAATCATTTCCATTCTGAGTTACCCTCTGTTGGGATCCTCACCAATGGGCTATTTTGCAATTCTATCTCTAGAAAAAATAAGCTAGAGGAAACACAAGAAGAGTAACAAGAAACTGGTTTGTACTTACATGGTCAGTTTAGGATAATTTCTGTGCTATTTATTAGCTCTTGGATGCTGACCAGTCATTAACCTTATGTGCTCTTCCAGGGTTCCTTCAACACTCTGTTGATGGAAGCCAAGGGACCTTTCTGGCCATTTATCATGTATTGATGTTTCTTTCATCTGTGAACATATGGGTTCGGTTACTCTCATTAGAAGGGCAAAATGACAAGGCTTAAACTATTCCATTCCCATAAGATGATTTATTACAAAGAAATAAACAAATACAAAATATTCTTTGGTCTTTATACTTTTTATCAAAAGAATTTCTTTTGCCCACTGTTCTGTAATATGCATGTTAAAGAACAGAAGTTCTGTTTTTCAGCACTCCAGATGGAAAAGGGAAAATTATGATTTCTTCACTGACAATCATTTTGGATACAAAAAAGGAGGCAGTTCAATCTAAGGGCAAGAAACATTGATGAGTTTTTATCCATGAAACTGGACTGATGGACAATACTGTCTGCCACTTTTAAGACAGAGAAGTCTAAGGATTTGCTGAGACTTTGAAATGATTCAGAGATAGAGCCTTCACCACTAAAGAACTGAGAAATTAGTATAGGTAATATTTCTTGAAAAATATTATGTTTAGTAAAATTGAAAAACTTTGTAGACTATTTTCTTTGATTGATGCCATCCCATTAAAATTCTATACATTTAAATTATTGGCATAGAATTAATCTATTAAATAATTTGTGGCCTGGAAAGAAGATAAACATTTATCTGGATTTTGGTAAAAATTTCCCTAAAACTAGAAACCTATAAATGTGATAAAAATATTAACTGAAAAATTACTTTAAAATACTTAATACATTATACTCTAAATTCTTCCGTAAGTTCTAATGTTATACATGAACAAAATTACCATTAAAAATCCTACAAGTTGCCCCAAGTAGACATAATTTGTGTGTACGATTCTGGGTCTTAACATATATTTGTAAATATATGCATGAATTAATTATATATATATTACATTTTACATTCTTAACAGCTATGTGAGCCCATTGTTACTATGTCCATTTATACCTATTTTATATAGGATAAATAACTGGAACAAGTAGTAAGTTTCAGAACTAGCATTTATCTTTGGCTCTGTGCTACTCTAGAATCCATATTCCTTAATGTATCAATATTGGTTCACCAGTTTTAACACATGTACCACACTAATGCAAGGCATTAATAATAGGAAACCTGTGGGAGAAGGAGAGACATAATAATGGGGACTGTATACTTTCTGATAATTTTTCTGCAAACCTTAAACTTCCCTAAACAATAGCCTATTGATTTTAAAAAAATGCTAAAAATATCCTCACTTTTTTATTTCACATGTAGCAAAATAAGTGCAGCTTATTTGATTCAAAACATGTAGGTCAAAATTCCAACAGTGAATAAAACATGTCTTTGATATGTTTTGAACAGACTGTATATAATTCAAAGGGAAAATTAAGACTTTGCTTCAAAGAACAACCCAACACAAAGAAAAGTATAAGAACCTCACTGAGTAATAGAAAGCATGGAGGAAAAATATAGCTATCATATACCTAGAAGTAAAAGTATTTCCTTTGTTTAAATAAAATAATCTAGAAACTCCTACTCTAGTATTGATTGAGCAGCCCTAAAATGCTTAGTGCAGGTCTTCTCAAAGTATAATCCCAAAACCAGTCCAGCAACATCATCTGGGAAATTCTTAGAATTACCAATAGTCTGCCCCCTCCCCAAACCTACTGAATCAAAAATTCCGGAGAACAGGGTTTAACAATCTGTTTTCACAAACCCTGCAGGTGATTTTGATGCACCAAGTTTAAGAACTTTTGGCTTGGGGCACCTGGGTGGCTCAGTCGTTAAGCGTCTGCCTTCGGCTCAGGTCATGATCCCAGGATTCTGGGATCGAGCCCCGCATCAGGCTCCCTGCTTGGTGGGAAGCCTGCTTCTCCCTCTCTCACTCCCCCTGCTTGTGTTCCCTCTCTCGCTGTGTCTCTCTGTCAAATAAATAAATACAATATTTTTAAAAAAATGAACTTTTGGCTTAATATGTGTTTGATTTTACCCCCTAAAGGAATGTGAGTCCACATTTCATCACAGATTCTGCAACATCAGACAAGTTTCTCTCTAAACATCCACAGTGTGAACTCCAGGATCAAGATCTTGCCAGTAGACCTTGGAGCACAACACAAGGAATAAATAATATTACACACGTAACAGAGGCACTGTGGGGTTCAGGTTAGATTATATGGGATTTTTAAAAAGCACGTAAAATTTAAAGACATCTGAAAACAACCTATAATGACAATTCTGTAATTCAGCTACTGCCCAATATTAACCAACCCCATCCAATCTCACTTTGATACTTGCTCTTCTTGTTACTGTACGTGGCAACGGGAGCAGGCCAATCACTTCCCTTATTTTTCAGGCACACTTCAGACGCTAGACTGTCTTCTAGAAAGGTTTATATGTATGTGTTTAGGGCAAAGGAAGAACAGAGGGAGATCATTAAAAGAATGTGAATAAATTATTTTTTGTTAATATGAATTACATATTTACATGTGCTCTTTCTTCTGGATTCCTAAAAAAGTCCAGACTAGAGCATTACTCTACTGTTTTAGGCTTCATTAGGATTCCTGAATTTTGACAGACATTACTTTTTTAAGAGATTTTTATTTATTTATTTGGCACAGAGAGAGATCACAAGTAGGCAGAGAGGCAGGCAGAGAGAAAGGGGGAAGCAGGCTCCTTGCTGAGCAGAGAGCCCCATGCAGGGCTGGATCCCAGGACCCTGAGATCATGACCTGAGCCAAAGGCAGAGGCTTAACCCACTGAGCCACCCAGGCGCCCCTACTTTTTTTTAGATATTACTTGTTTTTTACTTAAGTTTTGAATAATGAGAGTGCTGTTATGTTTTCTACATTTGTCATGAAAAAGAATAAAACACCCATCAACTCTATTTGCATATATCAATTTTCTTATTAAGTTGTTCAAACTATTCACATCCTCAACAGCTACCTTGGGATTATAAATAAATGCATGTGTTTGTAAATACATACAAAGACCATACTAAGCAATTCCACAACATAGATGAAGAATGTCATTGAGGATGCAAAATTACATTGCATTTTAGCCAAATTTTTAATATAAAAAAAGCAAACATCCTTTCAATTTGCTATCATTTTGGGGAGTAGTAAGTTATTGAGGGGATAAAAAGTAAAATTATCTTTTACTCTTTCTAAAAATGAGAAGAAGAAGAAAAATAAGCTAAAAAAAAAAAAAAAGGAGATCGGTGTTCTACAATAGTACAGATGATGCCAGTGTTGATTTTGATAAATCAGAGTGGTACCATTTCCTTGGAATGATTGTAGCAGAAAAGGATAACTAAAATGTGATCCTATGGATATAGAGCAAAGAGAAACCAAAGAACAGACTTAAATTAGATATTTCAAAAATTCACCAAATCCTCCAAAGGTTAAAGAGAAAGCTGAGCCAAGTACAAGTTAAAGTCGAAAGTTATAAAGGTATCATACTCTGGTAGAGATATTTTTATGCTTCATAGCCTGTCCCTATAATTGCACCTTCACTGGTTTTTAAGGGGAAGGAATCTGACTATTTTGTATTCATAAGTGCTACCTCCCAAGCGAAGATTCTCATAAATCAGCTGTAGAAACTGAGGAGAGAGTTGAACTTCTGTGGATCTCAGTTTCCAGGTCTACGAAATAGGAAAAGGATTAAATAGAGAATACGGAAACTCTTTTATAACATTATCATATGATTCAATGGCATATTTTGCACTGTGGTAAAATAGCTGACAGCAGGAGAGAGCAGATGCTATGATGTCAACATCTAGGTTAAAATTCTGACTCTTTTTCTTACCAGCTATATAAATTTGGGCAAATTACTTAACTTCTATTCACTAAGCCAGAGCTTCTCCATTTGTGAATGGAAATAATACCACCTTTATAGCAGACTGTTGGGAGGAACAGAGATAATGCAGAGGGAGTACCTAAAGCTGTGACTGGTACATAGTAGGCATTCAGAATAGGGGGTTATGATGATGATGATGATGGCAGTGTAGGTGATTTTTCTAAGAAAAAGAGAATAGGAAAAAAGATATAAAAGAAGTTGACTAATTTTTATTTGTAATATCATACTGAAGTTCAGTATAATCTATGTCTTCACTGTCTGATACCTTTTAGTTTGTTTTTGCTGCTGCTGATGTCAATCCTATTTTCTAATAACAAATTATTTTTTTAAAAAGATTTATTTATTTGAGAGAGAGCATGTGCATGTGGGGGGAGGGCAGAGGGAGAGAATCTTCACACAGACTCATTGCTGAGCCTAGAGGCCAACATGGGGCTTAATCTCATGACCCACAAGATCATGACCTAAGCCAAAACCCAAAGTCTGAAGCTTAACTGACTGAGCCACCCAGGCGCCCCCCACCAAATATCAAATTTTTTAAAGATTTTTATTTTATTATTTGACACAGAGAGAGATCACAAGCAGACAGAGCAGCAGGCAGAGAGAGAGGGGGAAGCAGGATCCTTGCTGAGCAGAGAGCCTGATGTGGGGCTTGATCCAAGGACCCTGAGATCATGACCTGAGCCAAAGGCAGAGGCTTAACCCACTGACACCCAGGTGCCCCCCCGAATATCAATTTAAAGTCATGAGATCGGAAATAATTTGGTCATTTCCAATTTTTCTTTTCAAACAAATTCAAAGAATGAAGTGTCATGGAACAAAAAGCTCACCACTTTTAGGACAGCCATAATAATAGAATGCTTGGGCCTGGGCTTGAGTTTTGTGTAAAGATTTTAAGTGCTAAGTCATCTATTTTTCATATTGTACTTCATTTTCTAGCAGACTGTGGCAAGTACATAAATTAGAAGAGTTCTTCACATCCTGATTTCAAATTTGAAAGAAGAAACCCTCCTTACAATGTAATTTTTTAAGTTATTATGTTTGTGATTTATTCTATTATTCTGAACTAATATTTGTGTATTAGAGCTTTAAAGTGAACAGAAAAACTACAATTATATTAACTATGACATGAAATACCTGGCTTTAGAGATATGGGTATATTTTCTGGATATATGTACAGATAATTAAATATTCATAAATGGGGAACAAATATTAGCAAATTCATTAATTAGTCATGCTTACACTTCTGTCATTTGAAATAATGTGTTTGTTTGAACTAAGGTCTCCTATTTATTAGAGTCATTAATGACTGTCTGTAAGTTATGGTGCTCTAACATTTCAATTTTTGAGAAATGCAGTTTTACATTTCTTAGCAGGGGGACTCGTCTCATTCTTTATTTTTATAGAATGAAAACCAAACACAGTATGAAACTCCCCAGGCCTGTTTCAACCCTTTTCCTCTGTCTTACTCAATACACAGATCCTTCTGCCTTTAAAAAAAACTCTCATAACACTTACTTCATTGTATTATAATATCTGTTAACATTCTGTCTTCTTCAGTGAATCTCATAAGTATTATGATTCATTGTTGAATGAGTTTAAACACTCATTTATCCACAAATATTTTTTAAAAATTTAAAATTATTATAACAAATAAAAATATTTTGGGTCTCTAACATATATGCGATTATTATTTTACATTTATTCATATGGCACATGTTATTTTGGATTATATATTTAAGCATGTATAAAAATAAAGACTATGACAGGAAATGAGAATATTTCTAAAAGCCAATAAAAATCTTAAAAACTCAGTTTTATTTTAAGAACACAAAAATAAAAATATATACTCATGCTTATATATTATCTAAGTCATAATGTCTTATATATATATATATGACATTATAAGTTATTGATTCTAAATATATTATTTTTAAAGATATACTATAAAATATCAACAAAATTAGGGACGCCTGGGTGGCTCAGTTGGTTAAGCGGCTGCCTTCGGCTCAGGTCATGATCCCGGCGTCCTGGGATCGAGTCCCACATCGGGCTCCTTGCTCGTCAGGGAGCCTGCTTCTCCCTCTGCCTCTGCCTGCCATTCTGTCTGCCTGTGCTCGCTCTCTCTCCCTCTCTCTCTCTGACAAATAAATAAATAAAATCTTAAAAAAAAAAAAAAATCAACAAAATTAAATCTTATAAAATAACTTAGTCACTGAAATATTTTTTTTATTTTCAATATGCTGTACAACTATTTTTAAAGCATTGTATGATCTACTTCAGAAACAAGTTATACTAAGAATATTTCTAAATTTTCATAATGAACTAGGGCAGCATTTTAAAGAGTGTTCCAGAAAATACCAGTCTCTCCAAATGTTCTTTTTTCAAAAAATGAGTTCATGATATAGAGATAAAAAATAAGCATACGAAAGGATGTTTCACATCATATGTCATTAGGGAATTGCAAATTAAAACAACAATATACCCCTACACACTCATTAGAATGGATAACATCCCCAAACTGACAATTCCAATCGCTGGCAAATATGCAGAACAACAGAGATTCTCTTTCATGCTGGGAGGAATGTAAAATGGCACAGCGACTTTGAAAAATCATTTGTCAATTTCATGTTAAAATACAGTCTTTCTTGGGGTGGCTGGATGGCTCAGTTGGTTAAGCATTTGCCTTAGGCTCAGGTCATGATCTCCTGGTCCTGAGATCTAGCCCAGAATCAAGCTTCCTTCTCAGCAGGGATTCTACTTCTCTCTCTCTCTCTTTCCTTTCCCACTGCTCATTCTTTCTCTCTCTCAAATAAATACATAAAAATCTTTTTAAAAAATACAGTCTTACCATACAATCCAGCAGACACACTAATAAGTATTTACCCAACTGAACTGAAATTGTATGACTCCATAAAAACCTACATGTTGGTTATAATGACTTTCTGTATAATCACTAAAAACTAGAAGCAGCCAAGATGTCCTTTGATAGGTGAATAAACTGTGGTACATCTGTACAGTGGAAGATTGTTCAAAAGTAAAGTAATGAGCTCTCAAGCTTTGAAAAGACATGGATAAACCTTAAATATACACTGCTATGTGGAAAAAAAAACAATCTTAAAATCCTACCAACTATGTAATGCTAATACAACATTCTGGAAAAGACAAAACCAGAAATAATAATCAGATCAATGACTGTCAGGGCTCAGGAAGGGGAAGGAACAGAGAACTGACTAAGTGATGCCCAGAGGATTTTTTAGAGCAGTGAAACTATTCTGGAGGATACTCTAGTGGTGAACACAAGATGTTCAGCATTTGTCCAAGCCCAGAGAACTTTACAGCACAGAGTAAACCTACGGTATGTACATTTTTTATAAAGTCATTTAGGAGGTTGCAGATCTCAAGATGGAACACAAAACATGACAAGAGAATCTAAAAATATTGCAAATATATGAACCAATCTCTCTTAAAGGGGTAGGGACTGACCTAAGTAACACTGAAAATAAGTTGAGTCTGCATGACTAAAGATAGGAGGAACTTATCTCTCCACAGTGGAATAAGTTAATTCTGATACTGCTATATTTGAGTACCAGAACTCAATAATTGAGCAAATGAATGGCAAATAGGGATCCAGGTTTATCATGTTAGAGTGGAGGCTGATAGTTACAGAGGCCAAAATTGTGCATGTGGTAATGGATTAGGGTAAGAAACATCAGTATGAATACATCTGTTTACAATAGATATACATGATTACATATATAATATAGTGTGTGTGTGTGTGTGTGTGTGTGTGCATGTATCTTCATGCTCTGTCAACTGTACCACAGCAGCAACAAGCACACCCAATGCTCTGATCTTGATTTTAATAGCATTCTCCAATAAAAGGAATAGGAGACACTGGGCCCAGGGAATATGGGAACACTGTATTATGTTTATAATAGGTTTACAAATCTAAAAATTTTCTAAAATTAAAAATTTAATAAAGCAATCAATGTAATAAAAGCAAAACAACCAAAAAATATTCAAATGTTGAAGTCTGAGAAACCTAGCATATTAACAACCACCTCTAGAGAATCAACATGCACATTGGCACCTTAAAAGTCCTAAAAATTTCCATGGACTAGATGACTTTCTAACATCAAATCCAACAACTTTATTTTCTTATTATTAACTTTTAAATTTCTGTAGATTCAATATTCCAAGGCATACATTCTATGAAATAATCAGTGAGGGCTTTCATTAGGCCCAGAATTGAGATTTGAATTTAAGGAATACTAGTCCATATACACTTTCTCCCTCACTCTAAACACCAAACACAATAAATATTTGATTTTATTTGGGTATAGAAACTATTTGAGTAGAGACTACCTCATAATTTATCAATGCAATACACAAGACCGTAATACACAAGAGTGCTTAGTAAACTTCAACTGGGTGGGGACAATGAGGGCAAAAACAGAAAACAAATTGCAACATGAAGTGGGTTGTTTATATTCTCTATGCCCAAGAGGGAAGCAATTATCAAACTGAGAGTCAGACGCACATGATGAGTCAGAGTAAGCAATAAGACTGAGGGCGAGAGGGGGGTAGATCAGTTTCCAGTTACCGGGCAGTTTTCAGTAAACTCTGGGGAGGAAAGTAATAGGTCAAATCTAAGAGTGATCACTGACATAGCTCAGAACCCCAATGACATTGCTAAGACCTCCTACAAGAGGCCATAGTCAAGGGTGTTTCCTTTACCTTTGAGAAGAGAGATGAGCAGCAGTGTCTGGGGAAAAGGGAAGGCAATGGGAAGTAAAAAGCCAGTGGCCCGTGGTGCAGGAGTCCACAGAGTACACATGGTGGCAGAAACCGTGGCTGAGATGAGGGATCAGGCTGTGGTCTCTGGAGGAGCAGCCCTGTGAGCAGCAGGCTAAGATGAGCATGAGAAGTGGTCCGTTACAGAACATGGTGCTATGGAACTGAAGGGGAGCAGCAAATGGGGACTCAGAGGGGAGCAGACCAGTCATTTGAGCAGTGAGTGGCCTAAGAGGAACATTAAACCGGATGAGTCACCTCATGTAGAGTCCCCAGAGAGACCCTAAATGAAGGAAACCCATGAAAGTGGATGAGAAGGGCCTTGTCTATGCATGTCTATACACTTGTCTATGCATATGTGTATAGGGGGAGTAGGTATCCAGCTAGTAAAATCCAGACCTAGATGTCTATAAGCCAAAATCGTGAGCCCTGGGAACATTGGTTTTACAATGAAAAATTGATTTCCAGCTAAAAATTTAATTATTTTCTAAATTAAAAGGTGTCAATCATTTAGTTTACTTGACTCTTTATAAAACTTTTCAGTCTCTTCCTTTTATGTCAGTATGTCTATGTTTAGCAGTATTACCTTATGTTTCAAATTTTTAAGGAAGCTTATTAATTACTAATTCTTCTACATCGAAATGTTAATTACCAGGGCACCTGGGTGGCTCAGTCTGTTAAGTGGCTGCCTTCGGCTCAGGTCATGATCCCAGGGTCCTGGGATCAAGCATTGCATTGGGGTCCCTGCTCAGTGCAGAGCCTGCCTATCCCTCTCCCTCTGCCTGCCTCTCTGCCTACTTGTGGTCTCTCTCTGCCAGATGAATAAATAAATCTTTCAAATAAATAAATATGCATATGGATGGATGGATGGATGTTAATTCCCAAACAGCACTTGAGACTCTAAGTGTATTTCCAAACTTCCCACAAAACAAAGTAAAATACACCAGTTCTTAATACTACCAGGCCTTTTTACACTTGCTTCTGACTTTGTAAATATATTCCAGATGATGCTATCTTCCAGGTTCTAAAGCCAGGGGCATAGTATTACCATTAGTTAACTGTAAGCCCATTGATTATACAGACTGTATTTTGGTCTAGATATTTATATTTACATATGCATAACCAAGGGACTCAATTTCCAAGAAATTCATTTTAAATCATGGGATGTGGGCCTGGCTGAAGGGCAAGATACATATCAAGCCCAGTGGTTATACACTGAAGAACTTGAGATGGGAGGGATAGATTCCTATATTCTTTGGAGATAATGTTTTAACACAGGTGACAAAGTAGTAAATAGTTCTCACCTATATCATGACGAAATAATTTTTTTAATCACCTCTTTGGAAAAAAGTGTTCTGAAAAAGCGTATCTTCAAGTATTAACAGTATGACTTTGTAAAGTGATAACTTATAAAAATTGATTTGATAAGCACTATGAAGAAAATATTCCCTCAAATATCTCACCAACGGCTCACTGATGCTTGAAATTTACTCAGTGGGAAAATGCTATTTTATTGCACAATTAGCAAGAAAAACTCATATGCAAATCCCCTGTGTATAGATAAACTAAATATTCATATCCAACTAAATTCATATAATGTATAAAATGGTTGATAGATATTTCCTGGGATCAAGTCAGGTTAGAAGGCTAAACCCATTTCTAGTTTTCAAAAGATCAGCTTAACAAGGCAACGACTTTTTTCCTAGGCTCCAGCAACTGCTAAAACCCAAGAATAACTAGACTCTCTACTACGCTTATCCATGGTCACATTCTTGTGACGGTTTCCGGTTATTCTCTCTACTTTTCTATCATCAAGTGTTCTAGCAAAAACCTGCTCCCAGAACACGTGGTTCAGGAGCTCTGAGATTACACAAGATAGAGCTACACTGCCCATACTACACATACTCTTAGGACAAAAATCACACATCTTACCTCGATCACCAAAGTAGTAACTTCAGTTCTCTATTTTAGATAGTCCAAGCATAATTTCACTGTGAAAAATAAGAGAAAACATTATAAAGTAGCTTTGCAGAATTAACATTATAGAATGAAGAGAAATAATGTCTCTTGATATAATAGCCTCAGACACTATATTCCTGATTCAGTTTAACCTTCATCACAAATAGCTTGAGGAAATTACTATTATCCCAATATAGAAATGAGGAAATTGGGGCACCTGGGTGGCTAAGTGGGTTAAAGCCTCTGCCTTCAGCTCTGGTCATGATCTCAGGGTCCTGTGATCAAGCCCCACATCGGGGTTCTCTGCTCAGCAGGGAGCCTGCTTCCTCCTCTCTTTCCGCCTGCCTCTCTGCCTACTTGTGATCTCTCTCTGTCTACTTGTGATCTCTCTCTGTCAAATAAATAAATAAAATCTTAAAAAAAAAAAAAAAGAAATGAGGAAATTGAGGCCCAGGTAAGTTTTCTTTTATAGCAAACCTAGTCTCTGGCTACCAGAGCCAAAGTATGACTCTGTGCGTGTGTATAAAATTGGTACCTGCTCATATCACTATATATGTCTATTTACCTCACGTGTGTGTGGTCACTTCATGTAAACAACATATACACTAGATATACACAGATATAGATTATAGATATATAGACATAGGCCCAGAGACAAACATTAGATAAGGTCCATTACTTAGTATTTTTAATGAATGCAAATATATATATATGTACATATATATACATCTAGTGATATCAATTTTATAATATACATTATACTGAACTACATTCAATAGACCTGAAATACTTTATAATATGTAAAAGTACTCTTTTATTTGATCTAGAGTATTTGTGTCATCTAATATGTTAACAGCTTTAAATTATCTAATTAAATCATATTATTAACTACTTATCAGTACACAAAATAATAACAGCAATTTCTTTTTTATTGTGTGAGCATTCTAGTGGAAATTTGTTTACATTTTGCAATATTTGGATAGGAAATAATGTCTCCTTGTGAATTATGAGTCTATGTTTTAAAGGAGAACATTATTTTAATTATAGAAACTGAAATGGAATATAAAGTCTAGCAGTGTAATTTTATTTTAATGATCTCAATTTAAAGAAATACAGCTATCATCTTCTTAAAGCTAGTAAGATTTCAATCAACTGTGCTTCCCAGTATAAAAGCATTCATCTAAAATTCTTGTTTCTTTCCCGGTAGACAAAGGAAAATTACTGGAGCAATGATAAGAGATCAAACCAAATAACTTTTAGGGAGAATGAGCACCTACAGTCTCATTTGACCAACCCTTGAAATTTAGCCTTGTATGTGGTCACAAAATCAAGTAACTGCACAGTTTCAGTGAGAGCCTAAACCTCTCCCAACCAGTGGTAAGGTTCTGTCCCAGGTGTCACAGTGCCTAAAATTATACCATTAGGGATGCATTCTTTTGAAAGCAGAAAAATTCTCTTATACAAATAACAGGTGCTCCTAAAATTTATGTATTTCCTGAATATGTGTATTTCCTGGATACACTATACTATCACCAACAGTTTGCCATAAATTAACATATTATTTTGCTCTCTTAGACACATGACTTGGAGCAACATGAAGCTGCCTAGAGTCCAGACAGAAAAGTGGAAATGGGAGGGAAAGAGAAGATATGTGTTAGATAAATTCTTTTCATCGCATGTGACAAAAATCAAAATAGAAGTAATCTGAGCAAAAAGTGAAAGGAATTATAAGGTAATGGAGTATCTCACAGACCATCGGGAGAACAGCATAATTAAGGCTTGGGAAGAACTCAGACAAGGGATTCAGTGACAACACTATTTTGCCATCTTCCACCTCTGCTATACTCCAGCTATGCGCTTTATTATTCTCTCTTCGAAGACCTGTCATGCAGTCCACATGGCAGAAAAGCTAACAGCGGAGAACACGTAGTGCTATATCTTACATAAACAGCTTATACAACTTCAGCATCCAGAAAGACTCCATGACCCTGCCTCTGTCCCAAGGCCTAACTGTTGGGGGAGAATTAGGCTTCCTCTTGAAAGTGGAGTCCAACTTCAGTCAGCTAGTTGCTCACGTACTTAGTTCCAGTGCAAAAGTAATATATTCTTCCAGTAATGGAGATTACAGAATCTCAGAAAATTAAAGTTAGAAGGTTTATGTAAGATCCTCTAATCCAATCTCAGCACTAAAAAGAAATGAGCTATCAAGACATAAAAATATATGGAGGAATCTTAATGCATATTATGAAGTGAAAAAAGCCAATCTTAAAAGGCTATATATTACATGACTCCAACTATATGACATTATGAAAAAGACAAAACTATGGAGAGGGTAAAATCAGTGGTTGCCGAGGTCAGGGAGAGGGGAAAGATGAATAAGTAGACCACAGAGGATTTTTACGGCAATGATGATATTCTGTATGATACCATAATGACAGACACATATCATTATATATTTGCCTCATAGAATATGCAACACCAAAAGTGAATCCTAATGAAAACTACAGACTATGAGTAGTTATATGTTGATCAATTGTACCAAATGTATCATCCTGGTGGGGGATATTGATAATGGGGGAAGTTATACATGTGTGGATGCAACAGATATATGAGAACTCTGTAGCTTACATATGATATTTCTGTGAAAGTAAAAGTGCTCTAAATCTTAAAATTTAAAATCTTAAAATACATGTATAAAAAATGATAAATTCTACTTTAAGGAAAAGTATATTTACATTCCTACCAAGAATTATCAGACTGTGTATTTGTCTATATACTTCACAACATGGACTAAAATCATGATTTCTATTTTAGTTTTTTTAAGTTTTATTTATTTATTTGACAGAGAGAGAGAGAGAGAGAGAGAGAGAGAGAACATATGCAGAGGGAATGGGAGAAGGAGAAGGAGGCTCCCCGCTGAGCAGGAAGCCCAACTCGGGGCTCGATTCTAGGACTTGGGGATCATGACCTGAGCCAAAGGCAGATGCTTAATGACTGAGCCACCCAGGCACCCCTCATTATTTCTATTTTAGGCAAGAAAACATGGCATTTCATTTTGAATTTGTATTTATTCAAATAGAAGTTAGATGGAAAATTCCTTATTACTGGGTGGTGCCCCTAAGACCATCCTTAGTTTCAGTGATTTGCTGGAAGGACTCACAAGAATTCAGAAAAGCTGTTATACTTATGATTATGGTTTGTCAGAGAGAACGCAAACAGTTCAAAATCAGCAAAGGTAAAAGGTACACAGAGAAGAGTCCAAGAGAAATTGGGCACAAGTTTCCGGGCATCCTCTCCTAGAGGAATTATATGGACAGCACTTAATTCTATTATCAATGACATGCAACCTAAAGAGCATTACAGCCCAGGAAAGCTCATGGGAGTCTTGATCTCCAGCATTTTCAGTGGGGCGAGGGGTTTAAACATGTAGGCATGGAGCACTGACTTTTCGACTTTAGCTCCTCCAAAGCCCAAATTGATAAAGTGGCCCAAGGTCTCCTCATAAATCACATTGTTAGCACCAACTATCTGAAGTGGTCCAAAGATCCCAGGATTACAAATATACCCTAATCATACATATTCCAAAAGTTTAGAGATCCTCTGTTAGGAGCTGACCATGGGCGAGTCCTTTCTTTGGAATATGCAGAGCCACATAGCCTTGATTTACTGAGTCACCTGTACTGCGCAGACCACCCTCTTCCGTCCTTGGCCTGCACAGATGGAAAATTTTTATGTAGTTCAATCTTAATACTTAATACTTAATACTGAAACATCTAGAACTCACCGAAATCCTTCTTATCTAGCATTTTCTTTGGCATTAACTAGCAAGTTAATACTAAATGTAGACAGAACAAAAATTTAAGTTATCTCCATTAGTAGTTATAGTTGGGAGGAAACTGAACCCAAAATTTCTAGCGATAAACCTATGCTCTTTGCCTGCCTAAAAGTTGCCTATATTCATGAGCTTTGGCCATATTTGTCCTTGAAAAATGGCTCTCCAGCTGGCATAGATCCATAGCTTTGATCTCCCAACACAGAACTGTGCCAAAAGCTGTGCAGTGGGAAGACTGTAGATAGTCAGGTCCAACAGGGACTTTGCTCTGCCCAGCAAGCACCTGGGTTACCCTACACCCTGAGGAAATACCAGTGCCCAGACCCATTACAGTCACTCTGTAGCAGGAAAACCAGATCAATGACACTCACCATAGGGACTCCTAGACTGGGCAGGTCCAGATTGTTCTCTGTGCAAAAGTACCTCAACAAAGGGAAAAGACAGATTGAATTCTAGCCTAAACCCTGTTTGCTAAACCTTGAATGCTGGCACATGAGGCAGCTATCTGTTTGGAAGAAGAGTCACCTTTTTCTCAAAAAAGTACCATGGGGACTAATGATGACTCCTAGTGGAGAAAGGCACCCTCTTAAGTCTCTTCAAGTTAGCCAGATGAGTAGAAGACAATCTTCCTCTTTTTCATAGCATCCTTATTGAAGAGGTGAGAGGTGGGAGCTAAACTTTGCTTGGATTTTAGAAACAAACTTGTATTAAATTTGTGCTAAAAGCAGTAATAGAATTCTAAGTTTTTTCCTCAAACTTTCCATTTTGTGCAACAACACTCTGAAGTTTCTACTCATACTCTAATACCCATGGGTCCATTAATCTAATAAAGAGTGAAAAAGTTGTCAGAATCCTGATGAAACATCACACATAATGCCAAATTAACAAGACTCTTAATGTTACCTTAGAGCAATCATCTTGCATGGCAAAACCTTTATAATCTATTTTAATATAGAGAAATTTCTTGATGGAGTCCTGTTAATGTGGGTTGAAATATTAGTGATGTCCAAATGTATCAACAACTTTGTTAGTTCTTTTTGGTGTTTTTCAAAGTGGTAATTATACTGACATTGGAACATAATTTTTAAAGACATGATACAACTTCATGACCATGTTGATCTTTGTCCATTAACATTCATTTTATTTTTTCCTGTCAATGGCTTAGTTCCACGAGGACCATGTTTCGCATTTCATTCTGTTTGCTTCCAGGAAAGTTCAACTGTTTCAAAACACTTATCCTTCCAAAAATATTTTTCAAAGTACAATTATTTTATAGCTACTTTAATTTTCATAAATTTATGATATATGATTTTCAAATAGATGCTATAAAGCATTTCCTGCATTATCTTATGTTTTGAATAATTTTAACAGCATATGGATTTTTTTAATATTTAAAATTGAATTTGCCTATGTCCTCATTGAATAATTATCATTAAAAAACTCCATAACTATCTAACACACTTTTAATAATTTATTACCTACTGGGAATTATTTGAAGTGACTTACAATGTTGAGATAATGCCAAGTAGAATAATCAGGATAAATACACAGAAGCAGATAATGCTAAAACTGTGCCAAGGTCTGTGCTTAGTGATTTCCATTTCTTTTCTCTTTTAATTCTCACAACTATATTATACATCAAGCATTAGTCTTCCCATTTTAGAAAATGGAAACCATGGCTCAAGTACTGTAAGTGATGTACTTAGGATCATATGACCAGAACATTCTAAAAGCAAGGCCCCCATATAGGTCACTTTAGTTCTAATCTTTGCCCCTGGAAAAAGCATTAGGCCACCTCAGGAAAAAAAAAAAAATCTAAAAATGTGTTTCTAATTTCTTTACATAAAATACAGCATTTGTGTTTTCTTTTGGAGTCATTGGAAATGTTTAAATACATCTATATACCTAATACAAGATGAAAATTAACATTTCTCAAGCCATCTACAGCACAATGATCTGAGAGTGGTGTTTAAAGTGCAAGCACTGGGGTGCCTGGGTGGCTCAGTGGGTTAAGCCTCTGCCTTCGGCTCGGGTCATGGTCCCAGGGTTCTAGGATCAAGCCCCACATCAGGCTCTCTGCTCAGCCTGCCTCTCTGCCTACTTGTGATCTCTGTCTGTCAAATGAATAAATAAAATCTAAAAAAAAAAATTAAAATTAAAAAAATGCAGGCACTGAGAGGCTCTACTCCAGAGGTACTAAATCTCTTTCTCTATTTCTTAGGTGGGGGTGGAGTGGGGAAGAGGAGGGGTGGAGTGTATATACTTCCAAAAATGTTTCTCCACATGACTGTTGAGTGTCAAATTTTGAAACACACTGTAAATGACAGTCTAACAGCCTGAAAGAAGTACCATTGTCATGTGTCTTTTCTATAAAATTCAACAAGACCCATGTGCTGTAACACAGTTTTGTCAAGCTCTTTATCTCAATGTTGGTATATTCCAATCCCTTATCAGACTTTATCATGTTATCAAAAATTTGGGGGCGCCTGGGTGGCTCAGTGGGTTAAGCCTCTGCCTTCAGCTCAGGTCATGATCTCAGGGTCCTGGGATCGAGCCCCGCATCAGGCTCTCTGCACAGCGGGGAGCCTGCTTCCCCTTCTCTCTCTGCCTGCTTCTCTGCCTACTTGTGATCTCTCTCTCTCTCTCTCTGTTGAATAAATCAATAAAATCTTAAAAAAAAAAAAATTTGGCTTTGATTTTATGATGATTTGTCTGCTTCTTGCTATTATGAGTGTAATGTCTATTCCTCTTTTTATTTTTCTCCTTCTAGTCTTCCCTTCTTCTTCTTTTCTCCTTTTTAATGTTAGTGAACAAACAGGTCAGCTAAAATTCTTCCTCCAGTATATTTATGCTGATCTCTGAAATATTCATTTATTTCTTCTCTCTTTTCCTCTGAAATGAGTGCAATGAGTGCCAGTCACAAATGATTTTTTCTCATTTAGCTACTGATTTAGTCTAGAATGGATTTTATGTCACAGAACCATAATCATCATCCTTATTATTGTGATTATTGACCCTACTTAAAAAATAAGTAAACACTAATAATGCACACTGCCACTAACATAATATTTCATTATTATTGCCTTTAGGATTAGTATTAATAATTAAATATCATGGGCTAAAGTAAGAGACAATATTTTTAACTATGTATTTTCACATACACACACACACACACACACTGCAAAACTGACATTCACAATGTTCTAACTGGAACATTTTATAGAATCCAAATCAGATTTCTGTTGCATCCCTGAGTATGCAAAAAAAAAAAAAAAAAAATCCACCAAGCACCCACCCTCAGCACTTTCCCTCTATGAGAATAAGCCTCATGCCCCACCTGCTATTTTAATACCGGTGGGAGAGCACAATCTAATCAGACTCAGGCAGCTTCAGCGGAGTTATCCAAGCTGAGGGCATAACATTAAATCATAATTCAGCAAAGGCATATCTGTGGGGGGCAGAGATAACACAGTCCCTTTACTTTGCTTTGTGATGATCCAACTTGATATGATGATAGAATTTGAATCTAGGAAAATGAAAAGGCAGTGTGTCCTTTCCCCTAGCTCTCAAATATCAGCTTCTTTATGTAATCCATTGATAAATGTTAGGTCACTTCAAATTCTGATTTAATTTTTCAAGTCTTTATAGTACAGTATTGATATCTTCTGAAATAATGTGCACAGATATTAAATAACAGTGCAGATTCTAGGTATATGGAGATAGTAGTCATTCTGTTTGAGAATAAGCATGACACCTTGCGGTCAATTCAACTTAGTGAAGTTAATGACAAAGTAATTAGAGAGTCACAAACTCACAAATTCCACAAGGAAAATGTGTTAGTAGGTATTTCTGAGTCTTTACGCTTGATTTCTTTCCTTGACACATTCCCATATATTTGATCTGCCCTGTAACCAAAAGTATTCTCAGCACCAAAATAATGCTCCTATCTGTCACTTTGGACTTTTAATTTTGTAACTACATGTCACTAACGCATAAAAGTATTTCCTCCTGTGGAAATTCCACCCCTCCCCAGGAAGAAACATCTTGAATACCAAGGGAATCCAGAACAAGAATTCAGGATACTGGAATTCAAAGTCTTATTATCCCAACTATCTCTGGGATTCAGGAATATTTTTCTCTGTCCCTCCTACCTGAAATCTTCCTTTCATTGACATGGCTCTCTTAGCATCCTCTCTGCATGTGACAGTTGCCCCAGCTCTCAACCTGGCATCAGGATGTCTCAGATCATCTCAACTATGATCTAACCTCATTTATCTTTCTTATGTTACCATCTACTCTAAGTATAGTCTTTGTTCTCTGAAAAAGGTCTCATATCCCTCTTTTTGTTCCACATAACTGGTAGCTTTATGAAGCCTAAAGCTCTTCCAATCACCAAGGAAACTGTAGACTAGGTGGAGTAAATGAAAAATACTCTAAAACATGAAGGCCTAAAATTCCTGTAGTTCAAACTGTGAATCAAATACACAGACACACACAAAACAAAAAAAACAAACAAAAAAAAAAAAAAAAAGGAAGGAAGGAAAGAAAGAAAAGAGAAGAAGAAAAGAAAAGAGAAGAGAAAAGAAAGCAACTTAGAGATCTCTGTTTTTATGGTAATGGAGTTCAGAGAGAATTGATGACAAACTGTTAACATCTTTCAATAATTTAAAAAATAGGAAGATCCTAGTAAATAAAGAAAAAAAGTTCTAGGTCATTTATGCTCATTATTTACTTGTAAAAACTCCAGCATACCCATGGAAATCTGTTTAGTTTTAAGACAAGTGGAAGGGGTATCAGAAAACTGTCTTCACCTAGGCTCAAAGCAAAGAAAATTAAGGAACATTTTCACAAAAAGTATACACAAGTTTCTTTAGTCTTTGGATTTTTCATTTCTATTATTTGTGTGATTAATGAATACCCACTTTGTTTTTTAAGTGCCACAAGAGGTGAATAACCCTCTAGGCACAGGATCCTTTGCCCTAAAATTTATCTTGAAATAAGCTAGACACCAATTCAGCTCAAGTGTGTAAAAGCAAATTCACAGAACTGTTTGGTCTTGGTTTCTAAAGAGCTCAGATCAAAGTTTTCTCCTCCCACTGTAAACCATGTGCTGTCAAGCCAAATAAATCAACTATGGCAGGTTCTATCTCTTTGCCTGTGAAAAAGGAATGATGGTCATTTCTTTTAATTTTATGGGAAAGCATAATATCTGTACATAATCAGCGACTCAGTAAATAGGGACTCTATTTAGAAACTGGATTTATCATCATTTAAGGCATCTCTTACAAATGTCTGGCTTGATTTTAAGTGGAGTATTATAAAAGAATTTTTTTTTAATTTTAAGTGACTATGCTTTATTATTCTTCATCTTGAGTAAGTTTCTAGAAAGACTTGAGAACCACTGATGATAATATTTGACAAGAAATTGCATTATGGTCATGTTATGGTTATGGTATGTTGGTTTTTAATTTACAGACATTATGTAAATTAAACTGTAATGTCTGCTCTTTTAAAGAATTCCAACGGGACACATAGATCTGAATATAAGGATATTATCACAATTGTTGCTACTGTTGTTTAGAGTTAAAAATTATTTTGGGGTTTTTTTTGCCTCCACAAATTAGAGAAACCCCAAGTATAGTGCTCAAGAGTGCAGATGCTGGAGACAGATGGCTATATTCAAACCCTAGCCCTCCCGCATATTTGCTGTGGGACATTGTGCCATTCATTGACATCTCTATTTCTCCATTTTGTATTTGTACCATGAGCAATAATAACAGTATATTCCTCAAAAGACTGATAGAATGATTCAATTTTACTAATATTTATAAAGTGCTCAAACCATGCCTGGAATATTGCCACAGAAATTTTAGGTATGTAAATTCAATATTATTACTGCATTTTATAGTCACTGATTATTTCAGTTAACCTTTCTTTTTTTAATATCCTCCACATGCTATCTTCTTGCATCTCTGATCTTCAATTTGGGATAATTTTCTTTCAGACTTTTAGATCTTTAGATAGAGCACATTAGGAGTAAACTGTTTTTGTTTGCTAAAAATGTCATTTGCCTTCCCTCTTTATATGCCATGCTTTTGCATACACAATTATATTTCATATTTCCTGAAAACATGAATGATATTATTCTCAGGTCAAAGCTTCAATTTTTGCTACTAAAAAGTTTGTCAATCTAGGGGCGCCTGCATGGCTCAGTGGGTTAAAGCCTCTGCTCTTTGGCTCAGGCCATGATCTCAGGGTCCTGGGATCCAGCCCTGCATGGGGCTCTCTGTTCAGCAGGGAGCCTGCTTCCCCTCTCTCTCTGCCTGCCTCTCTGCCTACTTGTGATCTCTGTCAAATAAATAAAATCTTAAAAAAAAAAAAAGTTTGTCAATCTAATTGCTATTCTTTGGATATCTTTTCTTTCTGTCTCTCACACACATATGTTTTCTTTTTCTTTTGTTGGTTCTTTTGTTGTTGTTTTTTTTTTTTTTTATATTTGAAGTTTCAATACCATATAGCTCATGTGGATTATGTTTCTTTACTCTGTTTGGAATCATTGAGTTCCCAAGGTCTAGGGATTGATGACTTTCTTTAATTTTAGAAAATCAACAGCCATTTTCTCTTCAAATCCTAAATCTTTCCAAGTCTTTTTATTTTCTCCCACTAGGAAGTTTGGTAGATCATCCCTTAATTTCATATTTTCTCTTTTTCCCTAGTCTGATGCATTATTCAGAATAATTGAAATCATTCTTTAATATTTATTTACTATTCCTTAATAATTTGAATATTCTTTATATATAGATAATCAGATTGCTATTTTTCTGTGTCACTATACACAATCTGCTACTCAATCTAATTTAGTTTCAAATTTTAATTATTTTTTTTTTAGTCCTAGAATTTCTATTCAATTATTTTGAAAATCTACTTCATCATTACTTACAGTCTTTTGTTTACTCATTACACTTCAATCTTCCTTTTTCATTTCTTCAAACAATGTCTATGCTACATCCTTAAATTATCTTATATCCTTGTCTAATAATTCCAAAATTTGCATCTATTTTCTATCATTTCTTCTGGTTTTTATTTTTTCCCTTTGGTGTAATCTGTATTTGTTTTACTATTGGTCCTTGGATCTTTGGCTATGAAAATTGTAAGAGACAAGCATTAAAGGTGAATTCTCCCAGACAAGACTTTTGTTTGCTTCAGCAGGTCATCCAGAGATATTTTCAACCCTCTTTATTCACTTCCAAAGTGAATAAAAAAAATTCTTCATTTAAATTTATTTTTAAAAATAAGTTCTCTCAGTGGGATTTTTTTAAACCCTATAGATAGTATGAATTCAGAATAGAAGTCTCTAGGTGGGCCAAGTTATGGTTTTAAATGATCATGAGTGATAATTTCACCTACTCAGTACTTTCTTGCCTTATAGCAAAATATAACTGATGAAGGCCACAGCTTTATGATACTTTCCCTTGGGGAAGTCCTGGGCTTTATTACCTCTTCTCCAAGCAGCCATCAGAGTGGATCTCAGGAATAGAAGGAGACCTCTAAGTACAGAAATAAAATCTCAGAAAGTGTAAGAAACCTTCAGGACAGAAGTAGGTTTGAAACTCAGCTTTCCTCATTTTCATTCACTTTACCTACTTCCCTGTCCAATGGTTCTCTGAAGATTCCCTACTACCAATTAGCTCAGCGATGTCTTTTTAAGTTTTACTCAATACTTACTTATTTTGGTTAGCAGAATCATTAAGGCTATCTAGTCAGTCATATTGAAAGATGTTAGCTAGTATTTCTTTATAATGAAAATGTGACTTGAAACTTTTTTTTATCCTCCTGATTTCTGGCTGACAACTGTGTCTGTCATACCCCAGAATATAGTCCTAAGAGTTAAAAGTGATGTTTGATTCTAGAGTATCCATTTAAATTGAGATAGCCAGGAAAGTCTCTAAAGAATTAAGATAGCTCTTTATTTTAGTGAAGATATGTATATATAGGGTATTTTCCCAGCTATTTCTCTCCATATTTCTACCTCCTTATCCCCATAAAATAAAAATCATAAAATTAAATCATAAAATTAAAATGCAACAGAAAGAATTCAGTGAAGTGCAAGTTACCACCATAGACTGAGGTAAAAAGGCTAGAGGTTGTGAGAATATATGCAAATAAGTAAAACTTTGGTATTATCTTGGAAGGCAGTTGGTGGTGATTTCACACACAAAAAAATCTAAGCTAAGAAAGCTTACCAGGCTGCCTCAGGGAGCCATAGACTCTAAATTAGGTGTTAAAAAAGAAGCCTTATTGCCTAAGAAGACTTAAATCAGTACACATTAGTTCAATCTGATGTGGGGCATGATTGAAAAACAGGCAGATGGGACCCTGTTCATAGCTCAGAACTCATTCTGTTTCCATCTGATTCCATTTGATGAGAGGATATGCTTTGGCTGCTGTAAACAACCTGTTTAGAATTATTTTCAACTTATTTGATAACTGGTCAGACTGAGTCTATATGAGATGTATCTTACACTAAGCTCCACGGTACAAAATGACACCCTGAGAAAAGGATCGACATTTTCCTTTCTTCACCAATTTGAGGCCTATCATCCATCACAAACATTCAAAACTCACCTCACTCAAGTAAGTTTTTATCTGATTTATTTTTAAACCTAGATCTCTTTTACATAAATGAAGTGTAACTATTTTTTAATTAATTTATCTATTTTAGAGAGAGAGACAGCGAGAGAAAGTGATGGGGAGAGGCAGTTGGAGAATCCTAAGTTGAGTATAGAACCCAGTGTAGGGCTTAATCTCAAAACCCTGAAATCATGACCTGAGCCAAACCAAGAGTGGGTTGCTTAAATGACTATGCCACCAGCGTACCCCAAAGTGTTAACTATTTTTTACGTATGCCTTCTCAGACAGTCCCTACACATCAGTGTCTTCCTTACTTTGATTTTAACTTCTCTTTGTAGAAAAAAATACTTTCAGTATCTTTTCTGTTAACTTATGATGTCTGGTATTGCAAATATATTCAGTAAATACCCAATAAACATTGTTGACCAACAGTACAAATGTAAATCAAAAAATCAAACCACATATTTTTTTTAATCTCAATGCCTAAATATCTACTAGAACAATTTGAAACTTTGAAAAGTGACATGAAGGTAGATAACTAAAATTTGAAAGTGTATTACCCAAAATATATTGCATTTTTCAAACAAATTTGACATTTTTCAATTGACATTCTGATTAAAATGAAAAGAGTTAAACTATAAGGATTACAAATTTTTAATCTATTTATTAAAAATCTATTAATAATCACATTACACAATTGTTTTCTTTTAACAAAATATTTTTCCAATTAAGTTGCTAAAATGATTTAATGAACCAATTTAAGTTGTATTTAACATAAGCAGTCTAAAGTGTGTTTAAACTAATGTTACTATTATTCATAGTGGGAAAAACAATACTTGGAAGTATTCCTAAGATTTATTATGTTATGTGTGGGAAATTATAAGTAGTCCTGGATCAAAGGGTATGAGAAATGGAGGGGGGAGATAAGGCGTGAGAGGTGGTCAGTTGATGGAGGGACATCTGTTCAAGCAGTGAGTGAACACTGAAGTGCTTTAGCAGCTTATGTTCACTGAAGACTTATTACATGTTAGGAATTTTAGTAGGATAAATGTGCAAGAGATATTGACCTAAAAGTTAAGAAGAAAAACTTTTTAAAAATGTATGTGGAATCTTTAAAAGTTAGGAAGGGAATTTTTTTAAAGATTTATCAACCATTTGAAGAATGATTTAAAAGGAATTGTAGGGTTGAGAGGGTAAGACTGACATCAGATAAAGTAACTAGACTATTGCAATCTTTTCATTTAAAAGATAAATTAAGTCTTTGGGAGCTTCTTACTATGGCTCAACAAGCTTTGCTTTGCTGCCCACCACTCTGTCTGGTCTACCTCTTCAGTCTTCAAAGCAGCATGACCAAGAACTGCGGGCACGGACAGAAAAGAAAATCCTGTAACAGAGTCAATAAATATTTACTAAGCCCCAAGCATGTTCGAAGGAAACTAGGGATGCTAGGGATGCGGTGCTCAGTCCGACCAAGTCCACACGCCTCACCAGCGTTGAGCTCCCATGAGAGAGAGAAGGAACACGGCCCGAGGTGACCTCTGAAAATGGTTCGCTATTCGCCTGACCCAGAAAACCCTACAAAATCACGCAAATCAAGAAGCAGAACTTCAGGGCTCGTGGTGGGATTGATCCGTACACGAGCTCTCCCTGCCACACCGAGAGGATCCTTACTGAAACAGAACAGATTGTCCCTAAACCAGAAGAGGAGGTTGCACAGAAGAAAATGATATCCCAGAAGAAACTGAAGCAACAAAAACTTATGGCCTTGGAGTAAATTATGCGCAGAATAAATGCAAATAAAAAGATAAAAAAAATAAAAACAAGATAAAAGTTAAAAAAAAATAAAAGATAAATTAAGTTGATAGCAGACAAAATTGGTAAGAACCTCAGATTTGAGAAGTATTCTAAAACTAGAATGGACAGGGCTTACTGACTGATCAAAGATGGGTGAAGAACATGGATTTCTTCATGCTCAGGACAGGGATTATTACATAATGACATAGGTTCTTTGATATATATTTTGACCTCTTACTGGTTAAAATATTTTCATTGTTAACCCTACTGAGGTTGGCAAAAATTTTAAGATGGCCTTTCCAATTCCCATTATCTGATGTACACACCCTCTATGTGATGGATTTTGTTCCCATGATTAGTCTTTTTTACATGCACAACTGAATTTAGTCACATGAACTCTCTAAATCTGAGTCTAGAAGTCAGAAATGAAGTAAGAGACTCAAAGTATGAAAGGGATTTGATGCAAGATAAATTCTATGTTGTTGGCTTTGAAATGGAGCCACATGGAAAGGAATGCAGGTGGCCTCTAGGAGCTGAAAGTAACTCTGGATGTCAGCCATGAAGAACTGAATCTCACAACCCCATGAGCTTGGCAAAAGGCTCTGAGCTACTGATGAGAACACATCTGGCTGATACCTCAATTTTAGCTTTCTGAGACACTGAGTTGAGAACTAGCCATATCAACCAAAACTTCTGACCTATAGAACTAAGAAAATGAATGTACTGTTTGAAACCACTAAAATGGTTGGAATTTGCTGCACAACAATTAAAAACCCATATTCAAAGTTAAAATACCCATATTAAAATAAAAAATAAGTCAAGATAGAATTGCCAAAATTGAAGGTCTATAGCAAAACTATGTAACCAGTATTGATGGGCTCCCTCTCCACTAGCTCAAATTTAGGTATAACCCATTGTCTACTCAAGTGAAGCCATTAACAGAATGTTCAGAAGAAAACACATACTTTCAAAAATCAAGTACAGGAATGAAATATATTCTGGGTATAAGCAGAAGTGCAGAATTTATAAAAATTAGCATAAAGTCTAGATTGTCATTATAGTTATTTTAAATTTTAAATTTTGCTAAGAGTAATAATATAACCATGTTTGTATACAAAGAATTTGGAAAATAAAGGAAAAAGTGCATGGAGCTAAATAATATTAGTTCAACAATAGTCTGTGACAGGATGTTGGTCATTTCTATCAGAGACATTTTTCTATCATAAGGTTTATATATTGTATCCACAAGACTTTATAGGCATTTTGTAATTAAGAATCATTACACACACAAACACCTACACACATGCACTCACACATACAAATTTAGAAATCCTTCTTAATTTTTAATATAATGATTTTTATCTTATTTCACTAGCTTCAAAATAATCATGTTGATGGTTACATCATATTTTATTGAGTGGGTGAATAATATTTTACTTAAATATATCTTTATTGATGGGTTTTAGTTTTTTTCCTAAATTTCACACTGTTAATAATGCTGATTTATATTACACTGAAAAATACTGTTTTTCTGCTTTGGGGTAAATTTCCTTAAAAATAGATACCCAGAAATGGAATACTACATCAAAATATCTGAACACTTATTTTTCAAAAGGGACTCACAAGTAATAATTTGTATTATTATTTCTACTAGAACAACATTGGGCACTAATATTTTTAGGGAATGAGTAAATGACTAGGAAATAATAATTGGCAAATATAGCACTCTGGAAATTCTAGCTACTAGAAGTGACGGAATAGCCTCTCCCAGACTGTCTCACCAATAATAATTCTAAACTTTGAAAAAGGGTGTTAGGAAGAGGAGGGCTGTTTACACCACTAGAGAGTCACCAAAAGAAGGTAGAAACTAATAGGAATTTGACTCTTTAAAAAATGGGAACTTTAAAATAAACAAGCAAATAACTTTTAAAAGAGGAACTGTAATAGGTAAGGTCAACATTTAAATAGATTTTTTTTTCCCCTGAGAATATTTCCTAGAACCATGTGAAAAAAAACACCATGAACTTGCTGGCTTGAGAAGTTAGAATCTGGAACTGACAACTACCAGAGCAGCTATATTTAAGGTTGCAATTCCCAATAAAAAGAAAGTCACAGAGAAAAGTGCACAATGTGCATAAAAGCTCTCCTCAAATCCTAACACTGAGATGTACATTTTATTGGGCAAGTCTCCAAGGAGCCCTGAAGGAAAACAAGAGCTGGAAGTCTAAAAATGCTTAGTAGAGATTTCAACAGCTGACCACTGCAAAGGAGACAAGGTTTATACATACTTTGATTCTTGCCAGCAGTATGAAAAGCTAGAAAGATTAATACCACATCCCAAAACTAAGAAATTAGTTTTGGGATGTGGTATTAATCTTTAGGACAATACTAACAAAGCTTAACACTAAGCATCCACAAGATCAAGGTGATTAGTTCTTACATTAATTTTCTATTACAATAAAACTCATCATTTTTCAGAGGAAAGTAACAAAACTCAGTATCTTTAGGTGTTCATATACAATAAAAGAATCACTGGGGCACCTGGGTGGCTCAGTTGGCTAAGCTTCTAACTCTTCATTTTGGCTCAGGTCATGATCTCAGGGTCATAGGATTGAGCTCCACATAACGCTCAGCAGAGAAAGTCTGCTTAAGATTCTTTCTCTCTCCCTCTCCATCTGCCCCAGACACCCCTCTAAAAAAAAAAAAAAAAAAGAAAAAAAGAAAAAAAATGAAATAGATTCAGAGATACACAAATGTTGGGCATGGAAAATGAGAATTTTAAAATAAATATGAAAGATATATTTTTTAAAAAATCCAGAGGGACATTTATATAATGAGAAAGAAGATTAGAACTTCAGGAGAGCTATGGTAATAATCCTAGAACTGAAAAAAATAATTTCTAGGATCAAAATTCATTAGGCATAATTGAAAGTAGATTGGATACAATAAAAGCATCAGCACATTTGAATGTTACTCAACAGATATCCAAACCAAAGTAAAATAAAACAAAAATATTGAAAAACAGTAAGTGGATCCTATATGGCCTTTAAGACTATGTTAAACAATCTGATTTCCAGAGTCTTGGAAGGAAATAAGAGCAAGAAAGGGTAGACAAAAGACCATATATTAGTCAAAAATTTTCCAAACTGTAAACAAGTAGCACTGACAGATCCATCTTGCAAGCGATATAAAAACAGAGAAAACCATGCATAGGAGAACAGTAAAGCTAAACTGCTAAAACACAAAGACAGAAAGTATTAAAAGTAGTCAGAGGGAAAAAGAAGACACATAGCATACAGAAAACAACCTAAAGTAGTAGAACTTGAAAATATGAAACAGCTTTAAAAGAAAAAGGAAAAAGGAAAAGGAAAGAAAGAAAGAAAGCTAAAACTCTAGAATTCTAGATCTATATAACTATCTTTTTTCAAAAACAAAAGAATCACGAAACAATTTTCTGATCAATGAAAACAGAGAATACATGTTGCCCACAGAAAAATGCTAGGGGGTATTGTTTAGATTGAAGTGAAAAAGATTATCTTACAGAGCCCAGGTATAAAAGAGAGGAAAGTTATGATGAAAACAACTGGTGTAAGCAAGCTGATATGACTATATTAGTATCAGGAAGGTAGACCTCAAGATGGTTGTATTACCAGAGCTAAAGATCATTCCATAATGATAAAAGGGACAATTCATCAAGATATAACAATTTTATATTTTTAAGCACCTAATAATAGAGCCTCAGAACATAATGAGACAAAAGGCAACAAAAATAAAGAAATAGCAAATACATAATCATATGCAAAAATTGTAGTACCCCATTCTCGGGAATTGATAGAACAAGTACCTTCAATTCAGTAAATATTTAGAAAATTTAAATAACACTGTAAACCAACTTTGTTATAAAATATTCTATCCAATAACTAAAGACCACACATTCTTTTCAGGTTCATGGGCTGCTCATGATAGACAACATTCTGGAACATAAGACAATAGAATTCATAGGATTTAAATAGCATATTTCATAAGCGTAAAAATCTTACATTAGAAATAAAAAGAAAAATATAAATAAAGTCCAAATATTTAAATACTTGTTATATATGTAATAATATACTTCAAAAAATAATACTCATGAATCAAAAAAGAAACTGCAAGGGAAACTTTAAAAATCATTTAAATGAAATGGTAATGAAAACAAAATCGTGCAAAACTTGTGAGATGCTGCTATAACAGTAGTAAAGGAAAATTAATAGTTTTAAATGCTTGTATTAGAAAAAAGAAAAGGGTTAACATCAATTATCTAATGGAGAAAGGGAATACTCCTCAGTTGATATTTTTGAGGCCATCATAATATTGTTTCCAGATATTACAAGAAGATAATATTATAGACCAATATAATTCATAAGCATAGACATAAAAAATAAAAACCTTTAAAATATTACCAAATCAAATATGATAATATATTAAAAATTAAAATATAAATATATTAAGTACAAGTAGGTGTTATTCAGGAATGACGACAAGTTTGTTTCAACATTTAAAAATCAATGTAATTTCAACATCAAGAGAACAAAAAAGAAACATCATATGGTCACCTCAATAATTACAGAATTGGCATCTGTCAAAAGTCCACACCCATTCAGTAAGAATTTCCATGCATAGAAAGAACTTCCCCCTCCAAATGAAGAGAATCATCCTACTGGAAATATATTAAATCTTGGTATAATGAGTAACTATCTCCTAGTATCAGGAAAAAGGTGAGAATACCCATTTTTAACACATTTTCCCAGGGTTGTACTGTAGATTCTAAAAAATGGAAAAGACCAGAAAAATACACTAAAGGCAACAAAGAAATGAAGATACTTACAAGTAAATTTAAAGAAAATATAAGTTCTCTATATTTAAAACCATAAAACCTGATCACAGGAATTTTAAAGGACCAGAGTCAATGGAAAGATGCAGTTGACATTGAGTTGAAAACTCAATATAGCTAAGAGGTCAATTCTCCAAATTTACCTGTAAATTCAAAGGAATCACAGTTGAAGTCATAGTGTTCTGGAAGTTTTGGGGTAGATATTTTCAACTTTATTCTCACATTTATATGAAAGTGCAAAGTCTTAGAATATCAGCTCTAAAGGAGGTGGAGCAAAACTTCCCAACTCTTAAATGTGGCCTACACTTACCAACTTCCTTCCAAAGAGCAACACATGGAAAGAGGGAGGGAGTGGAGAAATCTGACAGTTATTCCCTCATCCAGGTAATCAAAGTTACTATTAACAATGGCAAGTTATACTGATGGCATGTGCGCTTGATATAATGTGATGAGAATGGCCTCAAGAAATAAGTAAGTGTAACTCTGTTCTAATCATGGGGAAAGCATCAGACAAGCCAAATGAGGGACATACTACAATATGTCTACTCGTACTCCTAAAAACTGAACATCTGAAACAAGGACAAGGAAGTTCGGGAAAAGTCAGTCTCCAGAAGCCAAAGGAAACATGACAAGTATAATGTAAAATTTTAGATATTATCCTGGAACATAAAAAGGACAATAGGTAAATTTAAGGAAATATGAATAAAGTATAAAATCTACTCAATAATGTATCAAGGGGCACCTGGGTGGTTCAGTCAGTTAAGCATCTGACTCTTGATTTTAGCTCAGGTCATGATCTCAGAGTCCTGAGATTGAGCCGAGTGTCAGGCTCCGCACTCAGAGTGGAGTCTGTTCAAGATTCTCTCTCTCTTTCTCCCTCTGCCCCTCCCCTTGCACACTTTCTGTCTCTAAAATAAATAAATAAATATTTAAAATAATAATAATAATTTATCAATATTAGCTCATTTGTTGTGACAGATGTACCATACTAATGTAAGAAGTTAATAATTAGAAAATTTGTGAATGGAGTATATGGGAAACCTTTCCTTTACTCTTTGCAACTTTTCTGGAAATCTAAAACTATTTGAAAATTCAAAAAGTTTATCTTTCAAGAATAGTCATAATAATCTTCAAAGAACAATCGCTGGGATTTCAGGGTTTAGTATAAATCTACATTAATCATATCAGTGTGGTATTGGCAGAAGGATAGATAATATATCAATAAGACAAGTAGAGAGTACAGAAATATATCCACAGAAACCCAGTCAATTGATTTTTGGCAACAGTGTCAAGATAATTAAATGAGTGAAGTAATAGTACTGAAAAAACTTGTTACCAACATAGGGAAAAAAAAGTCATTATCTCAACCCCTACCTCATAACATTTATTAGAGTTATTAATTCAGTATAGATTATTGACCTAAATGTATAAACGTCAACTATAAAGCTTCCAGAAGAAAACGGAAGAGAACCTCTTTATGAACCTAGGGTAGGAATACATTTCTTGGAATTCAAAAAGCACTAAATTTTTTTTGAAGCTTTTTTTTAAATTTCTTTTCAGCATAGTAGAATTCATTGTTTATGCACCACACCCAGTGCTCCATGCAATACGTGCCCTCCACAATACCCACCACCTGGCTCCCCCATCCTCCCACCCCCCACCCCTTCAAAACCCTTAGGTTGTTTTTCAGAGTCCATAGTCTCCATGGTTCAAAAAGCACTAAATTTAAAAGGAAAATCTAATCCCTCTGTTTTTGTTTTTGTTTTTGTTTTCCCCAAAAGAACACCTAGATGAAAGAAAAAAATCATCTGTAAAGTGGCATTGAATAGCTACAATACCTACCTGGCAAAAAAAATGGTATTTAGATTATATAAGAACTCTTACAAGTCATTAAGAAAATGCCATACAACAATAAAAAATACTGGGCAAAGGGTCACCTGGGTGGTTCAGTCGGTTAAGCAAATGACTTTTGGTTTCCGCTTAGGTCATAATTTCAGGGTCATGAGACTGAGGCCCATGTTGGGCTCCATCCCAGTGTGGAATCTATTTGAGATTCTCTCCTTTTCCTCTGCCCTTTGTCCTACTCACATGCTCTCTCTCTGTCTAAAATAAAATATATTTTAAAAAATGTTTTTACAAAATGGGCAAAAATCTCCAACAGACATGTTACAAAAAATGATACAGAACTGGCTAATGACTACATGAAAATATGTTCCACAGTTTTAGCCATCGGGAAAAGGCAAACTGAACCCAAATTGAGATGTAATCAAAACCGACCAGAATTTAAAGGTCTGATGAAGATGTGAAACAACAAAACCTCTTGATAGCTTATTTGTCAGTGTCTTAGGGAGTCAAATACAAACAAATAATCACCCAGAAATTCCACTGCTAGGTGTTTACCCAAGAAGAATGAAAACACATCTGACAAGTTTATTCATAATTGTAAAGAAAATAACCATAATAGCTATTAACAGCTAAATTGATTAAAAAAAATAAGAAATTTAGGTATGTCCATAAAATGGGAATAATATTCAGCAATGAAAAGGAATAAACTATTGATGCATTATTTTGAGTAAAAGAATGTGGGAGGGGGTGTGCATACAGTATTATTACATTTATAAGAGTTCCATCTCAACTATGGTAGGAAGACAAAAATGTTATCTCTGAGAAAGGGAGGTACTGATTAGTAAGGGACATGAGGGGACTTTCTAGGACAATGATAATGTTCTATGTGTTGGTTATGATGGAGATATCACATGTGTAATAATAATCATATAAAAATTTGTGTAATTTGTCAATATAATAAAACTATATAATTAAAAATCTGTGCATTTTACTGTATATAAACATCAAAATTAAAATAGTACAATTATTTTAAACAGTACCCTTACACCTTACACAGTTTTTGCTTACATTTATATAATTAGGTATATATATATAATTTATATAATACTTAAATATATATACTTAAATATATATTAACAACATATTATACATATATATATTATATATATAAATATAGGTAAATATACTTAAATATATATAATTTATATAATACTTCAACTATATTTGTATCCCAGTTTGTTAATGTTACATTCTTATCCTTTGTGTATACATCTATTTTTCTTATTTAGTTCTAGTTCTTAATACATAAGATATATTTACCATTTACTATATTATTACATATAATTTCCAAGTCTGTTGCTTATATTTTTTTAAGAAGAAGGGGAAGGGCAGAGGAAGAATCTTAAGCAGGCTCCACACCCAGTGTGAAGCCTGTGGAGCCAGCCACAGAGTGTGATCTCACAACGCTGAAATCAAGACCCGAGCCAACATAAAGAGTCAGATGCTTAACCAACTCTGCCACCCAGGTGCCCCAGTTGTTTACATTTTTAACTTTTAATCAAGCTTTAAATCTTTTTGTTCATATCCTATGATTTCTTCTTTTGCTTATCAACAGAAAAAGGTTATTCATATAAGAGATTTATTCAATATTCTTCCCTAATACCTTCTTGCTGCCCATCACTTTTTTTTATGTTAGACTTGTTAATCCCTCTGGAATTTATTTCTCTTGTTGGAATAAAGAATATCAATTAGGGTTTTTTTGTTCTGATTTCTAATCATTTGCAGCTTTTATCTATTGATGAATAAGGCATCCTGAACAAAATAAAGTTTATTTCTGGCCTATTTCAATTAACTGTCTATTGCAATAAAAATATCATGCATTTTACCTATTAAAATTGTACAACATATTTATTTATTTAAGAAAGAAAACCCCTTATTACTTGTTATTGGTCAGAATTTACTTCTATAGTCCACCTCTCTACGCTCTCAGAATAATGTTGAAATCTTTTTATTAAGGTAAGTAAATGTAATTGTAAATTTCTTTGAAACTGTATGGAATCTATACATTAATGTATAAATTTCTGACATCTTACGGTATTCTTTGTTCCACTTTAGGAATATATGATATTCTTCTATTAATTGTTCCTCTTTATGTAACTTTGCAAGATTTTATGTTTCTATTTATAGTTTTAGCCTATCTTAAATATTATAATTTTACATTTGTGATGGAAACAATTCCCATTTCAATTTAATTACATTTTGATGCTACTATGTAGAAGTTATGTCCAAATACTTTAACAAAATAGCCTTACATTTAAAAATAAATAGTACCACAAATTTTTTAATATGAATGCGAAGTGTTTATCCTTTTGTGCTTTCACTGCGTTTTGTATTGTTTTGTACAATATTTGGACAATATCTGGTGATGCCTGGGTGGATTAGTTGGTTAAGCGTCCAATTCTTGATTTCGACTCAGGTCAGAGCCTCTGGGTTGTGGGATCGAAGCCCACATCGGGCTCTGTGTGGACATGAAGCCTGCTTGAGATTCTCTCTCTCCTTCTCCCTCTGCCTCTCCCAACCCCTTCTCTGTCTGCCTCTCACCCTGCCTCTAAATTAAAAATAAAAATAGGTGCACCTGGGGTGGCTCAAATGGTTGGGGGTCTGCCTTTGGCTCAGGTCATGATCCCAAAGTCCTGGGATTGAGCCCCACATCAGACTCCCTGCTCAGTGTGGATCCTGCTTCTCCCTCTCCTTCTACTTCTCCCCATGCTTGTACTCTCTCACTCTCTGTCAAATAAATAAATGAAATCTTTAAAAAATTAATTAAAAATAAAAAAGTATATATTTGTACAATATCTGTTTTCAAAGAATAGTTATTTGAAATTTCTTCAAAGATTAGTATATGATGTTGTGGCATTAGATTCCCATATGCCACTGAATGCTCAATAAAAAAATTAAATTTGTAGGACTAATCATTACATTTTAAGAAAATGGAAAAAACTCAAAAGTTTAGTTTTTATTTCTCCCCAAACCTCATTCACATGTCTAGTACCACAAACACAGTTAGCTAAGAAAGTGCTAAGAATGGGAAGGGCATACCATAAGAACACCAAGGATTTTGAAGAGTTTCTGAGAGATGGCATACAGAGAGTATTGAATCAACTGAAATACTGGAACACAGTGAATCACAGCTCAGAGCCCTGCAAGGTTAAGGCTGTAGTTAAGCTGGGTAAGTTTTCACTGATGGAGTTTCCCCAAATATAGGTGGAAAAAGAGAGGGGGCTAAAAATTAGTGACTTGAAAGAACTGGTCTTAGGGCCTCAAAGCCCTTTCCACTCAACTCATACTCAGCGGTGAGGTTTGATACTGGGCTAATGCTAGAGAAATACATTCTAACAAATTAGAGAAAATTTCCTAGAAATCTCTGGCTTTACAGATAAGGGGTCCTCCCAATTCTGGCAACTGGGAGGAGAGAGAACTGATTGCCCACCTGCCTTCCTGAGATGAAACTTGCCTTGTCATGGGATCTACCCAGAGACACACAGATACTAAAAGCATGGGCCAATAAAGACAGATAACAACTACCACACCACCTATGTTAATCAAAATGATCATTCTTTGCAAATAAAAAACTGAAGCGAATTAAAAGCTTCCAAAATAAGAACCGAGGGGCGCCTGGGTGGCTCAGTGGACTAAAGCCTCTGCCTTCGGCTCAGGTCATGATTCCAGGGTGCTGGGATCGAGCCCCGCATCGGGCTCTCTGCTCAGCCAGAAGCCTGCTTCCTCCTCTCTCTCTGCCTGCCTCTCTGCCTACTTGTGATCTGTCTCTCTGTCAAATAAATAAATAAAATCTTAAAAAAATATTAAAAAAAAAACAAAATAGGAACCGATGTGAACCTGAAGGAAATAAAACATCCTGTGTTAGGTTTGGCCAGCAGACCCTGAAAGGGCAAATGAAAAGATTACTCCAGACACCTAAGGAAGAGAGAGGAGAGGGCCTGGGGACGAGATGCTTTACTGGAGAAGGCTCTGAGCTGAACTCCACCTCCATTTTTATTATGCACATTATCAGAGAATAAAGATTAGAAAGGAATGTAAAGTTTCAGTAACTAGGGCAGTGACATTTATAGACATTGTGTGATTAGAACTATCTATGTTCATGACTTGCACGTCACGAATAGGTGACTATTAAGGATTTATGTCTAACCTATGTTAAGCATCTGTCTTCTAGGAGATAGCGTTGAGCCACAGTTAGGATCTAGCAGTTTTTAGCCCAGAAACTTCAAAGGACATCCAATTTTCTGGTCACTCCTTTCTTGCTTTTCAATTAGCCTCTCCCAAGGAGGATTGTGTTTATCATATCTTAGCTAGCCAGGCATTGTGAATTTCCACAATTCTGGGAAAAAGAAGTACTTGGAGATTCTAATCAGTCTCTCCAAAGAGAATTTTTTTTTACAACAATGCACAGATAAAATAAGAATGGGATGGTTTTAAAAACAAACAAACAAAAAAGGATTCCAAAGGAGAAGAATCCTTGGCAATCAAAAATATGATGGCCAAATTTTAAAAGTGAAACAGAATAGCTGTGATAAAATTAAAGAACTCTTTCAGAACCTAGGAAAGGAGGAGAAACAGGAAAGTAAAGCTAATAGACTGAGCCTTAATTCAGAAGCACTGGTATCAATCAAAAATGACTTACAGAATGAGAAGGACAGGGAAAATAAATGGGAAAAATCAGTAAGGAAACATTAGGAGAAATTTTTCCAAGTTAAAAGAAAAGACAAATTTTCACTTAAACTTGTTGAGTGGTAAGAAGTACAAGGCTAGAAATATCCCACTGTAGGTCAAACTATCAAGAATAAAGAAAAAATTACAGGGCTCCTGGGTGGTTCAGTCAGTTAAGTGGCTGCCTTTGGCTCAGGCCATGATCCCAGGGTCCTGGGAATGAGCCCTACGGTAAACTCTCAACTCTGCAGGGGGCCTGCTTCTCCCTCTCCCTCTGCCTGCTGCTCTCCCTCCTTATGCTCTTTCTCTCTCTATCTCTGTCAAATAAATAAATTAATTAAATAAAAAGGAATAAAGAGAAAAATTTATAAAAATATTCAAAGAAAAAATATTGCCACCTACCAAGTTTGTCGGTAATTTTTAATACTAGAAGTCCCCAAGGAAGGGAAGTATTTTATCTCTAGAAATTTGTATCCTACCAGATTCAAATGAGAGAAAGAAATAAAGAATTTCTAGTCATAATATTCTGGAAGTTTTTCCCTCATGCATCTTTATTTTTAAAAAATTACGTATGGATATACTTTGATAAAACAAAGAATAAACCCCAGAGGAAGCTAATGAATCCCAGAGACAGGTTAATTAGCTCCACAATACAAAATAAAAACTCAATAATTCTGAGAGATATCATAGAACACCTGGCCTAAAAATAAACTATCCAGAAAATAAATAAGTTGAATTATCTCAATGAAATGATAAAAAAGAAATTCTTTCCTCACAAAGAACAAAGTTATTTAAAAAGTTGAAAAAAATTTTTAAAGTACAAACTATAAAAGTCATAGCTCAAATATAACATAACCTAACATAGCAGGATTTTGAATAGTTGAAGGTAAAGAAAGAGGGAATTATTGTTATTCATGCTAGATAAATAAACTTAGATGTATCTATGTCTTTATATGAGCTCAATCAGAAAATACTCTGAGGTTAGTAATATTTATATTTCCAATATATGGTTCAAGCTTTATTCATTGGTATTAAATTTTCAGAAGAAAATAAAGGAGGAAAAACATAATTAGGTTTACCAACAAAATATGGTATTGGGATCTATGGAAGGTTTTATGACTTAAAACAATTTCCCACTCAAAATGCATAGCAATACTGTATAAAAAAATCCCGAGACAGGCAGAACTGAACTCAGAAAAAAGAAATTTACTTAAACCAGTGCATAAGAGGGAACTGCTGGCCAGAGTCATAAGATGACTTTGAAACTGCCAGCGTCATCAGAAAGATTGCAGAAACCTCTGACCAAATGGTAAGAATTTTAACAAGAAGACGTGACAAGAGAAAAGGCTTTGGCCTTGCATGGCATGGGAAGACAGGCTTAAGATTCTACAGAATGTGGATGCTTGCAAAGAGTTCAGTAAAAACAAGACAGGTACTATCTACAAATGTACACAGAAAGAAAATTGTTGACATGGGACATGAGTTGATATGCAAGTCTCCTTTTAGTTCCTGTAATCAAAGGACCAGCCGCACATGAATTTGGAGTCGAAATTTAATCACTTCATTATAGAGAAGCCTAGAGAAAGCATAAGCAAATTGTCACTGTAAGGAGACACTCTCAAACACAGCCTCAGAGAATTCTTGAGAAAACGTGGAAATAACAAACAGGAACAGTAGAATTAAATGAGTGAATGCTAGCCAGAGGTAAGTTGGTACATAATTTTAACCTTACCAGTCATATAACCTTGAGAAAGTAACATAATTCAAGTACTCTTAATTTTCTCATCTGTAAAAAGAAGGGGAATAGTAATATCATCATTTGGAATGCCTTATTTATGCATTTGATCAAACATTCATTCAACAAATACTTCTTTGAAGAGTAGTACTTTCCTGACACCACTGAAGGCACTAGGAAGATCTTAATAAACACGAGCTTCAAATATCTTGCTTAATGGAGCTACCACTTTTTTTATTGTGTTTTATTTTGGAATAAGACATCAACAAAGGCTTGGTATGATTTGGGTGATAATGAATGTCAAGAAGACGACAAGCCCTTTTCAATAGGGTAATCATGAATCTTTCCTGAGGAGATGGTAACTGAGCAGAGACCTGGAGGATGGGAACTAAATCCCATAAAGATTTGGGGAAAGAGATTTCTGGGAAAAGGGAGCAAGTATAAAATCCCCAAGGTAAAAGGGGCTTGGGTCTAGCCAGTAAGAAAGAGAGTGGTGGAAACGGACATCAGACAGTTAGGCCCAATCCAGGCATTCAAGGTTTTATATCTGGGATAAGTAGTTTTGATTTAAAACTAAGATCATGAGGAGACATTTGAGGGTTTCAGGAAGGAGTGATGAGAGCAGTTTAAAAAAAAATATTCAGTGGCTGAAAAAAAGAGATAATGTATAATTGCTTAGCCCAGATTTTGGCAAAGAATAAGCACTGAGTAATCGATGATTATTATTGTTGTTAATTATATTTAACTGCCTGTGAAGCAGAACCTGATATGTAAACAATTTATTTCTTTATTATCTCATCTCCACTGGTCACATCCTCTCTGCCAGTTGTACCACAGAGTCTGCCTACTCCCTCTTCACTTCTACAAATTTATTATGTTTCAAGGCTGAAAGCAGAGTTGATCTGGAAATTTTCAGTGGACAACAGGGAGATTTTTAGCTATAACAAACCAGAGCATTAGATAGTCTCCAGAGGGTCTGAGGAAACAAGAGGTTACCATATTGCCCAAGCACAGAGATTAGTGATTCCAGGGATGAATTGCTACCTTACCTTAAATACAACATCCGTCCGTTAAAGCTACTGTGCCCATTAAACTCAGATTAATGGCATGAGGCTAGCAGAAAGGAGGGGAGACAAGAGGAGAACTAGGCCTATTGATTTCTTTGCAAGATTGTAAATTGAACAAAATACAAGAGATGAATGGTTCTAAATCGCCCATGTTTACTTACACAGCATCTCTTCACATTCAATAGAGGATTGCTTTGCTTACCTTAACCAATGCAGAAATAAATGTCAAGTGCTAGACATTTTTAATTTCCTCCTTCATACCTAACAGAGGCAAGTCTGATTATTTGTAGTAAGGGCCAATTCCTAAAGCTTCCTTTTTGATAGTTTATGAAAGGGAGAAGTATGGTTTTTGTTTACCATTCACCATCTTTGTCTTTTTCTCCCCTGAAATTATGCTTTATTCAAAGGTGTTTATTCTCAGACTTCACTCCAATAAATAAAATTTTATTAGTTGTTTTTCTTGAAATCTGCTATTGCCTGATTGGTTTTATGAGTGAAACATCACATTAAGGATATGTTTTAAAATCAATATAATAGGAAAGATATCATTTCTATTTTCACTTTGACAAATAAATTATTAGTTATGATACTGAAATTATCACCATTGTTTATGCATATTTAGTGAGGACATGCTAGACACATAATGCTAACATAAACTCATTGGTTTGTATGTAAAATGTAATTTTGTCTTAAATTTGCAGAATCCCAGGCACAAATTCCATTTTGCAGTGATTTCATATTAATTTCTACCAGTTCCATGGAACACCCCCAAATATAGCTGCATAAAATGAAGAAAAGCAGTGCTCTAAGAAGCAGAACTCCATTTCATTGCCCATACTAAGACAATGCAGCTTTCCTTTAATTCATTTGAAATAGCGAGATTCAGGAAAGATTCTTAATGAACAAAAGATTCAACAGTATATAATAAGGACAGAATCTGAACACTGTTATTATATACTATTTTGCAGAAAAAATTAGAATGATTAATAAGAAATCGTCTTTGATAGAATGCAGATCTAATGAAGCTCCTTATGTGATAAGACTATCATAGACCTTTAAAATGTCCCTGTTAATTTTAGCTTTGTCTGGAACTTGGTCAGATTTTAACTATCATCTTTGACTTTTGGTTCCATTCTTTCCCTAGACACGTATCCAACATACACAAACATACACACATAACTTCATTTAAGAGACCCATAAAATTGTATTAATGTGGATTTAACAGTAAAGAAATTCACTATCTCATATATACATACCATGTATGTATACCATGCCTGTATACCATATCTCAGGTATGTATACATACTAATCCAGGGACTTAGTCCAGTGACTTAATATCATCAATAACTGGAATTCTTTATACTCTCCACTAGGTTACCATCATTCTAAGACTTAGAGTCCCTAGGATCCTAATGGCTATCACAATTCCACACACCATATCATACTGAAAGGAGAGGAGAACATCTCCCTCCATACTTCTTTTTTTAGAGCAAGAAAGGCATATTCAGAAGTGTTCCAAGATTCTCCTTAGACATTAATCAAAATGTTATCAAATACCCATTCCTAGACAAAATATTGGCAATGGAAATGGAATTGCCAGAGCCTAGTCAAGTGTATGATCACAAGAGAATGGCAGACAATTGGAATAAAATCATGGTTATGTTAAAAATGTAAAAGTTAGACTGGAGGAAGTTACCTATAAATATTATATAGACAAAAAAGGAGCCTGTTGAACTAATATGGAAGTAAAATTTAAGTCATTACAACCTTCTTCCAGGAAAGTACTAATAGTCCATTAAAATAAAATTAGGATATAGAATTACAGATCTCTAATCTAACACCTAATCTGGCCAAAGCAATTTCAAGAAAGCCTAGAATATAGTTCTCTGCACATAAAGTTAAATAAAGATATCTCCATGATTATTATCCATTTTAAGTATTACTTATATTCTCTGAAATAAGCAGTCAGTTAAAATAAATTTCTCTCTCTCTCTCTCTCTCTCTCTCTCACACACACACACACAGACACACACACACACACAAAAATTCTGGTTTCTTTGGAAACATTTCAATATTTTTTAAAAGATTTTGTTTCCCCCACTGATGCTGCTCCTCTTCTCAACAATAAAATAGACTTGATATTACATAAAACTTTTTGGCAAATAGAGTTTTAAAAATCAAGAAAGTGATAGGAAAAAATATGTAAACACATGTTTTTTGTTGTTGTTGTTGTTTGGGTTTCACTTGGCTTCCGAAAATAAATTCTCCACTGAAAACTTAGGAAGCTTCTTCTTCATTTTCTTAAACATATTGTCAAGAATTGTGAAAAGTTACTTAAAATCTAACAAGATAACCTGCCAAAGTTCCACTGAAGAAACTAGCAGAAGAAATAAAAGAGTCCAGGGATGAAAATAATAGATTTTATTTCTTATGTACAACAACTATCATGAGCTGCAACCTATTTCCACCCCCTCTCCAAGTTCTCAGGGACAACAGAAACAGATTCAGAGAGATACCTGTATGCTCAGTGCGTTGAAATATAAGAAGAAGAATCCTGAGCACAGGAAAACCTAAATTTTTATAGTAGGCAGTAACATGCTGGTCCTGTGCTCCAGAGAGAGGTGTTTTTATTATACTGGACAAAAAGCAAACCTGACATTTGTTTTAGAGAAACACAGTTTTTTTCAAACTGTCATTTATCCCAAAAAGAGATACAATCTTTACTTCCATGACTGTTCGCTATACACATATCCTTGGAAAAATCTGTTCAGAATACGTGGAAGTTAATGCCTTGCACACAAGGCATGCAGAAATGTGAGAAACCTATAGAGAACTGTCATTCAATATTATTTATTTCACATTGGCTGACAAGTGCTCAAAAATATCCACTGGAGAAATTATACCGGTTTTACTTCAGGGACCAAGGATCATGGACATTAAAAATAATTGAAAAAATAAATTGAGATCTGTATATAAGAATGAAGCTTTATGTTACGTTCCTGTGGTATTAAGCCAGAACTTTAGCAGATTTACAGTTTTATTTATTTATTTAGAAATATAAAGATTCCCTGATTCTCTAGTAAAGTTCTTATCTTCATAAAGGGTCTTGTGAGCAAGCCAAGATATGCTGGTCTTGCATTCTTGTAGTGAGAATAATGTACAATAGAAAATAAGACTCCAAAGCTCTTTTATCATTTACGATGACAGATTGAGAGCAGCTGCAAGCACTAAGCTGACAACTCTGCCTTCGATGATGTACAGCACAAACCAAAATGATCCTAAGATGCATTAGCTTCATAACAATATACAGTAACCATTACTGATTTGGAATGCGAGATGCTTGTGATAATATTTAGGGGAAAGGGATGGTTCAAAACCAAGGGCATCCTACATGTTGGTATATTAACTTAGGACCACAGATCTTATGCTAATATAAAAAGAAATTATGGGCTATTTTACTCATAGACTAGTGGGCTTCTATATGTAAATTTCTTGGGGAAACATTTTAATTTTTTATAAATACACGCAAACATATATTTTACTTGACAAACATATCATACAATCATGATATCCAAAGACCAAAAGTAGAGTATAATAAGAGAGGACAAAAACACAGTCTGAAAGGCAACCAACATTTTTTTCCTGTTCGTTAACTCGGAGATGTTTGGACATTGTAGAAACAAGGCACATCATAAAGAGTCAAGGCTACTCATAAACCTTAAACCAGCAGATGTAGCAGGAAATTCTCCAGTTCATAAAGTGGAGATAATTTCAAATTGTTCCTCTCATCAGTTATAACTTCTTTGGTGCTTAAACATGTGTTTAAATTAAAATCATATGCTAATTGACTTTTAGATTTTAGAGATAATCTAGTCTAGTTTCTTTATTTTATCAGTGAGACTCAGAGACTAGAGATGGGCTAAAAAATATATTTATTGAGTACTACTACATGCCAAGGATTATGCTATGGACGTCATATACATTGTCATATTCAGTCTCCCATGATTCCTGAGAGAACAGTCTAACCACATTCTCATAGGAGGAAGAAATGGATATGTTGTTTCACTGAATATTGACGTCAAAATGAAGCAAAATTTTAAAAATATTAACATCAGAATTAATCACTCATTTATGAAAATAAGTGATTCTATTTTTTTAAAAGATTTATTTATTTATTTGCCAGACAGAAATCACAAGGAGGCAGAGAGGCAGGCAGAGAGAGGAGGAAGCAGGCTCCCCGCTGAGCAGAGAGCCTGATGCGGGACTCGATCCCCGGACCCTGAGATCATGACCTGAGCCGAAGGCAGAGGCTTTAACCCACTGAGCCACCCAGGCGCCCCAAAAATAAGTGATTCTTAAATTGAGATCTTACCATGATGAAAAATAATTTCTGAGAATTGACAAAATATAATTATAGTTCAAATACAGTAGGTATTTTTTCTCTTCCATTGTTTAAATTAATCATCCCATATTAATCTATAATGATGCCTCTTTAGCTTACCACCCTCTTTATTCTCTTCCTTAAAAGCCATAAATCTTAAGAAAAGCGATCCTAGAACACTGTATCCACTTCCTCACATGCTTTTCTGTTCATTCTTTAACATAGCATACCCTGATTTCAGCTTCTTTCTTCAAAGGCAGGAAATTCCTAATCATTAAATACATTGATAATCACTTATTTAGTGCTCACCTAATCCTTGAAAGTCTATACATTGCCTGCTTTCTGTAAAGGATACAGAACTATATGTCTCACAATTTATTCCACCCACACATCCATTACATAGGAACTGTTGAGTTGGAAAATTAATCCCAGGAAGAGGCCCTGTTATATCTGAGCCAAGCAAGAAATCACTACCAACCTCCCACCCCACCCCACTTAATCAGAAGTAACCCAAAGCATTCACTAGTCCCTCTTATGGTTCAGAAAATGGCACATGATCTAACTTGACTCAAACAAACTGAAGTTTAGGGTCTTTTGACGATAGTTATTTCATTTTTTTGTAGTTAATCTGAAAAAGGCAAAGTATAACCTTGATTGCTATTGACAGAGACCAGACTTAAGATAAAGCTAACAATACAGACAGCAGAGTGGAAAGAATGACAGTTGGTGATTTCATCACATAGCTACTGGACAAATCAAGACTTGTTCACTCATTATTTATAGAGATCCATTATAAGGAAGCCAATCCATTTTTTAATTGTCTAATACATTTTTAAGGTTGAGATTTTTTGTGACTTGTAGTAAAAAATAAACCTAATTAATATCTTCTGTGATTTATTTAGTTTTTCTTCTCTATCTCTGGTAGATTAAAATTTCCACCTCTAATGCCAAGTACCCCAAAGATAGCATGCTCCAAACATCATCCCTAATCTTTTCCTTGAACACACTCTTACAATAATTCTTTCTTGATAAAGGTTAGTATAACCATAAGGATATTCTTGATTCCTTCCTCCATTCAGTCATCAAAACTATATTCTTTCTCCATTTTTAATATCCCTTTTATTCTGTACCTAACTTTTTAAAAATAGAATTTTCACTAAATCTAGACTCTCACTTATGCTCTAATTCCAATGGAAATTCATTAAGGAACAAAGAATTACACTTTCCATAGGTTAAAAAATAAAGTCATGAACAGAGTTACAGTGGTAAAACGTAATTCAGGGAGAAAATACAATTTTATATTTAGATGAAATTGGATTCAAGATCTAAATATGAGACTTGAAACTGTAAAACTCCTAAAAGAAAATATAGGCAATAATTTCCTCGACATTGGCCATAGAAACATTTTTCTAGATAAGTTTCCTGAGGCAAGAAAAACGAAAGCAAAGTTAAACAATTGAAAACACACCAAAATAAAATAAAGAGCTTTTGTACAGTGAAGGAAACCATCCACAAAATAACAAGGAAACCTACAGAATTGGAGAAGATATTTTCAAGTGATATATCTAACAAGGGGTTAATATCCAAACTATATAAAGAATTTATAAAACTCAACACCAAATAGTAATAATAATCCAATTTAAAAATGGGCAGAGAACCTGAACATTTTTCCAAAGAAGACATACAGATGGTCAACAGACATATGAAAAAATGTTCCAAATCACTAATAAGCAGAAAATGCAAATCAAAACCACAATAAGACATCACTTCACACCTGTCAGAATCAACATAACAAGAAATAAGAAGTATTGGCAAGGATATGGGGAGAAAGGAACCCTCATGCACTACTGGTGGGAATGTAAAGTGATGCAGCCACTGTGGAAAACAGAATGGAAGTTCTTCAAAAAATTAAAAATAGAAATGCCATATGATTCAGTAATTCCACTACTGGGCATTCACCCAAATAAAATGAAAACACTAATTTAAAAAGATATATGTACCCCAGGGCACCTGTGTGGCTTAGTCATTAAGCATCTGCCTTCAGCTCAGGTCATGATCCTGGGGTCCTGGGATCGAGCCCTCCCTGCTCAGTGGAAATCCTGCTTCTGACTCTCCCACTTCCTCTTCTTCTGTTCCCTCTCTTGCTGTGTCTCTCTCTGTCAAATAAATGAATAAAATCTTAAAAAAAAAAAAAGGTATGTGCTTATTGCAGCATTAGTTTCAACAGCCATGATATGGAAGCAACCCATGTCCATTGATAGATGAACAGATATTACATCTCATGACACACATGCACACACACAGTGCAATATTAGCTATTAAAAAAAAATCAGATCTTGCCAAGTACAACAACATGAATATACCTAGACAGCATAATTCTGAGTGAAATAATTCAGACAAAGAGAAATACCATAGGACTTCACTCATATGTATAATTTAAGAAAAAAATGAAAAATGAAAAAAGATACAAAAAAACACTCTTAAATATAGAGAATAAACATGGTTGCTAGAGGGGAAGTGAATGGGGGATGGGTGAAAAAGAGAAAGGTGATTAAGAGTATACATATGATGATCACTGGGTAATGCACAGAATTGTCCAATCATTATATTGTACAATTGAAACTAATATACCACTATATATTAATTATACCTCAACTAAAAAAGACAGTTTTATGAAATTCTGAATTTGGAATTTAAATGATATTAATATTGTAAGTGAAATTAACACATGCACACATATGATAAGAACTAATGATTATTTAAGCAAATTTAAAAATATTTTAATTTATATTTAGTGTATATTTCAGCATGAGAATAATTAAAGAAATTAAATTATGAATCTTGAGATTTTAGAACACATAGACCAGTCTTCAAATGCTATCTCTATGAAATAGAAACTGCAGGATCATAGGTTCTTGGAGGTCAGTTTTCTTCATGTGAAAATACTTTATTGATTGATATATTGATATATTGTTGAGGATTTATTATATAATAGTTGCTTAATAATATATTTAGTATGCATTCAGTATATAGTAGTTGTAGCAGAAGTAGTGATAAAAATACTTAACATATAGAAAATGGAGCAAAATAAAAACTTGGTTTATAGCTTAATGAAAGATGAATCAATAAAGTGAAATCATACTACATAAATTTTCAACAATGCTGTTGTATTCTGTTTCATTCTTGCATTTTAGCATGGTGTTTACATCCCTTTGATTAGAGAAACTCTTGGTGTTTTTATTAAGGTTGTTGCCATCATACTTAATTGGTTTTACAACTGCTAAATAATGCCTATTGGGACATCATTTTGTTGATGAGATAAGTTGCAATCTTAATGTGCCCTTAATCACCTTCTTCTTAGAAAGGCTTTCCATATCCTTTAGCCTTGTTGTTGTGACATCAGATAATTAGTTGGAAAGGAGATGGAGAGATGTATATCGATGCCAATTAACCCTGGCAGTTGGTGAATTTAGTTTCACAGAATATCTAGAAAGGAGTATTACCTCATTTAAGCAACAAATCTTTCCTAATTCCAGGTAATTCTTTAATGAATTATTAATCGTATAGTTACTAAGCTTTGGTTTTTTTGGGTTTTTTTTTTTTATTTACTTATTTATTTGACAGACAGAGATCACAAGTAGGCAGAGAGGCAGGCAGAGAGAGAGGAAGGGAAGCAGGCTCCCTGCGGAGCAGACAGCCCGATGCGGGGCTCGATCCCAGGACCCTGGGATCACGACCTGAGCCGAAGGCTTTAACCTACTGAGCCACCCAGGCGCCCCTAAGCTTTGGTTTTGTTCCAAAAACTATAGATTAAAATATGTGTGTGTGTACATTTACCTATAAATATACATATATAAAAATAGATTATGTACATATAAACTATGGTTATATATAAAATATTATATATAATAGAAATAAAATAGAAATAGTATATTATATATGTTATGTATATATGTATATAATATTATAGTAATGTATATTATGTATGTGTGTGTGTGTGTGTGTGTGTGTGTGTGTGTGTGTGTATCATTGACATTGACCTCATAGAGCTTCAGTTAAAGTGGGAAAGAGAGATGTTAAATAAATAAGTGAATATATATCACTACAAATTTTTATAAGTGATAGAAAATAAATCATGCCTTTTTATCAGAAAGTACAATAGGAGAACCTATATTTAGAGAGAGTCTAAGGACACACCTTTTGGAAGAACTACTATTTTAGGCTGAGATATGAAAGCAGGGTTGAGAGAACATTCTAGATGAAGAATGAAGCACAGGCAAAGTCCATGCTCTGGAAAAGGTCTTGGTTCATTGGTTGGGTAAGTTTTGAGAAGACCATCAAGTTAGGAGTATGTCAAGGAAAGAGGTTGAAGAAAGAGGCCCAGTAAAGGGTAGGCAAGGATGCTAAATAGGATAGTAGGTGAATTGGGAAGCCATGGAGGATTTTAAGTAGAAAAAGTGATATCATCTAATTATTTAAATTTAAAAAATAACACTCTGGCTGTCCTGTGAAAAATGATTATAAAATGGCAGGAGTGCAGGTAGGAAACCATTTTTGGAGGCTATTTCAATAAACCAAGCAAGAGATCAAGTGGTTTTCCTCTCTTCAGGGTTTATTCATCTTTATATGAATGAATGCTCTTTCTTGGCCCATAGCACCACAGAGAAAATGCAAAACTAATTAGACCCTGGAAAGGCTTCTGAAAATCTCTTGCATGCTCCTCCAACTGTGTCATGAGTGATGAGAAATTTAAGGATATTCTCCTATATCCTTGTCTTTAGTTCAGAGAATTTTCCTTTTAAGAGTGGGAATAAGACAAAGCAATGTGTATCTTGTGGCTCATTCATTAGGCAGAGATATAGATTCTGGGAATAGTTCTATCATTAACCTTCTTTTATTATGTAACCTCAAGTTGTCCATCTAAGTTAGAGTTTAAAATGCAGATCTCCCATTCAGCTCTCCTCCACTTACTGATTTTTTTTTTTTTTCCTGGAGACATAGGCTCTAGTTCTGGTTCTGTCCATGAATCAGAATCCTGTATCAAATCACAAAATCTTTTAGGGATTTCATTTCAGCTTGTAATATGAAATGCAGAGTTTAGTTTTGAAATATGAACCTGGTTCAAATCTCAGCATTTGTGCTTATTAGCTGTGTGACCCTGGAATTGTTACTGAACTGCTGTAAGTATGTGTTCCTCATCTGTGATACGAAGATCTAGCTATCAGGATTGTTGTATATTGATATATAAAATCCACTCACTACATATTACATACTGGGTGCTCAAATATCAGTAGATATTCATATTGTTTTAAATAAAAATAACATACTTTCTGCCGACTTGAAAGAATGTATGTGAAAGCACTTAAAGTAGAAATATATTAAATTAACACTTCATTCATTCATTCATTCAGTCAGTCAGCCATCATATATTTCATCAGTCATTCATTAGTCAGGTGCACCGTGTATGAAAGAGCCACCACAAGGAAGGGAGTATGCTAGATTGTTGGGGGAAAGAATAGTCATAATATAGAATCTGACTTCCAATAGTGCAAAATTCAGCAAGTTTCCAGAAATCGAAATGTTAGGAAATTCAGAGAGAAAAGTGAGTTTTTCCTTTCTGGAGCATTTGGAGGTGGCCACTTAGAAGAAATGGAGATTAGAGAAAGAAAGTAATGAACAGATATTCTAGCCAAAGGGAAATGTGTGAAGAAAAGTGGAGGGGCTGTCACCAGCAGATTCTGTTTAGGAAGACAATAAATAAGCAAACACAGGAAAAGAATACACTCATTTGTTTAGGTTATGTTTGAATTTCCCTAATTCCATCCTTATATTAGCCCTAGAAAGTATGTATTTTTACATAAAATTTATAGATGAGAAAAAATAAGGTTTGGGAGTTCCAGAACTCCTCCAACAAGTAACTGGCATTTATAACTCAAGTCTCAGTATGTCTAGATCCAGAGTGTTTTCCATGTTCTTTTCATTATATGATCTTGTCTTCTGATTTTTCATTTAACAACCTACTTTATAAGTAACATACTACAGCAGAGAAGTTCTATTCAGGAAACAAAACTGTATTAACTATATCCACATAGAATCTTTCCCTCATTAAGCATTAAAATAATGAAGAGACTTTCTCTCCTTATATGTTGATGTTTCTTGAAACCCACTAGGATGGATATCCAGTAAAGGTGACATTATTTAGGTCATACCATGCAAATGCATGAAAATGTCTCAATAACACTTGTCTGTGCTACTGTAATGTTATGGAGAAATCGTCAGTTATATCAAGTCTGGCCTATTGAAAGACACTCTTTAACCAGTACAGTGCCCTTAACCCTGGGGAGAGGGAGTGGATTTCCCTGAGTCTCCTCTGTCTTACCACTTATTCTAAACGGAGTATAATGGAATGATTCCCTTTTTGCTAATATGGCATGTGAAATCTCGTGGCTCTGTTCCACAGTGTTAGGGAAAGAACTTGGCAATTAGGGCTCTCAAATCAAAGATGGTTCTTTGTATTTTGTTGACTTGTTACTCAACTTCAGGAAGATGGTTTAAGATATGATTATGAGTTAAATTATCATTACTATTGCCACCCTATCTATCCTTTCATAAACATAAAAAACCCATGGGTGGCTCAGTGGGTTAAGCCGCTGCCTTTGGCTCAGGTCATGATCTCAGGGTCCTGGGATCGAGTTCCGCATCGGGCTCTCTGCTCAGCAGGGAGCCTGCTTCCCTCCCTCTCTCTCTGCCTGCTACTCTGTCTACTTGTGATCTCTCTCTGTCAAATAAATAAATAAAATATTTAAAAAAAAAAACATAAAAAACCCATAATTCATCCTCTCTGTAAGGAGTCAAAGGAGCACTAGGGAAAAATGCAGCTCGCTGGAGCCATTTGAACAATGACTGTAAAAATAACATCTGTTCCTTGTTTTCATGCTAAATGTATTTTTTAATTCACTGCAGGGGACACCACTGGCAACAGTCAGTGTAATTTATCTAAATCTTTAATACTCAGTGTTTTATTCAGGAACAGAAATATATTTGCTTTCTAAAGAGCATCAAGAGTAAATGTTAAGGGATCCTTTTTAATATTGTGGGATTATGAGCAGGTATTGAAGCAATCGATTGTGAATGTGTAACTATCAATCACTGCCATCATTAAATGAAATTGCCTTCTGCCACACAAAAAGGATTTCTGTGTGTGTGGCTGTGAGGGGGTAAGTGTGTGGATGGGTGTGGTATATATATAGATAAATGGTATTGGTTGGTTGTAATATGTAAAAGACATTAAAGATACTGCCAGATATAAAAAGAATCATTAAAAATCCTGAAGTTTAGTAAAATAAACACAGAATATTGTTTGAATATGAGAAAATGATCCATTTCCTATTGAATGCCTTCAAAGGAAAGTTGCTCACATTTCGGAACCCAATGTTTAGTGATGGGGGAGGGTTTTCTTTTACAGATATGTTCAAATTTCTCTAGAATTTTAAACTTTTTATAGGTCTCTCCATTATCTCTGTCCAACTATATTTTCTTATGATTTCAGCACAAAATCTCCCATAGGAATCTCCTTTTCTTTCCTGTGACTTGAATAGAGCATTAATCCTGACTTATGCAAGTTCTCTCTTATTCTGAAATATCCTCCCCACTTTTCTGTATGAACCTGATTCCACCCATCTCTGTATTCAGTTCATGAACAGACTGACTCACTCAATTCTTCACTGAAGCAAACAACATATATTAAGCACTCACTATATTTCAGGCATGAGAAGACTTGAGAAATAAGGAGTTTTCTTGATAGTTTAGCATGATGAAGGAAAAGAACTAGTAAATGCCAAATCATGAATGCATGAGAGAACATGGCATGTTTCAAGAAGGACAGAGTTTAATAGGAAGGAGTGGAATAAGGTTTTCAAATTAACTACCTGAGGATCAGAGACCTGTATTCGTTATTTTTAATTTGCTATCATATTTTCTTTGTTAATTTCTGTCTTGTGAATCCTTACACATTTAAAAATTCTCATTGTTTCAGTCTTGGTCATAAATATGCATGTTTAGTCCTATAATATGTAGAAAAATACAGGCGACCAAAAGAAAAAAAAAGGCAAAAAATTAACCAGAAAAAGCCACTGTGAACACTTTGTAGCATATAATATTTACCATGTTTGTATATGTATACTTGTTTGTTTTACAAACAAGATATCTTGTTTTATTTGTTTTACAAACAAGATATCTTATTTTGTTTGTTTTACAAACAAGATACCTTATTTTGTAAAATTTTTAACTTTTTTTTAACTTAACAACATATGTAATTTTTTTAAGATTTTATTTATTTGACACAGAGAGATCACAAGTAGGCAGAGAGGCAGGCAGAGAGAGAGGAGGAAGCAGGCTCTCTGCTGAGCAAAGAGCCCAATGTAGGGCTCAATCCCAGAACCCTGAGATCATGACCTGAGCCGAAAGCAGAGGCTTAACCCACTGAGCCACCCAGGTGCCCCTATACATGTTTTTTGATGTGATTAACTTCCCTCTATATTTGGTCATGTTATCTTTTGATAACTTGTTAATATAATGTTCCTCATCTTTCTCTTAAAAAGACAAACATTTATGCACAAATAAGTTATAATTTAAATAGAGCTTCTTACCTAATGATGTCTACTCATGAATCCCTTGATAAAAACCACCATTGTATGATTCTATTTTAATGCCTACTATGTGTATGCATAATATGCAGTAATCGATCTATATGCATACTTAATTTTTACCAAGCCACATATTTTTGAGGCATTTCAGATTTATCCATTTTAACCATTATCAAACATTATAGCCAATATTTTGGTAATTAACATTTGTTCTCATTCAGAGAGTCTTTTTTTTTCTTTATAGATTTTTTTTTTATTTATTTATTTGACAGAGAGAGATCACAAGTAGACGGAGAGGCAGGCAGAGAGAGAGAGAGAGGGAAGCAGGATCCCCACTGAGCAGAGAGCCTGATGCGGGACTCGATCCCAGAACCCTGAGATCATGACCTGAGCCGAAGGCAGCGGCTCAACCCACTGAGCCACCCAGGCGCCCCCAGAGAGTCTTTTTTTTAAAAGATTTTATTTATTTATTTGACAGAGAAAGAGAGAGATCACAAGTAGGCAGAGAGGCAGGCAGAAAGAGGGGGGAAGCAGGTTCCCTGCTGAGCAGAAAGCCAGATGCAGGGCTCAATCCCAGGACCCTGGGATCATGACCTGAGCTGAAGGCAAAGGGTTTAGCCCACTGAGCCATCCAGGGGCCCCTCATTCTGAGAGTCTTTGAATAAATTCTTAGAAAGCAATTTCTGAATCAAGAGTACACACAGAGGGGTGCCTGGGTGGCTCAGTGGGTTAAAGCCTCTGCCTTCGGCTCAGGTCATGATCCCAGGACCCTGGGATCAAGCCCCACATCGGGTTCTCTGCTCAGCAGGGAGCCTGCTTCCTCACTTCTCTCTCTCTGCCTGCCTTTCTGCCTACTTGTGATCTGTCTGTCAAATAAATAAATAAATAAATAAATAATCTTAAAAAAAAAAGAGTACACAAAGATATAATTGATGTACAACAATTTTTACCAAATTTTCTTTTGAAAATATCAGTTAGATCAGCTATATTAAAGGGAAGGAATCAAGGCAAGGATATTTTATTAATTCTGATATTTCAAAAGCCTATTATAAAATTCAGAAAAATAAATGACAATAAAATAAGTAGGCAGACAGAAGAGAAAACCTTACCTCCTCTTCATATTGGTAATATTTCATAGAAGGGCTTCTTTCCCTTGGCTCATTACAAGTTAAAAAATAAATAAATTCAGTGTCTTCTGAGTCACATTAATTTCATTCCAGTAATGGGAGACTAAAATATGCCAACTGTATGTATACATGATATATAAACTATTTGATATCTCTTACAGTGTTTATTTTGCTTTTTGTTTAATCATATTTCATTAAGTTTCATGTTTCAGTTTATTAATTTTATTATTCTGATTCAGTAAAGATGGATTATTTCCTTGGTGTTTTTTTATTTATTAAGTCTGCTCTTCAGAGAAAGTTGGCATCTTTTTCCTCAATTCACTTATGTATTCACTGATTACACACATGTTAGGCATTACACTAGGACTTCTGAAAGTTGTCCATTTTTAGGTAGGATGTTTCTCTGGGGGCACTGCTATAGCATTTGTCAACCATTGTTTTCAATATGTAATTTCATCTTGAAAATATATTCCCTTATACTGAAATATCCATTTTCCTTTAATTTATATTTTTATATACATAGCTCTTTACCATGGTACACATGTTATCTAGGACAACTGTCACAAGCTATCAAGGATGATGGTTTCATTTTTAAAGAAAATTGCTTTAAAATAATATGAACTTAAAAATAGATGTTATAAACATCAATTTGTGCCTAATGTCCTCTATTGAAAGAATAGACATTATATTGTTTATATACACTGTTCACAGAATTTTAAAAAATTAATTGATCCATCTTTTTAGAAACTGCTCATCAGATAGCTTTTTAGACTGCCTTGAAGAGCATCTGCCAAACTGCCTGGGACCATAAAGTCACTGCTGGGCCATGTAGTATTATCTTAGGAACTCCTCCTTCCTGCTTTCTTCTCATTCATCTGTTTCAGTAGCCATCATTCACTAGTCCTTTTGCTGTTTCCTTCACTGATGCTGCCTCATGCTGTAAATTATATAGCTCATTTCCTCCTCTCAGATAGGCAATCTGATTTCAAAAATATCTACCTTGAGTCACTGCTAAACATAATTTTTGGCATTTTCCTGTAGGCTCAGTGAATAGATATTATATATTCTCATATCTGGTCCTAGTTCTCAAGGTACTCTCCAGCCAGACCTATGCTCTGCCTTAGCTCTTATCTTCCAGTCCTTTCCATCCTCCTTAGAGTTTCTTCTTTCTTGGAAAATATATATCAAATCCTTAATGAAGTCTTTATCCAGGAAACTTTGTCTCTACATATCCAAGTTCCAAAAGATGTGAACTTGGGCTAGTTTCTGAGCTATAGCTTCTGAAACTATAAAACAAAAGTGACACCTACCTCCTATACTTATTGAGTTAAAGGTTATATAGTAGAAATTCCTATTACATATTATGAACTTTAACAATGTTAATTTCACTCTATACTGATTTACTTAACTTTTTTTTTCAGATAATAAAAATGGCATACAATACTATGTTGGTATAAGATGGGTTAATGTTTCTGTGACCACTCTCTGTAACAACTCAACCTCTCTGAGTGAGGAAACCTTCATCACCAAGAAAGCCTGCTGGCTATAATAAGAAAATCTACCACCCATTAGAGAATTTTCCCTTAAGTGAGTTGAGTCATGACTTGCTTCCTGGAATTAATGGTGTCTTTTCTGCTCACCAGGACTTCTTTAACAATAGAAAGCTCTATTAATGTTTACACTTCTTGCTGCCTCTAAAACAAATACTGGATTTTCTGTGCTTTTATCTGTAGTCCATGGCAAGTACTTTTATTTTTGAGATCAATGACAAAGTCTATTTGAATGAAAGCGGAGGAGCAACCCCAGTAACCACCTCACTCAAACAATGCATTAATAATAAAAAACTCAACTAGAGACTGTGATTTTACTCAACTTAGACTTGGGAGCTGTGATCTCTGGAGTTGTTACACTGATGGAACTGGCATACATCATATTTTAATCATATATATCATATTGATATATATATACATTGAGAGAGAGAGAGAGAGAAATAAAGTCAATTCAGCAGATGTTCCTCTTTCTGCTTTGAGGGAAAGACCAAGACCTAGAGAATTTCCAGGGGACTGACAGAAATAGTCCTGGTTTTCACCACAAATACTTTTTTGGTTTCAGTTATTGCATTATATCTTTATTTTTAGAGGCCTAGATGTGTATTTTCATTTCAAGAAGCCTCAAAAGAGAGAAATCAACCTTTATTGCTTGAGGTGAGGGATCAGATGCAGACTTCTATCTCCTGAATGATATGGGATGACAAGACACAAGTTAAAAAAAAAGCAGAGTAGTGTTTATTCTCTCAGCTGTGACACTTCAGCTTGTATCTCTGAACCCCTGTAGAGAGAACAAGGTCTGGTGTCTCGTGTCTACATGAGTGAGAAAAAAGAGAGCATATAACTTCGTAGGGCTGACTGTGTCCCCTATCCAGAAGGCATGGGAATCACACTTTTTTTTTTTTTTTAGTATAAGCTAGACAAGTTACGTCTACATTAATCTATTTCCAGTGAATGGTAACCCTCAAATAGCACTGAAAGTGAATTAAGATGCATCTCCCTTTTTAATTTATTTTCTAAGTGTCTCAGAGCCAACTTTCATGGTTTCAGATGATAACTTTATATAAAGATCTCAAAAATCCATTATTTTTCTTACATTTAAATGGAAGTTATTAATTTGGTTCTACATGGTAAGGCTTCAGAAAGTTGGTGAAGTCCCTGAGATTGTATATATACATTTTCTCAAGAGAGGGCCCAGAACTTTCATCAGATTCTCAAAAGGATACATGACTACATAACGTTAAGAAATACAGCTTTAGTTGTTCTCTGTTCTAGTTGCATTATTGTTTTATTTTACATTACCATTAATTTTATAAGCCAACATAAATATATTGAAGAACAAATGAAATACATATATTAAATAAGTAAAATATTTCAAGAAAATAAGGTGTCATGTTAGAAACTAAGGTACTTTTTTCTTTTTTATCTCATATATTATTCTCACTTGAAATGATAATGACTAAAGTTTCAGATCTTTGATATAACTTCTTGTCTCAAGCCACCCATTTCTGAATTTTGGTACATTTCACATGGGCTTTCTGGATCCGTTCCACACATCACTGCCTGGAAAAAACATTCAAGTTTATTACAGTATTCTTGGAAATGAGAAGTGGCTGAAATAATTGAAATGTTCAACCTTTGCTTAATGACAGCCAATATCTCTAGAGTTAGACTTAATTGGGCAGGGTCCAGTAGCATGTATTAAAGGTGTGGATTTTTCTTCTGCTGTGTATTATGGTTTCAAAGTAATTATTTATTTGTTTAACTGATGACACGATTTTATTGAAGGATGTAATCTCGACTTAATAGTTTTCTGGCACTAACACAGTGAGGTCATAGTGTTCTTCTGCAATCTCTTCTCCCTGACCTCTTGTCTTCCATTATCTCAAACTTCCTTTTATATTATATACCTGATTGCCTGCCTTTCATACTCTGGTCACTAATGCAATTACTACCACAGTGTTTTGGTCCCCAGTGCTCTTTTCTCACTATTCTTTAATAAACATTATCATTTTCTGACATAAAACAGTCTCAGACATTGTCCCTATCCCTTCCTTTATCTAAGCTTAAACCAAAATATCTGCAACCTGATTTCACTCAGCATAATGGTTTCTTATTCTTCAGCTTTTCCAGTCACCCCCTTTGGCTGTATACACCAAAAGAGTACCATGGCACCACATGCAGAGCTTCATCTTACAAGCTACTTGCCAGAGCACAAATACTGCTTGATACAAGTGTGGATCTGGAGGATGGGAGTTGGAGAGGAAATCCGAGGGGAAGACAAACCATGAGACAATGCGGACTCTGAGAAACAAACTGAGGGTTTTGGAGGGGAGTGGGGGTGAGGGGTTAGGTGAGCCTGTTGGTGTGTATTAAAGAGGGTACGTATTGCATGGAGAACTGGGTGTGGTGCATAAATAATGAGTCTTGGGACACTGAAAAATAAAATAAAAATTTAAAATAAATAAAATCTTAAAAATAACTTATTTGAATTGTAAAAAAAAAAAAAGAATAAGAAACCATTAGAACGAGTAAATAAGCAAGTAGGACAAAACGTGTTTAATTCAACTGATGCTTCTTCAGTATTTATTTACAGAAAATTTAACATCCGCTAACTATGTTATATTTTTTCACATGTTAAAGCAGTGTTTTATGATGCACAATTTCAAGATAATGGACTATTTACAGTCATTGAGTCCAGTTAATGCAATGGCTGTATTGAAGCAAATAGAGAAACATGGAGACATGAAAATAACAAATCAATACCCTCAAGACTTTAAACAGATCTTTGAAACTGTAGAGTGTTCCAAAGAATCTTGTAGGTGGCTATTTCATGATTGCATGGAAGAGATGATAGGGAACTTGACTGTCTATACATTAGTTGGAGCCATTGATTTATTTGGAAATTATGGCACAAATGGAAGAGAACTAAGTTTGAAAAGCTTCCAGCCTTTCAACAGAAGATAATTGTTCTTGTTTTGCAGATTGGGCAGGTAATTTCTTCTGAAGGTGATACCTTTAGTAAACTGGATAAAACTATGGCTGCTATTTTATTCACAAAATATAAAATGAAAACTTCAGTTAGAAAAAAAGAAAAAAGGAAACAAGGATCAATTGTGTATTTTAAAAGTTGTCATTACCATGTATCTTTTATGTGATGAATAAAAGCTTAAATAATATGTTAGAATATGTAGTAATATAGATTACACATCAAGTAGCTTAATAAGGTTATTAATAAGACAATCAGCTGAAAGACATAGGGATTATTTAATTCAATTCAATATTTATTGGTGAGAAAAATAATATTTTAATTAGAATTTGAAGAGTACATCTGTAATTATGTAAAGAAAATTTATGACAAAATGTGACTAACAAAATGTGGTATTTAATGTTGACATTTGGGACATATGTGGCTTACATAAAGAATCTATAGGGCAAAACATGACCACAAAACATGGTATTTAATGCTGATGTTTGGGAGACATGTTGCTTACAAAACAAGATACAAAACAGAAATACAAAATAAAGTTGTTAGATAGGAGGTGGTAAAATTATCATTTTCTCATATGATTGAATACCCTTAAGTTATTATTAATGGAAAATAGCATAATTCTATGCCTAAATTAAAAAAAAAGAAAACTAAAAATGATGAGGCTTAAAAAAAGAGTATAAAATGGCCAGATGTAGTAGGGATATTTTCAAACCATTCTGTAGAAAATCTTATTCCAGTTCATAAAATGCAATGACAGAGAAATACCAAATAGCAAAAACAAATCCAGCAATTCACTTTGGGGTATGTATCTAAAGAAAATGAAAACACAAATCCAAAGAGATAAATCCAACTCTATGCTCACTGTGCAATTGTTTACAATGGACAAGATATGGAAGCAACCTAAGACTCCATCAATAGATGCATGGATAAAGAAGTTTGGATATATATATACACAATGGCATACTACTCATCCATAAAAAGGAATGAAATCTTGCCATTTTTGACAGCATGGACCTACAGGTTATTATGCTAATGGAAATAGTAAGTCAAACAGAGAAAGACAAATACCATATGATTTCAATTATATCTAATCTAAAACAAACAAACAAAACAAAAAGTCTGATGGATTCAGAAAATAAACTGTTGGTGACCAGGAGGGGGAGAGGTTGGTGGGATGGGCAAAATGGGTGAAGTGTATTAAGAGGTACAAATTTCCATGCGTAAAATAAATGTTATGTTGATATAATGTACAGCACAGTGATGTAGTCAATAACATTATAGTAACTTTGTATGGTGACAGATGGTAACTAGACTTATCATGAGAATCATTTTGAAATGTACAAAAATATTGAAAAACTATGATGTACAACTGAAACTAGTAGGATATTGTATGTCAATTATAGTTCAGAAAAAATTAATAGCAAAAACATATAAAATATTTAGGAATAAAAATAAATAGGTATAATCAATTGAAAATCAAATGCCAAACTAGTCTGACATCTAAAATTATGAGATTAATACTATATTCCTGAAAAGAAATATTTACTATTATAAACATATCAATTCTAAGAATTTATAAGTGCATAATTTTATTCAATATAGTTCTGATGGAAACTCCCAAAAAGATTTTTTTAGGAATGATAGAAACAAAGAACTTGGGAGATAGATTATAAAATGCAAAGGAAACTATTCTTTTAAAAATATGAAAGAAATTCCTGAGAAATAAGGGGAACAATCAGTTTTTCCAAACACACATTATTTATATATGTATATATATGCATATATAGTTCTAATATATAGTATTAGAATATATTATATGAGAATATATTATATTAGAATATATATTAGTATTCTAATAGAGGAAGAACAGATTAATGAGAAAAAATAGATACCACCAAAATACATAGTCTAGTATGAAATAAAAAATAATAAAGGAAACATCACAAATCAATGGATAGGGAAAATATTAAATTAATGATAGTGGGATCACTGGTAGCAAATTAGATTTTTAGAAAATTAGTTTAGATCTCTTACTATACAAGAAATAAACTCCGAGTGAATGATCTAAATATGAATATAGTCAAATGATAAAGTATAAGAAGGAAAGCAAATGTAATAAAACAGAATGGACAAATGTATTAATCAAAAAATTATTAAAATCAAATAACCACAGCTAATAAATAAAACAATTCAAATATAAAATACAAAGAGATGATGACTAGTTATTATAGATAGCTAGACAGGAGAAAGCTGCCTACAAAAGTCACGTGATTAGACAGTCTCATAAGGTCTCATAAGGTCAGCCACTCAATTTTGCAGATTGATGACTAAAGATGAATACAGTATATTAATTTCTTAAACAAATATTCCAAAATATAGAAATGGTTACAATCTGAAGATTGATAAAATACAGAACATGGATTTGCTCTGCCTATGATGGAAGAATTTATACTTAACTAATACTCCTAATGATGACAACAAACAAGCAGTAAAGTCATCTAAAGTTTCAAAAACTTGTTTGAATGCACTGGAAATTACCAAAGTAATTATGGCTTAAGACAAAGCTAACTGAAATGATCTCAATTTTCTGCCTGCCTCTTTCCCCTAAGGAGGTTTTAAAATAATTGGAAGAGAGCATGAGGTCAAGAGCCGGGCAATGAATTTCTACTATGATGTAAAGCACACAGCAGAGCTTTAGACAACTCTCAGAGCTAGAAAGATAAAAATGGAAATCTGTGTTTCCACTGAAATCTGCAGCCTGGATTTGAGGCAACGGAATCCCAAAGAGACAGCAGTCTCAGAGAAGAAAGCCCAATATTTGGCCTCAGTTTTTCCCACAATAGTATAAAAAGGTGGGGGGTGTAGGGGGAAGGAACTGTAATACAGCAAGACTGACATGCCACACTGATTGGGAGTCAAACTTCTATTTCAGGTCCTAAGCAATGAGGAGACACCTTATAAAACCCTAGGACACTCAATGGGGCACTCTGGAGAATCAAACCCGAGGTGTAGGGAAATCAAAGAAAGAGCAATCATAATGAAGAACAATCATAATGAAGTCTACAACCCAGCATAGAGTAAATTTAGTCCCAGACTGGAATGAGGTATTCTGCTTCTCCATATTCTACCAGAAGACTACTGGGTGAAGTCCCCTCTGTAGGATGATGTCATCCAGAATGTCTCCAATTTTCCATTCACATATATATATATATATATATATATATATATATATATATATATCTAGATATATATCTGTAATTTAAGCCAAAGTTGACAAGTATACCTAGGAATAGAACTAAAGGAAAAGATAATAGAAAAAAATTATAGATGACAAAGATGTCGAAGTTATCAGTTAGGAACTTTAAATAACTGTAATTAAGATAGCATATAAAAATATATGACAAGATTGAATTTTTTACCAGAAAACTGGAATCAATAGAAAAAAATAAAATGAAAATTCTAGAACCTAAAACAAATCATAGTAATTAGGATTAAGTACTGAATAAGCTAGACAAAGCTAAAAGATGTTTTAGTTGAACCTAGAAATTTGTAGAATATATCTAGATTTATGCATGAAGAGAAACATCAATGGGCAGTAGACAAAAATGTTAAGGTCTGCCTCAAATGAAATTTTAGTCACAGAAGAGGAAGTGACAAAAACAATATGAAAAAAATAATTTTTAAAAGAGGTATAACCAATCTATAATTATAATTCTATAACCAATGAATGATACCAATCTATAGATATAAGAAGTTTGAGAACCCCAAGCAGCATAAAAATAAAGTAACTTAGTTACATCCTATGAAAACCAAGGAGAGAGGGGAAAAAAAATCTTTAAAAAAAAAATCCTTTCAAAACCTTCAAAATAAGGCACCTGCGTGGCTCAGATTGTTAAGTGTCTGCCTTTGGCTCAGGTGATGATCTCTGGGTCCTGGGATCCAGCCCCACTTCAGGCTCCCGGCTCAATGGGGAATCCGCTTCTCCCTCTCCCTCTGCCTCTTACCCAACTCGTGCTCGCTCTCTCTCTCTCTCTGAAATCAATAAATAAAATCTTTAAAAAAAAACACAACTTTCAAAATAGTCAAAGAAACAGGACACATTAAAGTTAAAGAGGCAGCTACAGGAGTAAAAGCTGACTTTGCAAAATAAGTGATAAAAGCCAGAAGATAAAAGATTGATGTTTTTAATGTGCTGGAGAAAGCATTCAAAACAAAACTACTACCTCACATTCTATACCCAGAAAACATATCCTTTAAAAGTGGAAGCAAATTACAGAAATCCCAATGCCAGCATACCTTGGGAAAGTATTTGCCAGCTAGACCTACAATAAAGATACATCACAGTAAAGGGATGTCTTCGAAAAGAAGGAAAATGATACTAGAAATGCAGAGTTGAATGAAGAGGATAAAAGGGGTAAATATGTGGTAAATAAACTGTTTAATTCTCTAATCATCTCTTCATAAATATTTCATAAAAGCATAAAACTGTAAATTCATCTTTGCAAGAAAAACAGCAAGTAAACGAGCATCACTATACACTGCATGGCAGATCCCCAAGAAAGCACACAGATGATACTACTGAAGACAAGACAGAGCTGCCCAGACTACTTGGGAGAGCTCAATAGAAGGAAGTCTTTCCTGAGGAAGAGGTACTTGGCTGACTCTCAACTGACTCAAATAACAGAGAACAGATGAGAAAGACAAGAGAAACTATATAACTGGTGGGTGTTCATTGAGAGACCTTTAAACGAGCAACCATTTAAATTTATAAATTATCTGTTATGAAGTCACCCAGTTAGTACATTTTTCCAGCTCTATAAAATTATTCTCTGCTTACTAACTTCATTTTTTAGTTCATTCTTATTAGTCTTGTTAAAAAAATATCCAGGGGCTGATGAAATAAGCCATATTGTAATGTGCCGAACTTGTACAAAACATGAATTATATCAACCATGCAAGAATAATCATAATAAAAATTTATTTCATATTAATTATGCATTTTACACTCAGCACCATATACTGTATAATTTAGTCCTTTAAAAGACCAAAAATCATTGAAGCAAAAGAAAAGAATCAAGAAAGTTGAATGATACATCTTTCAGAAAGCAATTTGACTTTCTGCTTCCTCTCTCCACGATGCTTGCCAAACAGGCCCAGCAATAACTGGTAAATGAAGCAGTTTTTCTAAATGGATGCTTAAAATTCTTGCCAAATACAGTAGGATTCTGTTAATTAAAATTTTAATTGTTCTTGAAAGTGATTGAGAAAGACAACACTTAACCTTTCTAAAAGAATATGCCAGCACCATATTTCTCCTTTAGCAGCCCATGTACGAATTACTTATTCAATACCTATTGATTAAATGTTTTAATCCTTATGCAGATTCAAATGATAACTGTGCACCCAATCAGTGCTTGCTTGTAGCTTCCCAAGGAGCAGATGTTCCAGCTCATATGTTTATAGGAATTTAGGTACAACCTAAAGGGTCTATTACTCCTTCTGTCACTTTCAAGGAGGACTGAAGGTTATTGTGATTACTGTGTTTGTCTCGACTCATGCTTTTTTATGTCTAGTTCCCTCTGCCTGATGCTGAGCAGGCAAAATCTCTCAATACTTTGTCTCTTAGTTTAAGATAACATATAACCAGCTCACAATTATGGTCTCCTTTAACAGGGCAATGAGACCCAAACAATTATAACTTTTAAAAAGTTATTAACCCTTCCTACTCAGGTAGGCATCTACTTAGGTGTTCAGGAAAAATGACTACAATTGGAATTATAGTCTAGCCAAATGTACATTCTCTTTTCTGTACAGAGCATCTTCCCTAAATCCTCTTATATTTTCTTGTGCCAGAGAATTGGACTGGGCATCTCGAGTGTAAGTATAATTTTCTCTTACCACTTACCCTTAATCCAACAACATAAAATTATCACCAGTGTTGTTGTATTTTTTTCTTCTAATCTAATCTCTACTTATTAAAAAACATTTATTTTAACAAAATTAGAAGTACGTAGTAGAAGAAATAATAATACTAAATCACCATATTTATCATAACCATTGATACAATAAGTAGATGTATATATTAAAAAATAATCTCTCTTTATATTCAATGTTAACCTGGTATGTATCATTTTGTACCTTTCTTTGTGCCCATTCAGATATATTCACCCACATATAAGATTCTGTAATTCTCTTTATCAAACATGGGGTTATAAGGACTAGGCTATCAAAGCTTTCTACATGGATAATTATGTTTATCAAGTCTTTAATCTGACATCTGACCCTAATTTAATAAACCCTTCATTCTTGTTACCAAAAGGCCCAAACTCTCTTCACAAATCTTAAATTGTTCACTAGACACCTGAAGGGAAAATTTCATATTTGTTACTATTTATCTAATGAAAGAGTTGAGATATTCTTTCATATATATTGGAGGGCCATCAGTATTTCTAAGCAGAGCACCGACATGATCCCTTCTGTGTTCTAGTGAAATACATTTGTTACAGAAGGGAAATCCTGAGGTAGCAAGATACTACATCAAGATAGCTACTTTAGGAGGCAAGTGACCACATGCCACATGCAAGTGACCACAGAATAAGCACAGCATAAACCATAGGAACGGAGTTGGGAGATTTTGTCAGAGAGGGATATATCAAAGGTTTCTAGATTCTCAGTTTCATGTTTACAGAGATCAAGTTCAACAAGACAAGTAACACAGAAAGGAGAGCAATTTCGAGGTGAAAATTTGGCTCTACATATGTTGTATCTGAGGTTTCTGTGGGGTAACCTTTAAACACTGGCATGTGAAGAAATGGAAAACTCTCATAATTGTCTCTTCTTCCTTGTCCCTTGACATTTTAGCTTAAATGTTTTCCAATTTTATTTTATATTGTCCACAGTTTTATTTTATTGCTGACAAAGTCTTACACTGAGTAAATACAATAAAATTTACATTTCAATTTTTAGACATTTGGACAGTTTCTAAGATTTTGTTATTATAAATAAGGATGCAATGAATATCTTGGTGAATATAACTTTTTCTTCCGTAGGTTACTTTCTCAGAATCTATATTCTCAGAAGTATATGAAGTTTACTCAGTCAAATGATATGATTATTGAAAGCTATTTGTTCAAAATCCTTTTTATTTTTTAATTTTTTATTAAGTTCAATTAGCCAATATATACTACATCATTAGTTTTCAATGTAGTGTTCAAGGAGTCATTAGTTGCATGTAACACCCAGTGCTCAACAAATCATGTGCCCTCCTTAATGCCCATCACCCAGTTACCCTCCCCCACCCCACCCCTGCAACCCTCAGTTTGTTTTCTGGAGTCCAGAGTCTCTCAAGGTTTGTCACCCTGTCCAAAATGCTTTTTAAAAGCTGTTTTATACATGCATGAGTGTCTGTGTGCACCCACACATGTGTATACATATTGCTGTGGTTTTTTGTTTGGTTTTTACATTATCACCAGAACTGGAATTTTAGTTTCCCCTTTAGGAGCACTCAAGGCATTATCACCAGTAATTACCTAAGCACACCTCTGGTAAGTGTATGCTGAGTATCAGAGAATCCTACTGAAACAGCAAAGGCTTTTTAGCCTTTACAGTCGTTTAGCATATGAACTATCGACACTTCATTCTGGAGCGTCACTAAGTCCATAAATAATCTTTGCACATACAGATATATGATCCAAGACCCACAGATTTTCAGAAAAAAATTAGAATAAAACATTTTAAGCATCCTTTTTACTAACCAATTTATAGCTCCTCTCACAAAACGATGAATAAAGAGAAAACAAGTGCAAAACAGCAGTTTACCTACTTCAGCTACTGAGTGCCGTATGTTCTCCTTTTCCTCGTCATGGACTTCCTCAGAGGCAAATTAGCAAAATCACAGATGCCTTCTGGAAAAAGTGATTAGACTATTCAGAGCTCCCTTGTGTTCTCTAAAAGGCATTTTAAAGTTAAGTGAACATTCCACTATGTTATCAGATCTACAATTGATTTTGGTTTGCAGTGTGCAACTTATCCTGACAGACTGCTGGAAAACGGATACTCCTTTCACTGACTGTTTGATTCTGAGGAAAATCCATAAGAAGAAAACACATCAACTGCAGCAAAGCCATTACAATTCCAGTGGTTGGTTTCAAAAGTGGTTTTCAATGTGATACACACTGAAAGTAAGGAAATGGAGTAAGAAACAGTATTTGTCTCATGTCACGCTATTATGGAACATTTTTCTATTTCTTCTCATTCTTCTAACTTTGGATTAAATTTCACCTCATCAGAGAGCTCTACCTGACATCCTTAAATGGTTTCCAGGTTCATTCCTCAGTTTTCAAGCCAGTTCAATTGTTGATGGGATTAGAAATTTTGTGGTTGCATATTTATTTTTGCTTACTTGCTTTTCTGTGGCTCTTTCACTATATGTAAGAGCAGGAACAGGGTATGTTTTTTACTTAAAACATTTCCAGTTCCTGGCTAAGTATCAGGTATAGAGCAGACATTCAATAAATATCTGGTTAATTAATAAAAAAAATAAATAAAACTGTAAGAAAAACTCATAAGCACCAACTGCACAGAATACCATCCAATGGACAGCTTTATTTTTTTGGCTACAGAAATGAAGAATATCTGCTTGTCTAAAAATATTGCAATTCATGGACTCTTAAGAGAATTTTTTTAAGGACTGGCATCAACTCTTAAATAGAGAAGAACTTAAGAATCAGAGATAGTAGCCAATCCTGTTTTAAACAACAGTTACAGTTAGAAGTGAAGACAAACACATTGAACTCACACCGTATGGGAAATAATTCTATAGAGAAAGCAAAGCTGATCCTTCCGTAGATTTCAACTGTAAAGCTCAGACAGGGTGATGAAGGTGAAAGCATAGGACACAAATATAGATGCCAAAATTAAATATGCAATACATCATCTGTAATCTTTCCTAAGTATGGCCATATAACCATTGAATTAGTATAACACTTACTGATAAACCATCTAATAAATCTCATGCTCTACTCTACTCATTTGGGGTACCTCAATAACATGAAAATTTCTTCTAAATATATAAGCATGATAATTACAAATAGTGATAAATGCTTTGAAGAAAATGAGGAAATGAAGATAAATAGGACTGATAAAGGAAGAAGGTTTCTTTAGACATAGGGTGATAAGGAAAGAACTTATTGGAGAGGTATCATTGGAGCCAAGGCCCAAAAGTTGGAAGCAGCCCTGTCAAGTTCAGGTGGAAAAGTATTTCAGGTAGAGAAAAAGAACAAAGGCCAAATTTGGAAATAGGTTTGATGTTCTCCAGAAACTGAAAAAACAGTATGATTAGAGTGTACTGAACGAGAGGAAATGTGGTGGAAGGAAGGTCCATTAGACAGAGGCCTGTAAACCATGGTAAGGAATTTGGACTAATCAGTTCTTCATATTGCTTAACCATTGAATGAACTGGCAGAAGTGGGCTGTGTAACAGGAAGAACAAAGTCAGACTAAAAAAAATTCTCCATACCCTACATGTGATAGTTATGTTTCCTATGCAGGATCACATATTATACATAGGTACTTAAAAAGAGGGCAATAGAAATGAGAGCTCTTTAATTGTGCTAATAAGAGGATATATAACTTTGTTTCCCTCTTATAATTGTTATGGGTGAGAGAATCTGCATTGGGTGAATGGAAGTGTCTGTCCTCAGATTCCCCATGGGAAGATATACTTGGGGGTGGTGCTCAAATAAGGATGAGCAGAAGGAAAATATCAAGCACAAAGCAGTTTATTCAAGCAAAAGTACACTCTCAAGGCAAGAGAGTAGGCAAATTCTTCAAGGTAGAATTGGCTCCTACGGTATTTTGAAACTGGATATTATTGGGTCTCTATGAGCTGGGAGGAGATTAGTATTTCTGGTTTTACTGTGGTTTTTGATATCTTAATCCTAAATAAGATCTTAAAAAAAAGATTTTTTAAAAATTATTTTAGAGGGCAGGGAGTGGCAGAGGGAGAAAAAATGAGAGAATCTCAAGCAGACTCCCTGCTAAGGATGTGGGGTTTGATGTGGGACTTGACTTGGGGTTCAGTGCAGACAGGGCTCCACCTCATGACCCTGAGACCATGATCTGAGCCAAAAACAGGAGCTGGATGCCCAACTTTCTGAGCCTCCCAGGCAACCCCTAAATAAGATCTTAAACCAAGGGTTGATTCTATACAAGTACAAAAAGAAAGGGGATTTCACCGACCAAATGAGATAAGAAATTCAGCAAGTATTGCTAAAATGTCATCATACAAATATATCTTTCTCATGCCTTAATTGACATTTACAGTTTATAAAACACAGAAAAATATGGAATATATACCACTAGTTCTTCTAAAGCAGAATAATTTTTATTGATATTATAACTTTGTTAAACTGTTAATCTATTTTTATCTCACTTTCAAATTGTGCCACAGTCTTGGATTCCAAATCTTATTGGCCATTGGTCAGAAGTCTGGTAATAATTTTGCATGGAAAATGGGCAAGAGAAAGTAATACAATTCTACCTTTTCCAGGGATACAATATGGGAGATTCATCAGATGAAGTTATAAAGTGACAATTATTTTTGAAGTGCCTTTGAAACGAAGAAAGGGAGAAAAAGGTGGAGGGGAGATGAATTGTTTAGTACCAATTCTGTGCCAATGTCTGTACTAAGCTGTAAGGAATAAGGAGGGATTCGATATCTGTCCAACATTTCCATTACTAACATCATTTGATTTTTAAAGTTAGCTCTTGGGACAACTGTTGAATAATGTGCATGATAGCTGAAATGTGTGCTTTTTGTTAATCACAGAAGTAGTTATGGGTTAGTATATGAGTTAGTATATGGGTTAGTAAAGAAGTTTGGATAGAAACTTGGTGTATTTGTCAGCTCTGCCTGCTTTAACAAGGGACCTTGGACTGGATAGCTTAAACAAGAAAAATTTATCTTCTCACTGTTTGGGAGTCTAGAAGTCTAAAATCAAGGTGCCAGCAGGGTTGATTTCTGGTAAACCCTCTCTTCTTGTGTTGTAGATGGCCCACCTTTCACTGTCCTCACATGGCATTTCTACTATACATGTGCAATAAGAGAGAAAGTGATCTCTGGTGTCCTATTATCAGAAGGACCCCAGTCCTACTGGATTAGGGTCTCATCCTTATGATATCATTTTACCTTAATTACCTTCTTAAAGGCACAAAAAAAGTCACAATGGGGAATCAGGGCTTCATATATGAATTTGGGTGTGTAGCAAAATTCAGTCCATTACACTTTGAAAACAGAGTCCTACCCTTGGCTTTCATACTAAGCTGCTTGGACAGAGACCCTTCTCTTTGCAAGCCCTGTTGTGTTTAATTTCCTCTCTTTGTTTTTTCCATGTGTAAAAAAGAAGTAGAAGTGATGATCTCTATCCATCTGCAAAAAAAAGAAACCCTGGCTTTGTCCTCTAAGAAAATAAATGTAATGGTTAATATTTCAAATAATAAATGAAGCAAATAACTTCCCCTTCCACAACCAAATACTAGGATAATTTATAATAATCAGCAATAATAGCGTTTGTTTGATTCTACTAAATTATCTACTAAATTATCATGACCCATAAATTAGTACAACTTAAAGGTTGTACTAAGACACAATCAAGGAGCCTATAATCAATTCCTCTCAACCTCAACAACCTACATCTTAAATAATACATCATAAAGTAATGCCAATAATGCTTTAAAAGATTGAGACTATTTAAACATTTCAGCCACAATATTTGTTGACACGATGGTTCATCATAAAACATTAATCTAGTAAATGCCTTGGGAGTTTACAAATGCAAACGTGTCAAAATGTTAATTAATTAAAATGAATTAAATTTAGTAAAACTATTATTATCCATGCCTGGCAATTTAGGCAAAGAAAAAATTAGGTCTGTTCACACGGCTGCCTAATGAGTAGAACACTGGATTAATACACAAAATTATAAACATTTTGTTGTTACTTGGAAATGCCACTTAGAAGTCAGGCGTCCAGGCACAATAGATTATAAACTTTAAAATATAAAGTTAGAATACCAAGTCATTACACAACTGGAAGTTGAGTTTCATCTCAAATTTCTTCTGTAATCCAGAGTTCACACAAAAGCACAAATATATATTCTAGCATGAAATAAAGTAGGAACTGAAGGGAGAAATAAGATTCTGAGACTGGAAAGGAGGTACACATAAAATGGATCAGAGAGCTGCCAAAAATTTCTCATCACCCCTTTGTCCACAAATGTAGCAGCTTTCTTCTTGGGATGTTTAAAATATGTTACTTTCAGACTCTGCCAAAGAACATTAGGTACCACAGTTTTGTTTACATATGCTCACGGCTTTGCTGCCTGAACTTACATAGTATATTCCATTCTATAACTTCAGCATAAGGGACAAAATGAACAAGAGCTACATAGACTTAATCCTCACCCTTCAGAAGCTGGTAATTGGTGAGAGTGGCTATAATGAAGAGCCCAAAAGAGGAAAATGCAATTAACCAGGAACTCTGTATAGTGTCTAATTTGATTTTCTTGGCTTGTTAGCTCAGCTGGTTGGAGCGTGGTGTTAATGAAGTCAAGATTGCAAGTTCAATTGCCATATGGACCAGTTAGCTTCACTCAATTCCATGGCTACTGACCAAATGAGTTCTATTGGTCACAAGAGGAACCAGACAAGAGAGGACGGATTAGAGAAAATCCATTATTACTACTGTCAGAACAAGCTCAAAGCACTACTGCAAGGGCTGGGTCGCCATATGGACTACATTTTAATTATTTAAAACTGAGGAAATGTTTATGAAATTCTGAGAAGTGAAAATTGAGACAAAAATTTAGACTATAATTAATGTTCTTTACCAAATCATAACAACTTTGATTGATAACCTTATTAGACTTTAACTGAGTTCACAGGCATCTATTGTAATACAGCTGCGAACATGGATTTTAGCTGAGGTAGATCAAATATATGAGAGAGAAAAGTGAGAGAGAGAAATAGTGTTTAAGGTTCACAGCAGACAACGGACAGACAGTTGCTGCATCATTTACTCAGTCTAAGCAGACCTAGTGTCTAGACTGACCTGCTCCCTTTTATGATTGGGCTTAATCCCCCTTAGAGCTGGATCCATTTTAAGTCATGTGAAGGTAAAGTCTTAGACAAACACTGGCTTAAACCAATTGCATAAGATTCCAAAGGCATCTACATAATTGCAATTTTTCTTTATCCCTGGATCTTAAGACCATAGACACATATCCTGTAACTGAGTGCTAAACGTAACAAGCAAGGGCAATTCTAGTATAATAGACCAACATATCTGGGATTCAGCTTTATGATACTCCTGCGGAAATATGAAAGACAGAAGGGAGTTAAATCAGCTTGTTTGGCAAATGCTAGTAGTAAAGGCACAGCTGATAAAGAAATCTGAGTATGACCAGAGAACAAGGAGCCTTGTGTGGAGGAGTGGATTTTTTAAGAAACAAAACCAAATACACAGTACAGTTTGAATTCATTATTTCCCTTTTTAACCAACAAATCTGATTCTTGACCTCATCCCATCCTGCTTTGCTCACAAGGGAAATAAAACATATCCCTTGTCCTTCCATTCTTTTTTTTTTTTTTAAAGATTTTATTTATTTCTTTGACAGAGATCACAAGTAGGCAGAGTGGCAGGCAGAGAGAGAGAGGAGGAAGCAGGCTCCCTGGCAAGCAGAGAGCCCAATGCGGGACTCGATCCCAGGACCCTGAGATCATGACCTGAGCCAAAGGCAGAGGCTTAACCCACTGAGCCACCCAGACACCACTGTCCTTCCATTCTTAAGAAAAACAAGGCCTTTCTGGCAGTTTTGCGAAAAGTCCAATATACAACTTGTCTTAACAAAGCTCTACAATTTGCCTGAATGTTCTAAGGACTCTCAAATGTTTTTGTAGGAGGCAAGGAACAGGCTCAGTACTACTCCCCTCCACCTCCCTCCATTGGCAACAACATCTGATGGAAAATTACAGGAAGATAATTCACTGTTTGACATTATATGAATAAAAACAAGTGAGAAACCATTGATGTCTTTGAATGGTGATTTATTCTAAGGAGTCATTTCCAAACTTTTTCAAACTCTCCTCTTTAAACTTTTTCTATTATAATAGCAGAGACAAAAGTCTTTCTAGTAGAAAGTGTGAGAGGGAAGGGCCAGATAATTAACTAGTGGTCCATTCAGTTACAGGAAAATTGTCTGAACAGCATTCTGTTATCTTGTGATAATAGGGCCATTTAAGTGCGTCACATTTTCACTTTCAGCTATGTTCATTTTAATTGCTTTCATGTAAATACCCAATCTTAACTTTTTCCCCTACATGTGCCTTGCTAATCAAAATGCTTGATTGATTAACATTACTAAGAGTTACAGGACTTTATTAATACACTAAATTTTAGCAACGAGTTCTACTACAAAAAAATTCAAATACTAAGGCCAGCCATAATGATGTTTTAAGTGTCTTAGGAATGCCAGCTAAGAGCTGTTGATAACTGGAGGAGTACTAACCACAGTTAGCAGTAGTGCTCTAATGCCCCCTATTGGTTAGTTCCTTGAGAATTAAATTGACATTAAGTCATTTTGAGCCCAAAGAAAATGATCAATGCTGTTTTACTTCAATCCAGTTTAGGTCATAAACTACAAAAAACTGATATGCACAGACATGCACGTACACACACACACAAAATGTATCCTCTGGTTTCACTTTTGAGTTAAAACTAAAGGACAAATAAGAGATTTAAAAAAGGTAAATTTTTCACTGGATATAAGAAAATGCCTACACCCATCTATATGCAGCTATTGGTGCTTGTGAACTATGAACTAGGTTTTTTTTTTTTTTCATGCAACGTTAACATTTTGCTATAGTCAAAGAGCACAGACTTTTAAAACAAGTAGTCCTGAATTTGAATCAAAAGAGTTTTCTTCCATATCACATTGAACTATATAAACATAAGAAAGTTCCTTTTTTTACATTGTGAAAATGATATGGATTATAATTCCTTTTGGACATTATTTTGTTTGTTTAAGATTTTATTTATTTGACAGAGATAAACACAGTGAGAAAGGGAACACATGCAGGGGGAATGGGAGAGGGAGAAGCAGGCTTCCCACGGAGCAGGAAGCCTGATGTGGGGCTCAATCCCAGGACCCTGAGATCATGACCTGAGCCAAAGGCAGATGCTTAATGACTGAGCCACTCAGGTGCCCCATGGACATCACTGTTTTAAGGACTAAAAGAATGATGATTCATGTGAAAATGCCTACTATACATACAATAAATGGTAAGTAAATGTTAGTTTACTTACAATAACTAATATAAACATTGGCTATATCTCCATTTTATAGATAGAACAAATGAGGTTCAGAAGGAGAAAACTGCAACTAATAAATAGTAATGTTAGCATTAAAATGCAGAACACTCTCCCTCCAATATAAATGTTTGCCTTCTTGTGTTATAAACACTGGAAACTTACTCCAACTCATTGCTATAAAATCAGGTCTATACAAGCTACTTGATCTTGAATTATATCCTACAAATTTAATAAGCAAAATACAAGGATAATAAAAGTTGTGGTCTTATTTGTAGAAGTATTCTAGATGATGTTTCAACAAATATTTAATTTGTGGTTAAAAAAAACCCACAGATTATTTTCAAAACAAACAAACAAAAAAAAAAGTGAACAAACAAAACTGATCTACATTTCAATGACATAAAGGATTTGTCATCTGACAGTATTTACTCTCATGAGTTTATTTTACTATCTCTTTGCATTTTTGCTACCACTTCTCCTTTTAGAAATATCAGTTACCAAGGAGACCTAGTAGGCTTTCATGCCTACTCTATACATGAATGAAAAGTAATTGTTAGAGATTTTGCTTATTATATATACCTCCACAAGCAGATTTAAATATACCTATAGGTACAGAGATTTAATTACCAGGTAGCACTGGTAATATTCTCAACATAATTAAGATAGTTAAAATGCTGAGTGAAATGAGTCAAGCAGAGTGTCAATTATCACATGGTTTCACTTAATTGTGGAGCATAAGGAATAACACAGAGGACACTGGGAGACAGAGAGGAGGAGTGAGTTGGGGGGAATTGGAGGAGAAGACAAACCATGAGAGACTGTGGACTCTGAGAAACAAACTGAGGGTTTTAGAGAGAAGGGGGTGGGAGGTTGGGTGAGCCTGCTGGTGGGTATTATAGAGAGCACATATTGCATGGAGCACTGGGTGTGGTGTATAAACAATGAATTCTGAAACACTGAAAAGAAACAAAATAAAATAAAATTTAAAAAAAATACTTTGATTTGAAAAAAAAAAAAACCTATAATTCACATTATACCTAAAAATTACCTGTTCTCATTGACCTCATTTTAGTAACTGGTCAAACTTTCTAAATTATGCAATGAGAAATTCATTTGATTGGGTTTGTCTGCTAGTGCTTTAGGTTGTAAATTATTGATGATTGTTTAAATCATGCCCCCGTATTCTAATTTTTACAATAGAAGAGAAGTCATATTGGTGATCAATTAAATGCATACCTATTCCTATTTCAGGATAATGTAAAAGAGCATAACAACTTAAATATCTGCCCATTCATAGTTATTTCCTAGTTAGATCTTAAATCAAAGTTAATTAAGCTAAGGCATCAATTTTTGATGGTTCTGGAATTTGCACATATGAATTTAATAATGAATAATTGTAAGTCATTTCTTTATCAGCAAAGACATGTGCCATTATAATTGTATTAATATTAGTGGAAAGTGCTGAGCTAAGTTTATACAAGTCAATTAAGGTTATACAAGTCAATTAAACTTTTGTAACCAGAATAAACTAAAACAAATAATTATACACTGGAGCTCCAATGGTATGTTGTGGGACAGTGATACAATGACATCATTTTCGTAAGTCTATTCATTTATTGATTTATTTTTTCAAAAATATTTATTGAATTTCCATTATGTATACCAAAGGATAATTGGGTTCACTTCTAATTAACCACCTGCTAAATAACTGTTATACAGGAAACTACCTCATGTCTTCAAATCTCCCTTATCTGTAAAACAGGGATAAATATACCAATTTTACAAAATCACTATAGGATTCAGAATGCAGAATAAGTGCTGTTCCTGGCATTTAGTATCTTTGCAATAAATATTATCTTGATCTAATCTTGAGGGTTTTTTTTTCAGAAGTGGGCACATCATTCCACTTCTCTCTAAAGGTTTCTTGATCTATAAATCATTGGACAAGAATATGCGTGAGGTCCTTTTTGGATCTAACCTTCTATTTTCCTGCAAATCCACCATGTCTAAATGTCAGAACTAGACACTGAAATACAATAGTCCCTCCTTATCTGTAGGGATACATTCCAAGACCCTTAGTGAATGCCTAAAATCGTGGACAGTATCAAACCCTAATATTCTTATATATACTGTGTTTTTTTTCCTATACAACATACCTTTGAGAAAGTTTAATTTATAAATTACACAGTAGAAGAAGAGCAATGACAAATAAAGTAAAGCAATGATGACAATATACTGTCATAAAAATTATGTGACTGGGATCTCTCTCCCTCAAAACATCTTGCAGTATACTCACTCTTCTTGTGATGATGTGACATGATAAAATGCCTACATGATAAGATGAAGTGAGGTGACTGAGGCAAGTAGTGTGATATACCACTGGACTACTACTGACCTGATGATGACACCTCAAAAGCAGGATCATCTGCTTCCAGACCACAGTTGACCTCAGGCAACTGAAACCACAAAAAGTGAAACTGTACATAATGTGGGGGGGCTCACATTCTTCTCTGCAGTGCACCTTTTAAAATGAAACCTGTGTCAACATTATTTCAAAATTTGAACTAAGGCATATAGGATGTGGAAACAGATATGGTTTTATAAAAATATCCAAACAAAGCTTTGGCTTCAACTGGACTATTCTAATCTACCCGGGAACATTTTCAATATGCATCTCTTAAAACATTTCTTAGCAACACATAAACAATACAAAAGGAAAAAATGTAGATTAAAAGCACAAAATGTTACTGCTTCTATCACATAGTTACTCTATAACAAGATTTTGTTGATGCCTAAATTTGGCAAAAAATGAAAAAAAATTCCATAATAAGCATAAATATAAAAATGGGCAGTAACATCGTAACACTGAGACTATTTTATAAACAAAATTTCCAAATAAGCAGTTGTTTCTTAGGTGCTATTATTTTCCTATACTGAAAGCTGTATTTTGTTTCTTTTTTTCTGATGTACAGGCAGTTGGAATGCTAATAAATACAGAGATATGAAAGGAATGAAAAGACTGTTAGACAAACGTTTAAACACTGTAGGAGCCTTAATTCTGAGAACTCAGGTTGCCTTCAAGATGTGCGGGGTATTCTCAATAGTAATCTGTTTCTTCTCTGTGCCTTTTATAGGTCAAGCTGGCCAAAATTTGTCACATTTGTATATTTATCAAACTTGATTGTCCTGACAAATTCTCAGAAAATGACCCTTCCTAAAATCATTTTACTGAAAGTCAGATGGAGCAAACTAAGGTACCTTGAATGTTGGCTCTCTTAGTTGGGCCCTATGCTCATAGCGCAGTGGCTTTGAAAGGCTAATAGCAAGGATGAGGGAAAAAAGCAAAGAAGAAAAAAACAACAGTATTTCTTCTATGAAACCTCAATACTACCCTTTCCTGTAAATTCACCTCTTTGACTCCCTCATGTTTGCCTATGTTCAAAAAAACAAAAACAAAAACAAAATACAGCAAAACCAGCTATCAGAGATAATAAACAAAAACATCACAGCATGCACATATAATTTCCTTCAACATGTAAGTGGGAAACATGAATCCATGTTCCTCAGAAAGGGTACAGGAAAAAAAATGAGTTATTACTCTGAGAGATTAGGATGATTAGTCAATATTAACATTATCTTACAGGTGTCAACCTAAATAACAGATGTGATTTTGTTGATGATAATGAATCTCCAAAATCCTTCCTGTAAAATTTCCATTTCAAAGAGTAATTGAATGTGACATGATGACTTCTTCACCTTTTAAAACTTGAACCTTAAAATAAATTCGACATAGGATCAAATGAGGGTGAAATTGAAATGCCCTTATTTATATGCTTGGTGGTGGTGATTAATTGCACACAGGTATCCTAGAGACTTTAGGAGTCGATGCCATACTATACGATTATCTATCCCTCAGGCATGCCAGATTTAAATTAAAAAAAAAGAAAAAGACATTTAGGGTTATAGATCCAGGTCATCTTTCCAAAATTTTTTTTTTTAGTTTAAATATAGTGTAATATTTAGCTATAGCAATAGCGTCTAAATCACTCTATCTACCAGAATACTGTATAGATAAAAGTAACAAAATACCTAGAATTTATAGAGTACTTACATAGCCTGGCACTCACCTGCGTAATTTACTTATTTCTTATCCACAAATATCTTACTTAATATTATCATGGAAAAAAAGGAGTAAGAGTATAAAACCATAAAATCTCTTCATCAGTTCACAAAATTGAATCTTAAGGAATCAGAATAGTGTGTTTCAGTTGACATACTTTGCGAACATCAGAGCAAGAATTAAGATCCAGATGTGTTTAACCCTCGTTCTATTACCTCAGAGTGCTGCCCGGCTAAAGACACGTTTGTCAATTTGACTCAAAAATGTGGTCAGAGTAGGGTTCAACATTCTTTTATAACAGTACGGAAATACAGTCTCATTGATTTCTTCTTCTTACTTTAAATCTCTCCGGATGAATTGGAGATGCAACATGGGGGGGTTGGGAGGAGGGAAAAGAAAAAATGAAAGAAGATGGGATTAGGAGGAAGACAAACCATAAAAGACTCAATCTCAAAAAACAGACTGAGGGTTGCTTGGGGGAGGGGGGATGGGAAAGGGTGGTGGTAATATGGACATTGGGGAGGGTATGTGCTATGATGAGTGCTGTGAAATATGTAAACCTGGCGATTCACAGACCTGTACCCCTGGGGATAAAAATATGCTATATGTTTATTAAATAAGTAAATAAATAAATAAATTTTAAAAAAAAAGAATTCAAATTACTACTATACATGTGGTTTTTCACAACCTTGAAATCATTTTAGTCATTTACCCTATTTCATAATAAATCACAATGTTACTGAAAGACTGGCATCCTACAGTGATAGGGTGTTATAAGAAAGCATCCCCTAAATTGGAATCCTTTACTGAGGGTAATCTTAATACCAACTTTCAATAATTTCAGTTTGATATTTCCTGTAATAAATTTCCATACACATTTAAACAACAAGTTTCAGAGATACTGAGTCAATTAATTTCTCAAGTTCTGTAATGTGATTGCAACATATGCAGCACAAAAATCTAAATCAATAACGTGTTACAAAATTAAAAAGAGAGAGAGAGAGTTCAGGCTAGTAAGATTGGTGTTTCCAAACTCTAAAGGGAAATGATTTGTCTCTGAAAACTTTTTCTTTTTCTAGCAGACACACTTTAGCCATGAAATCTCAAGTCTATATTTAACTACAAAGTGCTTTTGACATACATCAAGTTCAAAGAGAACAATCTGTGTCTGGCACAGCAGATTTGAAAACATCGCAAAATGATATTAAATGATAATGATCAAATTCTGAAAGCATAGTCAACCTAAATAACCAGATGAATTACATCTTGTTGCCTTTTTTTTTTTTCTTTTTAAAGATTTTATTTATTTGACAGAGAGAAATCACAAGTAGGCAGAGAGGCAGGCAGAGAGAGAAGAGGAAGCAGGCTCCCCGCGGAGCAGAGAGCCGGATGCGGGGCTCGATCCCAGGACCCTGAGATCATGACCCGAGCCGAAGGCAGAGGCTTTAACCCACTGAGCCACCCAGGTGCCCCCTTGTTGCCTTTTAAAATATGATATGCAGCATGTTTTTCCTACCTGATCCTCCACCCATCTATGAATTGCATTTAGCTAACTGAAGTAAAAGGATAGAAGTCTTCATGTCTATCAATTTTATAATTGAAGGGTGATTCCCTTGGCATTTACCATTTACACTGTAACAATCTCCAACTAAAATTAAATGAAATACACTCAAACCGAAGAGGAAAATATTTGTAGGATTTTTAAAACTGGAATAGAGTCCTGGAATGTAAATGATCGTGTAATAACAGAAATATGCCAGAATGAGTTAGTTCCTGGCATAACAGCTCAATTTTCTGAGAGCGAAGCATTTTTTAAAAAAATATTTTATTTTTTATTGAGTTTACTTTCTTTCTACTTACTTCCATACAGAAAGTCTCCTGAGAAAGAAAGGGGGCCGCTTGACTTTCTTCCTAGTTACAAAATTCTCAATGAACTCTTATACTGGTAAAAATAAGCCATCATTAAAGTACAGAGACTATTCTGGAACTAGCTATAGGTAGCAACTGCACAACATTGTGATGTACTAAATGCCACTGAATTATTCATTATAAAATAATTATTTTATGAGAAGTTCACCTCAATTTGAAAGGTGCATAAAATAAATATCATATTTCCATTTAAAATAATGATGTAACTTTATATAGACATTACATATGGTTGAGTTAATATCTTTTTAAAGACTTTATTTTTTTGTCAGAGAGGGAGAAAGCACAAGCAGGGGGAGTGGGAGAAGCAGACTCCCCACTGAGCAGGGAGCCCAACACAGGGTTTGATCCCAGGACCCCGGGATCATGACCTGAGCCAAAGGCAGATGTTTAAAGGTCTAAGCCACCCAGGACATCAAGTTATGTATCTTATATACATATATCTCTTATGCATAGAGATTTAGGTTATTCTCCCAACTTCCAAACGGCAAGCCTCACACCCTTCAGTTTTCCTTGCTGACAAGCATTTTATGAGGGTTCCACCTCTGAAGTTAAGATACTCCCCACCCGAGTCCAGGGCAGCAGAATGAGGGGATATGATTGATATAACTCAGTTATGGACATTTCCCTTAGCAAAGATTGGAAAGGCAAGTCTGTTTCTAGACTTCTAGTGGAAAAAAAAAAAAAAAAACGCACAAGAGAAGAAATGCCTTTTATCTTCCCTGCTGGATATTGTAATGTCTATTTCTGACAATGGGAACAGCTTTAATCATCTTGTAGTCGCGAGGAGGACAGCAAAACATGTTTAAGATAGCATGGTATTATAGACATCATTGTGCCACTCACTAACCTTCAGACTACTTGCAAATGCCACATCCAGACCTATGTTATGTGAACTAGGAAATTTTCCTCTATGTCAAAGGTACTTTAAGTTGGATATTTTATTACTTGTAGCTGAAAACATCCCACTTGAAACAGTATGATCACAACATTTCCCATTTTGTGGGGGGAAATATGGCATGCAAAACATATAATCAAAAATCCACATAGTTTTGGGGCGCCTGGGTGGCTCAGTGGGTTAAGCCACTGCCTTCGGCTCAGGTCATGATCTCAGAGTCCTGGGATCGAGCCCCGCATCGGGCTCTCTGCTCGGCAGGGAGCCTGCTTCCTCCTCTCTCTCTGCCTGCCTCTCTCCCTGCTTGTGATCTCTCTGTCAAATAAATAAATAAAATCTTTAAAAAAAAAAAAAAAATCCACATAGTTTTATGTGTGTAATATATACAAATATGGACATATATGAAAAATTTCTTACAAGTTACACATAAAGATCAATCATGTTTATCTTAGGAAATAAAAGTAGGAGGAAAGAAGCATCACTTTTTACTTCAGAGTTCTTCTTTGAATTTGTTTTACAACAAACATATGCCATTTATCTGAATTTAATAACAGACAGAAGTAAGAAGTAAATGTTAACTACCATTCATAAATAGAAGAAAATTGCATCTTTGTATTTTTTGGAAAAATTATGTTTGTTAGTATTTCTCTTCCTGTAACAGTCGAGACTTCATGCAATGAAAATGTCTTGGTTAAAATAACCAACCCAAGAAAGGTAGAATTAGAGCTTACTTTGTGGAAGACCGAAACCAGGTATCTTGGCCTTCTTGTCTCTCAGTTTTCCTTGTCTGCTATTTGAGACTGACCCATCTCTGAGGAAAGCACACCTACAGATTCTGGCCTAGGTCAAATCATCACAACTCTACAACCAAAGAAGTAAAGGCTCTTCACATCCAGCCTATCTGAAAACATCTTGTCAGCTTGGGTGATGTGCCCATCCCTTTGACTAATCACTGTGACCGAGGGTAAGTCAACATGATTGTCCTGAATTGAGTTCTGGGCCTCCTTATACCCAGGGTGCATGCTTGGAGCATCTCTGTGAGCAGAAAGCCACCTCCCTTTATATCCATGACACATCCTTTGGTCTGAGGATGTGCTCTTGCACTCTCTCCTGTTGTATGAAACTTAAGGACCTTGTCTGCCAGGCAGCAGCATTACAAAGGTCAAGGAAAAGGATGAGTGCAGAGTCTGTGACAATCTCTAGGCTAAGCCTTACAAAGCTTAATATTGCCATTAAGACATTTTCATTAAATGTACCCACGGGTCACTATATTAGTTTGCCAGAGCTACTGTAATGAAGTACCACAGAGTGCATGGCTTAAGAAACAAAATTTATTTTCTCACAGTTCTGGAAGGTGTCAGCAGGGTTGGTTTCTCCTGAGGACTGTGGGGGAAAGATACATTCCAGGCCTCTCTCTTTGGCTTATAGATAGTTGTCTTCCCCCTGTGTCTCTATATTGTCTTACCCCTGTGTCTGGGTCCAAATTTATCTCTCTCTCTCTCTCTCTTTTTTTTTTTTTTTTTTGGAGACCAAGCATCAGCAGGAGCAGGGGGGAGACAAAAAGAAAGAATCCCAGACTCCCAGCTGAGTGCAGAGCCCCATGCAGGGCTCCATCCCTGAGTATCATGACCTGAGCTGAAATCAAGAGTCGGATGTTCAAACTGAATGGGCCACCCAGGTTCCCCCGAATTTCTTGGTCTCATAAGGATACCAGTCATATTAATTTAGGGTACCCTAATGACTTCATTTTAATTTAATTGCCTCTGTAAAGATCCTGTCTCCAAATAAAGTCTCATTCTGAGGTACTAGGAGTTAAAAATTCAACATATGGGGCTCCTGAGTGGCTCAGTGGGTTAAAGCCTTTGCCTGCAGCTCAGGTCATGATCCCAGGGTCCTGGAATCGAGCCCCACATCGGGATCTCTGCTCGGCGGGGAGCCTGCTTCCTCTTCTCTCTGCCTGCCTCTCTGCCTACTTGTGATCTCTGTGTGTCAAATAAATAAATAAAATCTTTAAAAAAAAATTCAACATATATATCCTTGGGAGTGCACAGTTCAGTCCATAACAGTAAAGAAGAATTATCTTCTCACACAAGATTGTGCACCAGAATAAAAATGCGTATATCCAAAGTGATATTTGATAAAGATAAATTTGAGAACCAAGAAAGCAGAAGGAAAGACATGACTCAATGCTTCGGGCTAGGCACTACGAGGAGTCATTTTCCTCCATTTGTTGGTTAATAATCCTAATAAACCGACTACTTTTAGTACAGATGATAAACTTCAGGTTTTAGGACTTAAAATAATTGTTCAAAATCACAAAGATTTGACTTGAGCAAATGTCTCTCACCATAATCTGGAATGTCTTCATGTCTGTCTTCCCAATAACTGAATGTATGATTAGATGTTTTTAAATTAGTTTCTTCAAATAAATTAATCATTCAATATGAATATATATCAACTAATAATGTCTTAGAAGTCACAAGCAAAATATAGAATTAAAGCAGTTATTCATATAAAACATTTTTATAAACCATTTCTGTAAACTTTTTTGTGCCTGTCCATAAAAAAGGTAGTTTTTTTTCCTTTTGTTAAGGCATTCTGCATCATCTTGAGGCTAAATGATCATTATCATCACCATCTCATCATTAACATATTTAAATCAGACATTATGGTTTGTGAAGTTAAATAACCTATATTTCCTCATTTGAACCACCTAACAACCCCAATGGGAAACTGAAAGAGAAAGGAAATGACTTGGGTAGGGTCACATAAGGGTTCCCAACCTAGGACTGACTACAAGCCTGAAATATTTTAAGACAGAAGGAAGTCTTATGTTTATTGGTTAGTTATTTGCTATTGTCTCTTACAGTCTATTCTAGACTCTTTTATTCTATATTTATATATATAGGGGTACAGGTAATATATATATAGTGGATGACAAGTTCTATAGTCTAAAGAGGTGAGAAACCACTCAAACTACTCAGAAAAAAGCAGAATTTGCTTTTAAAAGATATGCATCACCTAACCTTCGTTTTTAACCACTTTTCCTCTTTAAGTACTAAGTGTATACAAATAGAGTCTTCATGAATATTAAAATAGTAGGGACATTGGCTACACCTAGACACAACTCAGTGAAGAAATTCTGGGATTTTAAGGGGTTCTTCTGTAGAAATCTTGGGAGAAATGTATGTTCATTCTTAGTTACTTACAACTAGGCAATCAGCTATGTCCAATTTTTAATCATATGGCATTGTCATCCATGATTTCACATTAGTGTCCCTTGTTACACCAAAAAAATTATGCTATATATAATGGTAATGTAATACAGAATTTTACAGTGGAAAAAGATCGTGGTTTGGGGAAATGATTAATTTCTCTTTTTCTTTTTTGGAGTATATGTTCCATTTTTAGTTGATAATTCTAGTTACCCACGGAGCAATTAAAAATACTGATCTGTTAGCACTAGTCTCAGTTTCTTCTGATAAAATAGATACAGATGTTTAGTGGTAATGGGAACTAGAATGAGTGTTCTTAAAATATTTTTCTGTGTCATCCTGACAATGAGGAAGGCTCAGAAGCACTTTTGTAGACATCTAGATTCACTGTGGCAAATAATTTTTAGAATCATTGCAGGGATAATTTAGAATCAAAGAAATACTCTGTTCCTGTACACAAAATCACATTTGGTGAGACTGACATTTCTAGGACTCTGCCAACCATAACATCATAAGAGAGGATTATACTTAAAACCATCATCAGATTGGATTTTCGAGGCACTTTTCAACTGTGCCATCCCTGACCACTTTTAACAATTACGAATTTAGGAAAGTTAGATTTTTTTTAGCATTTCACATTCATTGGCGAAGTGGACAATTGTAATAATGATACTAATAAAACACCTCTGTAAGATTTCTGTAGGCTGTAAATCAGTATAAATATAAAATGTCATATAATCTTAATTTCTCTTGTGAATTATTCTGTTATTATTCAAAACACAGAATCTATCTCCTCTTTGAAACGTTATGACGCAACCTGGTCAGAGATAAACTTTCTTACTTATGCGCTCATAGTTCTTTTTTACATCCAGCTATTTATGTTACTCAGCACCATTAGTTTCCTTTGTTTTAAATTAACATATAATATATTATTTACTTCAGGGGTATAGGTCTGTGAATCCTCAGACTTAACACAATTCACAGCACTCACCATAGCACATAACCTCCCCAATGTCCATAACCCAACCACCCTATCCCTCCCACCCTGATCCCCAAACAACCTTCAGTTTGTTTCCTGAGATTAAGAGTCTGTTATGGTTTGTTTCCCTCCCAATCCCATCTTGTTTCATTTTTTCCCTCCCTTCTCCCACGACCGCTCCGCCCTGCCTCTCAAATTCCTCATATCAGAGAGATCATATGATAATTGTCTCTGACTTATTTTGCTTAGATAATACCCTCTAGCTCCATTCATGTCATTCCAAATGGCAATATTTCATTTCTTTTGATGGATGCATAGTATTCCATTGTATATATATATACCACATCTTCTTTATCCATTCATCTGTAGATGCGCATCTAGGTTCTTTCCATAGTTTGGCTATTGTGGACATAGCTGCTATAAATATTCGGGTGCAGTGCCCCTTTGGGCCCCATTAGGTTTTAAGAATCTTGAGAGTGGTAACTTTTCCTTATCATCTTGGTGATCCTTGCTATCTAGCTCAGTGTCTTATATAAAGTAGATTCTCAACAAATATATACTAAACTGCACTGATGAACTCAGGCTATGAGTCCCATGACTTGACCACCTCCCTTTTTTTTTTTTCCATTTTATTTGAGAATATTGGCAGGATTTCTTTCCTTCTTTGCCTAGTAGAAGCAACAGTATCTTTGAAATATTATCTACTACAACAATATCTAACTGAAATATTGAAACATTCTTTATTCATTCATTTCCCTATGTCTGACCCTTCTGAATTGTATAGGAATCTAAGAAAAAACATCTATGCAAAGTAAATATTCAGAAATTTCTTGAAAGACTGCTTCTACAAACCACTACAGCAATTTGGTAGGTGATATCCTTGAATGAAATTTTATGTTTGTTTATCATATTCAAGAAGTAATCCAAAATTATTAGTTGCTTGTACATTTATTCTTTACTTCTCATATTTTTGAAAAGCCCAGATTTATGACTTAGGTGGAATAAAATTCCTTTAAAATTCATTGTTTTAAATTTTTTGTCATTTCTTTTCTCTTACATAGGTAGGTTTGTTACTCCTTTTTACCAAAATTTTTCTTTTTCTAACTATTAAAAGAACTGTCATTTTAATTTTGGAGTTCTATTGCATCAGGGGCATTCACAAATGTAGGTTTTTACATCTGACTTTTGTTTGTTGGATTTTATTCATTAAATATTTTCTTTTTTACCTATATCTATAACATATGATCACACAAAAATTCAAGAGCTACTTTTAATGAACCAAGAAGAATTACAAATAACCTGGAACACGGCAGCCATAAGGTCAAAAAGCAAAATTATAATAAATTTAAGTTACAGAGTTTTGACATGGGGCTTGCCCCACTGAGTAGTTTAGGTACAATCTAAAGACTCAAATGAATATTTCACTCACTATCATTATCAGATCAATAATCTATTGCAAGAAATATATTGTATCTGTAATGGAAATATGTCTAGTTCTGATTCCCAGTTTGCATGCAAATGATCAAACTGGCACATACAGGAGTTGTTACAACAAATGACATATTGGTCTTAAGGAGAGGATGCTGAACTAAAGAAAGAGAGCACTGCAAGTGCATTCAGCACAAGACAAGCCAGAAATAAAGAATGAGGAAGATATAGGATCCCAGGACCAAACACCGAACGCAGCAGGGAGATAAAAGAGAATCACTAAGAACACCAAAGGAAAACCCAGATGAAAACTTGGCTGCAGACTAGAATAGTGCTAGGTCAGATAAGTAAAGAAGAACTTCTGAGACGTCATCAGGAAAAAGAAAAGTTGAAATTGATAGATCATTAGACAGGTTTAGCTTTGTGGGAAAGTAGCACAAGAGGAGTGCCAAGCAAAGGAAATAAAAATACAAATTTCTTCAGGAAAGAAAATAAACCCATGGCATGCAGCTTGGCTCAGCAATAAAAACAACAAAGAAAGGTATATCTTTTTGATGATGAGAACCTATCAATATGGAATTAACCTTAAGTGATTTATAGCTATATTTCTTTTTTTTTTTTTTTTTTTTTATATATATTTTATTTATTTATTTGACAGACAGAGATCACAAGTAGGCAGAGAGGCAGGCAGAGAGAGAGAGAGGAGGAAGCAGGCTCCCTGCAGAGAGCCTGATGCGGGGCTCGATCCCAGAACCCTGGGATCATGACCTGAGCCGAAGGCAGAGGCTTTAACCCACTGAGCCACCCAGGCGCCCCTATAGCTATATTTCAAGGATAGAAAGAGGCAATGTAGGCTTGGCTGTGAAAAAAAGATAAAAGATAGCTAAATTATGAATTTTAATTTCTAAATAATAAGGGAAATGTCTAAAACTGAAAAAAAATAAGAAATAGCATAGTCATTTTTAAGAATAATACTGTAAATAAAGAAGAAATAACTTTAAAAGTTGTAGATGGTTGTCAATGAAAATGGGACTAGGAGGGAACTACAATTTTTTTTAAGGCAATCTGAATAGGTTACAAATAAATAAATAAAACTTAAATATAAAGAAGCTTATCAAGGTAACCAGACACACCACACGTTCAATGATTTCTAGCTGTGGACAACAGCCCTCACAGGGTTTATGGTATATACATTCTAATGCTATCAACACCCCCACTAAACCCACCAATGGCATCCTAAACAGGGTTACCCGTTTTGACCATCACCATCTGTGAATGTAGAGAATGTGTATAAAAGAAAGGATCAAAAATTAGGCATGATAAAAAAAAAATTAATCCTCCAAGTTATCACTTTCATATTTTGACACTGGAATGAAGGCAATTCACCATATCCTCCTCACAAGACAGATATCATTATCCCCATTTTCCAGATGGTTTAGGTGAGACTGAAGAGATTAACTAATATGCCTAAAGCCACATACTTGGGAAGGAAGTGGGTCAAGAAGTTCAACTCAGCTTGGGTACCAAGTCCCTGCTTTTGCCTTGAAACATTCAGCTCTCTTCCCATGAGGCAGGAAGACCCTTTTATTGTCACTGGGGCTTCTGATGCTGAGCTACTAATACCAGGAATAAAAATCTCACATATTTGTAGGGCTTTACAAAGAAACATTCTGTCCTCACCTTAGGAATGTGATAAGGAAGGCATTATTATCTATGTGCTTCTAAATGAGGAAGCTGAGAGGCTTTACCCAAGTTCTCACTGCTGGTTAGAGAGAGTCAAAACTGACACAGATGTAATCCAACGCTAGAGCTACTTGTGATGGGAAAAAATATCACATCCAATAAGAGAAAAGGACCCATAAACCTTGAACCAAACCAAATATAATTTGCCTAAATAGAATAGTTTGGGATTATTATATTCGAAGAGTGCATTTGTCTCAAATTAGGTATTAAGTATTACTATAAGGATTTTGCTTTTGCTTCCCTTACAATAAAAATCAAATTCAAATTTCACTAAAGTGAATTAAGTACTACCAAATTTCTTAGTCACTTTCACATGCAATATCCCAGTTACTCCTTTGAATAATTCTATGGGATCAGCATTATCAAAAGGAGACATGAAGTGTCTTCCCTTTATGACTAAGTGACTTTCCCTTTATGTTTCCAATGAACTCGTGTCATTGGGGCTGCCATGGTTCATAATCTGAAGGTTCATTAGTCTGTAATGTTATATGATTTACACACAGACTGCAAATGGAAAAAAGATAGTTACAGTATATAGGAAGCTCAAGCAACTTAGATTAGTGGCCCACCAATTTTGTCTAGACTAAACAGACTACCCACCTCTCCACCAAGACATGTGATATATTGTCAATCACTTGAAGTTTCTAGTGTATCCCTTGTGAAATTTATAACAGAACATATATGATATGCCAGGCACAATTCCAAGAAATTTATGTCTATGAATGTACTTAGTCGTTATAGCAATCCTATGATAAGAGATGCTAATGTTTTATACACAAGGAAACTGAGTCACAATCACAGAAAAATTTGGTAATTTGCTCAGGTACTCACAGTTAGTAATGGGAGAACCAGGACTCAGATCCAGGCTTCAGTAACAAAATCTTTAATCACTACCTTGTACTAATTTTCTATACAGAGAATGTGATCAGCATATGTCAGCAAAACAGTCTCCTGTTTTTCTATTTTCTATTTCTTTTTGGTATTAATTTCCCCTTACTTCAGTTCTTCCATGGTATAGCCAAGGGAATAATCTTTTTAAAACACAGATCTGAGCATACATCATAAAAAGGTAATTTAATGACTACTCACTAACTCACTCTTGTAAAATATTCTTTTACAACCTATCCCAATTTCCCTCTGCCTCCTCCATCCCTTGGTGTGGTGCTAATCACTGCTCCAGGGTGACAGGAGGGCAAAAGATAATCATGTGTCTAGTGGATTGAGGAACTATTTTGTTCCAATACTGGGCTTGGACTTATAGATCTGAACAGAGCTCTAAAATTTCACTTTGATTGTATCTCAAGGAAAAACATATAGCCCTCTTACATGCTCTACCAGGGCAAAGGTTTGCTGTTTCTATATAATGTAATTCAGGATCCTAATGATTTTTAAATAAATTTAATTCTCAAAATTAACCAGACCCATACAACCTGTTGCAGTTAAGTTTTCCTGTTGCAGATTTTCATAAAGGGTATGTGTTTGTGTGTGTGTGTGTGTGTGTGTGTGTGTGTGTTTGAGAGAGAGTCCAATAACTATGGAATAGTGATTGCATTGCCAGCACACTGCTAAAGCTTTACTTATTTTGTGCTTTCACTGCAACTCAATGAAGTGGGTATTATTATTCCTCTTTTGAGGGTAAAAGAAAGTAAAGTTCTGAGTATCTGAGATAACAGAGAAGACAAAAATGATACCTGCTCAATAAGACCTATAAATCAGAGAACAAATTGAGGGTTGCCAGAGGGAAAGGGTGTGAGGAAAAGGGCAAAACAGGTGAAAGGGAGTAGAATATATAGGACTCCAGTTATGGAATAAGTCACAGTAATAAAGGGTACAGCATAGGGAATATAATCAATGATATGGTAAGAGCATTATATGGTGACAGATGGTAGTTACACTTGTGGTATCCATAGCATAATGGACAAAGAAGTTGAATCACTATGTTGTACACCTGAAACTAAGGTAACATTGTATGTTAACTATACTCAAATAAAAAATTAATTAAAAAAGATATGCCAAAAGCTTTAAAAAACCTTGATAGTCTTTATATTTAAATCATACACAGGTTACTTAGTGCTGACTGGAAAGCGTCAGTGATATGTTAGCAATTAATAGTCTCTCTGAGATTTTCATTAATTCTAGAGCAAACACCTCTATCACAAGACTTAAATTTAATAGTGTAATTCTAAGGCAGCAATACAACATCCAAACAGAAGGAATCTGAAGATACTGAGGTAAAATCCATATTTTAGGCAAGCTGGAGATCTGCCATTAATAATTGACAGAGCAAGTAATTTTACTGCTCAAAAATTTAATTTAGAGTACATTTACATTTTCAGATTTGCCTACTCTGTCATATAGTTCCTTAGTCTTTTAAAACTATTTCTTTTTATGTGATAGGCATGGGGTTTTTCAAAATGGGTAAGTGATAGAAATTAAAAAGAAGTTAACACTGACACCATAGAAATACAAAGGATCATAAGATACTACTACGGACAATTATATACCAACAAATTGGAAAACATAGAAGAAAAGGATAAACTCCTAGAAATACAATCTTCTAAGAGTGAATCATGAAGAAATAGAAAATCTGATTATACTGATTATAAGTAATAAACTTGAATCAGTAATTTTAAAACTCTTCAAAAATAGAAGTTTAGAGCCAGACAGCATCATACTTGGTAAATTCTACCAAACATTTAAAAAAGAGTTGGTACCTAGTTTTCTCAAACTATTTCAAAAAATTAAGAAGGAACGTTTTCAAAATACCTTTATAAAACCAGCATTACCTTGATACCAAAACCAAATAAAAATACCCCAAGAAAAGAAAACTACAGGCAATATCCCTGATGAACACAGATGCAAAAAAATCCCAACAAATATTAACAAACTGAATTTAAGAATACAGTAAAAGGATCATACATCACAATCAAGTGGAATTTATTCCAGGCATGCAAGGATGGGTCAACATCTACAAATCAATCAATGTGATACACATAAACAAAATAAAGGAAAACATTCAGATTATCATCTCAATAAACGCAGAAAAAGCATTTGACAAAATCCAACATCAATTTATGGTAAAAACTGTCAACAAAGCAGGAATGGGGGAAAGCACCTCAACATTAGAAAGACCATATATGACAAACCCATAGCTAACATCATCTCAATACTAAAAAGGTAAAAGCTTTTCCTCTAAGATCAGGGAAAAAGACAAAGATGTTCATTTTTGCCACTTTTATTCAACATGATATTGGAAGTCCTAGCCACAGAAATTAGGCCAGAAAAAGAAATAAAAGATATCCAAACTGGAAGGAAAAGTTTAAACTTTCACTATTTGCAGATGACATGATGCCATATATAGAAAACCCTAAAGGCTCGATTAAAGGCAACTAGAACTAATAAATGAATTCAGTAAAGTTGAGGGATAGAAAATTAACAACAGAGGTTGGCTGCATTTTCTACATTAATGACAAGCTATCAGAAAGAGAAATTAAGAAAATAATCCCATTTACAATTGCATCAAAAAGTACAAAATACTTAGGTATAAATTTAACCAAGGAGTGAACGGCCTGTACTCTGAAAACTATAAGACACTAATGAAAAAAATTGAAAATGACACAAATACACTGTGCTCATAGACTGGAAGAATTTATATTGTCAAAATGGTCATAGTACTTAAAGCAATCTGCAGACTCAATTCTATCCCCACCAGAACACCAATGGCATTTTTCACAAAACTAGAACAAATAATCCTAAAATTTGTGTGGAACAAAAGCCCCCAAATTGCCAGAGAATTACCAAAAAGAACAAAGCCATGAGTATCACACTCCCTGATTTCAAACTGTACTATAAGGCTACGGTAATCAAAACATTATGGTACTGTCATGAAATCAACACAGAGATGAATGGAACAGGATAGGTAGCCCAGAAATAAACCCACCCATACATGGTTAATTAATCTGTGACAAAGGAGACAAGAATAGACAATGAGGAAAAAACAGTCTCTTCAATAAGTGGTATTGAAAACTGGAAAGCCACAAGCAAAAGAATGAAACTGGACCACTGTCTTACACCATATACAAAAATAAATTCAAAATGTGTTAAGACTTAAACCTAAAACTTGAAACCATAAAACTCCTAAAAGAAAATATAGGCAGCATGTTCTCTGACATCAGTCTTAGGAATATTTTTTAGACCAATCGCCTCAGGCAAGAGCAACAAAAACTAAAATAAATGAATAGGATCACATCAAACTAAAAGCTTTTGAATAGCAAGGAACCCATCAACAAAATGAAAAGGCAACCTACTGAATGGAAGAAGATAGTTGCATATTTTACATCCAAAAAGAAGCTAATATCAAAAATATATAAAGAACCCATATAACTTAATATCAAACCAACAACCTGATTAAAAAGTGGGCAGAGGACATTTCTCCAAAGACATTTCTCCAAAGAAGTCAATAAACACATGAAGATACTCAACATCACCAATCATCAGGAAATGCAATCAAAACCACAATGAGATATCACCACACATACATCTGTAAGACTTGCTATGAATCAAAAAGACAAAAAAAAAAAATAGCAAGTGTTGGCCAGGATATGGAGAAAAGGGAACATTCATACCCTACTGGTGAGAGTGTAAATTGCCACAGCCACTATGAAAAACAGTATGGAGATTCCTCAAAAAATTAAAAATAGAAATACTATATGATCCAGCACTCCACTTCCTGGTATTTATCAAAAAAAACCAAAGACACAAATTCAAAAAGATACATGCACCCCTATGTTCATTAGCAGCATCCTTTACAACGGAGAAGATATGGAAGCAACCTGAATGTCCATCACCAACCTATGTGGTGTCTTAAGACAACCTAAGTGTCTTCATGTGAAAACACACACACACACACACACACACACACACACACAGGCACACAGGAATACTACTCAGCCATAAAAAAGACGAAATCTTGCCATTTGTGACAACATGGATGGACCTAGGGGCTACTATACCAAGTGAGATAAGTCAAACTAAGAAAGACAAATATCATAGGATTTCACTTATATGTGGAAATCTAAAAAACAAATGAACAAACAAAACAGAACAGAAACAGACTCTTACATATGGAAAACAAACTTTTGGTTACCAGATGGGGAGCGGTTGGGGGTAGATGAAAGAGGTAAAGGGGATTAAGAGGTATAAACTTCCAGCTATAAAATAAATAAGTCATGGAGATATAATGTACAACACAGGGAATATAGTCAATAATATTAAAATAACTTTTTATGGTGACAGATGGTAACTAGACTTATCATGGGAATCATTTTGTAATGTATAAAAATATTGAATCACTGTAATGTACATTTGAAAATAGGATATTGTATGTCATTTACACTTCAATAAAAAAGAAAACGTGTAAGAGAAAGCACTCTCCTATCTGTTATTTAAACCAGTATGTTCTAAAGTACCTCTCATTCTCTTTGATGCTATGCTGCAGCATGTCTCATAGAACAACCTTTTTAAAACCTTTCCATTTCTTTGGTCAGAGATTAGACCATTTGATGTCATATATAGACAATAAAATCCTTTTTATCTCAGTGGTATTTCATTAAACTTTGTGACTTAGAAACAAAACGGACTTAAAGTCAAGCCAAGACACATCTTTAAGATTGCTTTGATAATGCTAATATGCCCTTTAAAATTGAGGCTGGCTGGGAAATTGAAAGGGTGACAAGTGGAACCAATCTGCATCAAACTGGCATGACAGCAGACATTGGCATGGCCTAAGTGACAGCTGCAGCATCTGGAGAGAGCTTGATAAGAAAATCCTGTTATAATACTGAGCTGGTTTTCCTTAAATTACATCTTATATGATTTCATAGGTGCCATATTTTATTTTAGAACAAAATTTATTTCTTTTGAAACTGAAATACTCTTGTCCTTAAGCAAATGTGAAGGAAGTGGCATTTGGCTGTCCTTTGGCAGAGGGAAAACCCATGTATATTTAATTGGACACTTTACCTGAGGGATTTTCATTATGAGAACGGAGTGTGAGACCATAACTTTGGGTAGCAACCTAAGTGCTGTCAGAGCTCTCAAAGCAAAGAGTTCAACAAAAGAGCTGCTGTCTGTGACAGTTGTTACAACACACTGAGCGGTCCTGGGAAGCCGGCTGAGAAAGTAGAACCAAGTCTCAGTTTCGCTCCCAACTGAACATCCTGAAAGTCAACCGGCAAACCAGGAGCTTCGGCATTATGGAGTATGATAAGGAGGCCCCACAGGCCCACAGGCCCTGCTTCATTGCAGAGGGAAATACTCTATGCCAAGACCACTCTCTCATCATCTCAGCTGATAGCTTCAGGCTGTGGGTCTCCACTGAAGGAGACGGCCCCTTTTTAGCAAAATGCCTCTCCTCCTGGGGACCCAAAAGACAAATGGTCTCCCTTCTCTTTTTCATTTTTTTCAAATGTGCTTATTAAACAACCACAGGCACTGTGACTCTATGATTTGGACTTCTGTAATAGAAAATTAATACTAAAATGACTGTCCCTCAGCTCCAAGACCACTAAAATGAGCATCTATATAAACAGACAGTTGAAATACAGCATCAATGGAAGAATGTACCAAGAATTACCACGACCGTGGCCCTCATTGTTTTCCCACCATGTAGAAATGCACACTCTCAGTTTTGAATATTTCTCATTTTTTTCCTAGTTTCAGGGAGACTCTTCTTTAGGAATGCATGAGCGGCTGACCCACAACCCTTTTAAATTTTGACTTATCTTTTATAGACATTATTACTTGATCTGTCACTTTTATAAAATAATCCAAACTCAAAAATTAAAAGATGTATAATCTAAAAGAAAATGAAAATAGAACTGAAAAAAATTTCTAGTAAGTGATGTGACATATTTTACTTTTCTTAAGAATCACAAAGCTAAGTCATAAATGAGAAGGTGTAGTATTTGGAATACATAAATTTATTATGTTAGTTTTCTTAAATCTTTTTGGAATTAAGGTGGAGTATGCAGAAGTATAAATGACTACAGGTTTAAGATATGATCTCTGCACTCACAGAAAGATAATAAACAGGTTGAAGAATGAAATCAAATAGAAAGCTAAAAATAAATCTGATCAAAGGCAACAACAAACTATCAGACACTGGTAGCAGTTCATCCCAAAATGAGGACAGACAATAATCTCTAATATGTATAATAATATTTATATCATTGGCATATTATTTTTCAGAGAATCCTACATGGAAACAGTTGGTGCCACATGGGTGATTTATCATAAAGTCTCAGTGAGGATCCCAGAAAATGCTAGCCTTGGATATGAGTGCTACTTTTTCTGCCCATTCTCCACTCCCCTATCTTGCAAACCCAATGCCAAGGTTTATACACTTCTGCTCCTTGTACTGTATGTCCCCCATTTCAAGAAAACTTAATGATGTTTGCTCAATTAGCTAGTTGGCCCAAAAATACAGTACAGGAATTAGAATGAAGTCAGGAGGTAAAATGGCTCCACAAGCTGCTGCCTCCCTCACCACCTAAAAGAGGCCCTTCTGTATTTTAGTTATTATATTCACAAAAGGAAAGGGGGCATTTTCTAGATACTTTGCTCAAAGGCCTCATATTTAAACCTATTTCACTGACTACTGACTAGCAATATTCCCCTACAAAGTATTCATCACCCTACCATAGGAATTTATTCATGTTAGTATGTCTTGAGTGTATTGCAATTAGACATTTTTCTTTTTACTAGCACTTTCTTTTCCTACCCTGTGGTTTTGAAAAAAGAGAGAGCCAGATATAAAGAGAGAATAGAGAGGCTTCTTGTCACCCCAATTCTCATAAATTCCTGACTATAAATCTGGCTTCTGACTTTAATTAAGGTGCCTTATAGTTCTCACATTTTGTCAGTTAGCATGGACATCCTAGTTCCCTGCCGCTGGGGGGTCATAATGTGTCCCAGAGCTTACATTAAAATGCACAATGAGAAAATGAAATTCCTGGCACCTGAAGTTTCCCCTTGCTCTCCCTATTTTCACCTTTTTCCTTTGTTATTTTTATTTTATTTTTATTATAGAATCATCCTGTTACACCACCAATGGGACCACTACATTGTGGCAACAAAGGAAGTATCTGTCAGAAAATGCACACTGGCTAAGAATGAACAAAACATCAGCTGAGTTGGGGTTATTATCCAGATCCTTTACCATGACCTAGTCTTATCCATTCTTTTGTCCTGAGCCAATTACACTCTGCCTGAGCTTATGATCAATTTCCTCCCTTGACCAAGCTCAATGCATATTGCATGACTCCAACCAATTTTAGCTGCTTATGTCCCCAGGCAGATTCACATATTATTTGTTCCTTTGGATGAATGGTCATTCAGCAACCATTACCGAGTGTATTAGTAGTGCCTCAGGACAAGAATCACATCCAGAAATAAGTATGGACATCCCACACACTGCCAGCTGTTTATTCACCACATGATTACAAGACTATATGCTCTAATCTACCATGCCAATCCTAAAATAGTTTAGTCATCTTAATGAAAGAGGAAAAAAACTCACTGGAAATATATATGTACACACACACACACACACACACACACACACCGATACATATATAGATAGATACAGGTGCAGATATGTGTGTGGGTGTGTAATAGTTTTTGCCAATTTTCTCCCCAACAGATTCAAACTCTCTTCTGTTATCAAGTATTTATGACCTTAATAGAGTTCAAGGATCCCAAGACCTAGGAAAAGAATTTGATTGATCTATGCTAATCATGGTAACTTCATTTACTTTAATTGTGAGTAGTTGAGTCATGGGCATTTGAGCCAATTCTGGTCAATGGACACTGAAAAAAAAATGCTGTGGGACTTTCTAGAAGGGTTTACCGGTTAAGAAAATGAAATGTATAGGAGGAAGATCTTCTCATATAAGTCTTCAGGTTGGTATATGATTCCTGGAAGTGCTACAGCTACCATGTAACCATGAGGGGAAGTTTACTGAATAAGTCAGAAGGTAACCATGAATAGTGCCAGCACATGGATCCTTAATAAGATCCTTGAACTGCTAAATTAACCAACCATGGATATTACTTACCTGTGCTTTTCTTATCATGCAGGAACATAAATGGCTTAATTTTTGTGAGTAATGGAAAGTGGGTAACATGCCATTTTTACTTGGATTTTCTAGTACTTGTAGCTGGAAACATTCTAGCAGGCACAACCCGTATTTCCAGCTACAATACTTTTCTTTTTGTATTATGAAAATTTCGAAGTTCAACCATTCTAAGCATATGGGTGTAAGAATGAGCAGTCACCTACTTCTTTAAATTTATTAACCAAACATTATGTCTATGTCTCTTCCCCTGTTATGACAGCTAAACATTTTTAAAAATTTGTGTGCGATAGCATTTTATGAAAACTAGAGCAAGTCACAAATAAAGATGACAAACCTGGGGCAGAAAAAAATTGCCCAAAATAAGTCATCCAATATAGGAATATCTAAAGCATGCTCTAAGGAAGGAAGCCCTAGAAAGCTCAGAGAAGCCAGGAACAAAGAGGAATAGTGAGGTGGAATTTGAGAATTCCACAGTAGGTAGAACACAGTGGGTGCTCTACTACTGAGGCAGAGAATGGGTTGAGTGACTACATTATTTGTGCTTCCCCATGAAAAATAAAATTGCAGAGCTCCTTGTTCAGAAACTGTTAAGTATTTCAAGGCAGAGAGCAGAGAACTAAAACAAGCTTGGAATCCTAAAAGGATCCTTAGAAAGTGTGGGGCTCTGAGCAACTTTATGGGTACCATATCCATAAAGCCACTGTGGAAGCTGTACACCTAAGAGGTATGATTATGGTCAGTGTATATAGAGGGACTGAGATGGGTAATGAGGTTACAAAGTGCGAGTGAGCCCCAGAAAACATTTCTTAGTTTGTTTCCAGTCCAGAGCTAGGAATGTAGAGTACTGGTAGCATACTTCTATAGTTGACTCTATCATAGACTCTCATATTTCAGATGAAAATCATAATATGAAATGCTATTTAAATGACAGGGAAATAGTTGATATACAACATTAATAAAGGTAGCTGGACATAAAATTGTGTGTGTATATGTATGTATATATAATTGTATGTATATGTATGTATGTATATATAATTGTATGTGTATATGTATGTATGTATACATTTATAGGGTGTGCATATAAATAGATTCAAATGAAGTATACCAAAATATATTAATAGTATGTATATTAGTTAACTAAGATATCATAAGAAAGCAGCATAAACTGAGTGGCTTAAAGATACACATTTATTGTCTCACAGTTCTAGAAGCTGGAAGTCTGAAATCAGGATGTTAGCGAAGTTGATTTCTTCTAAGGGCTGTGGGAGAAGGATCTGTTCAGGGTATCTGTCCTTGGCTTCTAATATGGCTAACTTTATGTAGCATTTTATTTGTATGTCTCCAAATTTCCTGCTTATGACACTAGTCATTTTGGATTAAGGACCTCATTCTAATGACCTCATTCTACTTTGATTACTTCTCTAAAAATCCTATTTCTAAAGATACTGGAGGTTAGAACTTTGATGCATGAATTTGAGGGCTGAGGGGACATGACCCATATACTACGTTAACCATATGATGGACTATATTTTTTTCTTTATATATTCTCATAGCTTTCAAAGACTGTTCAATCAATTTTATAATGACAGAAAATATTACAAAAATATAGATTTTGACAATGGTCTAAATAACAAGCCAAAGAAAATACCAATAATAGGATACTGGCTGATTGTAACAGAAGAGTCTTGGTGAGGAATATGGGGAAATAACATATAGTGTGTAAGAAAAGACTGTATCATGTTGAGTAAATCATTTTGTAGCACCAACATAGGTAGTTCATTTGAGCAACATAATTCTATTTAAAGAATTTTATATCCTTAAGAATAATCATCCCAACTCTCAATCTTTTTTCCTTCCCACACAACTTCTCTCACTATGCTGATCCAGGATTCTAGCTCTACAATTAAAATTATACCATAGATCTGTGAACCCATTCCAACTTCCAGAATCCCAAACCAAGTGCATCTAACACATTCTAAGGAACCCTCAAATTCTGATTAGATTGAAACTGGTAGGATAAATACCCACTCCGAAATATATTTACTCTTTACTATGTTTTAAGAGTCCAACAAGCCTATATTCTCACAGAATTTAATCACTTTAGAGCTGTGATTCATAGTTACTTTACAGGGTTATTGTAAGAATGACTATTAGTTATCATTATTTCCGTTTTTCATTTATTCTATCAAATATTTTTATTAAGAACTCATAGTGTGCACAATACAATTTAGGATATATTTGTTCATAATTTTTTGAGTGAAACAACTTGTTAATATATTCAAGGCAGTGGCTCAATTGTTAGGGGAACTAATTAAGCTTTGTTCTATTCCATTTGTACAGACTCAATCCTAAAATCCCTACTTGACCATGTGCTATCTGAAAAGAAACAAACAAAATGGTCCAAGACATAAGATACTCAATCAGTTAATCAATATAATCCCTAGGAAGAATCAAACACACACACACACACACACACACACACAGAGAGAGAGAGAGAGAGAGAGAGAGACACCAAACATACAAAGTTTCAACAAATACTAAGATCACTAAAAAGCATTTTGGATACATTTCAAAGGAAGTTACAGGAACATGTCACCCATCAAAATCAAAACACTTAGCTGTCACTGAAATTTCACAAGACAAATTGGAGCTGCCAAAATCTTCTAGAAATTCTATACACTTCAAGGATGAACATAGTCTTTGTACTGCTTCTTAGCTTAACAACAACAAAAATATAGATGGAAACCATAAACATAAACTTAGACTCTTCTAAGGGCTTAATTTCAACATTATGATTTTAGCTGACATTAACAACAGTTTACTTCAAATTGGTATTCACAATATAAAGTAGCAATTATAATTGAAGATATCATCTATTAAATCATACCCTGATAATGTCAAGTTTGTTTGTTTGCCATTATGGAAGATAGAGTTTGTTATTTTTATTTTTTAACAAGAGAAGATCAAATATATATTCTCCATCACAATGTGACAGTACAGAATTTGATGTGCCTTCTATACAGGGTTTTAATTTTTTTCAGGGTTTTAGTATTTTTAAAATCAGGAAATGCTACTGTCTTCAGAGTCTGAAGTTAAAGGACATTTTCACGTTGAATCAGTGTCATTTACTTTTCAATGCACATGTGAGTGGCTACTATGTGTAAAGCACTGTTAAAAATTCTACATGAGTTAAAAATATAATGGATATAAAAATATCCATTCTTCAATACAATCATAATCTAATAGAGGCAATAATACATAGGAAAATTATGTTCCCAGACAATATAATTGCTTTGTAATTGATGCAAATAAATAGCTATGAAGATTTAAGTGATGGAAAACACTTTTCTGTGCAGCATAATTGTGAAACCCTTCAAACAGAAAGTTCTGGGTCTTAAAGGATGAGAAAGATTTCCCTAAGAGGCCATGAAAAAGAAGAAACCCCCCAAAATTTCAGCCAATTCACAAAGTGAGAAAAGTACAAGAAGTATTTGAGAAACAGCCAGAATTATAGCTGGATTGGAAGGAGGGCCAAAAATCATAAAACAGGAAAAAGAGAGAGAAGGCCAAAGATCAAGGGATAGCCAAAGCAAAAGAAGACAAAAATGCAAATCTCACAAGTATCTTTCATTCTATTATTTGGCATTTTGCTTCTTGGTTTTCAAGTGGGACTGGGCTTATTTACAGGAATTACTGTCAACAATCATGCCATAATTTTGAAAAACAGGGAATGCCAGGCACATACACTAGACTTCTCCACATGGCATGTTCCTCAACAACAAACAGGTTTCTGAAATTTCAGAAATTATGATTCTTTTCATGTCTGATGAAAATACTTCATAAAGAACTCCATGTATTATTGATCATCTTGGTAAAAGTGAGTTTAATGGTCTTTTTTTTTTTGGAAATGGGAGTTAGATCTGGATCAGAAATAAGAGGTTGTAACTGAAATAGAATAAATTAAAACTGTTCCCTTTTATTAGTTCAAGTTTTTAAGAGAAGCTCTTATGTCTAATCTTCTGAACTCAGAATTCTGATTTTCAGCAGACTAATCAATAATGCTGTCTCTCTCTTTCCTCACTCTCTCTCTTTCTTTTTTTCTCTCTCTCTCTCTCACACACACACAATCTCTGTTACCATTAATTTTAGCCTTAAAATTGAGCAGGATTTGGTAAATTCAACACAAACGAGCAGGAAGTTCTAAGTTTCAGTGAAAGACCAAAATTTTCCATACTTATTTACTGCATTACATTTAAATCAGTAATACAAAGATGGTTTGTCTTTATGCTAACAGTTAATGCAGTATTTTCAAAGAACAACAGAAAAATAATTGGTAATAGATTAAGCACTGTTTTTTTTTAATATTTCAATTCTTTCTTATTTCACACCTATCTTATACATTTGTTAGATATATTTCCTACCAGATATCTTATATTCCTAATACTATAATGCTATCTCTCTGATACCAATTAGTCACTTAAAAATAGCTCCATGACCTTGGAAAATCATGTAAGTTTCCTGAGCCTCCATTTTCCTATTTGAAATAAAGTACTACTATTTAAATGAACCATTCCATGTATCATGCCAAGATTTTGAATTTCTACATTTTACCTTCCTTCTATGAAAAATTATAATCTCAGTTGCTCCTCTGAGTACCAGATTGTGCCATTTATAAATATGATAATTAAAGTAATGATCAGAGACTAGATTTGCAAGTGCATATTTTGGTGTGAATACATTACTCAATCCTCCCCTTCTGGCTTGGGAGAATGCACCAGCATGCTCATGCCAGCCGCTGAGATTAGAAAGCGTTCTGCCTATAAGGATCCTAGATTTTCACTTCACAATGACTTCATCAGCTTCTGCAGCTGCTGGATAATGCAAGCTCCTAAGAGGCTCTAAGAGACACTTGGACACCTGTCAAACCAGGTGCAGTGGGACAGCAATTGCCCAAGAAATATCTAGACTGGTATGGAGCCAACTCGTTCTCCACCTTAAAAAAAAAAAAAGGCTAATGTGATCACATTTAGGTAACAGTCCCCTTTCCCATCCAGACATTTTTACAGGCAATTAAAAGACAGAAAGGTGTGTTTTTGAAAAACCTGAAGCAAGGGCTAGCTCAGAAGCCAGAAATGACGCTTACTCAGCCTGTTCTGAAATGTTACCTAGTTGTTAATCATTAATGAGACACTAAATTTATGAAACCTTGAAGTGAAACAGAAAACTAAGATTTTGGCATCAAGTTTCATTTGTATCAACTTTCTGGAAAAAAAAAAAAAAAAAAAAAACAGCTCAGTAAGGTGGACTACAGGCTGCTGGGACTACCCCAGGGCATCAGTGTTGTTCTGTAAAATCACACTATATCATCAGCATACATGTGCACAGGGGAGAAAACACATTAGACTGTAAGATAATTGTCAAGCAGAGAAAATAAAATATGCCCTCAGGCGTCCCATTTGTAATTCCCTTGAATCTATGATCACACAGCTTTCTTTCCTGTACAATTCCTCAAGAAAATGCAAACCACTTTATGCAGTCACTACAAGGCCCCAAATCCCTCCAGTTTTCTAGGGGTAATTTATGGCCAGCTCAAGAAAAAGCCTTAGAGAGGTCAATAAAAATTGCTCCAATCACACAGTCTTCATCTATTGCATTAGAGATACTGTGGGTGCCAAATCCTGGGTGATCGGTTTGCTATGAAGCCTGACAAGAAGAACCAGCAAACCCTTTGGCTGCAGGTAGTTTGAAATGTGTACATATGCATTGTTTTTTGCTTTGTTTTGTTTTTTTGTTGTTGGCTTTTTTTTGTTTTTTTCCAGAAACAGAACCAAAACAGGACTTGGCTAAATCAAGTGTCTTGATTCCTTTTCTGTAGGGGTGAATTACACTGGCACATGTCCCAAGATGAATGAGGAAAGACTTCAGAACAGAGGTACTTATCTCAGCTGTTAAAGGAGTTACCAAATAAAGAAACTGGGCTTTTCACTGAGATTGTGTCTTAATTTAATGTTCATCAGGAAATAATTCCAAACCTTCCAATGCATAAATTAATTTCTCTCCACGAAAAATGCACATTAATTTCTCCTGTGTGCCTCTGTGGACATGAAGGCACAGTACCCACCACCATTACCAAAATGCATCACCAAAAGGTAAAAGAAATCACAATAATGGTCTGGTGTTTGTCATCAGAGTGTCACAGCTTTAAATGTTTACAGTTAATTATTTTAATTTTTTTTCATATATATTTCCTATTCCTTAAATATATATTTCCATTCTCCAAAAAAAACTTTCTAGATGTTTCCAGAGACGAATTCCCTATTCCTCCAGCTTTCTCAGTCTTCTCATTACAAACACAGTGTACATCAGTCAGGGTTCTCCAGAGAAAGAGAACCAGTAGGATATATAGAGACATATATGAGAAGATTTATGGGAATTGGCTCATAATGATTATGGAGCTTGAGATATGCCATCTGCAAGCTGAAGAACCAGAAAAGCTGAGGTTTACTTCAATCTGAGTCCAATGGTCCAAGAACTGGGAGCTTTGATATCCAAGGGCAGGAGAATCTGAACATCCCAGCTCAAGAAGACAGAGTGAGAATTCACCCTTGTTAAACTGTTCTACTAGTCCTATCTACTATAAAAAGACAATATAAGAAAATAACTGTATGCATTTTGAGGGGAGACAAGTAATATGATTGTCTATATAGGTAGAAAATCATGGATTCATTCATTCATTCATTCAGGTCTGCAAATAATAAGCAAGCACAGCAAAGTCCCAGAACACGAGGTAAATACTTAAAATGTCAATTGTTTTCCTATATTCTAGTAATCAACAACTGAAGTTTGAAATGTAAAAAAAAATGCTATTTACAATACTGTCCCTCCTAAAAACAATATGCTTAGGTATAAATCTTTCTTTAAAATGCAGTATTAGTATGTAACAAATTATGAAAAAATTGATGTAAGTAATTTTTTAAATATTTAAATAAACAGAAATAATCTGTGTTTACAAATTGGAAGAGTTAATGTTAGCATTATGAATTCCAAGGGGCCTGGGTGGCTCAGTTGGTTAATTGTCTGCCTTCACCTCAGGTCAAGATCCCAGGGTCCTGGGATAAAGCCCCACATCATGCTCACTGCTCAGTGGGGAGCCTGCTTCTCCCCCTCTGTCTGTCTGCCACTCTGCACATTCTCTCTCTCTCTCTCTCTCTCTTGTCAAATAAATAAATAAAATCTTAAAAAAATTTGTGAGTTCATACCAAGTTGATCTATATAGATTCAATGCAATCCAAATCAAAATTACATTAAGCTATTCTATAGATATCAAGAAATTTATTCTAAAATGTGTATGGAAAAGCAAAAGACCTAGAACAGCCAACACAATATGAAAGAAGGAGAAAAAAGTTGGAGGATTCATACCTGATTTCAGGCCTTACTACATTTAAAGTCATGGTAATCAAAAGAGCATGATATTAGTGAGTGCACAAACATATAGATCAATGAAAAAAAAAAAAGTGGAAAACCCAGAAACAGACTCACACAAACATTGTCACTGATTTTTGACAAAATAATAAAAATAATTCAATGGATAAAGAGCTGCTTTTTTTTTTTTCAACAAATGGTGCTGGAACAAACAATTGCATATCTAATTACTAAGAAATGAACATAGACATCTTACACATTTCATAAAAATTAATTAGTAATAGATCATATATCTAAGCGTGGAACACAAATTAAAAAGTGAGTAAAGGATCTAAACAGCATCCCACAAAGAAGGTATACAGATATCAAAGAAGAATATTAAAAGATGCTCAACACCATTTGTCTTTACAAAATCTAAAACTAAAATGAGATAGCCTATACACCTATTACAGTGGCTAAAATACAAAGAAACAAAAAAAGCAAAAAAACCTGATGATACTAATTGCTGCTGGGGAAATACAACAACATGGACTCTCATTTGCTGCTGTTGGGAATGCAAAATGGTACAGCTACTTTGGAAAATAATCTGATGATATAATCAGATAGCAGTCATACTATTAGATATTTACCCAACTGATTTGAATACCAATGTCCATACCAAAATCTAAATGTGAAACTTCATGGCAGTTTTATTCATAATTGTCCAAAACTAGAAGCAATCCTAAAGTCTTTCAATAAAAAACTGCATAAACATGAAGCTGTAATGGTGAATACATAATACTAGGTATTTGTCAAAACCCATGAACCCTTACAGCATGAAAAGTGAATCTTAATGTATATGCATTTTTAAAATCATTTCAAAGATTAGGGGGATCCCACGATAGAATACAGAAATTGAAAACAACAACCTGATGGTATTAAAAATTTATAACACAACTTTACTGAGCATGGTGAGGCATAAGGTACTGATATAATTAATTTAGGAAATGAATAGTCTGAAAGACTAAAGGCAAAAGAAATGTACATAAGCTACAATGCTTATCAAATCTAGTTGATAAAATTATCGCTCATGAGGGCACAAGTTAACAAATCAGATACTGCTATACTTTTATACTAGAATCAAATAAAGTAAATAGTTTCTTAACCTTAGGGTAGGAATTTACAGTTAAGCAAGAGGTAGAGGCTATAATGATGTAAACAATAATGTATTAGAATTGAACACATCACTATCAAATCATGTGTGCCTTAAAATATAAATATAGAAATACTTATATATATTGTGTTAGTATAGACATATATATTTCTTCGATCTGTTAGCTGACAGAACTTAGAAGTAATTACAACCCAGAAAAATGAGTAACCTAATGCCCAGACCTTTGTTTAAAATATAATTTTTAATAAGAGAAACTAGGTTTCCTTGGGGAAATGGATAATTCTAGGACTTGGCAGAAAATACTAAAGTCTGAAGTATCTTGTAGTACCAGAAAGAAGAGCTTAAAAGAGTTCCACAATGAGAAAGAAGGAGGAGTAGGGAATTGTATTTCAACTGGTCTCCTGAATTTAGCTGGATATCTACCAAGCCAGTCTGAACACCCAAGAAAATAGCTTGATACATAGGATTATATGTCTGGATCTCTGCAGGGGCAGAGGATCTTCAGTCAAGAGGTACAAAGGATGGAATTGTGATTGCGTGAACAGATATCAGGGGATAAACAGAAGGGGGAGGGGGCCACCAGAAGCTACCCACTGGAAAGTAAAATAATACACCAGTGCAAAAGCATCCTGCAGCTGGGGACAAACGATAGCTTGTGGAGCAGTATTGGTGGGATGGGAAGCACCTGGTAAGACCTCCAACAGGATCCAGGAGTTTAAGAGGCAAATGTCAGGACCAGGGCAGCCGCTTGTGTGGACCTGTGCCTGTGGACCTGGGGGGCTAGCTGTCGCTGCTGTTCATACCACCCAGACCAGGATTGCCTGTGGTTTTGGAGGCACAGGGGACAGAGTTTAGTGGGGTCCACCATTGAGAGGATCACTGGGGGTATGCACTGCTATGGAAGGCTGTGATTTGCATGCTTCTTGCAGAGGAGGAGACTATGTTCTGGAGGGTTTAGAGGGGAGCAGACTGTGGCTTCTCTCCTCTGGGGTGGATGTCTGCGTGCAGACATTTTCTTTTGATTCGACCCTCCAAAAAGCCACCAGAGAAGAAAAGCCAAAAAAAAAAAAAAAAAAAAAAAAAGTTTGCACAGAGCCCAGCCCCTTGATAGGGGGGTCAGGGCAATTCCACCCAAGCAGGGTTGCCTGAAAAACAACGTGGCAGGCCCCTCCCACAGAAGACACACTGGAAGAAAAAGACCATGACAACCTGAGGGTCCCCATAAAACTGTAAAATCCCAGCACTAGGGGAAGATAGCATACTAAACTCCTGGTGTTGCCTCGCAGTCTGCGTATTTCTTATATACAACTTTTTTATACTTTCTCATGTTTCTTCTGTTTTGTCTTTTTACCTATTTGACATTTCAGCTAGGTGTGTAATACCTGATCCCTAGTAAATCTTTAACTTCTGCTCTTTCACACATATACTTCTTTTTTCTTTTTCATTTATTTATATATAGATAGATATAGATATAAGCTTCAGTGTAGTCCTTTTTACCCTATACAATACTACCTTTATGTATATATACACCAGTTTTAATTTCCCTGTAACTCTGGGAAGTAGTGTTCTCTAACAAAGAGAACAAAATACACCCAAGAAGAATTGAAACACCCTACCTCACCCACATTAAGAGATTATAGCTCCCCCATCCCTTTGTTTTGTTTTGTTTTGTTTTTAACTTGATAAATCTTATTCTTTGGTTTCCTTTTGGCTGGGTTTCCTTGGTTGTGGCTTCCAATCACTCAGAATTTTCTCAGGGTGCATCTTGTCTGAATTGAGGTTGATATTTTCAACTCTATACATTCCCTCAACCACCTCTCAACAGAATGACTAGGAGGAGGAACTCCAAACAACAAGAAAAGAACCAGAGACAATGGCTACTCCCACAGACCTAATGGATATGGATATAAGCAAGATGTCAGAAATAGACTACAAGGTAACAGTTATGAAGACAATAGCTATGCTGGAGAAAACCATTAATGGTAACATAGATTCTCTAAGGGCAGAATGAGAACTAATCAGGCTGAACTTAAAAATGCTATCAATGAGATGCACTATAAATAGATACTCTAACAGCTAGGGTAAATGAGGCAGAAGAACAAATTAGTGACCTAGAAGACAAACTGATAGAAAAAAGGACTAGGAGGAGACCTGGAAAAAAAACCTTAAAATCCATGAAAACTGAATTAGAGAAATAAATGATGCCATGAAATGTTTCAATGACACAATTACTGGGATCCCTGAGGGGGTGGAGAGAGAGAGGACTAGAAGATACATTTGAGCAAATCTTAGCAAGAACTTCTCCAATCTGGGGAAAGAAGCAAGCATGCATGTCCTAGAGGCAGAGAGGACCCCTCCCAAGATTAGAGAGAACAGACCAATATCCCAGCATGTAATAGTAAAACTCACAAATCTTAGAACCAAGGAAAGTACCTCAAGGGCAGTTAGGGGGAAGAGATTCCTCATATACAGAGGAAGGAACATCAGAATTTCCACAGAGACCTGGCAAGCCAGAAGAAACAGAAGGAAAACTTCCAAACTCATTCTATGAAGCCAGAATTACCCTAATCCCCAAACCAGGCAAAGATCCCATTAAAAAGGAGAATTTCAGGCCAAGATTCCTGAGGAATATGGATGTCAAAATTCTCAACAAGATCCTAGCTAATAGGATCCAACAGTATATTAAAAGGATTATCCATCATGACCAGGTGTGATTTATCCCTGAGATGCAGGGGTGTTTCAACATTCACAAATTAATCAATGTGATAGAACACATTAATAAGAGGAGAGAGAAGAACCATATGGTCCTCTCAATTGATGCAGAAAAAGCATTTGACAAAATACAGCATCCTTTCCTGTTTAAAACTCTTTAGAGTGTAGAGATAGAGGAAACATTCCTCAATTCCATAAAAAACATCTATGAAAAGCCCACAGCAAATATTCTCAATGGGGAAAAGCCGAGAGCCTTTCCCTTAAGATTAGAAACATGACAAGGATGCCACTCTTGCCACTATTGTTTAGCATAGTACTAGAAGTCCTAGCAACAGCAAACAGAGAACAAAAAGAAATAAAATGTATTCAAATTGGCAAAGAAGAAGTCAAACTCTGCCTCTTCACAGATGACATGATACTTTATGTGGAAAACCCAAGATTCCACCCCCAATTACTAGAACTCATACAACAATTCAGTAATGTGGCAGGATACAAAATCAATGCACAGAAGTCAGTTGCTTTCCTAATACACTAACAATGTAACTGTAGAAAAAGAAATTGGGGTATCAATTTCATTTACAATAGCACCAAAAACCATAAGATTCCTTGGAATAAACCTAACCAAAGAGGTGATGGAGCTATACTCTAGAAACTATAGAACATTTGTAAAAGAAATTGAAGAAGACACAAAAACATGGAAAAACATTCCATGCTCATAGATCAGAAGAATAAACATTGTTAAAATGTCTATGCTACCCAGAGCAATCTATATGTTCAACAACATCCCAATCAAAATACTAATGGCATTTTTCAATGTGCTGGAACAAATAATCCTAAAATTTGTAGGGATCCAAAAAGACCCTGAATCATCAAGGAAATGCTGAAAGATAAAAACAAAGCCATGGACATCACGTTGCCCGATTTCAAGCTATATTACAAAGCTGTGATCACCAAGACAGCATGGTACTGGCTCAAAGACAGAACATAGATCAGATGGAACAGAATAGATAGCCCAGATATGGACTCTCAACTCTATGGTTAACTAATCTTCAACAAAGCTGGAAAAAATATCCAATGGACAAAAGACAGTCTCTTCAATAAATGGTGCTGGGCAGTAGACAGCTGTATACAAAGAATGAAACTCGACCACTTTCCTACACCATACACAAATATAAACTCTAAATGGATGAAAGACTTCAATGTGCAACAGGAATCCATCAAAATCCTAAAGGAGAACATAGGCAGTAACCTCTTCAACATCAGTCACAGCAATTTCTTTCAAGACACGTCTGCAAAGGCAAGGGAAAAAAAAAGTGAAAATGAACTTTTGGGACTTCATCAAGATACTTCTGCACAGCAAAGAAAACAGTCAATAAAACAAAGAGGCAATCCAGGGAATAGGAGAAGATATTTGCAAATGACACTACATATAAAGGGCTGATATCCAAGATCTATAAAGAACTCCTCAAACTCAATACCCAGAAAACAAATAATCAAGTCAAAAAATGGGCAGAAGACATGAAAAGACACTTCTCCAAAGAAGACATATGAATGGCCAATAAACACATGAAAAAATGTTCATCATCATTAGTTATCAGGGAAATTCAAATCAAAACCACATTGAGATACCACCTTACACCAGTTAGAAAGGCAAAAATTGACAAGGCAAGAAACTACAAATGTTGAAAAGGATGTGGAGAAAGGGGAACCCTCTTACACTGTTTGTGGAAATGCAAGGTGGTACAGCCACTTTGGAAAACAGTGTGGAGGTTCCACCAAAAACTAAAAAGAGGGCTACCCTATAACCCAGCAATTGCACTACTGGATATTTACCCCAAAGATACAGATGTAGTGAAAAGAAGGGCCATGTGCACCCCAATGTTTATAGCAAGAATGTTCACAATAGCCAAACTGTGGAAAGAGTTAAAATGCCCTTCAACAGAAAGATGGATAAAGATGTGGTCCATATATACAATGGAATACTACTCAGCCATCAGAAATTTTGCATCAACAAGGACAGAACTGGAAGATATTATGCTAAGTGAAATTAGTCAAGCAGGGAAAGTCAATTATCATATGGTTTCACTTATTTGTGGAACATAGGAAATAGCATGAGGATATTAGGAAAAGGAAGGGGAAAATGAAGGGAAAATCAGAGGGGGAGAAAAACTCTGAGAGACTATGGACTCTGGGAAACAAACTGAAGATTTTAGAGGGGAGAGGGGTTGGTGGGTGGTTAGCACAGTGATAGGTATTAAGGAGGACATGTATTGCATGGAGCATTGGGTGTTATATGTAAACAATGAACCATGGAAAACTACATCAAAAACTAATGGTGTACTGTATGGTGACTCTCATAATGTTAAAAAAAAAATGAATAGCCTATATTACAGATAACTGTTATTGGAGTGTACAGAGCTATCTGTGTACAGACTATGATATCAATTCAATAAAATGTACTATGGCAACCAAAAATTTGAAAATAAAAATAAATAAATAAATAAGTCCCATAATGTTGGGGTTATGTCAATGGGATAAAGGACTCAACTAAAAGAATTCCCAAGAATTTAAGCAACAAAATAAAGTAGTATTAGATTATTACCCCAAATATAAAATAAATATCCATGAACCCATACTGACATAAATGACTAAATAAATAAATGGGTGAGAATATATAAGTCTCTGAAGTAGAATAATTTCAGTATCAAGACATTCAATGATTGAATTAAAAGGACAGTGCCATGGACTGAATGTTTGTGTCCCATCCAAAATACGAATGTTGAAATCCTAACCCCCAAGACAGAGTTTTTCAAAAGTAATCAGGTCCTAAGGGTGGATTCTCATGAATGGGAATAGTGCCCTTAGAAAAGGGACCTCAAAGAACTCTCTCCCTGTTTCCACCATGTGAAGATACAATGAGAAGATGGTTCAATATGCAACATATTTGAACAGGCCTTTCTCCAAAGAAGATATATAAACAGCCAATAAGCATATAAAAGATTGTTAAACATCATTAATTATTAGGGAAAAACAAAACAAATCAAACCATGTCGAGGTACTACATCATACCTAGCAGGATGCTTAAAATTAAAGACAAAAACAAGTGTTGGCCAAGATGTGGGAAAACTGAACCCTTACACATCACTGGGGTACTATAAAATGGTATGGCTACTTTGAAAAACAATTTAGCAGTTTTTCTCAAAAATGTTATATGTACAGTTTCCAGTTGTTACATGACTCGACAATTCTACTACTAAGGATATACTTGATAAGATTTAAAAGGATGGTATCCACAGAGTTGGGTATTATGAGTTTTATCTTTGGATCAAGTCTAATTAACAAAAATCTATATACTTTTTTTATGCGGTATCTTTACCCACTCCCCGTTAGGAATGGCTCCACTAAAATATAACCATATCCCTTACAGTCAACAGAGAAGGAAGATTCAAAACTGAATTCTAACTACATTAAAGGCTTAAATTACGTAATGCAATTCCAACACATACAACTCTTACACAACATATGTTAATTGCTTTGAGTAGCTTCACAAATAATCCTAGAAAATAATTAAGGCATGGACTTTGTAGAACATTACTCTAATAACAGGAACATGGCAGAAATGTCCACTATTTCCACTGCTATTCAACATAGTACTAGAAGTTCTAGCCTCAGCAATCAGACAACAAAAGAAATAAAAGGCATCTGAATTGGCTAAGAAGAAGCTAAACTCTCGCTCTTTGCAGATGATATGATACTGTATGTGGAAAACCCAAGACTCCACCCCAAAACTGCTAGAACACATATAGGAATTCAGTAAAGTGTCAGGATATAAAATCAATGCACAGAAATAAGTTGCATTTCTATACACCAACAGCAAGACAGAAGATAAATTAAGGAGCCAATCCCATTTACAATTGCACCCAAAACCATAGATAGGAATAAACCAAACCAAAGAGGCAAAGAATCTGTACTCAGAAAATTATAAAGTACTCATGAAAGAAACTAAGGAAGACACAAAGAAATGGAAAAGTGTTCCATGCTTATGGATTAGAAGAACAAATATTGTGAAAATGTCTATGCTACCTAAAGCAACCTATACACTTAATGCAATCCCTATCAAAATACCATCAATTTGGGGCACCTGGGTGGCTCAGTGGGTTAAAGCCTGTGCCTTCAGCTCAGGTCATGATCTCAGGGTCCTGGATCGAGCCCCACATTGGGCTCTCTGCTCAGCAGGGAGCCTGCTGCCCCCCCCGTGCCCCGCTTGCCTCTCTGCCTACTTGATCTCTGTCTGTCAAATAAATAAAATCTTTAAAAAAAAATACCATCAATTTTTTTCAAAGAAATGGAACAAATAATTCTAAAATTTATATGGAACCCAAAGGACCTTGAATAGCCAGAGGAATATTGAAAAAGTAAGCTATTGTTGGTGGCATCACAACTCCAGACTTCAAGCTCTATTATAAAGCTGTCATCATCAAGACAGTGTGGTACTGGCACAAAAAACAGACACATAGATCAATGGAACAGAATAGAGAACCCAGAAATAAACCTTCAACTCTATGGCCAACTAATCTTTGATGAAGCAGGAAAGAATGTCCAATGGAAAAAAGGCAGTCTCTTCAACAAATGATGTTAGGAAAATTGAATAGCCACATGCAGAAAAAACTGAACCATTTCCTTAAACCACACAGAAAAATGGACTCAAAATGGATGAAAGACCTCAGTGTGAGACAGGAACCCATCAAAGTCCTTGAGGAGAACACAGGGAGCAACCTCTTCGACCTCAGCCACAGCAACTTCTTCCTAGGAACATTGCCAAAGGCAAGGGAAGCAAGGGCAAAAATGAACTATTGGGACTTCATCAAGATCAAAAGCTTTTGCACAACAAAGGAAACAGTCAACAAAATCAAAAGACCACTGACAGAATGGGAGAAGATATTCGCAAATGACATATCATATAAAGGACTAGTATACAAAATCTATAAAGAACTTATCAAACTCAACACCCAAAGAACAAATAATCCAATCAAGAAATGGGCAGGGACGCCTGGGTGGCTCAGTGGGTTAGAGCCTCTGCCTTCAGCTCAGGTCATGATCTCAGGGTCCTGGGATCAAGCCCCGCATTGGGCTCTCTGCTCAGCAGGGAGCCTGCTTCCTCCTCTCTCTCTGCCTGTCTCTCTGCCTACTTTTGATCTCTCTGTCAAATAAATAAATAAAATTAAAAAAAAAAAAAAGAAATGGGCAGAGGACATGAACGGACATCTCTACAAAGACGACATCCAGATGGCCAACAGACACATGAAAAAACAAATCAAAACCACAATGAGATACCACCTCACACCAGTCAGAATGGCTAAAATTAACAAGTCAGGATAGGATAGATGTTGGCAAGGGTGTGGAGGAAGGGGAACCCTCCTACACTGTTGGTGGGAATGCAAGCTGGTGCAGCCACTCTGGAAAACAGTATGGAGCCTCCTCAAGAATTCAAAAATAGAGCTACATCTCGACCCAGCAATCACACTACTGAGTATTTACCCTAAAGATACAAATGTTGTGATCCGAAGGGTTTATAACAGCAATGTGCACAATAGCCAAACTATGGAAAGAATCTAGATGTCCATCAACAGATGAATGGATAAAGATGATGTGGTATATGTATACAATGGAATACTATGCAGCCATCAAAAGAAATGAAATCTTGCCATTTGCAACAATGTGGATGGAACTAGAGGGTATTATGCTGAGCGAAATAAGTCAATCAGAGAAAGACAATTATCACATGATCTCTCTGATATGAGGAATTTGAGAGGAATTTGAGTTGTGGGGATAAGGAAGGAAAAAATGAAACAAGATGGGATTGGGAGACAATCCATAAGAGACTTTTAATCTCACAAAACAAACTGAGAGTTAGTGGTGGGTTGCGGGGTGGGACAGGGCGGCTGGGTTATGGACATTGGGGAGGGCATGTGCTATGGTGAGTACTGTGAAATGTGTAAGCCTGATGATTCACAGACCTGTACCCCTGGGGCAAATAATACATTATATGCTAACAAAAATTTAAAAATTCAAAAAAGAAGGAAAAAATGCTTATCAGTATTTTGATTTATAGCTTCAAAAAAGAATCTGATTGTCTTTATTTTCTTTATTAAACCAACAAGTTTGAATAGTCTTCCCCACATCCCCTAATTTCTACTCTAAAAGTTTGGTCTTGGCAGACACAGCCCCAGATGTGATCTATTTTGCCAGTAAACATTTGTTTTAAAGATCAGACATGAACTTTAGTCATAATTTCCCCTCCTATATAAGTAAAAAGAAATCTATTTTTTATGTTCTAAGTCCATTGTGTTTACTTTCTAGAATTTTATTCAAAATATACTAAAAATAGTATATCATCTTAAATTCCCTCATTTTAATTGTCCTTTTATTTTACAGATACTTTTATAATCTCTACAGGAAATTTAATTTAATTATACTTATACCAAGAATACTTTCAGTATACCCCTGCACCCATAATCATTTTTGGACAAACAACTTACCCACAATTTTATTAATGATAACCCTCCTCTTACTGCTCCAAGCTTCTAGAAGTTGCCTTTATATAAGAAAAAAAAATGGAAAAATAGCCAATTTTATGCTACAGAAAATATAATGTCCAACAGAAAATTACACAGGTAATTAGTTCACCCAATTTTATTAACAGGAAGGTAAATATTACAATATCAAAATATTTTTCTTCACTAAAGTAGCTTAGAGAACTAAAAATGGGATGTTATTTTTAAATTATAGACATCTATAATATTTTCAAAGTAAATATCCAATGAATTGAATAACTAAATATATCATTACTAAACTCAGAGAAGTATGCTCAGGAAAATGATAAATGAAACCAGGTACTATATACAGAGCACTTGCCATGCCAAAGCACTGTATAAGATATCACTGAGATATAGACATGATCCATCATTAAGACAACATGGAATATGATAAGAGTTGAACAAAATACTTAACCATTCAGAACAAATGCAGGAAAGATGTCATTTGAAATATACAGATAAATACTGCTGTAAGAAATTATAGAGGGGAATTATCACTTCAAACTAAGGTCAGCAAGGAGAACGTCAGGAATTTAAATTTGAACTAAGTTTTGTGTACCACTAGATTTACACAGAAACCAAAAGAAACAAGGAAATAGAAATTTAAAAATATATATTGCTATATACAAGTATTTATCAATGAACAACATAATGGAAAATATGTAGAGATGGAATGAAATGATTAAAAAAAATTAGATATGAAAATAACTGCTTATATAATTTTAAATACCCAACATCACTTTTCCAGGAGAATGGGAAAGCAAAAATTGACAGAACAAAAATTTTAGAAGATGAAATGCTTTGAATGTTATTAATATTTTAACAATTCCCAGCTAAGTCTCCAACTTATTTCTTCATTTTCATGCAACACTTACAGATTCAATAGAACTGTGTTGCCTATGAGAAGTAGAGGCTACAGATGCAGAAAAAAAAAAAAAAAAAGTAGGACACCATTCCAAACAATCGCTGAATCAATTGTTCCTCAGCTATTGTTTTCCCTCCCTTTCTCTCAGAAACTAATTTTTGCACAGTTGCATTAGTAATTCTATCAGTTCAACAAGAAATCAACAATCTGACTCTTATTCACACTTCACCATAAATAAAATACTAGGGCAGCAAATTGATTTTATAGTTTCACACATATACTCTAAAGCTAGACTGTCCTTTGGATGTCTCTCTTGAAATTTTTAAATAACCTTCCTTTCCAGGAGGGGAAAAAAAAAAAAAAAAAAAAAAAAAAAAAAACTTTGCTTTCTTAAGTTTCTAGTAATTGGTATTTTGAATCACAGAATGCCAGAATTTTCAAACTAAATATGGAAATACACATCTATACACTAGTATTGACTTCTGTTGTAGTTCCATAGTGCAGAAAATTTGTTTAAATTATCTCAAAAGGACAATACCTTGAGCATCTGAATCTGTTTTTTTCTCCCGTTTATTTTTTTTTTTCAAAGAAATTATGCTATTTTATTTTAACAAAAAAACATCTCAGGGGTGCCCGGGTGGCTCAGTCAGTTAAGCATCTGACTTCACTCAGGTCATGATCTCAGAGTCCTAGGAGGAACCCCACTTCAGGCTTCCCACTCAGCAGGGAGTCTGTTCCTTTCCCCTTTCCTCTACCCCTCTCCCCACTTGTGCTTGCTATATCAAATAAGTTTTTTTTAATTAAAAAAAAATAACATTTCAGCACACCCGTACATATTTAAGGATTCCCTAACATGTTTAGAGAAAGAGAAAAACAGAAATTGACTCTTGAACATGTTTTGCTTTCTGTTATTACAAAGAAGGAAATTATCAGCTCAAATTAATGTCCTATTACCTAGAACAGAATCTTGTATACATTTGGACAGTGGACTGAGCCTGATATTCAATTCAAAAATCAGTTTAGTTATGTCAAACTGATAAGCATGAAATCAGTCTATATTTTACATTAAATTTAATCAGTCTATATTTTACATTAAATTTAAAATACATAATCAGACTGATCATAGTGAATGCCTCAGTTCTAGTAACTAACATTTGGACAATTTTTTTTGTTTAATTTTGTTTTTATAAACAATCTTCAACATGTCTTCTTCAAAATTTTCAACTTGTCCTGCCTGCCATTTTGTATCCATGTGATATATTCATCTAAATTAATCTCACTAAAGAAAGTTTCCATTTCATATAGACCTTATTCTTCTCTACTACCAAAATTACAGATTTTAAAATGCCTCAGGGACATTTTTTTAAAATCCAGAACTACTCAGCATATTTATTTGACTGACCCCTAAGTTATTGTATATTTTCACATAGGAAGCTAGGTTCAACCTACTTGGGCCATTCTGAAAGCAGTCAGAGTACTTGGACTGAGTAGTCTTAACAACCACATATTTTCCATTCTGGTTCACAAATAAGAAGAGTTAAGCTTCTATGGGTGTGTTTAATGGAATTCAATAAATACTTTAAAGAGTACTTGTGCCCACAGGTGGTACGGTAAATGTCAGATGTCATAAAATGAAAACTAGAGAGAACTCTAAATTTAAATGATTCCAGTGAAATTTGAGTATTAAGAAGTAATGATTTCTTAAAGTTTTTGAAACAAAAGCATAAGAAACATTTACTGATGATTATCTAAATAATTTCATCTGGATAGAGAATGAATTTCATGGATAAGAAATATAAAGAAGGCAAAACTATGAGGGTGGAAACAGACAAGTGATCATCAGGGACTGGGAGCGGAAGGAGGAATTGACTACAAAGGACATGGGGCAATTTGGAAGTAATGGAACAGTTTTGAAGTATGCTGTGAAGCAAAATATGAAGCTCTATGTATTTTTTTCAAAGCCCATAGAAGCATACCCCACAAATTGTAAATTTTCATTTTTATAAATGAAAAAACAGAAATACTGATGAGAGTTTCCTAAAGTAGAAAATCTGATATTCTTTGTCAGTATCAGATACTACCACAGGGTGTCAAATTAGTAATTCTATTTTTTGTGCTTTGTCCATATTTTTACCCATTGTCTCAGGATATAACACCTTAATTTCCAGTGAAGATAGAAAGGCCTCAAGATGCATGTGAGTCTGACAAAACAACAACTACAACAACAACTAATATAAATCAACTCTCATTAATCACTTTTCATGCACTATATTAAATTTTCTGAATATAATACAGCAAACAATAAGACATTATAATAAATAAGCAATCTAATACTTGTTTATTTTGTTTTATAAAATGCCAAAGGTTAGCTCACCTTCATAATAAAATGTGATTAAATTTTTTATAAAAACAAAAATTTTTTCCTCATCTCATGTATTTTTGGTTGGAGTATAAAATGCCACAACCATATTGGAAAATATATTTAAAGTTCTTTAAAAGAGTTAAACAAATACTCTCATATGATCCAGGAAGTTCAGCCCTAAAAGTTATCCAAGAAAAATAAAATTATATCTCTAATAAGACATGTATGCTAATATTTATAGTATCTTTATTTGTAATAAAGAAAAATCTCAAGGCACACTGATAGGTATATGAATAAGCAAACAGTAGACCATTCCTGCAACAGAATATCACCCAAGAATTTTAAAAAGGTTCTGATACATGCTTCTAATATGACAAATTCTAAAACCATTGAGCTGAGTGAATCTAGATGCAAAAGAATACATATTGTATGATTCTACTTATATGAAAGTCTAGAAAATGTAAACTAATCTACAGCAACAGAAAGCACAGAAACAGTTGTCTAAGGACTGGTGGAGAATAGGGAAGTTGGTCTTAAAGTTGGAAGAAGTATGTTTGGAGGAAGTAATGGAAATGTTCTAAATATCGACTTGAGTAACGGTTAAAACCTATGAATATTTGTCAAAACTCATTGAACAGCATATCTAAAATGGGCTCATCGTGTACATAAACTCTACCTGAGTAAAGCTCACTTTAAAATTTTAAATTAGATTTTGCAACTAGATCTTAGATTCTAAATACCATTTTCCAATAAAAGGAGTCAGAGCTCGTGAAGAATGGGTTGATTTTAGGTCCTAGAACATCTTATAGGACCAGAAAATCAGAAAGTTCTAAAATGAAAGAAAAGAAGGAATAAAGAAGCATAGAACCCATCTGAAAGAACTCTGAAAGAACTCAGCACAATGATCAAAGTTTCAACTTAAACAACAAAATAAGACTTTTTTTTTTTTAAGGAATGAACCCATACTGATATACACAAATAACAGACAAATAAAGGGAAGACAAGTGGCAACTCAGTCTAGCTATAAGAAAACATCAAACAACCCAAATTGATAAACATTCTATAAAATAACTTACAAGTATTTTTCAAAAGTGTCAAGGTCATGAAAGACAGAAAAAACTGAGGAGCTGTCATGAATTGGAACAGACTGATGAGATTATGGCAATTAAATTCAGTGTGAGATCCTGAAATGATCCTGATACAGAAAATGTTCATCATCATTAGCCATCAGAGAAATTCAAATCAAAACCACATTGAGATACCACCTTACACTAGTCAGAATGGCAAAAATTAACAAGGCAAGAAACAACAAATGTTGGAGAGGATGTGGAGAAAGGGGAGCCCTCTTAACACGGTTGGTGGGAATGCAAGGGGTTGCAGCCACTTTGGAAAACAGTGTCTAGTTTCCTCAAAAAATTAAAAATAGATCTACCTTATGACCTGGCAATTGCACTGCTGGTTATTTACCCCAAAGATACATGTGTAGTGAAAAGAAGGGCCATATGTACCCCAATGTTCATAGCAGCAGTGTCTGCAAGAGTCAAACTATGGACAGAGCCTTCATGCCCATCAACAGACAAATGGATAAAGAAGATATGGTCCATATATATACAATGAAATATTACTCAGCCATCAGAAAGGATGAATATCCAACTTTTGTATCAACATGGACAGGACTGGAAGAGATTATGCTGAGTGAAATAAGTCAAGGGGAGAGAGTCAATTATCATATGGTTTCACTTACTTGTGAAACATAAGGAATAACATGGAGGACATTAGGAGAAGGAAAGGAAAAGTGAAAGAGGGAAAATTGAAGGGAGAGATAAACCATGAAAGACTATGGACTCCAAGAAACAAACTGAGGGTTTTATATGAGAGGGGGGTGGAGGGATGGGTGAGCATTAAGGAGGGCAGGTATTGCATGGAGCACTGGGTTTTATACATGAACAATGAATCTTGGAACACTACATCAAAAACTAATGATGTACTGTATGATGACTAATATAACACAATTTTTAAAAAAGAAAAAAGAAAAGGGACATTAGTAGAAAGATGAGTAAAGTCTGAATAACTTCTATGTTTTAGCTAATAATAGTATGCCAGGGTTAATTTCCTAGTTTTGACAAATTTTCTGTGGTTATAATAAGATGTTAACATGTGGTCAAGCTGGGTGAAAGTATATGAGAATTCTCTGTATTATTTTTGGAAATTTTCTGAAAGACTAAAATTACCTCAATGTATTTATTGTTAAAAAGTTTCAAATATTGGGACACCTGGGTGGCTCAGTTGGTTGGACGACTGCCTTTGGCTCAGGTCATGATCCCGGGGTCCTGGGATCAAGTCCCACATCGGGCTTCCAGCTCCATGGGGAGTCTGCTTCTCCCTCTGACCTTCTCCTCGCTCATGCTCTCTCTCACTGTCTCTCTCTCAAATAAATAAATAAAATCTTTTTTAAAAAAAAGTTTCAAATATTACTGGTGATATTACATTTCCAAAAATACATAGAAAATTAGATCCTTAGCAAATATTCAGTGAATTGGCTTTTCATGTTTGAATAAATTAATTAAAATTATATACTGAATTCTTACTCCACACTACAGAGAGAGCAAATTTCCCATGGAAAATAAAACATCCCAATTTAAAATAATATTCTACCATAGTCCCTTCATTCAAAAGTTATCTAGCATCTACTATGTAAGAAAAAATATATAATATGTGAAAATATGCACAGAAAGCTAATTTAAAATACCAGCAAGTAAAATAGGAATTGATAGGTCTCAGGGGCCCTGGGTGGCTCAGTTGGTTAAGAGTCTGCAGTTGGCTCAGGTCATGATCCCATGGTCCTAGGATGGAGTCACACATTGGGTTCCCTGCTCCACAGGGAGTTTGCTTCTTTCTCTGCCCCTCCCCCCCACTCATTCTCTCATTGCTTGCTCTCTCTCACATAAATAAATTCTTAAAAAAAAAAAAAAAAGAGGAATTGATAGGTCTCATGGATGTCATTCAAAACTGGCCATATTTTTTTTTCCTTGGGGCACTTGGGTAACTCAGTTGGTTAAGTGCCCAACTCTTGATTTTAACTCAGGTCATGATCTCAGGGTCAAGAAATCGAGCCCTGTGTGAGGCTTGGCACTAGGCATGGAGCCTGCTTAAAATTATCTCTTTTCCTCTGCTCCTACCCCTGCTCCCTCACCCACTAAAAATTTAAAAAAAAAATCTTAATTTTTTTTGCTGCTTTAAATAAAATGACTCTAAAATGCATGTAAAATTGTGTTATCAAAAATTATTGTTTTACTCTATATAAATGTCTGGCCACATACATGGTAATAATATGCAATCATTGTTTTCACCAATTTATATTACTTGAGAGTTTTCACTTGCTAGGAATTCATTTAGAAATATCTTGACATTGTACCTCGCTTTAGTTAGAAAACATCAAGTCAATGACAACAAAAATAACTACCACTGCAGAAGAAAAAAGTAGGACAAAACTTGTATATTATTAGCTCTTCTTTAATCAATAAACTTAAAAGCACACAGAAATTTGATTGCTTCTTTTAAGTGGTTTTTTGGTTGTTTTTTAAATTTTGTCTAAGTGTATATCCTGTATGAAGTACATAGGTGGGTTTTATTTTTCAACCCAATCTGTCAGTTTCTGCCTTTCAACAGAGGATTTCAGAACATTTGTATTTAATGATATAATTAATAAATTTCCTTCAAATAATAAACATTTTATAACTTCTCTATTGTTCCTTCTTTTTGCATTTTCCTTATAACTACTTTTTGAATGTCAAGTTCCTTGCCAATGAAGCATAAAGAAAATGAAGAGCCATTTTACATCAAGTGCATCAGATACTGTGAAGTCCCACATTAAACAGCCTAGAACTTCACCCCTTAATTTATCTGAGAACAAAAGCATCCTCCTTTCAGTGTCCTATTACATTGCTTGTTCTATTATTAAACAAAAGAAATAACAGCAGATGTTAATTTATGTATCCCAGGAAAGGTTGAGTTTGTTTGTGGCTTTGAGCAAAGGGAAAAAAAGGAACAGCTTATATAATATTGTTATCCATTTACATTGTCTCTGAAGTTTCAATCCACAACATGGAAGCCAGGTATCAAGGAATTTGGCAATTCTGCCACTCTTGGCAGTGGGCAATGACTTGGAACTACTGATCTCTCTCCATCCAGCCACTTCTGGGTTTAGTGCATTATGTGCTGTGAATGACCTCACAAAAGCCTATTTTAGGAACTCCTTTCTGAAATTTCAAAGACTGTCAAACTTCTTTGAAATCATAATTTTTTGTTTGTATGTTTTAGTAGTCAAATTTAGCTGGGTAAAAAAAAAAAAAAAAAAAAAAATCCCAGTTCCCTGTGAAGATAAAGTCCCTTCAACATCTGGCTTTTCTGAGTTGGTAAAGAAAGAAGATTCTTACTTCATTATTTCTCCATTTCATGCTTCGGTACCAAAAACTCTACCAATATTCCTGAAAGAAATATATCCACTGCTTTAAAAGGATTCAACTTTATCAGAAGCAGGGCCTATACAAAATCATCTTTTTAGGTTTTGTCTAGAAGTTGTCTAGAAGTTTTTCCTCACCACACAGAACTGTATCATTAAACTTCATCATCACTAGCCATCAGGGAGATTCAAATTAAAACCACATTGAGATACCACCTTACACCAGTTAGAATGGCCAAAATTAGCAAGACAGGAAATAACATGTGTTGGAGGGGATGTGGAGAAAGGGGAACCCTCTTACACTGTTGGTGGGAATGCAAGCTGGTGCAGCCTCTTTGGAGAACAGTGTGGAGATTCCTCAAGAAATTAAAAATAGAGCTTCCCTATGACTCTGCAATTGCACTACTGGGTATTTACCCCAAAGATACAGATGTAGTGAAAAGAAGGGCCATCTGTACCCCAATGTTTATAGCAGCAATGGCCATGGTTGCCAAACTGTGGAAAGAACCAAGATGCCCTTCGACGGATGAATGGATAAGGAAGATGTGGTCCATATACACTATGGAGTATTGTGCCTCCATCAGAAAGGATAAATACCCAACTTTTATAGCAACATGGATGGGACTGGAAGAGATTATGCTGAGTGAAATAAGTCAAGCAGAGAGAGTCAATTATCATATGGTTTCACTTATTTGTGGAGCATAACAAATAGCATGGAGGACAAGGGGAGATGGAGAGGAGAAGGGAGTTGAGAGAAATTGGAAGGAGAGGTGAACCATGAGAGACTATGGACTCTGAAAAACAATCTGAGCAGTTTGAAGGGGCGGGGGGTGGGAGGTTGGGGGAACCAGGTGGTGGGCATTGGAGAGGGCACGTATTGCATGGAGCACTGGGTGTGGTACAAAAACAATGAATACTATTATGCTGAAAATAAATTTAAAAATTTAAAAAAAAAACTTTGATCAGAAACGTTACTGTGAAGAGAGAAAGGAGAGTCTGCTCAAAACAACAGACAGGAATTGATTCAAAGACTCATTTTCTTAATAGTTATTTTACAAGATCTTCATTGCAAGGTAAATCATTGAATGAGATCTCATTAGAGACATTGAAAAATCATGAGGTTTTTGGCACATTGTTCCATTGTGTTAGTTAGATACTAGAAGTAGAGAATTATATGAACTTCCCCAAGCTTAAAAAAGAGTTTCTGGCTAGCTGATACACAGAATGACAAAGCTGTGTCTATTCATCCCCAAGTAGAAATCTATAGAACTTGTAAATGTTGAAGAAATTTTGTATCTGTCCAGATAAAATTAAACTTGAAATGCGGATTTATGACCCTTTACTTATTGCTCTAGATAAGACACCTCAGTGAGAGAAGACTTTCCAAACATGAGGTCACTGGCTTACAAAGAAAATTGTTCAACAGAAAGTCAGGGCTAAGAGTTAGAGTCCAATGTTCTTTAACACAAGCCTTTCTTCATCTAGTAAAATTAGCAATGTGACATTTGGAAATGATTTGTTTTCCTATGTGTGTAAAATTTTGCATTGATAGCTGCTATGATCAAAATGCAAAGCTAAAATTTGTATGATTTCAAAAAACATTACCTAACTGATTGGTCAGTACTTTTTTTTTTAAAGATTTTATGTATTTATTTATTTGTCAGAGAGAGAGAAAGCACAAGCAGGCAGAGGCAGAGAGAGAAGCAGGCTCCCTGCTGAGCAAGGAACCCCACATGGGACTCGATCCCAGGATCCTGGGATCATGACCCAAGCTGAAGGCAGCGGTTTAACCGACTGAGCCACCCAGGCGTCCCTGGTCAATGCTTTTCACCTGTATTTCACTATCCCCCATCCACAAGTGTCAGCCCTCCCTTGCGCCTTTGAGGAATGTGAGCTTCCTACTCTTACCTAATAATTAATTTGCAGTGATAATACAAACTAAGTACTGCAAGCCCTGGTTTTTTTACTCTAAAATGGTAAAGTAGCCAGTGGGAGAAACAATAGGACTATAGTAATCTGGAAATTCTCAAATCTACTAATTTGAATTTGCATATTTCCATGATTAAAAAAAAAAAAAACAAAACAAGAAAACCTTTCTCTTTTGACTTAGATATGCCCCAGCAGTAAAACCATAGTTCAGTCATTTCTCTTTCTCTTCATTTGTTATTTCCTTAGAATGGTACATCTTTCTTGCCACCCATCTTCCCCATGTTGTCTTATGCTATGAAAGGCCACATAAACAAATGATATTTGTAAATCTAGATCCTTGTCACCATAAGGTTAAAGAAATGAAGCAGTCTTTTTTTTTTTTTTAAGATTTTATTTAATTATTTGAGAGAGAGAGAGCATGAGAGGAGAGAGGTCAGTGGGAGAAGCAGACTCCCTGCTGAGCAGGGAGCCCGATGTGGGACTCGATCCTGGGACTCCAGAATCATGACCTGAGCTGAAGGCAGTTGCCCAACCAACTGAGCCACCCAGGCGCCCCATGAAGCAGTCTTCTGTTTAACACCTGCATCATCCCTAATAATAGTAACCTTAAAGCTACTTGATTTTCTTCCCTAAAGCTCTTAGATTTTCTTCCAAGTGTATAACAGCATATTTCTTCAAAAAATATCCAAGTTAAAAAGTTATCTAAATTAAAGATAAATAAAAAGTATGCTTTGAGACAAACATTTTATCTAAAAGGCATCAATTAGTGTTAAACTGAGCTACCCATTTTCTTCACTGTTTTATACGTTTTAATCTGTTATTTTGTGCAAACAGTCCATCTACTTTTTTTGGACATATTACATGAACCTTACATGCAATATATTATGCTGCTCAGCTATACTCCTCATTATTTCACCAACCCAAAATTTCAAATACTTTTTGTGCTAAATAAAAGCATCTTTATTACAGTCATTTACTTTTGAGCAGAATTAAAGTTTAGGTTTGGACTTATTTTCACAGCTTGAATTTCATTTTATTTAAGAAATTACAATTGCATTTTGCTTGAAAAATGGAGAAAAAAATTAATCCTTTATAAAGATTGTTTTTACATCCTACCTATATAAAATATTTTATAGTTTTTAAGAAAACTTTCTATCGGAGGAGGAGTCAAGATGGCGGAGAAGTAGCAGGCTGAGACTACTTCAGGTAGCGGGAGATCAGCTAGATAGCTTATCTAAAGATTGCAAACACCTACAAATCCAACGGGAGATCGAAGAGAAGAAGAACAGCAACTCTAGAAACAGAAAATCAACCACTTTCTGAAAGGTAGGACTGGCGAAGAAGTGAATCCAAAGCGACGGGAAGATAGACCACGGGGGGAGGGGCCGGCTCCCGGCAAGCGGCGGAACAATGGAGCACAAAATCGGGACTTTTAAAAGTCTGTTCCACTGAGGGACATCGCTCCAGAGGCTTAACCAGGGTGAAGCCCATGCAGGGTCAGCGTGGCCTCAGGTCCCGCAGGGTCACAGAAGGATTGGGGGGTGTCTGAGTGTCGCAGAGCTTACAGGTATTAGAACAGGGAAGCCGGCTACAGAGACAGAGCCGAGGAGTAAGCTCTAAGCTCGGGGTTACCTTGAACCGGTCGCAGGCTCGGTCAGCTCGGAGCGCGGCCGGAGGCAGGGTGACAGGAGTAAATCGGCGCTGTTCTCTGAGGGCGCACTGAGGAGTGGGGCCCCGGGCTCTCGGCTCCTCCGGGCCGGAGACCGGGAGGCCGCCATCTTCATTCCCGCCCTCCGGAACTCTACGGAAAGCACTCAGGGAACAAAAGCTCCCGAAAGCAAACCCGAGCGGATTACTCAGCCCGGCCCCTGGTAAGGGCGGTGCAACTCCGCCCGGGGCAGAGACACTTGAGAATCACAACAACAGGCCCCTCCCCCAGAAGATCAACAAGAAACCCAGCCAGGACCAAGTTCAACTACCAAGGAGTGCAGTTTCAATACCAAGGAGAGCAGCGGAATTCCAAAGGAGGAGAAAGCAAAGCACGGAACTCATGGCTTTCTCCCCATGATTCTTTAGCCTTGCAGTTAATTTAATTTTTTTTCTTTTTCAATTTATTTTTCTTCTTCTGCTAAATTTTTTTAACTTTTACCCTTTCCTTTTTTAACGTTTTTTAACTAGTTTATCTAATATATATATTCTTTTTTTCCTTTTTATATTTTTTCTTTATTGGTTTTCTTTTTTTAATTGTTTCTTTTTTTTTTTCCTTCTTTCTGAACCTCTTTTTATCCCCTTTCTCCCCCCTCACGATTTGGGATCTCTTCTGATTTGGCTAAAGCATATTTTCCTGGGGTTGTTGCCACCCTTTTAGTATTTCATTTGTTCCTTCATATACTCTTATCTGGACAAAATGACAAGGCGGAAAAATTCACTACAAAAAAAAGAACAAGAGGCAGTACCAAAGGCTAGGGACCTAATCAATACAGACATTGGTAATATGTCAGATCTAGAGTTCAGAATGACGATTCTCAAGGTTCTAGCCGGGCTCGAAAAAGGCATGGAAGATATTAGAGAAACCCTCTCGGGAGATATAAAAGCCCTTTCTGGAGAAATAAAAGAACTAAAATCTAACCAAGTTGAAATCAAAAAAGCTATTAATGAGGTGCAATCAAAAATGGAGGCTCTCACTGCTAGGATAAATGATGCAGAAGAAAGAATTAGTGATATAGAAGACCAAATGACAGAGAATAAAGAAGCTGAGCAAAAGAGAGACAAACAGCTACTGGACCATGAGGGGAGAATTCGAGAGATAAGTGACACCATAAGACGAAACAACATTAGAATAATTGGGATTCCAGAAGAAGAGGAAACAGAGAGGGGAGCAGAAGGTATATTGGAGAGAATTATTGGAGAGAATTTCCCCAATATGGCAAAGGGAACAAGCATCAAAATCCAGGAGGTTCAGAGAAACCCCCTCAAGATGAATAAGAATAGGTCCACACCCCGTCACCTAATAGTAAAATTTACAAGTCTTAGTGACAAAGAGAAGATCCTGAAAGCAGCCCGGGAAAAGAAGTCTGTAACATACAACAGTAAAAATATTAGATTGGCAGCAGACTTATCCACAGAGACCTGGCAGGCCAGAAAGAGCTGGCATGATATATTCGGAGTACTAAACAAGAAATACATGCAGCCAAGAATACTATATCCAGCTAGGCTATCATTGAAAATAGAAGGAGAGATTAAAAGCTTCCAGGACAAACAAAAACTGAAAGAATTTGCAAATACCAAACCAGCTCTACAGGAAATATTGAAAGGGGTCCTCTAAGCAAAGAGAGACCCTAAAAGTAGTAGATCAGAAAGAAACAGAGACAATCTACAATAACAGTCACCTTACAGGCAATACAATGGCACTAAATTCATATCTCTCAATAGTTACCCTGAATGTTAATGGGCTAAATGCCCCAATCAAAAGACACAGGGTATCAGAATGGATAAAAAAACAAAACCCATCTATATGTTGCCTACAAGAAACTCATCTTAAACCTGAAGACACCTCCAGATTTAAAGTGAGGGGGTGGAAAAGAATTTACCATGCTAATGGACATCAGAAAAAAGCAGGAGTGGCAATCCTTATATCAGATCAATTAGACTTTAAGCCAAAGACTATAATAAGAGATGAGGAAGGACACTATATCATACTCAAAGGAACTGTCCAACAAGAAGATCTAACAATTTTAAATATCTATGCCCCTAACATGGGAGCAGCCAACTATATAAACCAATTAATAACAAAATCAAAGAAACACATCGACAATAATACAATAATCGTAGGGGATTTTAACACTCCCCTCACTGAAATGGACAGATCATCCAAGCAAAAGATCAACAAGGAAATCAAGGCCTTAAATGACACACTGGACCAGATGGACATCACAGATATATTCAGAACATTTCATCCCAAAGCAACAGAATACACATTCTTCTCTAGTGCACATGGAACATTCTCCAGAATAGATCATATTCTTGGTCCTAAATCAGGTCTCAACCGTTATCAAAAGATTGGAATCATTCCCTGCATATTTTCAGACCACAATGCTCTGAAGCTAGAACTCAATCACAAGAGGAAATTTGGAAAGAACCCAAATACATGGAGACTAAACAGCATCCTTCTAAAGAATGAATGGGTCAACCAGGAAATTAAAGAAGAGTTGAAAAAATTCATGGAAACAAATGATAATGAAAACACAACGGTTCAGAATCTGTGGGACACGACAAAGGCAGTCCTGAGAGGAAAATATATAGCGGTACAAGCCTTTCTCAAGAAACAAGAAAGGTCTCAGGTACACAACCTAACCCTACACCTAAAAGAGCTAGAGAAAGAACAAGAAAGAAACCCTAAACCCAGCAGGAGAAGAGAAATCATAAAGATCAGAGCAGAAATCAATGAAATAGAAACCAAAAAAACAATAGAACAAATCAACGAAACTAGGAGCTGGTTCTTTGAAAGAATTAATAAGATCGATAAACCCCTGGCCAGACTCATCAAAAAGAAAAGAGAAAGGACCCAAATAAATAAAATCATGAATGAAAGAGGAGAGATCACAACGAACACCAAAGAAATACAGACAATTATAAGAACATACTATGAGCAACTCTACGCCAACAAATTTGACAATCTGGAAGAAATGGATGCATTCCTAGAGACATATAAACTACCACAACTGAACCAGGAAGAAATAGAAAGCCTGAACAGACCCATAACCAGTAAGGAGATTGAAACAGTCATCAAAAATCTCCAAACAAACAAAAGCCCAGGGCCAGATGGCTTCCCGGGGGAATTCTACCAAACATTTAAAGAAGAACTAATTCCTATTCTCCTGAAACTGTTCCAAAAAATAGAAATGGAAGGAAAACTTCCAAACTCATTTTATGAGGCCAGCATCACCTTGATCCCAAAACCAGACAAGGATCCCATCAAAAAAGAGAACTACAGACCAATATCCTTGATGAACACAGATGCAAAAATTCTCGCCAAAATACTAGCCAATAGGATTCAACAGTACATTAAAAGGATTATTCACCACGACCAAGTGGGATTTATTCCAGGGCTGCAAGGTTGGTTCAACATCCGCAAATCAATCAATGTGATACAACACATTAATAAAAGAAAGAACAAGAACCATATGATACTCTCCATAGATGCTGAAAAAGCATTTGACAAAGTACAGCATCCCTTCCTGATCAAAACTCTTCAAAGTGTAGGGATAGAGGGCACATACCTCAATATTATCAAAGCCATCTATGAAAAACCCACCGCAAATATCTTTCTCAATGGAGAAAAACTGAAAGCTTTTCCGCTAAGGTCAGGAACACGGCAGGGATGTCCGTTATCACCACTGCTATTCAACATAGTACTAGAAGTCCTAGCCTCAGCAATCAGACAACAAAAGGAAATTAAAGGCATCCAAATTGGCAAAGAAGAAGTCAAACTATCACTCTTTGCAGATGATATGATACTATATGTGGAAAACCCAAAAGACTCCACTCCAAAACTGCTAGAACTTGTACAGGAATTCAGTAAAGTGTCAAGATATAAAATCAATGCACAGAAATCTGTTGCATTTCTCTACACCAACAACAAGACAGAAGAAAGAGAAATTAAGGAGTCAATCCCATTTACAATTGCACCCAAAACTATAAGATACCTAGGAATAAATCTAACCAAAGAGACTAAGAATCTATACACAGAAAACTATAAAGTACTCATGAAAGAAATTGAGGAAGACACAAAGAAATGGAAAAATGTTCCATGCTCCTGGATTGGAAGAATAAATATTGTGAAAATGTCTATGCTACCTAAAGCAATCTACACATTTAATGCAATTCCTATCAAAGTACCATCCATTTTTTTCAAAGAAATGGAACAAATAATCCTAAAATTTATATGGAACCAGAAAAGACCTCGAATAGCCAAAGGAATATTGAAAAAGAAAGCCAAAGTTGGTGGCATCACAATTCCGGACTTCAAGCTCTATTACAAAGCTGTCATCATCAAGACAGCATGGTACTGGCACAAAAACAGACACATAGATCAATGGAACAGAATAGAGAGCCCAGAAATAGACCCTCAACTCTATGGTCAACTAATCTTCGACAAAGCAGGAAAGAATATCCAATGGAAAAAAGACAGCCTCTTCAACAAATGGTGTTGGGAAAATTGGACAGCCACATGCAGAAAAATGAAATTGGATCATTTCCTTACACCACACACAAAAATAGACTCAAAATGGATGAAGGATCTCAATGTGAGAAAGGAATCCATCAAAATCCTTGAGGAGAACACAGGCTGCAATCTCTTCCACCTCAGCCGCAGCAACATCTTCCTAGGAACATCGCCAAAGGCAAGGGAAGCAAGGGCAAAAATGAACTATTGGGATTTTATCAAGATCAAAAGCTTTTGCACAGCAAAGGAAACAGTTAACAAAACCAAAAGACAACTGACAGAATGGGAGAAGATATTTGCAAATGACATATCAGATAAAGGGCTAGTGTCCCAAATCTATAAAGAACTTAGCAAACTCAACACCCAAAGAACAAATAATCCAATCAAGAAATGGGCAGAGGACATGAACAGACATTTCTGCAAAGAAGACATCCAGATGGCCAACAGACACATGAAAAAGTGCTCCATATCACTCGGCATCAGGGAAATACAAATCAAAACCACAATGAGATACCACCTCACACCAGTCAGAATGGCTAAAATTAACAAGTCAGGAAATGACAGATGCTGGCGAGGATGCGGAGAAAGGGGAACCATTCCTCCTACACTGTTGGTGGGAATGCAAGCTGGTGCAGCCACTCTGGAAAACAGCATGGAGGTTCCTCAAAAAGTTGAAAATAGAGATACCCTATGACCCAGCAATTGCACCACTGGGTATCTACCCTAAAGATACAAACGTAGTGACCCGAAGGGGCACGTGCACCCGAATGTTTATAGCAGCAATGTCTACAATAGCCAAACTATGGAAAGAACCTAGATGTCCATCAACAGACAAATGGCTAAAGAAGATGTGGTATATATACACAATGGAATACTATGCAGCCATCAAAAGAAATGAAATCTTGCCATTTGCGACAACGTGGATGGAACTAGAGGGTATCATGCTTAGCGAAATAAGTCAATCGGAGAAAGACAACTATCATATGATCTCCCTGATATGAGGGAGAGGAGATGCAACATGGGGGGTTAAGGGGGTAGGAGAAGAGTACATGAAACAAGATGGGATTGGGAGGGAGACAAACCATAAGTGACTCTTAATCTCACAAAACAAACTGAGGGTTAATGGGGGGAGGGGGGTTGGGGGGGTGGGATTATGGACATTGGGGAGGGTATGTGCTATGATGAGTGCTGTGAAGTGTGTAAACCTGGCGATTCACAGACCTGTACCCCTGGGGATAAAAATATATTATATGTTTATAAAAAAAAAAAAATTAAAATATAATTTAAAAAAAAAAAAAAATAAGAGAGAAAACTTTCTATCAAATTTTTTAACTTTACATTTACCATAACAGGTATGTAACTGTTTTTTAAATGTATCATTTTAATTGAAATAAGTATCTTATTCCTCTTAGATAATGTTGACCTGCTGTCATAGTGTATATTTCAAAAATAATTTCATGTGCATTATTTCATTTGATATTGATAAAAATTTTCAACGGAATGGACCAACCCTTCACTGGCCAACCTTCCAGCTGCCTCCCCCAATTTACCAATTTTATAATTGATGACATAAAATCATCAAGAATAATGGGCTCTTTTATAGCTATGTAGTGACTAAAAGAGAATTTAAGACTAATGTATATCCCTCTAGAACAGAATATTCACTTCCCCACACCTCTTTTTTTATTGTGTGATAGAAGGGAAGAAATGGGATTCATTATTCATCAATTGTCCCAGCATATTAAATATCTCTCCCGAGTAAATAATTATTTTTGATATTTACTTAAAATCTTCCAATATTACAAGTGCAGAGACTAGAGGAGTCATCAGATCCATCTTAAAATTTTATGTAACTCCTAAAGTATTTCATACATGAAACAAAATCAAAACCATCTACTTTCTTTTTACTCTCCCTAAAGATAAAAACTGTTTTGCATATAAATTATCAAAATTCTATCAAAATCTTTATTTCCCCAGTCTACATATTTGAGTCAGTTGAGATGTTTCAGCCAGAAACATGCCATCATCTAGACAATTTATCATCTGATTTAAAGCATATTATTGATTCTTAAACTGTACAAAACCATTGGAGACCAACCCAGATCATTCCAAAAAGGTTTCTAAATTTCTGTTATCAAGTTGTATCCACATTTTGCTTTTTTGATATTTAACAATACTTTGCATCAATAGGCAGTTCATTCTCAGAGGTCATTTGGTTCTTTAAGTGTTAGAGAAGAATCATTGTTTTATTGGTTTGCTTAGTTTTGGAGGTGGGATGGAAGTCGGAAGACCTTTACCTTTCTTTGTTACATTCTCTCAGAAAGGCCCACCAGAGGTTAGCAAACTTTTTCTGTGAAGGTCAGTAATAAATATTTTAGGCTTTGAGGGTGGGAAGGGAAAATTAAAAATATCACATAGTTACCTATGTGACCATTTAAATGTAACCATTTACAAATGTAAACACCATTCCTAGCTGTCAGGTACAAAAGTCCACTGGGGAGCCCTCTCTTTGCAGGCTGCCAATGCAGGATTGTTCCAACCAGCCCACAAGACTCAAACACAGGAATTCACACTACTAGTACATAAGCTGAGGTCTTCCAAGAAATCTCTGATCCAGCACTGGCAGTAATAAGAAGTAGGTCTGAATCAGAGGGGCTGTTTGCACAACCCCTGATGGGTCTGGGTGTAGAAAAAGTACCCATACCATTCTCCAGAGCACCCTCTGCTCCTAAATATTCCCTCCAAAGAAATCACCTCTGGTCTCTTCAATACAGGCTGCACAGGGGGTTATGGTGATTCGGGATCAACCTTGTTATCTTTTGCTGAATTATCTTTTACTAAATTCCAGGAAGATCCATGATCTTTGGGACTTTGTGTCCCCTTCTTAAAGACAGAGGGTAAGAATATCTTCATTTGCAAGAGGATAGTTCCATCTTGAGAGGCAGGACCTGAGGGTTATCACTATAGTGATACTAAAATTCGGCTATCTATAGGAGGATATATATGGATGCTCAGTAAGCAGTATTTGACCATACTATTCATTAACCCATCATCTCTCAGCCCTAAATCAACCAATCTAGATTACGATTTGCTGGGCTGTGAATGGACTCTGACAATCATACTTCTCTTTAGACTGCTAGCCTTCAGCCAGGTTCCAACAGTGAAGGGCACCAGAGGGAAATGAAGTCAATAGCAACACTTGACTTCATCCTCCAGCTTCTTGTAGGCTCAGAATCAGCCTAATTGGATATCCTCCAACAGAGCAGCAGGGGCAGCGTCCTTCCTCAGAAGGTCTGAATTCCAGCTTCTTTGGGCCCTTCCCCCAAGACTCCAGGTTCTGAGCAATCCGATAGGTTCTCTGGGATGACAACTGCTCGCTGCTCTTCTTACCCCAAAGTTCCCTCTTTACTCTTTCAGAACCTCTATACCTATGTTCCTATAGTTCTATCAAAGTCCTTTGTTAAAATGTCCAGTGTGCTTTTAATTTTCCTATCAGAATCCTAGCTAATGTAAAGGAGAGGATAGATTTCAAATTCAGGTTAAAACTGATTTTTTAAATTAATCTTTTTATTGTTTTGACAAATTGTTAAATTGAGGTTGGAAAGAGATCATTAATGGAAAAGATCAAAATAGGAGATTTTTGGAAGAGTAGAAGGCAAAGACTAATAATCATAATTTCAAAAACAGGAGCTACACTATTGTCTACTAGTAGCCAATATTGTACGAAGAGCATATGTTTACTAAATCCTCACAAAAGCACTGCAGGGCACAATCACTATCTCCACATCACAGGTGAGGAAACAGGATCAGAAAGTTAAATGACTTGCACAAAATCACAAAGCAAGGAAGTGGCAGGGTCAATTCTGAAGTCCTGTTCTATCTGATTCCAAATTATGTCATTCTACCTCCTAAGGAAGGAACCATTAGAAGGACAGTCTGAAAGGCTGTGAGTGTTCCTAGTAAATGAAGTCATATAGCTAAGTAGGGATGAAAGAACAAGATATTGATTAAAGTCTCGCTTCTTTGGCAGTAAATATATGTACAATAAGTTTGGAGAAAGCAAAAAATGTATCATTTGCACTGTGAGAATAAAAGTCTGAAAATGCAAGGAACACACTTGAGATCGAAGGCACATGCCCCTATTGGAGACACTTATTTGAGTCAATTTAAAGAAGTAATTTTGATTTTAATACTGACTACCTGAGGCAAATTTGCTTTAAATTCATATTGTTACAAAAGACTGTAGAGTAGAAAAAAAGTAATTTTAAGGGGATTCTCTCCAATTATTTAGATGCCAGATTCTGCAGTTGGTCAAAAAAAGTTTGATTAATTACGTGAGGGATATAATTCCAAATCCGAGATCAAGGACTTGGAAAGGAAGAGCAGAATTTAGGCATTAGTTGTGTTGGCAATAATAGAACAGCCAGTTTGGACATAGGTTGAGAACAATAATGGCTGTGGAAAAGCTATTGCAGGACCCCTGGAAAGAAATGGATCAGGCGTTTTCCATAACAGCATTGAATGGCAGCATTTGTGACATTTAAACATTTGGCTATTCCACTGGCTGGTGTGAATTACAAGATATGATACACATAAATTATTTTAGAGTCTAGATAAAGTCTATTCTACTGCCATACACCCTACATTCTGGGCATATTTGTCCTCTCCCCTAAGAATCCAATGCATCATGGGCTTACCTTTGAACACTCTGAACAGAATGCTGTAACCAAACCCTCCATCTGACAAACTTTTACTCATCTTCAATGTCAAATCAGATTTTATCTATTCAATAAAACTGTCTTAGGTACTGTCAGGAAAAGTTCGTTGTTTCTCTGTGATTCCCTAGTGCTTTGTCAAAATCCCCTTAATTATATGTACAATGTTGTACCTACTTAATTCCTATTTTCCCTTCAACTCTCCAGCTATGAGTAGGAAATTTGTCCTCTTCATTTTCTAAACCCATCTAACATGGTGTCTTACAAAAGATAGTTACAAAATGAGCTAGAATTCTTGCCTCACCAATAAATATTTATTGAACAAAAGAATGAGTTAATAAATTAATCAAATACACAAATGTCAGTTGGTTATCTATTACAAAGAACAAACTATTCTGTCAATTAAATTTAAAGTCAAAGATACAGGGAGATGAATAATCACAAAAACCCAGAAATGACTCTAAATGCCATAGTTTTATAATTTTAAAATATAAGCAATTAAAGCAGTGCCATACATTAATGATTTCTAGTAAATTAAGCAACTTGGGTATTCAACCATGCTGTTTAATTACCTGTGTCCTTAAGTGTTACCAATTATGTCTCCCCTTTATATGAAAAAATATGGCTGTAAGTCAGTAAAGCATCACTCCTTCTGGACAAGGAAAGTGAGTAGTGAATTAGTGAAGGAGATCAAACTGCTTCCTTTGGGATGAGAAAAGTGGCATTCAGCAATACCTGGAGCATGGACTGAGAAATAAGTAATTTTAGGTAAGAGGTTCTTGAACTAGTGACTTCTACCAATTAACACCAAAAATTTAGGGTAACATATATTTTGGCAGGACATGGACAATGCAAGAAACTGAAAAATCCTCAACTAGATAGAGTTTAGTTGTAGGACTTCTGCTACAACCGAATTTCCTTTCTCCCAACTTTTTAACAATACTGTAATTATGATCAAATAGGAATACGGGTGTTCTGGTTACTCCAGGTGACTAACGAATCTACACCATGGACTTAGTTCACTAATGCTTACTCAGTTAATCGTACTTCAATTTTGAGTTCTTTGGTCCTCTTCACCTATCTTGCAAGATTTTCTCTATTTCTTAAAGTTCAAAATGTACAGTTGATCAAAGAAAGGAGGCATAAAAAATAACCTTTTTTTGTTAAAGATTATAAGTTTTATACTACCAATCCTTTCTTCCTTGTCATCCTCCTGTATCTGCAATCTTTTGGTTTCTGACTTGGCAGTTGAGACAAATACACTCTTTTCATGATAATGATGTATGAATGAAGAGATAAATATCCCTGAAAGCTAGTTATTTCCTGATGCTCAGCTAGAACTTTGAAATTCTCAGATAGAATTAAACTTTCTGCCCCTCATCCTTGACAAATGATTCATCTGGCCATCCAGCTTTTGTTGAGCATCTAAAAAGTTGAAGAGAAAGTCCATTCCAGAAAGGACCACCATGGTACCACATGAGCAGGCATAAAGCAGCAGAAAGCACCAAACATGGGCTGAGGACAAGAAAGTTGTAGAATTATATAACCTCTCAAAGAATGTTTGTTTCATCATCTCAAAATAAGAATATTTAGGTAAAATTTATAGGATGTGTTGTGAGAGTTAAATATGAAAATTTCTGTAAAACAATTGGTTTGGCAGAGATTGCAATTTATCATAGCATTCCATTATCTCCTGGGCAAACTACATTCCCCAGACATCTATGGAGGAAGCTATGGCCACATGCCTATGTTCTGGCCAAAAAATGTAACCAGACATATTATGTATGATTTATGGAAAATATCCTTCCAAGGGCTATACTCATCTTTTCTTTTTCAATTCCTGTTGGCTCGACTGTACTAATCATACAGCTGAAGCAGACATCTTAATCATGAGGTAGATCCTGAAAGATAGGAGAGCAGCAATGTAGAATGAATCTAGTTCTCTGCGATGTTTTACTCCCTACTTCTGGACTCCTTCTATTTGCAAGTAATAAAAACTATCTTTATTTTGCGTACTCATTTTTTGTTTCTTTTTTCCTATACATTCAGCACAACCTAAAACTTATACAACTTCTTACAACTTCTATAATGTCAGGATGATTTTAAAAGAACAGAAATAGAAGAAAAGGGGACCAGATAACAGACTCTTATCTAAATGAAAAAATACTGCAGAGACTAGATAGGCAAGGCATTGGTCTTTAAAGGGGTCAAGATGATGATTTGGAGTGATATATTACTGAGACTTTACACAGAGTGGCCGGGAATATACATGGTAATATTAATCAGAATAGGGACTCAACAGCAATAAAGCTATTATGGAAGAAAAGAATAGGTTGGATTTTAGACATACTGAATTGGGTATGCTGGCATAGTATCTTGATGAAAATGTGAAGAAAAAAAAAAGAAAGAAAGAAAGAAAAAAGAAAAGAAAAAATTTGAAGCAAATATCACAGTCTTATATTTCTGCCTGGTATAAACTTAGATTGTACTCAATTTATTGTAATTATTAATTCATTCCGAAGTTTTTCTTAAGCATCTGTTTTGTACCAGACACCATTTGAGGCCTTTGCGATACACCAGGATTTTTGTCCTCAAGAAGGCTCACTGTCATAAAAAGCACATTTAATTTTCTTCTAGGGCATGAAGAAGGTAACTTCATTTTACAGAATCCTTCATTGTTATGGTAATACAGCAATTGCACTGATACCTTACCATTATCCAATATCTTAACCAAAACTTTACTTTTAAATGTAATTTCATTTTTATTGTGTGATACCATGAAGGAGCTAGTTGCTTAACCTTGAAATTTTCAAAATAAAGAGTAATAGAAAGTTTCAGGACAGAAACTAAAGGAAACAGTCTTACACATTCCACTGATTTTAAGCAATAATTTCCTGAGCAAAATCTGGAGCAGCACTTTGAAATTGTAGACATTAATAAAGCCTATTCCTTCCCCTTGCTAGCAATCTGGAAAGTGTACCTGTATTATTGCAAGCATAAATTCAGCTACAGAACCATGTAAACAGCTCTGTTAATATTTATTACCCCCTTTCTTTGTTTCATGAGGTTTCAGCAAAGGTCTTTATTTTGGTCTGGGAAAAAATACTTAAATCCATTTAATTTTGAGATTTCTGAAAAGTAAGTGATTATTCTTCAGTACAATGTATATGTTTATGCTGATTTTATTAATGTTGGTTTTATTAATCACTTCCAACGATTTTTACATTCTTTAACTATTTTAGTTACACAGAACTCTTCAAATTTAGAATCAGTAATACTTCGTTGCTGCAATTGTGTAACAGAAATATTAAGCTATACTTTAGGACTAGCTTCTGACTAGATAAATGGTTTTGAACCAAGTCATAAACTTCAGATGACTGAGCAGCTCAGTTCACTAAAATATTTATGTCTCGCTTTAAACATTCCATAAAAATACCAACTTTGGTTCCCTGAACTCTTCTAACATTTTAAAGGCTTACATACCAGTTGCTTTGGGAGGCTTTCAGTAAACTTTTTAATAACTACCTAAGGGGCTTATTTTACATACAAACCATAGGTCACATATCCGCATGTATTAACATAACACTGCCAAAGCACTACTAAGTTGCCTATTCTGGGTTTAAATAATTAGGAGGAAAGCATTAGTTTAAACGTTAAGATCAGTAGGCCAGGGCGCCTGGGTGGCTCAGACTGTTAAGCATCTGCCTTTTGCTCAGGTCATGATCCCCGGGTCCTGGGATGGAGCCCCACATTGGGATCCCAGCTCAGCAGGAAGACTTCTTCTCCCCCTCTACTCCCCCTGCTTGTGTTCCCTCTCTCATTGTGTCTCTGTCAAATAAATAAAATCTTTAAAAAAAAAAAGTAGGCCATATTCACTGAGTCTAATTGGCTGCCAATTTCATCATTTTGTTGAAGGATATCACACAAGCTTGAGTGTAAGTATTAATTTTAAATCACCATACCTGCCATTTATGGGGCAAACGTATGTTTTTCAAAGTGCTTCATCCTTTTCAACCCTACAATATTGTGTGAGGTAACATTTAAAGAAAGCCAACAGTCATGGATATTACTGAAAAGTTCATTTTTTTTTAATGTAAAAGTCCTACTCACCATATTTTACATTACTTATGGAAATAGGTGTGTGGGACCTGCTAATTTGTTTTTAAAATATGTTTTCTTGTGTATATTATTTATGTTATAATGTTTAGGTATGCCTACCTGATATGCCCATTCAGCAGTTAGTGGCTGTGAAACACATATATAAAATATGCATAGGTAATATTAATTTTTTTACTTCAAGAAATAGGATCACAAGTTACAAATCATTAATTCATGTATATATGTGTGTAAGATTGATTTGTTTTTTAATAATTTACTGAATTTGAGGAGGCTTGGTTATGATAAACTAGATTCTTCACTTTACGAATCCAAAAACAGATCAGCAGCCTGAGTCAGGCCTACGTCAAGATGGCAAATAGCAGGGACAGCATGAGATGAAGGGCTGGACGCTGGTCCAAGTCCCAGCTTTGCTCAAGGTCATTCAGCTACTAATTGGCACTCTTTCCATAGTTAAGAGTATCAGTTTCCTTCTTTGAAAATATATCCCTGCTGGTATCACTGGGGAAAAAAAGGACTCAGATATAATGATTTATATCAAAGCACTTCATATTTCAAGCACATGAAAAAATATAAGTTATTAATACTACTGTGCTGTTGTTGTCACATTTTTATGGATCACTGAAGAGTAATCATATGCCATATGTTCCAGAAAGGACATTCAAGCTCATCTCTACTCATTATCTTGTGAACTTAATTTCCTCATCCATGACATCTGATTCTATTTATCTTCCGTCCACACATTGCTAGTATCTCCTTACAGTAGTACTTGCCTGGAAGATGGTGAGTTGATTCTGATGGCTCAAATAGTGATTCTAACCCAAAACTTCAGTTCTGAGAATCTGGATGGTACTCCCTGAGCTGATCCCTGCAATACATTCTCTAGCAGCCTATCAAGGAAATAACAAGTACACTTAAAAACAGAGATGGAATTGACAACCCAGTTGTGATTCCCCATCTCCACTTGTTTTTTTTCTACCTCCCTCTTCTATGACTGGTAGAAGCTACACTTCTACTGCCACACTTTTTTTTTTTCATTTTATTTATTTACTTGACAGACAGATCACAAGTAGGCGGGGAGGCAGGCTCCCTGCTGAGCAGAGAACCCAATAAGGGGCTCGAGCCCGGGACCCCATACCCTGGGATCATGACTGGAGCCAAAGGCAGTCATGAGCCATCCAGGCGCCCCCTACTGCCATCCTTTTTAACATAGGTGCTTGAGTTAAAACTTGAAGTTAAGACTTCATAAATTCTGAAGACATTCCACTCATTATTTGTCTCACTACTTCTGTTTTTATTTTTTTTAAAGATTTTATTTATTTATTTGACAGAGAGAGAGATCACAAATAGGCAGAGAGGCAGGCAGAGAAAGAGGGGGAAGCAGGCTCCCTGCCAAGCAGAGAGCCTGATGCGGGGCTAGATCTCAGGACCCTGAGATCATGACCTGAGCCGAAGGCAGAGGCTTAACCCACTGAGCCACCCAGGTGCCCCTGTTTTTATTTTTTTTTAAGATTTTTATTTATTTGTGTCCAAAAGAGATAGCAAGAGAGGGAACACAAGCAGGGGGGAGCTAGAGAGGGAGAAGCAATCTCCCCGCCAAGCAGGGAGGCCAATATGGGGCTGGATCCCAGGACACTGGGTTCATGACCTGAGCCAAAGGCAGCTGCTTAACAACTGAGCCACCCAGGCACCCCACTGCTTCTGTTTTTAAAAAAATAATCACTATTCCAAGGAATTAACCAACAGTATTAAAGGACATTTGAATGACTTTATATTATATTTATTAGGAATGTGGCTTTGCCCAACTTTCTTTTTCCTCATTTTTGTGGTTGATAAAATATCAGAATTTGAGGTCCCACTCAAACTTTGAGATCTTATGTTTTTCAAGATGCCCTTTTTCAGGCTCCCTCTGAAGGATGGGTTCATCAGTTAATTGTTTAAGAAGTTGATAAACATTGATATAAACAATCAAATAATCTTTTCAGTTACATCGTATTGCTCTCTAACAGTGTATCTTTTTTAATGTCATTTTTTTCTTCCTCAATTTTTTTTCCTACTCTTTTTCCGAATCAAGAATCTTTTCAAATTCATTCCAGTGCCTCTATTATTATCATTTTCCTTAGGCCTCGTATTCAAGATGGCAATAACTATTTAAAAAGTAATTGAAATGTACAGTATATAAAACATTTTTCCTTATTAGTGTTAAAATAATTTGGGAATGCTGACAGGTGATGAAAAGCTGATCTGCAAATTATCAGACATTTCTATGATCACATTCTTTACATAAGCATATTGTTTGCTATAAATCTATTTCAAGAGAGCTAAAAACTACTCATTCAGTCTTTTCATAACACAGTTATGGAACACTTGTGGATTTTACAAAGCTGTACTTCATTGGAGCAATATTATAAAATATGATCTTGGCCACTGAAGAATGTACAATACACAAATACACTCACTCATGTTGGCTACAGTAACTATGACTTTTTGTCCACTACTTCTTTACAAAGTGCCTGATACATAGTAAATACTCAACAAATACTTTGAATCCACAAACTCACAAATGATGTAACCAAAAGAGCGGGTTACATCATGTGGATGTTCCACAAAGAGAGAAAAAGGAGATGGTTATGTGATTGGAACCAAGAAATACTATGTGGAGAAGATGAGACACAGAGTATTTGTGGCAAAAATGCATTTCTAGTGGAAATTACTTCAAAATGTTGGAAGATGGCAAAGTATTTCTATGGCTGTTTATGTCAGCCAATGAAGTTTTACCTAGACACATACCCCAACAAAATTCTGAAAATCTTCTCTTATACCCATTTACCCTCACTTCTCACCTACTGGACTTTCCACTGTACTGTCTGGAATTCACAGTCGAATCCCTTCTATCCCTAACAGCTTCCCCGAATGTTCCCTTCCTATTCTTGCTGTAACTTAACTGGATTTCTCATGAACATATTGTTACCTGAAACCTTCTCAAGTGATCCCTGATTTTCTCCTCTCATCACTCATACCACTGAGCTTAGAGGCAAGACAAAAACCAACCTTGTTCTACATGCTACTTCTAGATCTTCTTCAATGATTAAAAAAGAAAAGAAAAATCCTTTAATCTAATGTCTTTATATCATTAGATTACAACCTCTCCTTGTTTCAATCACCTACAGACAACTTGGGTGTCTATGGTGTCTAAAAATCTATGAAGATTTTTGGCTGCAACATCACAGTTGCTTTATTTGGCAAAGTTCTCAAAATCAGTGATCCTAATATTCACACTGATTATATATCCAGTATGCTGGGTTTTGAGCTCACTAAATGTCTTCTAATAAAATAGTTCTTTACTTTTTCTTATCTTCTCACTCTCATTATTATACCCTGTATTTTATCTTAAGAACAAAGTTAATACCTTCATAGTCTCAATTGCTATTATTCTATGTGCTCTCTGTCTAATCCTTCTCAGTGTTTTTTCTGATTGACTCTCATATTCTTGACTTCTAGATGCCAAAATGCCCACCTAGAGCTTGGTTCTCACATATATTACCTTGTCTCTGTATGCTGATTCTTCTGGTCATTTCATCCAATCTCAATTTTTTAATAGTACTCCAAATGCTACAATCATATACCCAAAGTCTTGACACTTTTACATGAATGTCTGATATTTCAGTATCAACATGTCCACAAGATTCCTGATCTGTTTTTTCATTTAGACCTTCCCCCCTTCCAATGTTTCCTATCCAAATAAACGTGGACTGAATCTTCCCAGTTGCTTAGCCACAAACAGCGCAATTATTCTCGATTCTTCTCTTTCTCTTGAAATTTTAATTCAGATATTAAACTCCATGTTCAAACTATATTGCTTATTTACATATTTATATATAATATATAAACAATTATATCTAAATAGTAGTTACATAATTTTATATATCTATACATATATATATTCCAAAAACTGTTCCTCTGTTGCTATTGTCCTGATCTAAGACATCTTTCACCTAGACTATTCAAATAGCTCCTAGGTGGTATCTCTGTTCCTGCCTTCATTGCTCTGCTCTGTAGACTAGTATCCAGAATGATCCTTTCAAAACTTAAGCCAGATCCTGTTATTAATCTGCTTTGGAAGAAATCTGATTTTTCCCCTATTTCACTCAGAATAAAAACCAAATTCCTTACAAAAACCTATAGGACCCTGAATTTTTCTGCCTTTCCTATTATTTATATGACCTAGTCAACTAATAGACCTCTGCCCACTTCATTCCAATTCAAGTGAATTTGTAGCTGTTCCTCAACCATGCCAGGCCCATTTTTACCTTAGGACTTTGGAGTTGCTTTTTTTTTTTTTTTTTTGAGAGGTGGGGAGGGACCAGTAACACTACTTCCCTAGATATCGACATGTCTCACTCTAACAAGTTTTGCCAGGCTTCAGGCATCTGCTCAAGTCTCCTGAAAGTATCTCATCTTTTCCATGAGACATTGCTTACCAAATATCCAAAACTCTACTCTCCTAGCATTTCCTAATCCTGTTCCCTGCTATTTATTTCTTCATAGAACTGATCACCTTTGATATAATATCTATATCATTTATTACATCTATTGTTTCTTCCCAGTTGAAATGTAAGCATTTTGATGGAAGGAATTTTTACCTATTCTTTCTCCTGCTATAACCCTAGTACCAAATACAGAATCCGGTATATGGTAGATGCTCTTTGTTGAATGAATGAATGAATGCATGAGTGAACAGAAGAATAATGAATGGTTAAAGACAAAGATTACAGCAAAGTAGAGACAATCTTTCTTACCAGATAAAGAACTAAGATTTTATATCTTATAAAACTATCTCCATTCCCCTACATTTCTAGTGCTTTCATAATTTCTGATTTGTACAATTGTCTCCAGGCTTTTTTTTTTTTTTAAATACCACAAACTACCAAAGCCGTTTTATTTCTAAAATAGAATGTTTTCATGCCACTTACATTCTTAAAGCCTTTCATTGGTTTCTTATTTCCCAGTGGATTCAACCCAAATTCATTTTGGCACTTCAGGGCAGAAATAAGACTGTTTAAGATAGCATCCCAAAAAGGCATTTTTACCAACACTGTCAACAGTACATACCAGAATAGCAACTGTATTGGTCTGGTCTAGCTAATCCATAATGCTGCCCTAATCTGTTCTTTTTTTTTTTTTAAAGATTTTATTTATTTATTTGACAGACAGAGATCATAAGTAGGCAGAGAGGCAGGCAGAGAGAGAGAGAGGAGGAAGAAGGATCCCTGCTAAGCAGAGAGCCCGACGCGGGGCTCGATCCCAAGACCCCAGGATCACGACCTGAGCTGAAGGCAGAGGCTTTAACCCACTGAGCCACCCAGGTGCCCCCCAATCTGTTCTTTAACTCAATTGTTCATGTTATATACAATAAAAATTTTATGTGAGGTTAATATTATGGAATTAAAGTTCTATATAACTCCCCATAGCCAACTACATAATTTTAAACAACCATTTGTAGAATACAGTACAGTTCTGATATTAAATATGAGAATTAATGCAATTGCTTCTCAGCCTTTTGGCTAAAATCAAGTGTAGAAAGTAATGCAAGTGTATAAGTTCAGTGTGGCTATGGGAGATTTCCATTCTGCTCCCAGGTAGATTTTCTTCTTTTCCTTCCTTCCTTGCCTGCCTGACTGCCTTTCCTCTTCTTCTTTCTTCTCCTTCTTTTTCTTTTATTTTTTATTTTTGCCATTCTTCAGTTTATCCCCTTCTATTGCTCCTTCTGGCCCTGCTATACTCTGTCTAGAGGTGTATTCTTTGCATCAGCCTTCTTATATTTATTTGCAGAATAATCTCAAATCTTTACTGTAAGGTATAATCTTTTACAATTGTTCTGCTGAGGAGGATAAACTTTCTTCCAATGATAATTATAAAAATTTTACCACAAATTTTATTAATCACCTAGAATAGCTCTTATAACTGCATGATGCTTTGGCATTAGCTTTTCTATTTAATTTGAATTTGTATTTCCTCATACATATTTCCTTATCATCACTGATAGAACCATTGTCTCAGGGACACTACTCATCTTTTCTAAGACACTAACAATACCACATTTTATTATCATCACAGGTGAGTTTTTTTTTTAACTTATAATGTACTTGATTCTTTATGGCTCAATTCCGCTGGAAAAACATAATGCTAAATACCTAGTAGGCACCATTCTTGCATTTACCAGCATTTTGCATTTACCAACATTATTCAATAACTGTACATTGATACTATTAAGGAGTATATGTATTAGCCTCTAGTATTTAGCACCAAACACATAATAAGCACCTCAAAAATATTTGTTAAACTATCCTGTGGATAAGAAATGTGGAGTTTCTGTTACCACTAAAGGTTGACTATGTAATTGAGGTCAGCATTCCCTCCCAGGAAAATCAGAAAAGATGCACAAAAAAGAAAGCAGGATTAAATGTATGAGAGTACTGAGTACCAGGGAACTGAACCAGAGGGCTAGAGCCCTGTTTTTCTATGGGGTCATATGCTAATTCAGGAGGATGAAGTTGACAGATCAAGAAGTTTAGCAATTTCTTGCCTAATTATAGGACAAAGCCCACAGAAAAAGGTGTATAAAGCCTGTCAAGGTGGGCAGAGACACCACGGGGCACAGACTAGACTGGCCATATCACAAAAGTAATTATTTATGTTGCCTTTTCATCATAAGGAGAAAATTATTTTTCCGTTTTTCTTATTTTTTTTTTTTTAGTGTATCTATATGAAAAGATGGATATTAGTTGGGCCTGTTGTGGCAATCATTTCATAATATATGTAAATCAAACTATCATGCTGTACATCTTAAACTTATACAAGAAAATATTTGTTATTTCTCAATAAAATGGGGGGGGAAAGCCACCAAAGAACACATTTTATATCATCCTATTTATTGAATTTTCAAACATCAGGCAAAACTAAATTATAGTGTTTAGGAATGCAATTAAAAAAAAAACAATTATAAAAATCAATATTGTGTTACCTTCATGGGTGGGAACTGGAGAGAGCTGCCAAGGTAGCATGAGAGAGATTTCTGACATGCAAATAAACTTTCCGTTTCTGAATTAATTATGGTTACAACAGTGTTTGCCTTGTAACATTTTTGTTTCGTGAACTCTTTTATATGTGTTTTATATATTGCCTCAAATAATTATTTATGAAAAAAAGAAAATGAGGAGCCATTGGAATATGTTAATAAATGCAATTATATATTTCACCAAGAACAGCAAACTATTTAAAAGACCATTTAAAAAGCCCAGATTATCGTTGAGAGTATGATCCCTGTTTTCTGAACTTTATTCTTTACATGAAGAAAGAAGGAAGCAAGCAAGCAAGCAAGAAAGAAAAACATATTCCTGTGTCTAGTGAAGTTAGTCGCCAAGTGTGGCATGAGAATGGGAAAATATGCTATATTCAGCAATGTGTTAAAACTGTCAAAAAAGATATGAGCTACATTGTGAAACAGATGTTATAATTCTGTGTTTTGTTATGGTGATGAAATTGCTTTCTCCCTTAAAAATAGAATATTTCAAAGAAATGATTTGTGTGTGGGAGAGGGAAGATTGCGGTGGGCCATCTTGTAGAGAAACCAACACAGTTGTTTGTGTTTGCACCCCCCCCACCCGCTGACCCACACGTACCTTGCAACCTATTTTTTTAAATAAAGTCTGTGCTTCCAGGGACCTCTGAGTGGTGTAGTCAGTTAAGCATCTGACTCTTGGTTTGGGTTTAGGTCATGATCTTGAGGTAATGAGGTTGAGCCATGCTCTGCCTAGAGTTTGCTTAAAACTGTCTCTTCCTCACCCTCTGTCATCCCTCTACCTATAAAATAAATAAATCTTTAAAAAAATAAAATAAATGCTGTGCCTATATTTAAAATCTAAAAAGTTTTCCCGAAATGACCTGCATGACATTTTGGTGTCATCCAAATTGTGTATTCCACAGAAAAGGCCATCAGAACCAAGCAGGAGTCACAAATTTTGTTAGATACTCCTTTCTGAAGCAGGAAGTATGGCTGACACAATAGGCTATAATCCATATATTTATTCCTCTGAAGACCACATGTTCACCATAGCTAGTACATAAAAGTTTGAAGAAAAATATGCAGGTATTACTTAATTGGTCCTTCCCTTGATTCAAACTACCAAGTATTACTACTTAAAAATAATTTTATGTGTATTTAAAGTTGGTATCATTATAGAGTGAAATATAGTGGCCATAAAAACTACTGATTATTCTTTTTTTTTTTTAAGACTTATTTATTTATTTATTTGACAGACAGAGATTACAAGTAGGCAGAGAGGCAGGCAGAGAGAGAGAGGTGGAAGCAGGCTCCCTGCTGAGCAGAGAGCCCGATGTGGGGCTCGATCCCAGGCCCCTGGGATCATGACCTGAGCTAAAGGCAGAGGCTTTAACCCACTGAGCCACCCAGGTGCCCCTCACTGATTATTCTTATCTCAATTTCCTTCTGCAGTTGTGGAAAATAATATTGCTTTAAGGTAATTCATGTCACAATCACAGCAAGGTATCTAAGTCCTTAATTTTCACTTCTTCTGTCATAGCAGAACTTTAATAATATGAGATAAATAATAATCTTTAAATGTTGTTATGCTTCTAATGTAAGTCATATATAGATGAAACTTATTCTCTTCCCATTCACAACAAAAGCACAGTAAATATCCCATGAAGAAAATTTACAAATGATTTATGCAGATACTCCATCCTTAAAGAGGGGAACATAAATCCCTAAGTATGCTATATATAGTGGTTTTCCAAAAATACAGTATGGGAAAAGAGGGTGGAAAGGCATATTTTATAGTAGAGAAACTGGTAAATGCTAGCCCAGCCAGTTGATTATGGTTAATATCGATAGTCATATTGACATATGCACCCTTGATTTGATGTAATGAGAATGGGACTTCATCTTTGTGGTCTTCCTTCCAAAAACATGCACTCTAGTCTAACCATGAGAAAAACATTTAGAAAATTCCCCCATTGAGAGATATTCTACAAAATCCCTGGCCAGTCATCCTTAAAAATTGTCAGGGTTATCAGAAACAAAGAACACCTGAAAAACCATCACAAACAAGATAAGCCTAAGGAGACATGATTAGTAAATGAAATGTGGTATCCTAAATAGGATCCTCAAATAGAAAAAGGAGATTAGGGAAAAACTGAGGAAATTTGAAGAAAGTATAGATTAATAATAAAATACTAACAATAATTAATAAGAATGTATCAATATTTGTCCATTAAATGTGACAAGGATACCATATTAATATATGATGTCCATAACAGGAAAAACTGAGTTTAGGGTATTCAAGAATTCTCTGAACTACTTTTAGAATAATTCCGAAAGCCAAATACTGTTCTAAAGTTAAAAGTTTATTTTAAAAATAGGTATGGTTTATCTTAAGCCCAGACTAATTATGACAAAAGGTTTAGAGACAGGCATATGAAGGATATGTTCTTTGAATATCTGACAATATGATTATTTTGGGATATGTTATGTTTGAGGAATCACCAGTATATTCAAAGGAGAGTTCCAGGATAAAACTAATAAATTAGGAGTAACATTTAAAATAGAGGTCATGGGGCGCCTGGGTGGCTCAGTGGGTTAAAGCCTCTGCCTTCGACTCAGGTCATGATCCCAGGGTCCTGGGATCGAGCCCCGCATCGGGCTCTCTGCTCAGCAGGGAGACTGCTTCCCCTCCTCTCTCTCTGCCTGCCTCTTTGTCTACTTGTGAGCTCTCTCTCTGTCAAATAAATAAATAAAATCTTAAAAAAAAAATAATAAAATAAATAAATAAATAAATAAAATAGAGGTCATTATTTGAGATACAGAACTTGAAATTCAGAATAGAGAAGAACTGGGGTTAAGTGAGAAAATAAAGGAGCATAGTGAGCAAAGAAAAGAAAGAGACTAACAAAGCTTAGAAATAGCTTTCATTGGGCCAGTAGAAGGAAGAAGAGAGACTCTGGATGGGTATAGAAAAAGAAGGGAATAAAAGGTGCAACTAGAATGATGCAGAGACACAAAAGGCAATAGAGAAGAGAGGTTTAAGAACAAGAGAATGCTGTTCTCAGTCATGAAATGAATAAGCAAATAGTCATAAGGATTACAAACAGCTGGTAATACAAAGACAATTGGATGGTCAGTAGATTGGTAGAATGGAAGCTTGAGGCAAGGAATGGAGGAGTGTAAAGAAAATGGGAGAAATTGGACAGTGATTTAGTGAAATGGTGTCTTAGTTGATGCTACTATAACAAAATACCATGGATTAGGTGGCCTAAACAACAGACATTTATTTCTCACAGTTCTGGAAACTGGGAGATCAAAGCCTGAGAAGCCAGCAGATTCCCTGTCTGGCTGAATCTTCTTGCTGCATATTCCCATGGAGGAGCGATCTTGTGTCTCCTCTTCTTTTTATAAAAACAATAATCCCACATTAGAGCCTATTCTCTGGACTTATTCTAACCCTAATGACCTCTCAAAGTTGCCTTACCTCCAAAAGCCATCACCTTGAAGATTAGAACTTCAACATATAAACCTCAGAAAGACAAAAACTTCAGTTCATAGCAATTGTTTTGTCAAATATAATTTGAATTTTTCCTATTCAAAGAGTTATGTGGACCAGCAGCATCATCACCACCTGGGACACTGGTAGAAATGTGAGAATTCAGGCCCATCCCAGACATACTTAACCAGGATGTGCATCTTAGGAAGATACTCTGGTGCACTTTACGGTTTGAGAAACACTAGGTTATACTATTATGTCAAGAAGTTTAACAACATCAAGATAGAAAAAATAGTTTAAGTGAAAAATGGATTATAGAAGATTTTTTTTATTAGAATAGAAGACCCATGAGAATATTTGTAGATGAGAGGAAGAAATAAGTGGGGAGAAAAAGACATAAAAGAAATAAACACGAGGGGGAAAAACACTGCCCACAATATTATTCATTATAACTGTTCTTTCCGATTTTTATTCAATTATCTCATGCTTGCTTCTTCTCCCTGAGGCTGTGTCATTTACAGTTAGTGGAAGTGGAGATGCTGGCGGAAAGGGGGAGTCAACAAATCTCTTGGCCAAGGGTCATCCAAGGTCTTTTGTAAATTCTCTGAAACTTTGACTTCTCTTTCACTGTCCTGAAAATAAGGATCCTGAGCAACTGCCTGTATAAGGTATTAAAAGTTCAATTAAAAAAAAAGTTTTCTAACTTTGAAGACACTTAGTTAGCATTAAGTAGGTATTAAAAAGACAGCTATTCCATTTGAACTTCCCTCACAGAATGTACTTTACAATCTGACTTTCCCAACTAATTGTAATTTTTTTATGAATCCCCAGAGAGACTGACAGACCTGTCCTAATCTGCTAATTAGGAGGCCAGCAATGTGCCACAGGTTTTTTTGGAGTACCTTCCCTAAGGAAGTATTTAGTACCAAGTATTTCTCTTTGAATGATCTGTAAATAAATTTTAATGAACAAGACATTATTCATAATGCTCCTATGGAGACCCAACGAGCACTAAGACAGCTTAAGAAAAAGCACATTTTCATTGATATCCATGACAATGTAGAGAAAGGTACAAGGGTCTCAGCACTGAGGCCTTGGAAATCAAAGTTATAAGAATAATTCTATGACTTTGGCCTTTTTATTTCTTCTCTTCTAGTCAGTGTTTTTGTCCTAAAATGGGGAGATTGAGCTAAATACAATTTAACAAACTGGAAGTCCCGAGATCATACGTGCCTCTCATGAATATTTTAACTTGGAGTCTTTTACATTTGACTAAAGATTTAACATAGGTAGATTTAACTCAATGATCTGAATTTCAGGATTTTTTTTTTTGAAACGTTGGAAAATATGGTGTTATCTGCTTCATTTTTCCACATGACAATTATCGGCCGAAACTGATTAGCACCATGGAGGAGATCTGATGATGCCGTGCTCAGATACTTTCTCCAGAGCCAACATATCTCTCTCTACACTACCACACCCATTCAGCCTGCGCCCAAATTCTCCTGGGAATATCAACTGCTGACAGCTCATAATTGTGTTCATTGTTGAGAATTACCCTTGACCAGATGCAAGAAACTATCTAACTCAAGACTGAGTTAGACCAACAGAGGCCTGACTCCTTTTCTTCAATTAAGGACAACTCTGAAGGGTTATCCAGCTCTGGAGCTCTGCTTGGGATTAGATAATGTCTTTACTCAAATTTGCCTTCCTTACTTTCTAGAAATGCATCTCCTAAGAGCACATCCTAGTAAGCCTACATGTCATTCTCCTCCTCAAAGTTGATTTCCAGGGACACAATGTAAGGCACATGTCTCCAATTTGCCCAAATGGCCACCACTCACTAATTTTTTCCCTGGGGGTATAAGCTAAAGTTTCATTCTATTATTTATCAACACTATCCCACTGTTGTTTACCTCATAGTAAAGAACAATTTACCTGTACTCATATTTCTGTCATAGTTAGGAAAAATAAAGACAAGATGGCCAAAGGACTCAATATTCATCCTTTATTCATGCCTCTCTAGAAATTAGAATTTATGAACTCAGGACTGTATGTTTTTCTAAGATCCTTTCCAGGGCCAATACTCTGTGGTATAAGAACCCATGTCATTTTTCTATTGCAAGGAAGAGCAATTTTAGTACAAAGAAGTGACTGTAACTGTGAAATTTCAAGACTCAGAAAGAGGCCACTGTTCACTCTAGCAAAGAGCAGCATCAAAGCTTAGCAGTAGCACCATAAAGAATAAACACAGGGAATAGTCCACATGACAGTTGTTTCAGGACTAATTATGCAGTGCAGCTGGAACATGTTTTTGCCCTTTCTTCTAGATTATATAATGACCAGTGAAAAAGAATAAATGACCTAGCAATATATTCCCAGGATAGAGACCCTTGCTATTTCCAGTAAGTAGGTCTGTAGCCCATTAGCACTTACCAACATCTTTACAAATAACTTTTAAATATGAATGCTCATTTCGTCAACAGCCCTGTCAAGAAGATATTTTTAGCCTCATTTACAGATGAAAAAATCAGAAGTTGGGAGAAATCAAATCTTTTGCGCAGTTGGTAAATACAGAGCAGGGGCTGTGTACGCAGATTCCAAACTTAGACTATTTGACTTCTTTTCAATCATGGAAAATATAATCCATGAGATGTTAGTGTTTATCAGAATCTCTCCGGAGTTGGCAGAATTTTTCACACTGAGTGGCAATATTTAGATGACCATACTGACATAATGGCAAATTTTGTACTTTATGCTTTCATTTCTCCTCTACATATCCAATCTAGTACACAGAGAAGTTTGGTTGGCTATATAAGATTTGCTTTTTGAACTTTATTGTACTGTTCCAATATAAGGTATTAACATTACCACTATTTCTAATCAGTTCAAAATAGATAAATAAAAGTCAGCTCCAAGAATAATTTATTCTAGGAGTGAACTCATTGCCTGGAAACAGTACTATCTTCCCTGTATCTTCAGCAAGATTTACAGGAAAAAAAAAATTGGACCAAAAATGCAAGTAAGAAGAAACTCTCTGGACAATAAAACATATATAATTATTTTGGTATATCCAATTGAACATCTATGTATGTATTACAGACACATATATATGATGCAATATAAATGTATTTGGATTCACAAACCATATTACTCAGTGTTACCCTCAAAAATGTTTATCACAGTTTTATTCAGAGCAGTGAAAAACATAAAATGATCCAAATGTTCAACATAAGAAAATCAGTTTGGTAGATTACGTCACACCCACAAAATGGATTGTCATGTAGCCCTTAAAATTATAATTATGAATAAAACTTCATGACACAAGCAAAGAGAAAATGGTAGGAGAAAAAAAGCAGGATGCAATTTATGCAAACTATGTGATTTCAACTTGTTTAAAGAACAATTCATATAAAGCTGGAAAGAAATGTACTTATATAATGTACTCTTATAACCTCAGTATCCTTACCTTTAAAGTATTATAATAACCTATTTCATAGGGCTGCTGAGAGAACCAAATGAAATAGGGAAGCAATATAGCACAGTGGATGTATCTTCAGAGTCCTAACGGAAACAGATGGCACTCTCAAATTGGGTAACTGGAGATAATCTGATGAACTATTTACCAAAATGCAGCAAGGGTATAAGAGAACACCAAGGAAAAGTGGAGTAATGTAGGACTTGTAAAAATCAGGGTACCAGAATCTCTCCTATGAGGGGGCAGATTCCAAATCCCAGAAGAAAAGATATCCATATTAAAAGGGTTTGTCCACACAAGCTTTGACCTTCTGTGGGGGATGGCAGCCAGCCTATTGTAAACCAACAGAAAGGAAGCCAGGATATTAAGTACCCCAACAAGCTTTTCTTCCTTCCCTCTATAAAGCCATATAGCTCTGCCTTGAGGTACAAAATAGGATGGAGAAGAGGAAGGGAACCTGGGAGAAAGAATGGAAGTTATTTACAGAGCTTGCTTTCTTTCTTCTTTTCTTTCTTTCGCCTTTTGTATCCATTTTTATCCTACTACCAGTGAAAACATGTGTTCCCAAAACAGAGATCATACAAAGTCCCATCAACGACTTCATCCATCTGAGATCTGTTGTTTGAGATCCAAGGTGAAGGATAAATCACTCTGAAAGCTCATTGATGCTTATACTGTAAGAAACCCTATGGACAGAAAGGTAATCTTACGTCTGAAATATGGTATTTACCCCTGGAAGGGTTCCTTCCAGGCACCACCAGTTGTTCTTAAAATTAAGATGGGGAAAAAAGTGATGACGGGTGTGAGGGAAGGAGAGGAGGGAGCCGCTCTGACAGGATTGGTGTGGGATGGCTCATTCCTTGAACTGAGGCCTCAGGTCCTGTTAGACAACCCTACCTACTCAACTTTCTTAGTTTCCAGGTTCCAACAACCATTCTCTCTTCTTATCTCTTCAGCCCTAGTGATGACATGCATTATCTCTTATGAGTTTCCAAACATCCTGTTCAGAAGACAGTAAATAGACATTTTATTAAACTCTCCTCAAATTACCCAGTTGGACCTTAACATCTATTTTCTAGTACTGATTGATAGAATAATTAGAACTGAGCCATGGCCTCGGGAAAGATATTGTCAAAATAAAACTCTGGGACTCAGTTACTTATATAATTGAGGAGTAGAGGGATAATCCCTTTGGCAGAAGGAAATGAGTAATGGGTAATCCATGGCAGGTGTTAGTTTTACAATAATTCATATAATTTAAATTACTACTGCTGGTGGCTTACTAGCTTAGCCAGTTCAGCTGCCACCACAACATACTACAAGCTGGATGTTAAATTTCTCTTCTCACACTTCTGGAAACTGGAAGTTCATGATCAAAGTATCCACATGGTCGGTTTCTAGTGACAACTCTCTTCCTGCCTTGTAGACAGCCACTTCTTGTTATGTATTCACACAGCTCTTCTTTGGTGTGTACATGTGGAAAGACAATGAGTTCTGGTCACTTTTCTTTTTCTTACAAGGGCATCAGCTCTACTGGATTAAGGTTTATGATCTCATTTAACCTTTTTCACTTCCTCATAGGCCTCATATCCAAGTATAGTCACATTAGGTGTTAGAGCTCCAACATAAGAATTTGGGGAGGATACAAACTGAGATAACAAAATATATACACTGGTCTCTGCCCCAAAGCTAAAATGTTTATAATTTCCTAAGTGATCAGTACACTGGGAGCATCTCTTGTTCTAATATTTGTCTTTGACCCCATCCCTGACATAGGGCTCCTAAAACCCACATATATTCATAAGTGATAAAAAGGATTAGGAGCATCTTTTTTTCTGTTGAGGTGACTGTGGGTGGGCTCCTGGATGGAAGCTGGTCAGCAGAAAGACCAAACCATGATTAAAACCATGGAATTTTTGCCCCTTCCCCATCCTCCAGAAAAGGAAAAAGGGCTGGAAATTGAGTTCATAATTGATCATACTTAGGTGAGAAGCCTACATAAAAGCCCAAAAATACGAGGCCTGGAGAGCTTTCAGGTTGGCAAACAAGCATATCCATACCAGAAGGGTGACACACTTCAATTCCACTGGGACAGGAGCTCCTGAGCTCACAACCCTCCCAGACCCTCTGTATCTCTTCATCTGGTTATTCATCTGTGTCATTTATCATTTCCATTAATAAACTGGTGAACATAAGTAAGTGTTGCCCGGAGTTCTTGGAGTTACCTTAGCAAAGTAATCAAACCCAAGGAAGGTGATTGTTGGAACCTCTGACCTGTGCTCAGAATCACAAGTGATCACCTGGGCTTGTAATTGGCATCTTAAGTGGGTTGTGTGGTGGAGGGTAGAAGATAATGTTGCAGAACTGACCCCTTAATTGGTGGGATCTGACATTATCTCTGTATAGACAGTGTCAGAATTGAGTTAAATTTTAGGACATCCAGCTGGTGTCAGAGAGAATTGTTTGGGGTGGGGAAGAACCTCCACACATTTGGTGACCCAAATGAAGTGTTTTATGTGAGTTTAAGGAGATTCAGAGGGAAGAAACACACAGGAGAGAAGAACTGGGTTTTTCCCCACAGAAAGGAAGAAAATTGAGGTTTTTCCTTTTTTATACATATTCAGTCCATAACACTTAGGATGAAGTACACAAGGCAGGAAGAGATCATATAGCTGTGACACTGATATGACTACAATAATAATAACCAAATATTGATTACAAATTGGTGCCAGGATCTAACTTTTGAAGTCCTGGAACATGTAACAAAAAAGGAAGGAGAAACAAAGACATGTGACTGCCCAACAGAGAATGCAAGTGGACAATAAGAAAACCTCTTTGGGAGTTCATCTCTTATAGCTGTTAGCAGACATGGCTAGGAATCAGACCCAAGACCTGATCATAATGACAAGAATGGCAGTGCCAATTAAGTGCCCGATCCAGCCAACTAAAGGCACTGGTTGGGAATGAATGAGATTCTGAGACATGGAGAGAAATGTGAGCAATCACAGACAAGACTGAAAACTTTGAAATTACAAATCATCTTGAGGCCCCCTTTGCCAGCTGAGGTATAGCCAATTACCCTCCCTTTGTAACAGAAGCAGCATTTTCTGAAATAAAAAGCTTTCAGTGTTTGTAATTGTGACAGTTAACTCATTGCCTCCAGACCCCTAATGGGAATCAAGATTCCTGAATATCCCAGACAGACAAGTCTAAATCTTGACCCAAGAAGAAACAGTTTCTATTAAGAAAGAACTGTAGGAATTCATCCATTGGTATGGGCAGCAGTAAAATAGAGTATGTGTGGAAAGGGTAGATGAAGCAAGATGAAATAAAACTCTTGAGTGGTACAACTTAATTGACAACAGTGGGTACATCCAAGGTTCAACATTTAATGTGTTGACTTAAGTATTAAAAGTCTACGAGGTTGGCTTATTGAAGCTTGAACTCAGTAAGTTTCAAACAATAAACTTTTTTTTTAAGATTTATTTATTTATTTATTTATTTGATAGAGAGATCACAAGTAGGCAGATAGGCAGGCAGAGAAAGACGGGGAAGCAGGCTCCCTGCTAAGCAGAGAGCCCGACGTGGGGCTCGATACCAGGACCCTGAGATCATGAACTGAGCCGAAGGCAGAGGCTCAACCCACTGAGCCACCCAGGCGTCCCAAACAATAAACTTTTGTTTAAAGTGTTGTACACACACCAGTATCATAAACATCACCCAAGAGCTTGCTAAAAGTGCAGAATCCTTGGCCCCAAACTACATCTACTCATCAGAATCTGTTTTCTAACAAGAGCCCCATGTGACTTGTATACACCTTAAAATTCAAGCAGCACTTCAGGTAAAGAAAATAATCCAAAAGGGCTCAATCTGAGACCATTTCTCAGCTAACTGTAACCTCAATAAGAGAGACAATTTTCTATCATTCTCTTGCATTTCTGCATGTCTTATAAGCAGAGATACAGGCTGCCTTTTTTTTCTGAAATATTTTTCCAATGATATTCATATAGTGAACAGCTTTGAAAGATAGAGATAGTGTTCCTTCCGGAAACTTTGGAAACTTCTGAAAAATCAGAAATGCTTAGTATTTAGTATAATAAAATTAATGTCTCCTGCTGTAGCAAAAGGCAGGCAGGTTTGCTGCCAAAAACGATTTCTGTTCCTCAAACTCAGAGTTCCTCTCCCATTATCTCAAACGACTGCAGGAGCACATACCATTTGTGCCTCTTCCCATCACCAAGGGACTAGAACAAGAAAATGCTAATGTTCTGGTTAATGCAGTTGTTGTAGGTAATAAAGCCTTTTGTGTCTGCTATAGGAGGCTCACATCTGCCAGCATCTATGAGCAGTCTAGCTTGTTAGCTTGCAATTAGGGTAAAATATCAGACTCTTCCTAGTTCGGGACAGTTTTATCAACAAAGATGAGATGCTGGTAGAGGCATGGTTTTCTAGAAAAGGAAAAATGAGGCCCTTTCAAGTCAATAAATGAGATCTGGACAAGCCCATGGGAATTGGTAGTGAATATGTTGATAAAATCACATAACTAGACAATAAAATGGTCTTCCAACGTATTGCTCGTTAATGAGAAAGAACTGGGAAGATTATTGTAAGTCAAGTGCAGTTGACTCTTGAACAATGCAGGAGAGGGGTATGTCAAAAATCCACATATAAATTTGGACTTCCCCCAAAATTTAACAACTAATAGCCTACCCTTGACAGGAAGCCTTACCTTTAACATAGTCAATAAGCACATATTTTGTATATGTATTATATACCGTATTCTTACAATCAAGTAAGTTAGAGAAAAGAAAATGTTATTAAGAATATTTTGAAAAAAATTATATTTAAAGTATTGTACTGTATTAATCCCCAAAAAATCAGCATGTAAGTGAAACCCTGCCATTCAAACCCCTGTGGTTCAAGGGTCAGCTACAAGTAAATGGGTTCAGACAGCTGACCTCATTGTTGTAACTCTCCTCCATGTGGCAGTATTTCCTCTCCAATTTGGTGATCCATCTCAGAACTACTCCATTGTCACAATTAGTACTAAGATTTGTCCTGAGTGACAGCCTGGAGAAAACAGTTACAGGGAAACCCACTTCAACCAAGAGTGCAAGGAGGGAAGTCTATGACCATGGTTGGCTGAAACCAGGTAAATCATTAGAATTTCGGTGGTTCACTTGGGAGATGTGGGGTTGGAATATGCAATGCTTGGTAAGAAAGAAGTCAACTCCTAGATGATCCTAGGATTCAACCCTTCCTAGGGTCTATCATGCTAAACTTCAATCCACTTAAAGACAATAAAAGTTCTGCAAGACTTTCACAGTAGGTATTGACAGTTTCAAGGAAGCTTTGGCCCTCACATTTCCCTGGAACAAATCTGATGGTACACCATAAATGAGGCACTGGATAGTATTCAGGCCCTTACTGTTCCAAGTTGAGTTTAACTGCAAATGAAGATGACCCACTAGAGAATGAGAAATTGACTCAAAGAAATCTAGATAAATGTTTGCTGTCAGTCTCGCCACCCTAAAAAAGTTCCCTAGCCTTTATGTTAAAATGATAGAGTAATTTAAGAGATGTTCTCATGACAACAGGAAAAAAAAATGCTTCAGAGTTTAAGGAGGACTGCTTTTAAAAAATAACCGTTGTGCAAATCAAGCACCACAGCCAACTAAAAAAGCCCCAGAGCTCCAGCCAGAAAGCAATGTGACTTTGGATGCTGAGTCAAAGTGTCCCCAACGTAATCATGATGCTGCTGCCCAATATGGAGCTGTGAGTAGACAGAAAATATTGGTAGTTTGGTTGAGCTACAAGCAGCAGCAACAGTATTGGAAATCAAAGGTAAATGTACCTTGCTTACTGACAAGAGCACACCCCCCACTCCCCCACCTCCACCCCCCCCTACCCCCCCACCTCCCCAGAGTTCAGTTAATTTAAAAACAAAGATGATTAAGCCCTTAGGCTGAAGTCTCTGGTCCCAAGAAGAACCAAAGGCTGTAAGCACCCATTTGAATATGCATAGGAACTTTAGTGAAGGGAGGAATTGAAACTTAACTTTCCACCACAATACAGTTTGGAGAAACCCTGATTTTCTAAACATTTAACATAATATTTAAGTTTGCGCTTTAGAGTCAATCAGATCCTTAGCTTTTAGACCTTGGATAAGATGTTAAACAGTTCTGTGTCTCACTTTTCCTCATCTTAAAATGAAGACCTTTAGAGTACCTACTTAATAGGATTATCTGTTCCCAATCATTATTAGCCCTCATTGTCATGTATATAAAATGTATTATGCATACAGCACCATAATAATGTTGCCATTGATGTTATGACAGCCAAAGTGTTCTTCTAGCACTGCTACAGTAAAAATACGGTTGTACTAATTATAAAATTAGTATGAATATAAACTCCAAAGATTGAGTACAGACTTTTTTTTGTACTGAAACTTACAAATGAATATAAATTTAAAATACCTAGGAATTAAAATTTATGACATAGATCAATGTATATTGACATGAAAAGAGAAATACAAAATATTGCTTAGGAGCAGAAAAGCAAGCTGTAAAAGTGTGCAATGATAATTGATCACATTTATACATATATAGAGAAGTATAGAGAGAAAGTGAGAAATTGGCATGTCTGCATACGATAGAAACTAGACTAAAAAGATATACTGTAGATTTTAACTATGGCTATCTCTGGAGACGAAATTAAGAAATATTTGTACTGTCTTTTATTCTTCTGTTTAAATACTTTAAAAACAAGTATGATTTATACATGCATATCCATGTAACACTTTATTTACATAGAAAAATTAAATTTTTATTTAACACACATCTCTAAAAATCAAACAGTGAGATATGTGCATAATATATAATCCTTCCATACTTTCTATTATTTTTCACATATCTGTCATATATAACTCCCCAAATCCTTCTGAATACCCAGAACAAACAGAATCCCAATTTAACAGATTTTAAAAATGACTTAGAAATAGCATTCCACTATCATTATTTTGTAAAATCCTTGAAAAATACCGAAGCTTTTTAGTAACATGCAAAAAGTTAGGACAATTATTCCTGTTCCTAAATATTGGTCTACTCTTTTTTCTATTATTTCACAAGGATCAACTTATTAGAAGTTTATAGTGAGGGTGCAGTGAGAAGAACTGGAGGAAACTGACTTATCTTGTGCCAAAAGTTAAGCTTTTGTCAAATAGAAAGAAAATACAGGGAAGAAGGAGTTAAAGCAGCTGTGTTCCATTCATCCCTTTACTGGTGGGATACTCTGCAGGAAACAGAGAAGGCAGGACATCTAATCTAATGTCCCTGCAAATAATTTTCCAAACTGCTAGGTAAAGAGAATAATGATATTTACTAAGTGGAGGATGTTTATCCATAGAATATTCTTTATAAGAGTTCCATGTTCAGAGTGTGGTGGTTAATAAACCCAGAATCTATAGATACATAAATCTTGGCTTCATGGACAGTGCTACACAAGCTACAGTATAATTTGGGGAGAACCAAAATCCTTCTGCTATGTGAGGGACCATGTCTTGAGAGACGATGTCTACTCTCAGCCAGAGAGCATATGCAGGAAGGAAGAACATAGAAAGTTGTCCTCCATGTCCCAGACTTCTCCCTACTTTGTCTCCCAGTTGCTTTTAAGATTAGTGACTGGTAATATTTTTGATTCACATGAGTCAGACTTGAAAATACAATTATCTGTGTTAGTTCAAAAAGAGGGTTAAAGCAGTACCTGGGTGGCTCAGTCTGTTAAGCATCTGCCTTCAGCTCAGGTCATGATCTCAGGGTCCTGGGATCGAGTCCCACCAAAAGCAGGAGAGCCTGCTTCACCCTCATCCTTTCCCCCCTGCTCCTACTCTCTATCTCACCCATGATCGCTCAAATAAACTCTTTTTTAAAAAGAGGGTTAAATAAGAACCAAAATACATACTTAATAATGCATTTCTCCAGTAACAGGTGTGATTTAAAAATGCAAAGGAAAATGAATATTCATGTACAACTTACCATGAACCAGGAGCTTACTTCCCTAATATTACCTACCCTGTGAGGTAGGTAGAATTATTTCCATTCATATAAAATTAATAAAACATAAAGATTTTTATTAATGTGCACTCTTACTCAGCTATTATGCCAGGGATATGGCATGCCAACCTAAATCCAATTCTCAACTAATTACTACTGCCTCTTTCAAACCTTTCCATGAGTTGAATTCAAGAACCAGTTTTCTAGTTCAGAATCCTATGTGAAATCCCAAATGTATTAGAAAGTCATACTTTCTAGGTTTTACAGCCCCGTCTTTGTCCCTTTCAAAGCTTCATATGTCCAACAACTAACTTCATCGCCTTTGTTTAGATGGTCACTTCTAGTTTCCAAGACTCGGGAAGGTGAAATGACTCTTCATCTAATAAAATTTCCTTTGATGGCACTCAGCACCTACTCTTGAAAAAGTCACTTTTAATTACACTTTGACATTTATTTTAGTTTATATATAAATAAACAAGCAAACAAACCAACCTCATGACTTTTAATGAAACAGACATGGATTTTGCCCTGGTAGTAGGCCAAAACTGAAAGAGGTTATCTATAAAGCTTCTGAAAGAGTTTGAATGAAATTACATCATGTTTCTTCATCTAAAAATAAAGTGATTCTTCTGTGCTCCATAGGTAGAAATTTTTCTTCTTTTTTGACATATGATCCAGGGGGATTTATAACACTTCTGTAGAAAAATGAATTCTAGAGAGGCTAAAATGATGAATAATTACAAGTACCAGAGTTCTCTTCTTTTGATGTTATTCCCAGTTACCCCTAATTCTGAATAAATAAGTATTTCTGGGAACAGAAGGGCAGTTGAGAAGTAGGCGCAGGTAGGAGTATGCTATGTTATACAATTCCGGAATTCATCTGCAAGTAGGCATTATGCCGTGAAACAGAAATCCACAGGTGCACAGATGGCATCAATCCATATGCAAGGTCATCTGGGCCACATTTTTAAATAACTCTTAAAATACATAACTTAAAATATATAACTCATTTAGCTCAGTGGATTGGGATAACTGAAAAAGATGTAGGCTATGAAATACATAACTCCTAGGAAAAAAAGATAATTAAAATACATAACTTATAGGAAAAAAAGAGTTCTTTTGTGTTTCCATGATTTTCACTATTTTCCAACATTCACAAAACCTATTTGTGAATAGGTTTACATTTAAGAAAAAAAGAAAACCACATATCAACACATCACAAATGGCAGAAAATCTAAAGCAGAGGTGATCAAAATATGTAACTTCTGCATAATCTGGCCTAGGTCCTTTTAGAAGAAATGCTAATACAGCAAAATTTTCTTTTTGCTGCTATTTCTGGTTTTGCATAAATTATTAGTGATATGCTAGTTTTTGCATCCAAAATACGCTCATTTGATTATTGGTATGATTCTTCTGGTGTAAAAATTGGTAAGAGGAAGTTCCTGGATCCACAAGCTTTTGCTCTAATGAAGGTATGCATTCACATGTTGACAATTTTTTTTTTAAAGATTTTATTTATTTGACAGAGATCACAAGTAGGCAGAGAGGCAGGTAGAGAGAGAGAGGAAGGGAAGCAGGCTCCCCGCTGAGTGGAGAGCCCAATGCGGGGCTCGATCCCAGGACCCTAAGATCATGACCTGAGCCAAAGGCAGAGGCTTTAATCCACTGAGCCACCCAGGCGCCCAAAAGAATTGACAATTCTTTTACAAACATCCAAGTAATTGACTCAATTCAATTGAGTCAATGTATGTATGTTAATAAAAGTATGACTTGCTTTTATTAACTGAGGAAGAATGTCTGAGGTTCAGAAGTTGAGAAGAGCTCTGACTTATGACAGATCTACAAGTCTCTGCTTAAAGTAATTCAGCTTTTATGGCTTTTTTTCCTTGTTCAGACCATTAAAATGTGAAAGTTTGCCCCAAAATAATTTTCTTGCAATCAATTCTAAGTACTTATATGCCACGTTAAAAATGATGGGAGAATGATACATTGCCTATATTTGCCAAATAGATAGATGTGAAGTGAGGAAATGTGTATAATACACACCTATATCTATCTATATTATATATATATATATGATTCAAAAGGAAAACAAGATGAAAACCTTCATAGTTGTAATATACTAGTCAAAGTAGACTCACCTCTCTCATCCAAAAATGACCTCATTAGCTCTAAGTACTTTTTGATGAAATTCAGCTAGTCTAATACCAATTTATATTTTCTCATAATCTACACCTTCGCCAGTTATCCCAATCCAATGGAAGACTTAACCATTTACTCAGCCACCAGATTCTAGAATCTCTACTCTTTCTGATTGCTTTCTCTTCCTCACACATAACATCCAATCACCAACAAAATCCAGCATGGTTCTTTTTTTTTTTTTTAAGATTTTATTTATTTATTGGACAGACAGAGATCACAAGTAGGCAGAGAGAGAGGAGGAAGCAGGCTCCCCACAGAGCAGAGAGCCCGATGTGGGGTTCCATCCCAGGACCCTGGGATCATGACCTGAGCTGAAGGCAGAGGCTTTAACACACTGAGCCACCCTGGCAATCCTCCAGCATGGCTTTTTTATATTTCTCTCTTCAATCCCCACTGCATCAACTGTCTTTTAACCTTCATCATTTCTCAACTGGACAAAAGCAGCTTCTGAACGGGTATCTCTGTCTCTCTTTAATCCTTTTCACCCTTGGTTGCCAGAAAGTTTTTTGGTTTTTTGTCTTTTGTTTTTTCAAAAATCATACTCTGATACTCCCTGTTTAAAATAATTTAGAGGTATTGGGGCATTATTTGCCTAAAATGCAGGTGTCGTATATGATATACATTATCTTCTGGGCTCTGCCTACTCCCAGAGGCTCCATTGCTTGGAGCCTGGGGGCTATCAGTCTTAACTGTCTCATCTTTCTAACAAATGAACATTATTAAAAAAAAAAGTTGACTCAATATAGGTGAACATTATCCCTCTATCACAGTTCATATGGAACAGATTTTGGTACTCTCAGATTTTCATGCAGGAGGTATCAGGGATGGGGAAACAGTATCTGTGAAGGATGAGCTAGCTGAACAGAAGGGAAGCTGCTGTCACTGAGGTTTGGCCAATCCTACAGTGAGTTTTGGGGCTGGTATTCATTTCTTCAAAGTTTTCAATAATGGGGGCAAGGGGCCAAGTTTTGATGACCCTGCCCCCTAAGTACCAATAATGAATACTGGATGCTCTGGGAGAGAGGCAAGACCTGAGTGAACCAGCTTCCCCTCCAGTGAGGATGATTCCTGGAAAAGAATTTAGCTTTGAGTCAACACCTGTCAATACTGACAGCAGCTGGAAGAATGACTACCTAGGTCCCAAAGAGGTTCCTGGGTAGAGCATCCAGTGTCTGCTATCACTTACCAGAACCGCTTTATTTCAGCAGTTACTATGATTTAAAATTGTCCCTAGCATGATATTAATGAGAGCCAAATTCTAAATTTAAAATGAGGATAAATGCTAATGATGAACATCCTGAAGCCCTAAATAGTTTGACCATGATTTCCAACACAAACATTAAGAAAGTAAAAGTGAGTGGCACCTGGGTGGCTCAGTTGGGTGAGTGACCAACTCTTGATTTCAGGTCAGGTCATGATCTCAGGGTCATGAGATGGAGCTCCTGCATCGGCTCTACACTCACCATAGGAGTCTGCTTGAGATTCTCTCTCCCTCTCCCCATCACTCACATGCTCTCTCTCTCACTCTAAAATAGGCAGAAGATGATAGACATATAGATAGATGATAGACATATAGATAGATGATAGATAGATAGATAGGTAGATAGATAGGTAAAACCTTTAGAAAAAGAAAAGTGAAAATTGAAGAAACCATTCATTCATGGTCCAGCTATATTGACTAAAGCAGGTAAATTGTTAACAGGGTAAGATTTCAGATTTCCTCCTTTACCAGGATTTCTATAAATAAAGAGGCAGAATTTGGGATTACAAAGAGCACTGGAGAAACTGACACATCCTTGTACTTTGGTCAATCCCATTAATATCACATACCTGCCTTATGGTTCTCTACAAGAGATTTCCTGACATAGGATTACATTGTAATTATAGACATCAATAAATATATTGAACTTTATTTTGGACTTATTTTCTGTGCTGAAATACTGGCTGAAAATATGCAAATAAATGTTGACTATTTTGAATAAATTAATTTTAATTAAATATTATTGTAATAATTTAATTCAATCAATATTTAGTATTATAATAACGTATGTTCTATTTAATAAAATGCAAATAGGATTTAGATAGATATTTACTACTCACATGTCTTAAGCCAAGCATAGGTACAAAGAATGCAGAGAACTGTCTCTAAATGATCTTGTGAAAAACATAATGAATGAGGGAAGTTGCCCTCCCAACAAACACACACACACACATTCCCCTGTAAAGAGAAAATAGTCAGTTGTGCTGTACTGTAAGAGCTACAGGAGAAACAGACATTCTAAGCTTAGAGTCTACATGTAAAGATAACCACTAATGAAAATGAGCACAATAGAACCGCAGCAAGGGAATTTCAGAAAGCAAAATGAGTATGTAGATGTTTTGAAGTACTGAGATCAGAGCTGACATGGTGTTCTCAAATTTTTAAATAATGACAAGAAAATACTTCTTGTATTTTTCAACTCTAAGAATAACACAGTAAAACTCACATTTTCTTAGGAATGTATAGGTTCTATCCCTTGGTCTCATGTTCAGACAAAGATCACCACTGATTAACTTGCAAATCCAATAAACTTTTCTCCAACCTCATCTTATTTTACCTTTCTACTGAATTCAGCACTGAGTGTATATGGAAACACACATATGTACATATATACATATAAACATGTATTTTTAGTCTGGGGGTTTGTTTTTTAGTTGAAGCATTTTTTTAATTATACATTGTAAAAACGACTGAAAGTAACATAATTAAAATCAATTATATTACCATATATATGGATTTTTGGAAAAATATAAAACAATAAGACTTTTAAATTTAATTGTAAAGCTTGAACACGTTTTACTTCTGTAATTTAAAAAAATTAAAAGGAATCAAACAGATGTCAAACACTGGAAAAATGTGATAAACTCATGGTCTCCGCTGAGGGCTGAGCTGGTTTATTACTCTATTTAGTTTGAGCTGACCCCCCATCTTTCATGATTGGATCAAACTTTCAAAGAATCCTACATCACAGTCAGTAATGACAAAAGAGAAAGCCACTAGATTTGATTTTATATACCCAGAAGTTCTTTTTCACTCTATGGATCACTGACCAAAGGCCACAAAATTTCCAAATTGAAACCATGAATGAGAGGAAAAGTTAGCTTCTGACTGAGGCACCTTTGTCCTGATTCACAGCAACCCATGCCTCTCCAGTTTGATGTGCCTCAGCAATGTTATTTTGGGTTAGTTACTAGGCAACTCTATGAGTCATGGGAGAGCACTCGGCAACACCATCATCCATGTCATCTTTCAATAGACTTAACACAATAGCTAAACACTAGTCACCTTTTTTCCACAAAGGACCATGTCAGAAATCAGGAAGCTGGGTTGTGTAGGATGGTTTTATATTATAGGATTCATAATTGGCTTTCATGTAACTTCAGATATAAATTTCATTTAGACTATTAGGGAAATAAATGGCTTACCAAAATGGAGTCAACAATAAGGATTATGAAATAAAAATAAATAGAAATCCCTAAGGTGGGATGGCCCATAAGACACCTTTGGAAGATTATTATCCCTTTCACATCTCTAGGATACAGCTTGAGAAATCAGCTACTGTCTTCTATGCACTGAAACAGTCAACCTGATTCTTCCCTTCCTGGTGTTTATAGAACAACATACTCTGTAATCTCAGTATAGACAAAAGCCTTCTGCTCCTTTTAAACAGATTCAATTATTCTTTAGGCTTAAAAATCTGTCTCATCCTAAAATATAAAAGTTACTAGGGATTGTGGATTTTGGGCCTAAGAGGGAACAGATGGGTAATGAAGAAAATAAAAGCAGATTTTTTTCACAGGCAGCTCTTCAACTGCCCAGTGGACACTGCCTGATCAATGTGCCACAAGGGACTTTCAACATTCCACTGCACTCCTCTCTCTAGTTCAGTTTTCTCCCCTGTAGGTACCCACAACCATCTAACCACTCATGCTGAAAATAATGCCTCTCTCCTCACCTTCCCTTCAGCAGGCCGCCTTCCTGTTCACGTGAGCTGAGCAGGTGCATGGCAGCCTGCTCACAAAAGGGTCCCACACTTGGTCAAACACTCCCATGTCACCATTTGAAATTCTTAATCATTTATAAACAATGTGCCCTGCATTTTCATTTTTCCCTGGGCCCCACAAATTATTTAGCTGACCCTGCCCTTCATTCCTCATTTGAAATTTGCTACCAATCCTATCCATTCTAGCAATGAAACTAACCTAAAAACATATCAGCTCTTTATCCCACTTTCATGGTTCAGGCCTTCTGCATCTGACGGTCTTGATTCAGGAATCTGACGGTCACAAGGATTTCGGGGGGAAGTGTCTCCTCGAAAGTGAACAGTTAGGAGTAGGAGGTAGCAAAGAAGAATACGGGAAAGAACATGACGGGTGGTCGATTCAGCAAAAGACGTTGTGAGGTAGGAAAGAAGATGGCAGCTAGATTGAAAGAGGCTTAGAAACCCTGGGTGCTTTCACTCTATTTCTTCTCTTCTTCCCTCAGTCTCCTTCTGCATATTATCTAAAGCTTGGATATCTAGTTAGAATCCTACTCTCTGGATCTGCCAAGAGATTTTACTATAACTACTTTTTTAGTCTGTGGCACTGTGGTTTATAATAAGTACTTACCCCTGGAATCTCTATACATCAAAATACTCCACTGTTCAGTCTATCCCAGTCCTTAAAGTAAGAGGTTGAGGGCAGATAGAGCCTCATCTCTTAGCATTTTTATATGCATGACCCATGTATAAAGTACTGTTATCATTATCCAACCAGGACTATGCATCTCTATGTTGCACAAGCTGTTCTCCTGACCTATCACTCTCTATCTACACAACCCTCCAAAGAGTTTATTTCTATCTAATTGCTATCCATCTTGGAAAGTCTGAACTTCACATAGAGTCACCCCTTTCTCTCTCTACATTCATGTAGCCAGCTTGAATAATTTCTACTTCAGAACCAGCCACATTTGTAGAATGGTTTAGAGGCAGGAAGGAAGAGAAAGAGAATGAAACAAGAGTTCTAGACTCCTAAGGAGACGGTCTGAATGCAAATCAGCAGCTGAAGTCATTTGAAACAGAAACACTATAGCCATCAAAGACAGATCACCTACATCTATACCATTCCCCCATATCTTTTCCCTACCAGAAATTGCCAGCATTTCCCTAAATGAATGAGTGCCAGTCTGAATTGGGCCAACATTTCTCAGGAGAAAAGCCTGAGTACTCTCCTTCCATCCCTGAAAGAAAATTAACCAGAAGTCAGCAAGATGAGCCTCCCCAGCCTTCTGTGTGCTTATTTGCTCCCTGCATGTATAAAGGAAGATCTCAGTTATTCCCTCCTTTCCCACTGGAATCAACATATTGGCATTTATGCTGATTCACCAATTCTAAAAGGTCAGGATGGAAGAACCACAAGTCTCTCCAATTACCCAAAATAGCTGAACTCAGCAGACACTGGAAGAGTCCCTCCACAGAGTCTTTTATAACCATCCAGTTTTAATCCAGTCATCTATGTATGTACAGACTAAAAAACTAAGTCATTCTCAAAAATAAAAAATAGATCACACAGGAAAGATTTCTCACCAATCTCCTCCTCTCCAGGTAAAGTAATTCCAACTAGATAAGCTGTTCTAGAATTAGAAATTTGAATATGTAATTACCACCTCAAAATAAGATGTTACAAATTCACTCAACAAAAGGCAATGCATTCGTATTTTCAACTGTACTCAAATTAGAATATGAAAGAAAAATCATTTTGTGGTATTTGTCTTTTAATTCTTAGCTTAATATAATGAGAACGTTCCTAATATCCCTAGGACCAAGGTGGGGAAGAAATAAAGGGAATCGCCCCTCTCCAATACCCATGTAACCTTTGCTCTGAATTCAAAAATATGTAATATTAATAAATTTGGCAAATTAGCATTTAATGCCAGTAATAACATTACTTGATTTCTATTATTTTGCATTTGCCTCTTGTTTTTATTACATTTTCAAGTTTTCCTAATTTTTTTCTTTTGAGTTTAAATTTCTGAGTCTCATTTCCTACTTATAATTTGCTTCATTTGTGAAACTTCTTTTCAATTTATACACCATGATGTTCTGTATAGGAGTGTACAACCAGAAGCCAATTGTATCTTTCAGGCATGAAATAATATGCTTATCACCACACACACACATACACACACATTATCCTTTGTTTTTATGATCACACTACCTTTGACAATACAAAGTGCATTAAAATGCAATTGCATTATGCTACACCATTAATTACTTAACATTAGAAATGTATTTCAAAGAAATAGGAATACCTTACTCAAGTTTCAGTGCTATTGAAATTCCCTGACATTGAACATGTACTAGTAATATTTGTAGAGAAAATGTGTGTGCTATATGGAACAGCATCACTTACTCAGGATAATTGAAATAAACTCCCCTGTGTCATTCCGTGCTCAGTGTCTAATGGTGTGTGCCTTGTACGACTTCCCACCTTATCCATGTAGGGGAGCATAATATCTATATTTTCTAAATTCTCCTCAAATGAATGTTAGTTATAGCTTAAAATTCTTATAGAAACCTAATTCTCATATAATGTATAACATCAGATTTAAAGAACTGAGATGTAAATTTTCTATTTTTATTTTCTACTTTACACTACACCATGCAGAAAAATGACTTTGTATCACTTAACACAAACGTCCTTATTATTAGTGCTCACTCAAGCCCATCCACAGTGCCCTAAACCCCAAAGCCTATTAATTTTGCCTTCGTTTTTCTTAGGATGCTAAACTTAATTCTAAGTATAAAGAAATAAGATGATGATGATGTTAGCGGATATAAAACAATAATAACAGTAGCAATAATATAGCAACTAACATTTAAATAGTGTTTGCTATGTGTCAGGCATTTATACAAGCCTTTGACATACGTTAACTCACTCCTATCAAGTTGGTACTACAGAACTTTATAGTCTTTGGTTCAAATTTCATTCTTTGTGAAACAGTTGAAAGCTCACGACAACATAACATAAGCTTCACTATTTCTTCCATGATCTCACTGCTTATAGCAATGCCTACAACAGAGGCTTCAAAGGGCTCTGCAGTTCTAAGAAGGTATCACTGTATCTGTGGCCTCAGTAGTGCTATTTCCTACCGGCTCACAGCTAATTGCGCTGGACCTGCTCTCACATCCTATGTGGTACTCTCCAGGCAAATACTACTTCAAATGCATACGGTTACTTGGATTAGGACTACCTTCTCTGCCAGGTATCAGTGTCCCTGTGTTGGCATTGCTGGCTCCATTAGAACATTAGCAGGGATATCTTACATGCAGCTACATGAGCTGCTGGAATTTATATGTTGAATGTGTCTAATTATATCTGAGCATATATTATTGTGGACACTGTGTTTTATTACTTTTACCAAAGGTTAAGGATAACTACAGAGTAATATGGCAAGGTGGGTAGAATTCTCTTCCCCTGTTCTGCATTATACTCCCTTAGCAGGAATCCAAAGCACTGTAGCTTGTGCCCTACTATTTTATAGGGCGTAAATACAAAAAAAGCTTTTATTGATTTCTCTTTATACTTCCTCCTTTAAACAAATCATAAATATGAGTTCAGCCAAAACAGAGATGACAGTCATATCTGAGGAGGAAACCCTCATTCTTCTTCTGGAAGCTCCTCTTTTAGAATCAAAGATTTCTTTTTTTGGCCAAATTTGTAGAATTGTTCCCACTTCTCTTAGGATAAATTCTTTCCCACCAGGCTCCCAGGTCCTTTAGAAAATATCATCCCAATGGACCTATCTCATTAGTTCAGAGTATATGACCAGCCATCTTCATGCAGGAAGTAACTATAACTTAGGTCTCAGGTTATTTCACTGCATCAAGATAATCACTACTGATTATTGGCAAAATGGTTTTCTCAAAAGCAATACAATCTGTAACTAAGAATGAAGGGTTAGTTAATTCAACATTTAACAACCATCCATGGCATAAACTATGGTGCTCACCAAACATGCTTTCTGCTTATCACTCCCTTGCTCTCTTACATTTAAGCTCAGACATCTAATTAATGCTAAACAAGGGCTATGAGTGGAAGCTAGCACATAAGAGTAACACACAACCTCCCAGCTGCCTTTTCTCTGCCATAACTGAAGAACTATGGTGCACGTATAAGACGGTAGAATTTCCATCAGCCTAGAATCTTGATTTGTACCATTTGCTGATTTCTATGACGTGAATATTTCCAACGAATTTCAAACTATTAACATGAAGTTACTTAATGGGGACTCAGAAAGATATAAGCATAACTGGCTCTCAATCATTTTAACCAAATCTAATACACTACCATGAACTCCAGAAAAAAAGAAGACATACCCATAATTTAGGGAGAGAAGCAGAAAATATCACCCTGTGAAATAAACTAGTAAATAATAGGTTTGGTTGAGCTTAGACATTGACATAGGTAACACAAGGAACTGAGAATGTATGAAATTGTGTTGCATTTGAGAGTCAATTTATCATGAAGAAAAGATTTCACAGATACGTTAGAGAAATTGAGAAGTCTCCCACAGCCTGTAAAGCTGGTCAATGTGAACTCAAATTCAATCAATATTTTAGTAAATGCACATTTATTTGCCAGGAGTAATGCTAGTGGTTTTTACATATGTTATACCATTTTGCCACAAACCCCTTTATTTTATCTCTATTTTGCAGACAAGAAAAAATGAAGCTGTTGGACAATTAGCAAGAAATGCAAAAGAAATTTGAATCCAAGCCCTCTGCCTCCAACCTCAGTATGCTGCATCTGGAATAACAATATCTCTATGGTTTCAAACAACAACAACAACAACAACAACAAAACGGCCACTAGAATGTAACTGAGGATATAAAGTTTTATTCTGCTCAAGCATATCATAACATGCTTCGACAACTGGGTAATCACAACCAAAGAAGTCAAACACCCAAAAAAGTACAGAAAAGATTTGGAGTTTTTCATTTCTCTCCCTAACTTCCATACAACCAATAAACATTTAAGAAGTTCCTACATGTTATTTTCTCCATGTAAACAAGGGAGTTGATTCTAAAAAACCAATATTTGTTATTAATTATAAAGGTCTCTGGCATAAAGAATGATTTTTCCAGCTACTGTGGGGGTTTTGCTTCCCCAAATTTTTATTTAAATCCAGTTAGACAACATACAGTTTAATATTAGTTTCAGATGTAGAATTTAGTGATTCATCACTTACATACAACACACAGTGCCCTCCTTAATGCCCATTACCCATTTAGCCCATCCTCCCCCTGCTCCCTGCCAGTAACCCTCAGTTTGTAGTTTGAACCAACATCCTTTTTTTTATTATTTTTTTAAGATTTTATTCATTTATTTGTCAGAGAGAGAGCATGTATGCAAGCAGGGTGAGCAGCAGGCAGAGGGAGAAGCAGGCTTCCCACTGAGCAGAGAGCCAGACACAGGGCTCAAACCCAGGACTTGCGATCATGACCTGAGCCAAAGTCAGACATTTAATGGACTGAGTCACCCAGGCATCTCAGCAATATCCCTTTTATAAAATGTCCATTTGCTCTTTGTCCATGCTTTGCTCATGTGTTCTTAAGACAGAAGGGAGGTTTCCTTAGCAAGGGTCCAACATTGGTAATCTTGCAAAATGTATCTCCCATTATAGTCCAGTAACTTGACACTCTATAAATCAGTCTCTGTAGGATATTTTTACTGTGTAAATCCTTCAGAAATTGACACCATCTAAAATACTTAAATAGATTCTCTGATGCTGCAAATTTAGGAGCCAGTTTCTAAAACCACAGTGACCCACCAAAGGTCTCTCTTTTTCAATACATCTTATTCTAGTTTAACCACATTTAACTATAAAGATGCTAAAAATTCATTTAATTTTTTATATTTAAGTTAAACATAGCTAAAGAATTAAAAACTGAATTAAATTTTCTGAAAGAATTGTAGGTCTTATTCTCACATGGTAATAGAGACATTTTTTATAATGTCTACCAAGAGCATCAATTTAACAATTTGCAGAAGTGCCCTGAATTAGTTTCATTTTCAAATGCAAAGAGAGTAAATTTTCTTACTCCCAAAACTCTTTCCAACTTCAGCACACAAAATAGCAAATTAGTCTCACCTATGGGTAAAAAGACAGGATGAGCAGTGGAAAGTTCATTAAACCATTCTTTTTGAAGTTCTTCAAGGTGATGCTTACATAAGGCTGCCTAAAGATGATATGACTTGGCATAAGGTTGAAAACACATTTAACAAATGAGTATAGAAATCCCTCTTCTGTCTCTTCAGAATTTATATCAGTTGTTGTTTCTCTGAATTCCCTGTCCCCATTTTTTTTTTCAGGCTTTAAGCATGCCTATCTACAATGCCTTTCGGAAAGTTATTGTGCTAACTAAATATTTAATTTTGGGATAGTTACTTACTCTCTGTCTATACATTTCCTTCTGGGACTTCTCAGACCAATAGACAATGGGTGTAGAACAAGACCGACATTCAGCCTCTCAGATTCTTAGCCAAATACATTTTAACATCTCCTTGTCTTGAACAGAAGAGAAATAGCTTTAATAGCCTTTAAATAGTTTAAATAGCTTTTGATAATGCCCAGTGTCATCAGAGCAACAATCTTGCTATTGTCAAGCTGCCTTAGAAGGTTATACATAAATGAGAACACAATATACTTTCCAAATGGAGGAGTCTTGAGATTATTGGAAATATTGGTATTTACGATCAGCAGTTCTTTATTTTTAAACTTAGTTTTTCACCATTTGTTCTCTGAGCTTATGTAATTCATTCACCTAAGACTCAGTTTCCTGTCATGGAAAATAAGACTGAACTGAAATTTCTCTCATATTTGAAATGACAGCAGTTAAAAAATGATAAAGCAGGAACAGACAATATGTCTACAAGTAAATGAGACCAAAGAATTTGACAACTGAGAAAGTTCACCAACTACCTATCTGCTCCTCACCCTTCAGAAAATCTGCCTATTGGCATTCTCCATTCACTCACACCAAGCCCACAGTCACCTCATAGTCAGTGGAATGGTCCAATACAGAAACCATTGATGCTGAACAGGAAAATCTCACATATACTAGTCAACCTAGTTCATCATCATCATAAATACAATGGACAAAAAGAAAAGAAAAGATCAGATCACTGGACATTTGAAGAAAATCATATCATGTTAGTGAAAGACCAAGATGAACAAACACAATTCATGACACTGAAGGAAACAATGCTAATTTAGGGAAATTTTTACAAATTTTAGGACAATGCCCTTAAAGAAATTAGAGATAATATTCTATTTACAAAAGCATAACATTTTTTTAATGGTATCATATCAAACAATTCGTTTGAAGAGAGAATTACTTTCTCCCTCTCTTCCACCCCCTCTCCTTCCCCCAATATACTTTTTTTTCAACTGCTTTTGGATATTTGATAAATAGATCTTAAATCCTTACTGGATATCAGTTTCTAGGAATGTTTTCCTAGACAATTTTTCACCTCAGTTTCAATCTCTAGCCTTAGCAAAGAGCAAAAATTTAATCTATAATGGAAAATAAATATTCAAATAATGATAATTAAACCATTTAAGAAAAATGTTTAGAGCCAAAAAAGACACATTCAGATTGATTAAGCCCACCTAGTACCAGACAGAATAACTGAGGAGAAAAAAACAAAAACAAAAATATGTCAAAATATTCTGGTAAAATTTCATAATTAAAAGAATAAAATTTTTATTAAATAATTAACTGACCTTACCAGATATCCCATTAACAACATGCAAACTGATAAATAAAATCAATTTTGTCACCAGAATTCTATACCAGGGAAACTATCACGTATACATGGGGGAATATTCAAGTATGCAAAATAATCCTAAAATTCCCTGTAACAATAAATTGCTCAGAGCTGTTTCAGAATAAAGAACAAGGAATCCAAGATTAGGCATGACAAGAGACACAAGAATCAGTGGCAACAGGACACTGAATAAATAAATGTACAAAGTTTCATTTATTTGAAATTTTTTATCTGGTCAACAGATTCTGTTAGAACAATACTTAAAGTCTTTTGAAGAAAAAAGATTCATAGCACTAAAATTCATTTTCTTATATATATATCAAATTGTTCCCTTAGAGTGAAGAATATATATATAATCATAACATTACAAATGATGTGTTGGGGTTTCCTATTTTTAGAATCTACCTATTGACAAAGGACAGGGAAAGAGCAGAAAGAAAAAGAAATATGGTAATTTCCTTATGTTTCAGAACAGGAGTCAATAAAGACTATCTAAATTTGATAAATCAAGAAACAGATTTATGAAAGGTCAGTTCAACTACTACAAAACCCTAGAACTAAAAACATAATTATCAAAATCATGTAGTGAGAAGTATAAGATACAATATGAAGAGACCAAATTTCCATACTTAATGATGAGGAGTCAATAGATATGATCAAAGTTGATCAATCTAAGAGTAGGTATAATATCAAATTAATGATAATTCACTAGAAGAATCAAATTCAGAAATTTTTAGTAATTGCCTCTGGGAACTGGGGAAGAGGAATTACAAGTGGGAGAATGGTGAGTGAGATCATTTTAATTTATGTACTTTTATGCCATTTGATATTTCTTTAATATACCTAATTCCATAGTATTTTTAAATTTTTAAATGAATACCTGTGATAGGAGAGTAAGTCCAAAATGATACAAATAATATTAATTGCTTATATTGGTAAATTACTTAGTTATAAAAATATATTCACATGAACTCTTATGCCTAACAATTATTAAGAAAGTAAAACTCTGATCACCAGTGTCAGCTGGTGGGGGTTTTCCCCACACCACAAGCAACTGTCTAACACTCGCTGGTTGCAATGAAATTCAACTGAATTCTGACACTATCTACACAGTGGTAATGTCGGATCCCCCGGGGTTAAGGGCTCAGTCCTACAAGACTGCCTCCTCCTAACCGGACTTCAACAACCCATTACAAACCCAAGGTATCACTTCTGCTTCTGTCCAACCAACTAGAGACTGGAAGTTCCAAACCTCCTTGGGTTCAATTAATTTAGAAGAGTGCCTCAGAAATTGGGAAACCAGTTTATTCACCAGATTACCAGTTTACTACAAAGAATATCAAAGGATATAAATCAACAGCCAGATGAAGAGATAACATAGGGAGAGGTCCAGAACGAGGGAGTTTCTGTCCTCAACTGACATTTGGGGACCAGCATGCTAGCACCAGTGTGCTACCTGTGTGTGGTTCACCAACCTGGAAGCTCTCTGAACTCCCTCCTCTTAGGTTCTTTATAAAGGCTTCATTACATAGGACGGCTTAAATCATTGACTTTTGGTGGCTGATTCAACATCCGGTCCCTCTTCCCTTCCCAGAAATTAGGAAATGGGACTGAAAGTTCCAACTTTTGTTCCCTTAGTTCCCTTGGCAACCAGCTCCCACCCTTAGTCGCTCATTAACATAAGAAAAGACATCTTTATTGCTCTCATCACAGGAAATTCCTAGGGTTTTTAGGACATCTGAGCCAGAAACAGGGACAAAGACAAATCGTGACAGTAACTATATATATACACACATATATAGATACACAGATATAGATAGTCTATAGATCTATATATAGAGATATCTATAGATCTATATATAGATACACAGATATAGATATATCTATATATGTGTATATACATATAGTTTCTATAAATCACAATATCATAGAAAGATTCTATTATTCTTATAAACAACTGAGGAAGAAAAAAAGATTAGAAATGCTAGTGAAAACATGGAGAAATTCTAATACTTGTACCCTCTTGGTAGGCATGTAAAAGAATTCAGCTGCTATAAAAATAGAATTACCATATGATCCAGCAATCCCACTTCTGGGTATATGTCCAAAGGAGGTGAAATCAGGATCTCAAAGAGATATCTGCTTACTCATATTCACTGCAACTTTATTCACAACAGTCAAGGCATGGAAACAATCCAAGTATCCATCAACAGATGAATGAATAAAAAGGTAATATATATGTATGATGGAATATTACTCTCAAAAGAGAAGGAGAACCTGCTATATACAACAACATGGATGAATCTGCTAAGTGAATCTGCTAAGAACAGTATGCTAGTGAAATAAGTCAGATACAGAAGAACACATACTGCATGATTCCACTTATATGAAGTATCTAAAATAGTCAAATTCATAGAAACAGAGAGCAGAATGGTGGTTACCAGGGGCTGAAAGAAGAGGGAAGCAAGGAGTTTGTTGCTGTTCCAAAGATACAAAGTTTCAGTTATGCAAGATGAATAAATTGTAGAGATCTGTTCAACACTGTGCCTACAGTAAACATTACTATACTGTATACTTAAAAATTAATCAAGAGGGTAAACCTCATCTTGTGTTCTTAAAACAGTTTCAAAAAAAAAAAAAGATATATAGAAACAAAAAAGTTTAGAGGGAAAAAAACTGACTTGCCATAAGTCACACAGCTAATTAAATGACAATGCCAAGGCACAAACTCAGGTATGCTATTGTCAAATTTTGTTGTAGTTTGCAATAAAAAAACAAAACAAACAAACAAACAAAAAAACTAAGCACCATTTATATGAGTTGTTTCATTGTGTTTGTTGAGGTTTTTTCCCAAGTTCACAACATAATTTGTAATAACTTCATCTTAACAAATTTTCTCAGAACCAGATTTGGAGACAAGATTCAAATAGTAGTTTCTTAGGGAGAAGATTACAGAAAAAAGGAATATCGAGTAGCAATGCTGAGAAAGGTAAAAGCAGCAAGAAAATAGAAGTTCTGTTATTAAGCAAGTTACCACTGCAGAAAACTGGAGTGGATTCTTTGGGGGACCCAGGGAAGAGCACAAAATATACACCTCAGAGTTACTCCACCAACTGGTAAAGAAGCTTGAATATTTATCTACTAAATACTACTGATGAGGGGAGATTAGGTTGGGGATGTTTGTTACTTGGCATTTCCTGCCAGCCCAGCAAACCGGACAAGCTTTAGTGGTTGCAAGTGGAAATTGGGCCTGATATACACATGTGTTATGCAAAGGACATATGGATAGGAATCTGCTACAAACTCCCAACTAAAATGTATCATTCCTTGTGAGTGGAATGCAGATCTTTCTCTTTATTTCTACTACCTAGCATGGGGCTAAGATTAAATAAATACGTTATAATTCATTGGATTAGAAAACCCAAGCATTCTGAACTCATCACTGGTTTAGCTGACAGTTTTATTTTACCAAAAGTAAAGAGTTTTGTTTTTATTCTGTCACCAAATTCAAAGATTTTTCTTATGACATTGATTCCCAGATGCTGTTTTACAACCAGTGCTGGTCTAGAAATAAATTTTTACCAATCTGTGGTAAAATAAGAAAAAAAATTTAATACTTTCACAATTTTGTGAAATTTACAAAAGTGGATTAAAGAATGTAATCAGAAATTAACTCTGTCCAGTATTTTTGGTATTAAGATATCCTTTTTTTATGAAATTACACTGAGAGTAAATGATACTCTTTCAATGTCTATATGTTCTTTTTTATTCTCCCTTTAGATCCCTGGGAAAATTTTTTTGAAGTGTGATCGTACATTGTGTAAATCAATTTTTAATTAAAATCATAATACTTTATAATATAAAAATATCTAGAAATCACTGAAATATAGGCTATTCCTTAATAAGATTTTGTGAACTCATATTATTACCTTATGAGTTATTTTCCAAACCTAAAACAGCTTTAAAATCACTGATGTGATCTCATAAGGTAAATAAGGTTATTAGCATCTTTAAAAATAATATAAAATTTGTTTACTCATAAACAAAAAAGTGAACGTCTGTTTGGCTATTTTAAGATTATATATGGGTAAAAATTAATGCTGTGTTTATCTTGTGATTATTATTACTTCTACAGTATATAAATAAACTGTTTCATTTTAAACATGAACATAAGGATTTATTGAGCAGTTGATTTACAAAGTAAAATATACATTACTTTGAGGAAAATAATCATAGTCACACAGATTTCTTTAAAACCCTGGTGTAGGAACACCTGGGTGGCTCAGTCAGTTAAGCGTCCGACTCTCTATTTCAGCTCAGGTCTTGATCTCAGAGTTGTGAGTTCAACCCTATGCTGGGCTCCATGCTGGGCATGAAGCATACTTAAAAAACAGAAAACAAAAATGCTTGGATATGTACAAGATTGAAATAGTCATATTTTCTAAGTATAAGAAGATATTCAACAACCATGAATATGTTTCTGAGATCACATACTCCCTGACTCTTTAAAACAGTAACTCTTTATAGCCAAAAATGTAGTTTTGTCCATTTTATTGATCTTCCTGAATGTAAAGTTGAGTCCTATCTAGTTCCTTTTTATGAATGGAATGTTGAGTATGATCCAAATAATTTGGTTGAAAGATTTGGAAAAATGATTACCAACAATCCATGATATTTGGGATATCAGGCAGGGCTCTCCGTAAGTAACTGATGGAGTCAGGGCCACTTGGAGACATACGTAGATCATACTGTGAGACTTTAGCTAAATATATGGAGGAAGAAACAGGTTAAAATGAGCACATATACACAAACTGTGAAGGACTAAGAAAGTCACTGCAGTCACCGCAATTTATAGCTTGGGAATAGGTCTCAAAATCTCTTCCAACTTTGTGTTTTTAAATGGACATACTCAAAACCCCCTTTCTATTTATGGGTATTATTCTTGATTCAGTACTCAGCATAAATCCCAGGTTTTCTTGCCTTTCAGCAGCTCTGTTTCAGAACGGACTGGATATTCCTTTATTCAATTTCTTCTATGTCTCTATAAGTTAACTCATCCATGCAGCAGTGAGCAAAGACTCTTTATCAGGCAGGGTATTAAGAGCGTATCATCATGTGGCATCACCCGTTTATATATCTCAGATATATGGCACTCCTTTTTCCTCATAGCTAGATTCCTATGCACCCAGTGGAGTAAGTTAGAGGCTAAGAAAAAGACCACTAAACCTTGTCTCTAAGCCACTTCCACATAATAATGTAAGCTTGTAAATCCGTGTATGGCCTTGTTTGTGTGTGGGAGTGTAGAGATCACTATTACTATATATTGGCAAAGTCATCTAAAAGGTTTCATTATCTTCCTAATATATAACTTAGCACCAAAGATTAAGAATTTAGAGCCCATTTAGTTTTGAAATAATGGATTTTTAAACCCACAAAAGGTACTTGAATAAATAGATATTTCTTATGAATATTCTAATAAGAAATTATGCTAATAGCAATTGCTAAAGCTAAAAATGGTTGAGAAGGAGACTAATTACTTATAATATGCCATGAGCAACATGGGACAAAAATAGATGATTCTTCAATCCTTAATGCTCAAATATTTTATTGATATATTCTTGATGAGAAAGGAAACAGAGATTAACCTACAGAGTTTAGAAAAATATTTCAAGAAGCAAAAAAATTTTTAGTCTGTGCATAAATGTTATTGTTTTTCCTTAAAGAGTTTTATACAATCTATGAGATGCTTTCATGAAAAATAATAACTTGGTTTTAAGCCACTAACATTAAGAAGAAATAGAGGACTTACTCCACCTCGATACCAAGACTTATTACAAAGCTAAAGTAATATGTATTGTATTGTTGCAAAGATAGATAAACCAATAGGAATAGAGGGTCCAGAAATAGTTCACACCTGTATGGATTCTTGATGACAAAGACAATTGAAAAAGCAATGGCAAAAAAAATTACCTTTTCAAAATGTGGTATTTGGTCAACACGCTCAAAGATTAATTCCAGATAGACTGTCATTCTAAATGTAGTATATAAACATTAACTCTACCAGAAGTTAGCATAAAAGAATATTCTCATGAACTTGGAGTAGGTAATAATCTCTTTCCTCATTAACACTAGCCACATTAGAAAAGATTACCAACTCGATTACACTGCCAGAACTTCTGTTTATCCAAAACACCATTAAGAAAGAGAAAATTTAAAACACAGAGTGACAGAAAACATTAACAATACATATAAATAATAAAGGGCTTGCATATAATATATATATTAGGAAAAATATGTAAGTCAGTAAGGCAAATAATCCAATAAAAATGAATAAAAGACTTGAACAGGCATTTCACAAAAGAAGATATTCAAATGGCTAATCATAATACATGTGACTAACATAACTACCCATTAGGGGTATGCAAATTAAAATCACAGCTATATACCATTACATGTATACCAAAATAGCTGAAATTTAAAAATGCAATAACACCTAAGTGTTGGAACAGCTGAAACCAGAACTGTGATACAATGCTTGTGAATGGAGGAGGAAGAAGACAAATTCTTGAAACCACCATATAGAATTTTTTGGTAATATTGGCTAAAATTTAACAAATACAAATCCTAGGAACCAAAGATTCATTTCAAATTAAATGTCCCAAATTGTGTGTGTGCATGCATGTGTAGCCAAAGTCACCAAAAAAATGTTCACAGCATCATTATTTGTAATAGTCAAAAACTAGAAATAACCCAATTATACTTCAATTGAAAAATAAATTATAACAATTTCATACAATGAAATACAATAAAACAGTAGAAACACATGAAGTGCTATATGGAATGACATGGATTCACTTAACAATAGAGTTAATTTTTTTTCTTAATTCAAGACTTTGACTTTTGTCTCCAGCAAAAATACAGCAACAGAAATGGTATCTACCCTTCCACCTTAAGCAAAAAACAAAAACAAAAACAAAAATTATTAAATAAGTGAAACAACAATTTTCAAAACACTGCAATGAAGGACAATTATCTCTGAAAGACAGAAAACAAATGAGGTGGGCCTTGCAATTGCCACAGGGTTACTGCCTAAAACAGGTTTCCAAGAAAAGGAGACACAGCAGATGCTCTGAGTTGAAGAGACAAAGCTGAGAGTATGGGGTAGGTAAAATGGCTAGAATTTTTATCTAGAATATCAGAGAGGAGAGAACATAGAGAAATAAAACCACAGAGATCTGCAGAGTAGCTCCCACTAGAGTACACAACAGAGTACGGACTGGTAGAAGTTCCTAAAGAAACCATACAAGGCCAGGAAAAGAACTATCTCTAAAGATTAGAGTTCACAGTGTCTGGAGGTCACAAAGAGGCAGTCCAGTTGATCCAACCAGTCAGAATGGAAAATCTCATAATTCATTAAGTATTACAGAATATTCAAAAAGGTCTTGCCTCAGTAGTGGGGAATAATTATCCCTACAGAAAATACTATTTTGATCCTAACACATCTTAAAAGTAAAATCCAAAAGGATCAAATCATTTCCAAGTAACAACGATCCCAGAACAAATCTCGAGAAAATGTATAAAACTATAATAACAGTAGGAAGCCAGGTAAAATGTAAAATGTCTGGCATTCAATCAAAGGTTACTAGCCATACAAAGAAGCAGTAGTGCAAGTCATTATGGGAAGAAAGAATTAAATCAACTGAAACCATTCAGAGCTGAATTAGATGTTACACTTAGAAGAGAAGGACATTAGAAGAGTCATTGCATTCTTTATATTCAAACAGGTAAGCATAGACATGGAAAACAAATAATAGACCCAAACTGAACTTCAGTATATGAAAGCTACAATGTCTGAGATAAAAAATACATTGGCCAGGACTGGATTAAGAAAAGATTAGACAGGATAATAAAATATTAGTGTCCCTGAGGACACAGCAACAGAAACTATCCAAAACGAAATAAAGAGATAAATTAACGGTAAAAGAAAAAGGGGGATGGAGTGGGGAAATGGACAAAATGGGTGAAAGAGAGTGGGAGATACAGGTTTCCAGTTAAGGAATGAATAAGTCACAGGGGATGAAAGGCATAGTGTAGGGAATATAGTCCATAGTGCTGTAATAGCATTATATGGAGACAATGGTAGCTACAGTTGTGGTAAGAGTAGCATCATTTATAGGTTTGTCAAATCACCATATTGTACAGCTGAAACTAATGTAACATGTGAATCAACTATACTCAATTAAAAAAAAAAGAAAGAAAGAAAGAAGGGGTGCCTGGGTGGCTCAGTTAAGTGTCTGCCTTCACCACAGGTCATGATCCCAGGGTCCTAGGATCAAGTCACCCATTGGGCTCCCTGTTCAGCAGGAAGTCTGCTTCTCCCTCTCTCTCCTCCTCTGCCTACTTGCCCTCTTTCTCTCTGTCAGATAAATAAATAAATAAAATCCTAAAAAAAAAAAAAAAGGTAGGAAGGAAGGAGGGAGGGAGGGAGAGAGGAAGGGAAGACGTTCTTATAAAAATGTATAACTGGGAGTAGCCAAAGGAGGCAGTTACAGAAAACTATGCATATAGAAATAAGCACCAACATTTCTCCAAATTTCATAAAAATTATAAATCCACAGAGGCAAGAGTTTCAATAGTCCTCTTGAACAAGAAATATGAAGAAAACTGCAATAAACTATATCACACTGAAATTGTTCAAAACTAGGAATAAAGAAAATATCCTAAAAATAATCATAAAAAATAAGACATGCATATACAGAGGAACAGAGATAAGAATGACAACATATTTCTTGTCAGAAATAATGCAAGCAAAAAGATAGTGGAGCAGCATCTTCAAAATACCTAGGGGGAAAAAATGTTCAACTTAGCATTATATAACTGACAAAAATATTTTTCAGAAAAGAGGGCAAAATAAAGACATTCAGACCAACAAAATCTGGGAGAATTAATCACGAGCAGACATACACTACAAGAAACATCAAAGAAAGATCTTCCAGCAGAAGGAAAGTGGAATAAGAGGGAAATAAAGATCTATACAAAGGAATTATAAAAAATGGAAATGCTAAGTAAAGACATGGGTTAATGTGTGGATTTCATTTCCTTATTAAAATATAGAATATAAGTTCTTTCTTACTGCTTAAAACTCTTTAGAAGACCACTTATACCCCAGAGAACAGAAAGAATACATCCACAAAAAACTTTCACAAAGGTGTTCCTGTGATAATTAAAAAGTGAAAGCCCAAATTTCCATCAACTGATGAATAAAAAAAATGTAGTAGTCCCATACAATGGACTATTTTACAGCCATAAAAAGGGATAATATGATTCATACTACAGCATGGTGAAATCTTGAAAATATTATGCTAAGCAGAAGATAAATGCAAAAGGCCATATATCATATGATCTGGCATATCCAAAATAGGCAAATCCATAGAGATAGTAAATAGGGCTTGTGAAGGGCCAGGTTTTGGAAGAATAATAAATGATTGCTAAAGGATACAGGGTTTCTTTCTAAGGTTCTGAATTAGATAATGTTAATGTTTGCACACTTGGTGACTATTGTAAAAGTCACTGAATTACACACTTTAAAAGGGTGAATTTTGTAGTCTGTAAATTGCAGTGGTCAATAGTGGCTTCCCAAAACTGTATTCAAGTCCCAACCCCTAGTACCTGTGAATATGACTTCATTTGGAAATAGCGTCTTTGCCAATGTAATTCAGTTAAGGTTCTCAAGATAAGATCACCCTAGATTTGGGTGGGCCCTAAATCCAATGATGAGTGTCTTTACATGAAAAAGCAGTGGAGGATGGGAGACCCTCATACACACAGGGGAGAAGGCCATGTGAAGATGCAGGCAGAGACTGGAGTTATGCCACCACAAGCCACGGAATGCCAATGACTATCAGCAGTCCCTAGAGGCTGGAAGAGAAGTACAAAACACGTGCTCCCTAAGAGCTTACAGAAGGAAACAACACTGTTGACAAATTATTATGAATTTCTGGCTTCCAGAACTATGAGATAATACATTTCTATTGTTTTTGGTTTTTTGTTTTTGTTTTTGTAAAGATTTTATTTATTTATTTGACAGACAGAAATCACAAGTAGGCGGAGACACAGGCCGAGAGAGAGGAGGAAGCAGGCTCCCTGCTGATCAGAGAGCCCAGTGTGGGGCTCGATCCCAGGACCCTGAGATCATGACCTGAGCTGAAGGCAGAAGCTTAACCCACTGAGCCACCCAGGTGCCCCCTTGCCCCTTAAGCAATCAGTTTGTGATAAAATGTTACAGCAGTGCCAGAAAACTAAAGCATAAACTGTGTATCAAATTAAAATACTATGTTTGGAAAAAAGATGGCTTATATAAAAACAATATAGTACAGTTGGATAGCATATATGAAAGTAAATGTATGAAAACAATAGTGCAAAGTTCTATAGGATACCCAAAGGAGTGTACTATTGCAAGGTTCTTTTTATGGGCTTGCGTAGTGTTCTCCAAAATTTCATGTCCTTCCTAGGACTTCAGAATATGACCTTATTCGGAAATAAGTTTGTTACAGATTGAATTAATTAATATAAAATGAGATTATACTGGGGTAGGTATGCCCTTAATCTAGTAAGACTGCTGTCCTAAGAAGGAAAGAGGAGACACAAGACAGACACATTGGGAAAGTGCCATGTGACAACAGAGGCAGAAACTGGAATGATGCATGATAAGCAAGTAACATCAAGGATTGCCAGCCACAAGCAGAAGTTAAGCAGAGGCAAGGAAGGTTTCTAACCAGAGCATTAGGGGGAACGTGGCCCTACTGACACCTTGGTTTGGACTTCTGGCCTCCAGAACTATGACAGAAGAAATTTCTCTTGTTCTAAGTCACACAGTTTGTGATAATCTATTACAAGAGCCCTAGGAAACTAAATACAGTTTACACAAGATGTGAAATTCTGTATGACTTGAGGTAGATGTGATAAGTTGAAGATGCATTTTATAAATCCTAAAGATACCACTGGAAAAAGTACTTGACAAAATCCAATACCTGCTTTTGTTAAAAACCCTCATAAGGGGTGCCTGGGTGGCTCAGTCCTTAAGCATCTGCCTTTGGCTCAAGTCATGATCCCGGTCCTGGGATTGAGCCCCACATCAGGCTCCCTGCTTGGCAGGAAGCCTGCTTCTCCCTCTCCCCCTGCTTCTGTTCCCCCTCTCGTTGTCACTCTCTCTGTCAAATAAACAAAAATCTTTAAAGAAAACCCTCATAAAAGTAGGAATAAAATGAAAATTCTTCAATCTAATAAAGGGCATCCATGATAAACGTACTGCTAACCATACACTTAATGGTAAAAGACTAAAAACTTCCCCTGATGAGTAGAGTAGGAACAAAATCAAAATATCTGCTATCACCACTTCTAATTAACATATACTAGGGTATCCAGCCAGCAAAATAGGCTACAAAATAGAAATAAAAGACCTTATTTATATAATAAAGGGAGGATTAAAAATGTCCTTATTCACACACATGATCATGTGTGTGGAAAAATGGATAAAAACTACCCCAAAAAGCTACTCAAACTAAAAACTGAGTTAGCAGTATTTCTTTAGCTCGTTCATGGAGCTTCTTACTTCCAGATATAGGATCAATATATAAAAATTATCTGTATTTCTACATAATAATAATAGACAATTGAAATTGAAGTTAAAAGAAAAAATAATACCATTTAAAATAGCACCAAAAACATGAATACTTAGGAACAAATTAAACAAAATATATTAAAGATTTATACACTAAAAACTATAAAACATTGCTGTGGGAAATTAAAAATGTAAATAAGAAATTAAAAATGAAAGTAAAATGTAGAGAAATATACCCGTTCATGGGGTATATCCTAATATTAATTTCAATAGTAATTCCACTAATATACTCAATATTAAAGGTAGCTCCTCCTAAATGGACTATAAGTTAAAATTCCAATCAAAGAAGTACTGTACTTGCATCAAAACAGGTGTGTTGATGCACAATGAATAAACCTTTTTAGAATCCCTAAACATAGAATGCCTGGGTGGCTCAGTTGGTTAAGCATCTGCCTTCGGCTCAGGTCATGATACTGGGGTCCTGGGATCAAGCCCCACATTGGGCTTCCTGCTTCTCCCTCTGCCTGCCACTCCCCCTGTTTGTGCTCTATCAAATAAATAAATAAAATCTAAATCTAAATCTAAATCTATCTATCTATGTATCTACCTATCTATCTATAGTACCTAAAAGTTAGGAAGAAGGGGTTTATTGGAGTCGCAGCTAGTAAAGTTCCTGGGGATACATGGTCTTCACGGAGAATAAAGTGCTCTGGAGAATGAATAGTTTTTATAGGGTTATATACTTTTCACATCTTACAAAAGCTCCAAAGAGTATAGATTAGCATATAGACAGGAATCATGAGTTTTCTCACAAAGGAATGCAGGGAGTAGGAGCACTGATGGATATATCAAGGACAAGATGGTTTTCCTTGAGGCTACTCATTCACAAAATGGATATACAATGCATGTGTGGCGGTCCATAAATCAGGCTTTTGGTTTGAACAAAGTTTATATATAGGCATGTTGACTTAGAAATCTAAAATGGCCTCTCAAGTATATCATGTCTTTGAAGAGCTTTTCTCTCACCATGTGTTTGATCTCCAACAAATCAAGGAAACAAAATAGAGTGTCTAGAAGTAGAACCATGCATTTATGGACAAAAATTTCTGACAAAAAGAAATGCAATTCAGCGGGAAAAGAACACTTTTTCAACAAAAGGAGCTCGAATAATTTGTATGAATATGCAAAAAAAAACCCTTTGATCCTTAAATTAACTCAAAATTGACCATAGTCTTAAATAAAAAATAAACCACAAAGCTTCTAAAAGAAAATATAAGAGAAAATTTTTGTGAGTTTGAGTTGAACACTATAAGCACAATCCATAAAGGAAAATAATCGATAAATAGTACTGCACCACTTTTAAGAGACTGAAATGGCAAACCACAGTGAGGAGCAAACATTTTAAAAGCATATTTCTTAAAAAATGACTGGTTTCTAGACCCTATAAAGAAGTTTGGAGTATATCAAGAACTTTAAGACATCAATCCTAAGACAAGACAACCCATTTTTTTAAGAAGACAAAAAAAATTTGAATGGATATTTCACCAAAGAAGTTATACTTAAGACCAATAAGCACATGGAAAGATGCTCAAAATCATTAGTCATTAGGGAAATGCAAATTAGAACCATAATGAGATTTCATCACCTACCCAATAGGTGATGAACTATACATACAGATCTATAATGTTAGAATGACTAACATTACAAACACTGGCAAGCATGTGAAACAAGTGAAACTACTCATGGGACTGAATGTACATGGACCTAACTGCCTTGGAAAATGATTTGGCAGTTTCTTAAAAAGTCAAACATATACATACTTCATGATCTTTTCTCTCTTAGGTATTTCTTTACACAAGAGAAATGAAATCATATGTCTATGATATTACCCAAGAGAAATGAAATCATCTATAGACAAAGACATCTAAATGAATGTCCATATAAGCTTCATTAGTAAAAACCCAAAACTGGAAACAACCCAAATGTCCACAAACAAGTGAATGAATAACCTGGTGTATCCATACCATGAAATGCTCATCAGAGAGAAAAAGTGAACTTCAACATAGAGGACTCTCAAATAATTACACAGATTTTTTAAAAAGCAGAAAAGAGTATATAGTCTCTTATTCCATTTATATGATCTTCTAGAAATGCAAACTACTTTTTAGTGAAAGAAAGTAGATCAGTAGTTACCTAGCCTGGGAGGGAAGAAGAGCAAGGAATGATAAAGATGCTTGATGAAACTTTTGGTAGTGATCACTATGTTTACTATCCTTATTGTGATAATGTTTTTATGGGTGTACACATAAGTCAAAACATATTAAATTGTGTAATCTAAACATTTATTGTTTGGTGTCAATTCTGCCTTGATTTTAAAAAGCCTTTCTACCTCTCTGTTAGGTCTATGCAATATCTGCATATATAACCTCCAGGGTTGGTTTGTTTGCTAGGATCACATCTTCTGGCCCTGTTCAGTTGCAGAAGATGACATTCTTACTTGTAGTTACATTCTTCCTCAATCAGGAATAAGTAGTTTCTTCTCCAAACAGAGCTACTGCTCAAATTATGCTCCTACCAATGCACGTAACTTAAATATTTGGATTGGGAATGTTATGATTCAGCCTGTCAATCTCTGTTCTCAACATTTATACATGCTACCTAGTCTGGCCTCTCAGTGGGAATAAACTATTCCCACTGAGAGGCAGTCCAGGTAACAGAATGGACATCACATCCAGCAGCCAAGACTCCCCATTTCCTCACCATCATTTATTAGGTGACCATGGACAGTCCCTAAACTTCTCTGAGCCTTGGTCACCTACTAGAAATATCAGGACATGAATTCCTGTCAGAACTATTGCTAAAGCAGATGATTTGTCAGCAACACCTCCAGTTCAAACAGCATGCCACTACACTATCAAAATTTGAAACCAGACTTTTTAATAAGTCAAAGTCACACAATGATTTGTAGAATGATGTACAATAGCCATCATAATTATATAAAGATTCATAGGAAATACTTTTTTTATTTAATTTTATTTTTTTCAGTGTTCCAGAATTCATTGTTTATGCACCACACCCAGTTCTCCATGCAATACGTGCCCTCCTTAAACCCACCACCAGGCTCACACAACCCCCCAACCCCTCTCCCCGCCAAAACCCTCAGTTTGTTTCTCAGAGATACTGTGAACTCTAGGAAATACTTCCTATTTAGAAAAATCTCTTTCTTTGAAAGCCTACAGTTTCTACTAATGTATGTCTTCAGACATCTTTCAATAAAGTTACATGGAGAAAATATGCATTCTTGATAATATTTCTAAAAATTGCCATTCACCATTCTAACCAGAAAATACACACATACACATACACACACACACAGACATGTACGTGTGCATTTAGCAAACACTTTCAGTGGATATTCACAGTTTTTATAGTATTTGGGGCAGTAAAGGACTTTAGAGATCATGCTGTTTTAGCCTTATTTTAAAGCAGAAAAAGCTAAATTCCAGACAGGCTAAATGACAAATCAGAGACATTCTGGCGTGCAGAAGTTGGTGTGATGTTCTAATCTACAAAGACTTCAAAGAGCAATGAAAAAAACATTATTTGTCATGAGGAAATGTTCAGATAAAGATGTTCAATTCTCACTGCCTCTAAAATAAAGAATTGTCTTACAGAAATTATCAAAATAGACTTTTTCCTTTGGCCATATTTTTCCATTCAAGAGAGATTCACCTTTGGAATACATGATTTGGTGTTGTATCTGACCAAACATAGGTGTTTTTCTAAAGGCACTTCTACACTTTTGCCATTGTGATTAGTATAAGTACTACCCTTTGCTATCTATGAGAACAGAAAGATAGCACCCATATCGATCCTTTAGAGGCAGATAATCTTTTAGACTAATATTCTACTTTTTTGTACAATACTATTTCATATGTTTCCTGGAAGCTGTTAGTAATTACAGTTTTTTGTCACATTGGGAAAAGCATTTAGTACCAACACTAAATGTATTAGTGTGCAGTAAAATACTAGGATTGATAACTAGTTCAATTTTTCTAAGAATATACTTGTATTTCTGATTAATGACTCTAACCGGACTAGTATTTAATGCCTTAGTGGGATGAACAGAGATGAAGTAATCATGTATAACCATTCATTGTTCTGTTGTTTTCAAGAAATAGAAAAATCAAGTTTCTTGAATCACTGCTTCTCATAAATTTAAGTCAGCCAAAAAAAAAATCTAGCACAAATCCAGCAAATAATGCAAGATCAATTTTTTAATATAAATGTTACTTATTTCCTAATTCCATAGAAATATTTGTGTCTATCAAATGTTGGATAATCTAAGAGATAGTCTTTTCATTATTCTGTGCAAATATAAGTACTACAAAGATCTTAATATATGACTTTCTATGGGCACTGGAGTGGTTCAGTTGGTTAAGTGTCCAACTCTTGGTTTTGGCTCAGGTCTCAATCCCAGTGCCATGAGTTCAAGCCCTGCATTGGGCTCCATGCTGGGTGTGGAACCTACATATATATAGATGTGCATATATGTAGATGTATATATATATAGACACACACACACACACATACGCACACATAGAGAGAGACAGACAGACAGACACGTATGACTTCCTGGTACCTATCTCTTTCTGCCCTAACTCAGTAAGAGGAAAGCCTCTGATATTATAAGGAGGGGAAATGGTCTTTTCTTGGTCTCCTCATAAGTGCCTTGAAGATCATCTGCTCCATCAGGCCTGATATAATTTGATTTCTTTGATTCACTTTGAAGTCTGCAATGAAACAATGTGCATCAACAACTATGTGGCATTGGTAGGCAAACATCCCACATGATAACTATAATCTAAGCCTATAGAAAGCCTATATCTCAAAATCAAATCGAACTTAAAGACAATGAACATAATAATATGCAATGACATTTCCAGAAAGATTAAATATATTTAATACTGGTATAGTTTTATCAGTGTACAAAAGGAATTTCTGAGGCCAGCTGGACCATTGTTCTTAGTCTTATTATTCTTTTCTGACAATAATCTATCCCACTTTGAAGTAATATAAAAACCAAACTATTCATAATTTTTCTCTTCCCTTAGTTTATTTTTCAGTATTTACATGTCAAACTAAAACAAATTTCTTTAATGCAAGTTTTTTTTTTTAATTCTTCTATCTACTCAAAGATGGATGCACAAGTTCACAGTTTTTAAAATGCATATGCTCTTATTTCTAAGATCTAGGATTCCATCTCAGGCTGAGTTTCCTCAGGCTCTATCACATCTTTGCTTCTACTGTTTTGTACTTATGAGGTCTTTGGTAAATACATTCATCTCTTTCCTACTCCCATATACTTTGCAAACAAACCAATATTAGTTTCCTTGGAATCTGTAAATGCCTAGGTCCTTATTGAGGGATGAGAAAGAAAGAGGAGCTTAGACGGAGAAAGGAGTGACCCATCCAGATAACGTTGATTTGGAAAGAGAAAGAAAAAAACCTGACATTTGGAGGAAGATAGGAACCTTTCTGGTTAAAAAAAAAAAAAATCTACTTTGTGTCTCAAGTAATAGGATCATGAGTTAGTGAAAGCACACAACAGCTCCCAGTAAAAGACCTCTATCCACCTAGACAAAGATACATACTCTTACCCTGAGTGGAAATAACTCCTCTTAGAAAATTATAGATTCTATGGAAGAAATTATATAGGAATGCTAGAGAAAAAGGGGGGTAGGGGTGAAGTTAAAAAACTATTTATAACTTAGTAATATCACTCAGCTCTTAGCCAAGACTAGAGTATACAACAGGTCTTTAATAGAATAGAACCTCACTAGGTGCTGTTCTAATGTGTTTTATTTAAAGTTTTCAATGCGTATATTTGCCTTTGACAAAATGTATATCATGGGGTGGTAGGTTCAGGCATGCTCAAATAATTCTTTTGTGTCTTATATTCTCTAAATCCCTGATATATGGTCATTGGTAGATATCAGGCCTGAATGCCTATCACCTAAAAATATTAGATTCTGGCACTCAGAGCAGGCAAAGACAGGAAAAGGAAACCCCAAACTAAGAAGCAAAGGAAAATTATATTTAAAGGTGTTTTTTATTTCGTGAATTATACAAATTAGAAACTTAAAAGTTATTCGTGCAAAGGTTCTAATCAGCTCTGCTATATCCTGCCTCAATTACTCAGAAGGTCGCAGAGTTGTAGGAAGAACAAAAAATCACCAGCAGTAATGAACCGATGACAATTTCAAGCAAGTCTTTTTTCAAACTCTGGCCTATGAAGTACTTGTATAAGAATCTGCAACTGCTTTATTTATTTGGAACAAAAAATGAAGAGTCCTAGGCCTCATTCCCAGAGATCTGAAGTTCACCCAGGAAGATACTCAGGAATATGTTATTTTAACCAGCTCATTAGATGATTTTTTTCAGTACTTTCAAGCTTAAGACTCTGTGCCCACCTAGTTCAAAGATCTTCCTATGAAAATACAGACACCATCTTCTATTTAAGACTGTACAACGTCAGTGACATTTCTTTTAAAAAGCTATCTACATCCATCTTCCAACTCTATGCCCACTCCCAGCTCTCTAATCTAGTATTCTGTTTTTCTTCTTCCACAGCAGAGTCACCTATATCCCTGGTACCCAGTAGTGTAGGTACTCAAATTTAGCTCTTATCTGAAGAAATGATTACATTAACAAAAAAGACAAAAGGATCCACTGAGCATAACTAAAATGCCACTCTCCTAACATGCCTTTTATTATAGTGTTAATCTAGACATGTGTGTGTGTGTGTGTGTGTGTGTGTGTGTGTGCGTGCGCGCGCACCTGCATCCATGCATAAATGATGTCCTCACATTGTGGATGAGGAAACTGAAATACAAAAGCCTCATGTGATTAATTCTAATTAATTCTGTGAAGATGATAGACTTCTAGGTACCCTTTCCGTTGAGGATCTAGCATGCAATCAACTCCCTCTCCATTCAAAACCCCAGGAAGAAGGGTGGCCTTGGCACTCCCTTTCCCTGATTCAGAAACAGAAGAAAGTTTGATAACTTAGAAGAGAAATAGAATCAGCAAACAAAGAAGGAACACACATTTCACACAGGGATCAAATGGTACTCATTCCCAAACACTTGCACAGCTCCTCACTGATTCATGGCACCATTCTGCAGAGCTCCCACACTGCTGTGAAATCCCATTACACTTTTGAAATTTCTGCTGCACCAATATGACAATCGTACACTTTCTGCAACATAGTGTTTTTTTAACATATGGTGTTCTCCATAAATAAACTGTAAGTTGCTTCAGGGGTGAAGCAGTGTATTTTACTCATCTGGAATGTTACTTTTCCTACCTCCCAGAGGTTAAAACAAAGTTCAGGTAGTAGATGGCTTTCAAGAAATATTTATTGAACAAAAGAATTAAAAAATGGACTACACTGGGCTGAGCCAGGCAAAAAGAAACAGAGCAGACTGAGCAAAAAAAGAGTCATTAAAAATGAGAAAGAGCTATATTTTCTTGCTGTTAAATTATTCAGCTAAATCAGACTAATTAATTATAGACAGAAAAGACCATATCTACTCAAAACTATATTTTACTTTCCACTTTAATTTTTTCACATTAATGCTGTGTAAATAAAAGCTCTCCTTCTTGAATGCAACAAATTTACGAGGACAACACATAAAATGTCATATTCATAGGTCTTGGTAATAATAATAATAAATTATCTCCACATTTCTATAATTCACACTTGCATGATTTCCCTAGAATTTTTTATCACCCCTGGGAGTTAATGGATTTTACTATAAGGCATTGGAATTTAGTTTTTTGTAGTCAGGAGCGTTCATAAAGATTCATTGAAAATTATGGATTTCTCCATGACAAACTACCTCTACACACAAGTTCTTATACAATCTGGGGACATCTTCTGATCTCTTTGATGTCTGAGTTAAGACTCCCACTCTGCCTTAGGAAAACTTTCCTAAGTGACAAATAAGGGTGGTTCACCATGTTCTTTGGGAGGACAAGTGGGCCCCTGTTTTGAAATTTCTCTTTTCCCTGCTTCCCTACCTGGTTCCCACCTGGACAGACTGCTTTATCAGACTGCACAGCTGCCCACTCAACATTGACCAGAACCTCATTCATTATATTTATAGATATGTTTTGGTTCCCACTCACCAAAATTCTCTTTTTCTTCCATCATTGCCCATGATCCCACATGACCCAGATGCATGACATTTTTGTTCACTATGACAAATTATTCACCTTCAAAATTTCAATCTCATAATAACTTTCAGTTTTAAAACTAAGATTGTGTTTCAGTGTTTCAGTGACTGGTGAATGGACATAAGCCAACTACCAAGGTTCCCTGGGTGCAAAGTTCTAATATATCCATGTAGCACAGTCAGAATAGGAATTCATCTAAATTCTACTTCATCTAAAAACAATTGTCCCGGGGCACCTGGGTGGCTCAGTCAGTTAATCAGCTGCCTTCAGCTCAGGTCATGATCCTAGGGTCCTAGGATTGGGCCCCGCATCAGGTTCCCTGCTCAGCAGAGAGCCTGCTTCTCCCTCTCCTTCTGCCTGTCACTCTGCCTACTTGTGCTCTCTCTCTCTCTCTGTCAAATAAATAAATAAAATCTTTAAAACTTTTTTTTAAATAAAAAAATAAAAAATAAAAACAACTGTCCCATTGACCAAGGATAACATTCTAAAGAAGATACACATTGAATAGCATGGGCATGAGAGGATATTGGCCTAGCCACAGCAAAAAGTAGATGGAAGAAGATATCAACAGCAGTTTCTCTTCAGTCCAGAACTTTTTTTGTTTTCAAAATGGCAGGGTTTTCTTTAAGTGACACCAAGAACAACATTCATGGCTTTAAATTACTGTTTTTTTTCCCTGCCAGCAAAATGAATCATCAAAGAAAATTAATCGCTGCACCATCAATGTCTTATCCCATCTGCTTTATTGAACTTATTTTATTATTGGAAAGCTCATATTAAAAGAAAAAGCTCATATTAAAACATAACAATGAATTCCTGGTGTTAAAATATTGCTGCCTTTGCTATCAAGTAGTTTGTGATTACTTGAATATAAATTTGCTTATTTTTCCCAAAACTCTGCCTCTCACACTAAAGTAAAATGACAGCTTTGAGCTTGAAAAATATTATATTTTAATTTTCTTCTGTGTCAGTTTTAATGATGAATAAACCTAGGAACATTCATAAAGAAGAAAGACTCTTAAACCACTTACACAGTGAAGAATAAAAGGAACAGATTCCAACCACAAGAAAGTTGGCATCCATCTATCTTTTCATGCAATTGCATAGAAAACTGTGTATCTTTTCTTGCTTTGGAACACTTAAGTTCTAGGTTGATTTAGTAATAAACTGGAAAAAAGCATTTAGTACATCTATGTAGCACTCTAGACCTCAGCTTCTTCACCTGCATGGTAGAATGTTCTAGTCTTGCTACACAGCGTGTGGTCTGCAAATCAGCACCACAAACATTACCTGAGAGTTTGTTAGAAACCAGAACTGTCAGGCCCCAGACCTTCCTGAGACCTTCCAAATCAGAATATACCTTGCAACAAGATCCCCAGGGACTGGTATATATACTCAAGTTTGACAAGCATTGATCAAGATGGTTTCACCAAGGCCAAAAGGAAATCATACTGGAAAAAGAAAAAAAAAATGAAAAAAGGAAACTCTTCTGCATTTAAGTCTTCTACTCATTTCTCAGAAGTAATTAGTGACCCAGGTTGTCTATTTATGGACAACACAGGTGACCACTTGTAAGTTCATCTCAGAGATAAAGGACATGGTTTTACAAACAAAATTTTTATATAAAAATGGTAAACAAGAACAAGAAAGGACTAGACCAAAAAAGGTTTTTTTGAAAATTTGCCCATTTGTTTTCTGTAACAGGAGATGAAATTAGATAAACTTCTCCAGAAAGATAATAGGGAAAATTTGCCTAAGAGCATGTTATTGAAAATAAGATATAGAAGCAATGAAGTAGAGCATCAACAGGTAACAAGAAAACAAGCCCAGTACAGGAAGGGTGTTTATTGTAAATGCCTGGCTATATGTAGCATTGTCATGAATCTCAAAAGTGATTTTTCCTTTTTCTGAGGAAACAGTGACTTGAATAAAACAAAGTAAAAAGGAAGAAAACACCCATAGTCTTAAGTTGGACTAAGATGCAGAAGCAGCACCACTTGGCAACTGTGTTGTAAGCATAATAATATTAGGACAATACCATTTGAAGGGAGAAATATTTCCCCTCTACTTGCTGACTCTCTGAATTGTCTATAAGGGTATAAAAGATGTTAGTAATAATGGAGCAGATGCATCTGAATTGGACAGAGAAAATTTCCCATCACATATAGCCCAGAAAATTATAGCTATATTTTTGTCAAATGTTTCAAATTGGAAAATCCAGTTGAATGCTGTGGTTTGCTTAGTAATTTTTCAATACAAGTGCTTTTTTCTTGATTCTTTGGCTATGCCCAGCCTATGAGTTTTTGAAAGAAATAATATTTCCAGAAGAAACCAAAGAAAGTGAGAGAAAAAAAAGCATCCTTGGCAAAGCAAAGAAAAAGCAGATACTTTTTATAGGCAGTAATGATTTTCTCCATCAACAAATAAGTCTGTGGTAGATGGACACAAAATACCTTGTCCCGGGACTGCATGGCAAGTTTCTGCTTCCCCTGACTAAACTGAGGAGTTTGGCATATCATTTTCTATTTTTTCACATCATCAACAATTTCAGCAAATCAAAAGTCCTGGAGAAAGTTCTAATAAAAGAAAACAGGACGGGTGGGGGAGGAAGATACCTGCTCTCTTACATTCAGGTCAGGCTTTTCCCAAGTAGAGATGTAAGCAACTCAAAAATAGCAGTGAAAATGTTTAAACTACACAAAGATGTTTGGGAAATATGGACTGTGAATGTCTAACAAGTCTCTAACATCCCCAGGGCAACTGAATAAAAAAAAAATCAATTCTTCATATTTTAATATGTTCAGTAACTTTTCGGAAGTCTTACGAACCAGGGGCACAGGCCATTTGCATGTGTAGAAAATTCTAAGGATGTGTATGAATTCTGTCTACAGAATGATCACCAGGGTTTGATGAGTTCATTCTGGAGGGTCTTTAAAGGGGACATAGTGAGGGACACATGCATCAGCCTCTTTGAAGAGTAAATTTGGAACAACTTGAGCAAATCATGGTATAGACTCCAGAAACCAATTATTGAAAATATATAAACATGAAACAACAATGCTTCCTTGTAAGCAGCAAATCTTCATTAAGTCTTTTGGCATTGATTACATTCACATGATTCATTTTAAACTCTTCTTAGTAATGTGAATTTAATGCATAATTTCTGTGTAATGACTTTTTTTAATTACCACATAATCACGGTGGAAAAAAGTGTCTTCCATTTGGTCCATTTTATGAGGCTAAGCAAATAAATCTATAAAATAATTTATTCTGCTAGTTGCTTGGAAACCTTATTGTTGATATGACAACCCTGGCATAATAAATCAAATCACTGCTTTTTTTCATTTGCATGTAGAAGTCCTATATTTTCAAAAGAAAAGAAGTCCCCTTTCTTTTTGCTATGCTACAGTGACATCTACAGAAAAGGAATGAAAAAAAATAGAAAGGAAAGAGCTTTCTTGCTTGCTTTTTTTAACAAAATACTTTAAAATACATTTAAACTCCCAACTTTAAGAAGTAAGTTTAATATTTCCAACATGATACCTTTTATAAGTACTTTAATAATCTCAGAGGGCCTAATTTACAGAAGCTTATAACTTGTGCCTCCTGAAAATCTAGCTAATAGCAATTTTTCAAGCAAAGTTAGTCATGATAATTCCAAAAAGAAGTAATTATTTCCTTCATGAAGATCAGTAATACTTGAATTTTTAGAAGATCAGCATTTGTAGTCAAGAATAATCACTTAATCTTTGAAGCTTCTTTTTAAAATGCTTCATCATACATTTTACAATCTATTACTACAAACTACTATAGATTTTTTTAAAAGTCCTACCGATTTTTAAATAATTTGAACAAGTAAGCCTTTGTGCTTAAAGGGGTGGGGGGAAGGAGGAACAATAGGAGTTCCAAGCTCTATACCAAATAAAATATAAATGTGATTTTTTTTATTGCTGATTCGCCAAATATCTATCTCCTCTAACTACAAAGATTGATCTGAGAGGAAAATGATCTTAATTCCTACATTCTCGTGTCCATAAGTTATTCCACCTGCACCTCATTAAAAAGAATAAGAATAGAAATAATCTCCCTGGGGCGCCTGGGTGGCTTAGTGGGTTAAAGCCTCTGCCTTTGGCTCAGGTCATGATCCCAGGGTCCTGGGATCCAGCCCCCGCATTGGGCTCTCCACTCAGCAGGGAGCCTGCTTCCTCCTCTCTCTCTCTGCCTGCCTCTCTGCCTACTTGTGATCTGTCTGTCAAGTAAATAAATAAAATCTTTAAAAAAAAATAAGAAATAATCTCCCTTTTCTGTCAGTATCACCACCACAACAAGAGAAAAATGTCACTTTGAGTAGAATCCACTGAAACAGCTCCCTTTTTTACAATATGTCCCACAACGACAGATCTCAATGTGATTTCTAAGAGGTAGTGAAGTTATGCAAAGCAGTATAGCAAAGACTTTTGTATACAGAAAGGAATTTTTCCAAAGGTCTATGTAATCAATACTTTCTCATTGATTGTATTTCCTTTGCAAATTAAATCAAAGGGAAAGGATGATGACACTGTTGTTGTCATCATCACATTGGTATGTATGGGAGAGAATGTAACTGCATGCGATGTTCTTGATTTACAGGGTAGTGAGAGGAGGCTGGCAAGTGTGGAGGAAGTCAGCTGAGAGAGGAAAGAATTTCAGTTCAAGAAAACAAACTAAATTAATTCAACTGACACTTAACAAAACACTTGCTATGTACCAGGCTCTATGTTCATTGGCAAAGGTACAAAGGAAAGTAGAAATGAGATGTTTAAAAACATGGAAATGATTCCCTGGAATGGTGATATCCTATAGGACTCAGTACAGATGTATATGCATATGGATAGATTAAATAGCTAGAGAGAAATTTTTTCCTCCACCAAAAAGCATTATTTTTGTCTTTTGTATTTTGTGTTTGGCTTTGCAGAAACAGATTTAATTCTTGGAAACAGGTTTAATTCATATTGTCTTATTATTTTAAAGGCACAGAATTGCTATTTATTAGGGAGAATACCGTCTCACCAAAAGCAACATTGTTTTCTGCCCCTGGCACCACACATTTCAAAAGCACATGATTAAAAATGTCAGAAGCTCTTTCTTTTGAAGAAAATCCCTTAATCCTGCCTTCATCTAAGAGGCAATGTCGTCATTCCAGTAAACCCTCTGGAGTATTCTGCGCAATATAGAAAGAAGTCCCCCGTTCACATGGCCTCCCCACTCATCTTTAGCACTGGTCATAAGAAAGATCTCAATGCAATCCCAAAGAAAACGCTAATGAAAATATCAGATGAAGTCAGAATGATGTAATACTGATGAGTATTGAAGTCAGGGATGGATATAGGAGGGGTCCATTATATTACAGAATACAAAAAATATATTAAAAGTTTTTTAAAGGAACATTAATGTCACAAAACTGCCTGAGATTCTAACTTTCTGTTAATCAGTCTATTTCATTTTCACTACAAAATTTAAAACCTGTTCACTATGAATTTATACCATTTCTTTCTCACAGATCACTATGTAGTAAATCTAATCTGAGATTCTATGTTGGGGTTTAGACCTATGAGAGAGGAGCTGGTAAATCATGAAATAGTAAATAAGGAATTATCTATGTTCTTTAACTTTTTTTTTTTAAAGACTTTATTCATTTGTCAGAGAGAGAGAGATGGAGAGAAAGAACACAAGTAGAGGGAGGAGCAGGCAGAGGGAGAAGCAGGCTCCCTATTGAGCAAGGAGCCTGATGCAGGACTCCATCTCAAGACCCCGGGATCATGACTTGAGCCAAAGGTAAATGCTTAAATGACTGAGCCACCCAGGCATCCCAAAGTTCTCTTTTTTTTCCAATGGCTATTTGACATAACCCACAAAATAGACTCTAGCACATCGCTGAGATCCTTGGAGCCTGAGCTTGACACAGGTATGTAGCAGACCAGGACCTTGGATAAACCTAGGAAACAAACAAAACCAAAAATTTAAAAACCTTCCAAAACCTAACCATGCCTAACTTTTCCTATTGACTGCATTTAGACCCCTATTTCCTTACTTCTTCACTTCTATCTCTTCTGGTAGCTCAGCTGATCAGTTTTTCTGACTCTTGAACCTTTAATGCCATTTCTGGTTTATGGATTGACCCTTTATCCTTGTCTCATGCTAGGATTTTTGCTACCTCAAGGGATTCCTGGGGGCACCCTCTCTGAACTGCCTTCTCTTGCATTTCTCTGGAGTGAGGCCCTATTTTCTGGGCTCTACTCCAACACTGGCTCAGGCCACAGTGGTAGAGCTCTGATAGGCAGTATTCTCTCTACTGGGGGTTGAATAAATCAACAATGCACACTGGGGGATCTGAGTTGTCCTCCCATCTCTGCTCCTGCATGTTGTTGGTTTATCTGGCACAAACCCCTCTGACTACAGACCTAAAGCTGTGATCCCAAAAATCCATTTTACTGATATTTCATAGATATTCAAGGCCTAAGAAAAGAGTTTAGAAAAAATCACAAAAGCAATTCCAACTTACTACAATAGGCATTGCACAGAAAGCCACTGTTGATCTCCTAAAGAGTTCCCATTTGTTTTGTGGGATGGTTATGGCCTCTGACTTCACTTAGTTATTCTGCAATTCAAGGACTGAAAAACCAAAGTACTATGTAATGGTGTATATTAAGTCTTTCAGATACCATAATTAATTTGGATTCTGGAATTCATTCTTACAGTTTTCTTCAACAAATACGTATTCAGTGCCAATTATCTGTTGGACCCTGTGTGTTAGGCATCTCTAGATAAAAAGTAAGCAAGACAAATAGGGCCCCTGCCTTAATGGAGCTTTCTACCTTATACAGGAGAGTGGAAAATAGACAGTGATAAAAGGATCATCTGGTATATACTTTTAAAAAAAAGAATTACTGTGAAGGAGAGTTATAAGGAGCCAAAAGCCCAAGGTAAGGAGATCCTATAAGGTCCTATGAAAAGACTCCCTAGGAAATGTAATATTTTTGCTGAGATCTGAAAGATGAGCAGGATTTAATGAGGTAGGGAGAACAATAGTGACTAGGAGAGAGATTTTCCTGGCAGGGGAGATTAGCATGTGGAAAAACACCAAAGGAGCAATATGTCTTTGAGGAACTTAAAGAAGACCAGGGTGGCTAGAACACTAAAGACAAAGAGAATGTTCCATGAAGGATACAAATGCCTAGCAGAACGGCTGTAAAAATGACAGAATGTTCAAAGTCATGTTGGTTGCCTATAATTGGCGACAATGCATATATAGTTACTAATTTTTTTTTAGATCTCTCTCGTTCTAACATTTAGCTGTTAACAGGTTGAATTTTGTCAGCTCATTTGTCTATGAGTAAAATAATTCTCTTTTATTCATTTGGTTATTGGTTTTCAAAATCACCTTGAACTGACAAATATTTCACCCTATTTACTACTTGATAGTACTCTACAAATTCTCTAGTTAGTAGTACTCAGCACCATTCATTTATCCCCGACAGGTTCCTTCATTTATTGGCAAGACTTAAGAACACTTTAGTCATAGAAGTAAAATTGGTCATTGAACAGGCAAATAAAGTGATACTCAGATAATAATAATCCATTTCTTACTTTTTGTCAGAAACCCTAAGAAGTACTTTATCTGAGTGAACTTCCCACAGCCAGGAACTTAGGTTTTCTGATAGTCAATTCAGTAGCCTTACTACTACTCCATGCTCCTCTCTCCACCATTAACTGTGGTGAGATACATACAGTTATCTCATAAGGAAGGAACAACTCCTAGATCTAGGAATTGGTTTGGAACCCACTTGTGTAAACGCCTTATATAAAGCAGAGGGTCACAGTTACAAACTTTTTGATGAGGAAGACTTCCCAGGGCAGCACACTAAGCTACTGTTGTTCTATGGCTAGAACCACCACAAAGAGAAATTCTAGAAGAAGAAAAGAAATGCATCCTCTGAAAAATAAAATTGAATTTCACAGTGGTTCTCAGAATCTCAGGAGACTTCCCGAGAAATATACTCCTTCTTAAAAGGAAGGAAAATTAATTATTTAGGACTAATTACTTGTAAATTTAAGCATCTATGCATGCTTCAGAGTAGGCTGACCAAAAGGGCTTACATGCACACAAGCCAAGGTAAATGATTACTTCAAATAACTGTTCTCTCTCCAAAGAGATCCAGTCACTGGTTACCACTGGTGACAGTTTTGCTTTGTGATATAAAGCAAGGGATGGTAAGGAAATCAATGTCATTTGGTCTCCATTACAAAAGGACACCACATTCCATTTGCTTTAAGAACAGAGTAGTGTACTTATTTTACATGTATTACATAGTTGGTATCTGAATTGTCATGTGTGTTTTGGATACAATCAACAATACAGTTCCCATAAAACAGAATGCCAAACACAAAGCATTTTCTGTTTTCACTGCGCGACAGAGTCTGGAGAGAATATGAAAATGGGATGCAATCGTGTCATTACACCTACATGAAGCATTTAGAGAGACCGCAGGTTTTCTTCTAAAGCGGTCAGTGTGCCCTAACACTGCCTATAGATTTGAGCTGATGAGCAAACAATTTAGCTTCCTCTTCTGGGCTAGCTACATCCACTGGAAAACAGAATTATTTTTAAAGAGGTTCTTCCCAAATCATATATTTATCAAATCACTTGTATAATTACTGTTCTATGTTCCCACTTGTGTTGTATTCAAACATACCATTTATATATGGTTCAATTCAGTTATTCATTTACTTTTCAACCAATATTTAAGTAACATTGAGTAGGCAGTGGAGACACAGCTATTACCGAGCTTAGAATCTAGAGGTGGATTAAAGATGTTAATTAAATAAAGTGCTCATGCAAATAGATTTCAGTTCACAACTGTGACAAGCATTTCCAAGTACTAAAATGAGAGATTTTGAGAAAGGAGATTTGACTTTCTCAAGGAGGCCAGAAGAAGACTTCATCCTGTGTTATGCGAGAGCAGAAAATAAAATGATTCCAGTATAAGAAAGAAGACCAAGGGAAATTATGAAAGATTGAGAAGTCCCGGTGGGAGGAAAGGGAAGTGAAAGAGGGAGAAACCACCTTGTCAGAGATGAGATGGAGAAGAAGGCAGGACAATTCAGGGCTTTGTAAATCATGATAAGGGGTTCATCTTACCCCATGGGAAGTAGGGGAATGTCACAGATTTGCATTTTCAAACTTCAATTTATCTCTGTAAATTGAGTGTAGGCCAGAGTACATACAAGGAGAATAACTGTGACTTGAATCAGAATGGTTCTTCCCATGACAAGAGAATGGGAATCAACAAAAATTGTGTTTTGCTGATTTAGGAATTCCTGTATATGTTATATAAACTAATATATTGGGATCTCTCAGAATATGTTGAATTATTTCTGAGCCACCACCAGCTTCTCATTCCAATATCAGCTTAATTTGGAACTCTCCGCCCATAGAGGAAAAAATTCTTCTCCACTTTTTTTCCCTCAGAGAATTTCTGGTTGGAATTATGTAATTCAAACATAGGTGCTATCACTATTTGTCCAACCTGGGATTTCAGTGTCAGCACTCCCCAGGCCTAGAATGCATGTGATTCAAGTTTCCAATGTCATCACCGATTTTTCTCTAATTCCATTTGCTACACATTACAGCATTCCCAGTGTAGGTATGAGAAAGATCAGAGCAGCTGGATTTTTTTAATTTTTTATTTTTTTTAATTACTTTTCAGTGTACTAGAATTCATTGTTTATGCGCCATACCCAGTGCTCCATGCAATACGTGCCCTCCACAATACCCACCACCATGCTGGCCCAACTTCCCACCCCCCACCCCTTCAAAACCTTCAGATTGTTTTTCAGAGTCTATAGTCTCATGGTTTATCTCCCACTCCAATTTCCCTCAACTTCCTTCCCCTCTTCATCTCCCCATGTCTTCCATATTATTTCTTATGCTCCATAAATAAGTGAAACCATATGATAACTGACTCTCTCTGCTTGACTTATTTCACTCAGCATAATCTCTTCCAGTCCCGCCCATGTTGATACAAAAGTTGGGTATTCATCCTTTCTGATGGAGGCATAATACTCCATAGTGTATATGGACCACATCTTCCTTATCCATTCGTCCGTTGAAAGGCATCTTGTTTCTTTCCACAGTTTAGTGACTGTGGGCACAGCTAGATTTTAATGTCACATTTTGATGACTTTTTTTTACACTGGAATGTTATCTTTATCCTCTATGTGATATGCAAAATTCTTTTAAAGTTGTATTGTTGAAAATAATGGGTTTCTTTTTGTTTTTTTTTTTCCTTGCTAAGAAATACAATTCTTAATGATTAGTACCACATAATTCATTTTAAGTACCTTATTTTTTTTCTACCCATGCTAACATGTGCTAAATACCTTCACGAAGGCAACTTCTAACAGTACAAACTTATTACCCCTCCTGAAAACTGTAAATGTAGTCTAAAGAACTCAGAAAAAAAGTCATTTCATTCCTACGAGTTACAATTGCCATTATGTTCAAATTATCAATACGGGGAACTCACAATCTCACTTATATATGTGTATTTTTTAATTTAAATTTTACTTTTTTTAACATAGAACAAGACTGTGTCTTGCCAGGATATTTCAAAAGCATACCCTCCTCAACAATGTTTTGTAATTCATTTACTTAGGAAACCACAGCTCAGATGCAGCATCTGGTTTTCAGTGAGTTTTGGCTTTTTCCCCATTTTTCCATCTGGATTGACTGAGGTACAAGTCAATCAAGTGTGGAGCCAAAGGTCTCACAGCAAGACAGAGTCTGGTCCAGCAATGAAGTCCAAGCTTCTCCTTACAAGCAGTGTACCACTAAACAGTGATCTTTATATATAGATCCCTCTTCATATATACAGATCTATAACAACATACAGATATTGTTTAACTAATCCTATTTTTAAAGCATGAATTATTGCAGCCCTGACACTGTTAAAACCTCACATTTGACTAAAAATTGCAGTCATAATAGCCATCACTTTAGAGCATCTGTCATATCACACATCCAAGTTAGCAGTTCTAATATTCTGCAGCATGACTTTCTTTGGTAAGCATACACCCTGTTTGCTTACCAATGAAGACCTCATTGTGGAATCTACCACTAAAAAAAAAAAAACAAAAAACCAGCAAATATATCTTCCCTAAGGAAGAGAGTATAATATTTTGAGGAGGAGGGCCGAAATTTAAGACCCAGTTCTGGCTCTGTGATCTGAGTAGAATATCTAACCCCTCCAGATCTGCTCAACACCTAGAAAATGGGTGAAAATAATACTACATTATTCAAAGTAGTGTTACGAGAGAATAAAATTTGAATGATGGTTTTTTAATAGACACAAGAATACTTTAAATTTCATATGCAGACAATGGTAATTGTTACAATGGATTAGCTTTATGATTTTGCTGAAAATAGAAGATATAAAAGATCATTGGCTAGGGATTGTATCAAGTTCCTACTTAAGTGACTACATACTGAGTTTAGACTGGTTCCAGAATATACCATTGTGTGGGGGTTTCCTGTTTTCTGTGAAGGAGAGAACATTTTATACCAGACATTCTGTGGGCTCTCTCAACATTTCCTAACCTCCTTGTAGTTAGGTAGGTCTTTGTGACTAGTTCTGGAAAAGAGCTCTAAGTAGACATGACCTTTGTCATTTCCAAGTGGAAACATTTAGGTCCTAGAACACAATGTTCAGTAATCTCTTCCCTTGTTGTATTAGTTATCTAGTGATGCATAACCAATTGCCCCTAAATTTTACAGCATTAAACAACACACATTTCTATATCTCCCAGTCTCTGTGGGTCAGGAATCCCCCTGAAGCTAAGTCGTCTGCCTCAGGGTTTTTCACAAGGCTGCAATAAAGATGTCAAATGGGACTGAGATCTCCTCTTAGAGCTCAACTGGTGAGAGATCTGCGACTAAATCCCACTTATGTGGTTGTTGGCAAGGCTCAGCTCCTTAAGTGTTGTTGAAATGAGGCTTCAGTTCTTTGCTGGTCACTGGCTGCTGGCCACCTTCAGGCCCCCTTTACCACGTGGATCTCTCCACAAGGCAGCCTGCTTCAAAGTCAGTGAGAAAAAGTCTGCTAGCAAGACAGAAGCCACAACATTTTATAATCCAATAATAAGAGTGGCATGCCTTCCACATTGTTACAGTTGTCTACTGGTGGGAGGCAACTTAATCAAGGGGAACAGATTACACAATGAATGCCATGAATATCAGAAAACAGGTATCCTAGTAGGCCATCTTAGAAGCTGCCTGCTACACCTACCAAAAGATGAGATAGCCGGTATCTGTGTGCTCCTACAATGCTGGGAGCAGAGCCTCCATTCACCAGTGCTGGATATATACCACCAAGATTTCAGGGATTTTGATATCCTAACAAAGATAGCATGTGCTTAATTTGCCTCTTACAGCAAGAATCCTCAAATTAGGCAAGACATTTCCCAAATATAGCTAAAAGAACAGACTCCTAGAGTTTAGGTAATTTTCTTTTTCAAGATAATAAAGCAAACTACATCAAAACTTAATTCACAACCAGGGCATTTGACCTCAAAACTAGTGTTCTTTATTCTTACATTTTCCTGTAATACTGTGTCCCTTAGATCTCATCCCGCCCCCCCCATACTGTCGCTCTTGTTATCCTAAATGGTAAAAAAAAAAAAAAAAAAAAATTAGATAACATTTTTGTTACCTTTCTCTCTTCCTTTGGCTCTGTCTGCCTAAGAAATGAAGTTTAAACTCACAGAACTGCACAAAGCAATTATTTTGTAATTCTGTTTCTGCCTGTTCAATTACTTGATCTATCTTCTAGAGGGTCCCAAAATCCTTTGCTCACACCTCTATTTTAGCACTCAGCACTCTGAAGTAGAATTTTTTTGTAGCTGTCCCTCTTCCAAATGGTGAACCCCTTATGAGTAGTGGCCCTATTATTCTCATTGTAAAACATGTGATCAATTTGGAAAATACTGTTTATCTAATCAATATAATGCAGAACTATTACAACTCAGGTATTTTGCAAATTCCATGTCAAGTTCAAACAACTGTGTATTCCTTTTACTAAATTTGAAAATGGCAACACAGATTATTAGGTCAATCCACATAGAAAATAATTCTTAAAAAAAAAAAAAAGAGAGAGAGTCCAGGGTCTCATTAGTATCTTACTTCTGAATGTAAGTATTTGAGCTAGTAATATGCACTAGATCTGAACACCATCAACTTCCTCCTTTGCCTGCCGGGGATATATTTTCTACACCTTCTCTAAATCCACAATTTGAAGTAACAGAATACTGCTGCCTAATTTTCTTTACAATGCCAGACTTTTAAAATTTTGTCTCTATTTTTCAGATAGACTTATTCTCCCCTTCATCTTGGTTAGAAAACATAGTATTTGAATCTAACCTTATTCCTCTCAAATGTTACCAGCTTGGCAGGAATCGTAAACTGTCATATGTTTAAGCCAAGTTAATACATACAAAAATATTTTCTGTCCAAGCATGCATTTTTACTCATGCATCCCTGTCACAGCCAGGTGTAGAGTGCTAAATGAGTGAAAATGACATTCTGTGGCACTTGACTCAGGTTATTATCCACCATCTGAGAGAGAAGGTAAAATGGCTTTGTAGGCTAATCTGCTATGTTAGTCTGTTTTCAAGCAGAATCGGAACTTTAAGGATGAAAAATGGCTGCCAACTGATAGATCAAAATCTATCATGCTCTTGAAACTTACAGGTAAGGAGATTCCTTTGTGTACTTCAATACTCTTTAAGAGAAAAGTGCACTATTTACATAACTGACTGAAGCCGAGGTCCACAATTTCCTCTTAATTAGCAAGGATGTAATATTATGTTCACAATCCCTATATAATATTCTTTCATAAGTGATCATACAAAAACAGAGTAATGAAAGTAGCAATAATAATAACAAACATTTAATCGTGCTTATGATTTGCAGGCACTACACAAAGAACTTTACACGTGTTATCTCATTCATCTCCAGAATGTATGCTTAAAAGGAAATGTCATTGGAGAAATTCAGTTGGAGAAAATTTAGACCATTTGCCCAAGGTCAAAAACGCAGCATTTATATGGATTTATGATTCAATCATGAATTTCTAATTCTAAATCCTTAGTACTAAGTTGCTCAACTATACTTTCTTCTGAATAAAGTACACATTCAAATTTATGACATTTCCAAAAATATTAGAGCCAGACTAATTTTGAGAACTCAGAACAGATCACATGTTAGAGCTCCCCTTGCTTTCACCCTTGCAAAGCTATAGCTATTGTCAATTCAGCAGCCAAAATGATCCTTTTAAATATAACTCAGATCATGTCACCCCTCTGCTCACATTTCCAATATCTTCTCCTTTAGCCAATTAAAAAAAGTGCCTACCATGTCTTACAAAGCTCTACACACTCTGTCCCACCTTTTACCACTCTCTCTGATCTCGTCTTCTACCTACTTTCTCCCTTCCTCCTCTCCACAGACCTGTGCTTGTTTCATTCTTCTCTTCTTGAACATACTCTCCCTTCTCTTTTCCTCTTGAACGTATTCTCCCTCCTTGGGGCCTCTCAACTTGCTCATCCCTTGGGCTGAAATGCTCTTCACTTGTGATTATGTGACTTGATCTTCCAACTCTTCGAGGCTTTGGCTGAAATACCCTTCTCAGTAAGACTTTCTCTAACCTCCTGTTTAAGAGGACAGCCTTTGTCTGACTCCTCTTGGCACTTCTTGCGACCACTTCACAACCATCTGACGTAGATTTTACTTAATGTGTCTCTCTCCACAAAAATTAGAAATCCTGAGAGAAGGGACTATTTTTTGTCTATTTTGTTTGGTACTGAGTCCCTAGTACCCAGAATACTGCCTGGTACATAGAAGGTGCCAAATGAACACCTATAGAGTAAACAGAACAGAACAAATGAGTGAATGGCATTCATAAGCCCATAATGCACATCATAATACAATTCTTGGCGATATTCTATCAGCAAACTGAAAAAAATATGTATTTGAACTATAAATCAGAAATATGATCTACAAACCTACGTAAAAATGAACAAATTACTTCAAGAGAATTTTAAATAAAAAAGGAAAGATCTCCCAAAGCCAGTTTTAATTTTTAAATGCACAAATTGAGAGTTTAGACAAGAGCAGACATGTGAAATAAACCACCTAGATACCTCAAATATGAAGTGCTCCAAATAGAGCAACTAATAAAGTTACCAACACAAAATGTCATGTGCAGAAAAAAATCAAGATTTCACTGTCATGACTTCATTGTTCCTGTCAATTGACAAGTGTAGGAAATGAAGCAGAATTTAACCAGTGACACCAGTGAACGAAGTGACAAGAAGACAAGGGAATAATAGCTCCACGGTAATGACTCATGCGCACTTCAATTCATGCTTGCTTTTTACCAATTTCACATTAAAACCTGATAAAGATAAGAGTGAAATATAGCCACACAAGGCCTTTGTGAGCTTTTAATATGAACATCAGAGAAATTAGGAGTCAGAAAGAGCGATCCTTAAATAATTTTTGAACAGTCATTCATTCCTCACCCTGCCCGAAATGGAAAAGAAGGCAAACCAAAAAATGTGAGCAGGAGCTGGGAAAACATTTTTGAAGTAGCATCATATTCCCAAACATTCATCGACCTGCTTTTTAACTACCTCTCCTTGGCACTGAAACCAGCCAAACTTTGTGAACTTGGCTATCTCATCAGATGGAGTGTTCTCAAGCTTCTCTCTACTACGATCTTCTCCAAGTAGAGTTGAAAAGGCAAAAAAAAAAAAAAAAAAAAAAAAGAATTCCAAAACTCGGCAGAGAGAACCATTCTTTTTATTTTGGCAGTGATGTGCAGCTCCTTGGCAAGTAGCACTGTTAGTTAACGTAGTTAGCACTCTGGAATTGTCTGTGACTTTTGTCATGTGTTTAAGCTGATTAGCCCCCTGGGTGACTTTGGCTTTCAAGGCAGCATTTCTTTTGACAGCTTGCTGAGGGTACAGATGTCTGGACAGCCGATAAAGTTCTTAACCCTTATTTCTCATTTGGTTTCTGCTCAACTATTTTAATAGTGCCTGTGGACTTATAAACAGAAGGCAATGGTTTAAAATGTTTAAGATGTTAACTTTTGGGCTAACAACTATTGGCTACGGCAAATTTGCAACAGTAGAGGCATCATAAAACTCTTCTTTGACACTTGAACTTCTTTCACATGCTGAGCTCCATAGGTTCTACTTCTGCAATTTCAAAATAGCTCCAGCCTTTTTATGCTCATTGCTACTACCCTTTCTCCAGCCCTATTACTTATGCCTGAGAACAGAACCAGCCTACCTCACTCTTCATGAGGTCTGTTCATCTTCAGCTCTGCATTCTATTGTTTCCTTGGAAATGCTCCTTCCAAACTGGAATTCTTTGTACTACCTGGTTATGCCCATTGCTTTCGAGGCTTTGTGCTTTTTTTCCTGAATAATCCACCTCATATTTTTATTTAATCTACTGTTCAAATCAGTGCTTCAGTCACAGCTACTCATTGTGATATATCGGATATATCCTCATAATCTTACCAACATATCAAGTCCTAGTTCTGTTTTTCAAACACCTTAAATACCTTATATATATATCATATGTATTTTTATATTATTTATATATTATACATATTTATTATGTTATTATATATATTTTCTCCATCAAATTAACTCTACACACTGCTAACAAAATTCACCTTCCTGAAGGACAAATCTTAACTAGCTACAAAATGAGATTCTAACCCACATTCACATAGGTTGTAATCACTGTTATTAATCCCTTATTTCCATAATACTTGTGGTAGTTTCCTACTTGAACCATGACTGATAGAAATCCCAAGTTTAACAGCATAAATTATTTTTGACCCAATTATTCATCTTTTATTAGAAAAAAAATCCATTTTCAAACACAAAGAAAATGAATAGCATTGTTTCAAACACAAAGAAAATGGATAGCATTGAACAATGCCATTCATTGTAATGGCAAAAGTTAGAAAACATTGGAATATCTAGCAATTAACAAAATGGTTAAATTATGAAACATTCTTATGTCATGTAATATGATGCAGCAATTAAAAATGTCTACATCTTGGGACACCTGGGTGGCTCAGTTGGTTAAATGTCTGCATTCGGCTCAGGGCTCAGATCATGATTCCAGGGTCCTGGGATCGAGAACTGTTTTGGGCTCCTTGCTCAGTGGGGAGCCTGCCTTTTCCTCTGCCTACTTTGTCTGCTCTCCCTGCTTGTGTGCTTGCTCTCTCTCTCTCACAAATAAATAAAATCTTAAAAAAAAGTCTAGATCTTGCTAGTTGCAGTCACCAACATAGAAAATTTGTCTCTCTCTCTCTCTCTCTCTATATATATATATATATATAAATTTGTCAATAAATATAAAATTTGTCAATATATATTATATGTATATATAAAATAAAAACAGCAAGTGGTAAAAAATGCATACTCATTATGTAACATTTAATAGAGATAAATGCATTGAAAAAAGTCTGGATTTTGCCATAAACTGTTACTTCTTGAGAAGGATGTGGGTCTGAGTAATGGGAACAAAAGGGACTTTTCTTTCTTACTCAGCTTACCCTTGTATTGTTTGAATTACTGAAGAAAGAATGTTTTCAAATACTATGCACTTATTTAAAGCAATATATAAAATGACAAAATCTGGCCTCACAATAGATTGCTTAATGGAGACCTGATGTCTTACTATTTATGTTTTTTTTATTTATTACTTCACAACCACATCAGAGAAAACAGTTTATTGAAGTTGGCTAGGATGCTAATGTAATTTTATAGAACATTAGCAAAAATAGGAAGATGCTCTCAAGCAGCACTGGTCAAATCCTATCTAGGGTATAATCTTAATTTCAGGTACCATATTTCATGAGCAAAATTAATAACCGGTATAACCTGGAGTAATCAATGCAATGGTTAATCTAAGGGATGCCCACATAGCTTGTACAACATTTCTGAGTATGTCTGTAAGGGTCTTTCTGGAAGAGATTAGCAAAGATCTAAGTAAGGATCTCTCTCACCAATGCCAGCAGGGCTTCATCTAATCCTTTGAGCTTCTGAATAGAACAAAAAGGCAGAGGAAGGGCAAATCAGTTCTTTGCTTGAACTATGACATCTATCTTCTCCTACCTGTGGACATCAGCACTCCTACTTCTCAAGCCTTCAGACTCAGAAAAGGAGTTACCATCACTGGCTCCCTTGATTCTCAGGTCTGAATTTGGACTGGAACTACAACACCAGTTTTCCTGGAGCTCCACCTTGCAGACAGCAGATGGTGGGACTTCTCAGCCTCCATAATTGTGTGAGCCAATCCTCATAACAAATATCTTTCTGTACATTATATATATATATCTTACTGGTTCTATTTTTCCACAGAACCCTAATACAGTCAGGAGCTAGAATCCATGTGATATTAAAAACTTTAAACAGGAGAATGTTTACACTGCACAAAAGGTTATATCATTTAGGAAGATGGTACCTGGAAAGCTGGAAAGCACCATAAACAAACTTCTCATACAACAAGAGCACACTGCTGGCACTTTCAAGATGAGTTACTTCATCTATGATTATGTCACAATTTCCCTTCATTGTTGCAAAAATGACCCCAAAAATCATGTGCTCTCATGGAAATATTAAAGGCCAGGGAGAAGAGAGGGAGAGATCATTTTTCCTGCATCACTGACTAAGTATCATTGAGCAAAACGTCTACCTCTTTCCAGTCAGCCACAGGAGAGGAGACATGTGATGATACCGTAAAACCCTTTTAGTTCATGTGATGAACTAAAACCCTCTAGAACCTATTCAACTCCAAGTCTCTGGACTCTCCAAATAGCTCCACAAATTCACTAGTCCACAAAAGAGAAGCAACCATCCACCACTGATGGAGAAACAGAATAACCTTATTTTTAAAGAATCCAAATCCAAAGCTTGAAGTTAGGTTATCTAGCTAGTTAAAAAATAGCAGCTCTATGCAGTTAGAGGATAAAAATATATTATGTCTATATACTAAGCCACTTGTAATAGCACTGATGTCATACTCAAGGTGGAGAAAAAAATAATGATTTTATACACTTACAAATGTCATTTGGAAACCAGAAAATTACTAAGCTCGTCCCACATAAATGTTTGGTTAAACCAATCTAAATGTACTAATATTATATCCTAAGAAACAAAGGACATCCTCATGGGAACATTTTTTTAATTATTATCTTAGATTCTCTCCTTTATAATTCAGTACCATATTTCCCGATTCTGTTATTTCTCCATGTGCTCAGCTGATTCTTTTCTGTCACCATTATCTACTAGGCTTCCTCACTCTGTTGGACTCATCATTATTTTCAATTCAAATCCCCTGAGAAGATGGATTTAGGAGCTAGATAGTGATTATACCATAGTAATTTGTAAAGGTCTTTTTAGAATAGGTCCATTTTACATATGCTAATGACCAGCCCACTGAGTTTTACGTTATCCGCTATTACCAAACCTGCAGAGATACTTCACAGGGTTTCAGCCTTAATAAGGATGAAAAGGCAAATGGAAGGACCTATTTATAAAACCTCAACATGTAATTTATTTACTAAGCAGTAAGTACTAGCCATTACATTGATTCACTCCCCTTCACTTTACTAAACTCCCAAGATTATTTAATATGTTCTTTGGTATTTACTTATTAATTTTAAATCCAAGCATTAAATTCATGCCACACTGTCACCATCTCTTAAATCTAAAATTTTTTTTATATCTTTTTATCTTCTCTATTGACATTTGCCTCATTCATCAACTCCAAATTGTCATTCAATTTCACATACATTCTCTATGAAGTTTGACCAGCTTTTGGCTTAAAAAAAAAAAAAAAAGATTCATCTTTCCCTCAGACATCGATAATAATCAACAGCTAGCCAATGACTTAAATGAAGTTTCTGAATGATATATGCTGGAGAATGTTAAGATGAAAACCATTCCTTTGATATCTAATTTAAGGCCTGCTAACAAAGCATGATTCATATCATAATTTTAATTCTATTTTTAAAAATTAAATGAATTTTATTTAGTTTCATAGACTTTTTCCAGAAGTCTGTACACTGAATGCATCTTTGGTCTCAGGTTTCCATTATTAAGTCAAGATTGCGTTCAAGACATGTAATAATTTCTGATACCAACTACCCCGTGTTAGGCCAAATTTTACAGGTCGGGGCACAATCCTCCATAAGACTGCCCTTATTTCAGACACTGGCTACAGGAATTGGAGTCCCCAGGGCATCCTCACTTCCGATGGGCTGGCTAAAAATTCAAGGTTCTCATTATTCCCTCAGGTTTGATAATTCACTAGAAAGACTCAAAGAAATGAACAAAGCACTATACTAAATATTACAGTTTTATTGTTGCAAAAAGATTGAAATCAGAACAAGCCAAAGAGAAAGATGTATGTGTGAGGATTGAGAGGGCTCTCAAAATGAAGCTTCCATGGTCCCCAGAGTTGCATTGCCCCCATAGCACACTGAGGTTTGATAATAGGCAGAGCACTGCCAACCAAGACAGCTCACCCGACCCTCAGGGTCCAGGGTTTTTGCTGAGGTTTCATTATGTAGACCTAATCGACTGAATCACTGACCACTTGGCAAAACTCAATCTCTAGCCCCCTATCCCTCCCCCAAGGTCAGGCTGATAGCACACAACTCAAAGCCTCAATTCTCTAATCACATGTTTGGTCTTTCTTACATGGCCATGTAAGAAAAGAGGCCATGTAAGAGGCCATGACTCTTACCCTGAGTTATCCTGTTACCAAGAAATATCTAGATTTTTGTTGCAAAAATGTTCTAGATTGTTGCAAAAATGACATACATACAAATGTCTAGATACAAAAATGTTCAAAGTGAGTCATCTCATTAGCATAAACTACCAGGTGTAGTCCAAGAAGCACACCATGAATAAGAAAGACATGCTTAACACTTAGGAAATTCCAAGAATTTAGAAGCTATCCCTCAAGAACTGGGAACACAATCCAGCAAAATTCTTTATTCCAAGGGTTTATAGGTTACTTCCCAGAAACAGGGATCAAGGCTAACCAAATTCTTTATCACAAAAGATAAGAAAAAAAGAGAGAGAGAGAGAGAGAGAGAGAGAAAGATTTTTATTATGCACATAATTCTCTATTTTATATGAAATTCAAAATTTCTTAGGTCCATAGAGAAAACTCAGCATTGTACACTGAGAACAATGAAATAAACTTTATGTTCAACGCCGATCAGTTTTTTCCCTTATATCCTTTCTCTTTTAATAGCCGATGCCTTAGTGAGGAGAAGGAATGTTATAGTATGGGAGGCTATGTCCAACGTGCATCTATTAGTTGAAAAAACAGCAGGGCACAAGACTAGCCCACCACGTATCAACCTACAAAACATTTCCTTCCACTGACTTTGTCGAACCTAGCATTTTTCAGGATTCACATTTTGCTATTCCATGAAGGTTTTCTTATTGTGACAATAGACTATGTTCCTATCCTGTTGTAGAATAGACTTCTACCTTTTTTTTTTTTAGTTTTGGTTTTCACTTAATGTATTTTTAATATATGTAAACATCTGAAGTATGCCTATTCCAAACAGAACAGCCCCTTTCTCCTGACAGAATAGACCGAAAGAAACACCATCAAAATAACTAGGAAGAAATAATACTCCAAATAAAGTATATAACTACCTAAAATATACATACCTCACCATTTTTTTTCAGGATTATGATTGAGCTATGATTCTGCATGCTTTTTTGTTCCTTAAAACCACACCCTACATTTTGGAGAATGCCAAAAACCAGATATTGAAACCCTGGAGATGAGCTTATTTAGCCAGAAGGTCTTGATAGCTGAGCTGGGTGAACCAGCAAATAATTCTACAGTTCCAGGGATAAAGACAAAGCCAACAAATAATTTATGTGCTTTTTCAGTGGAATATCCATATTTTGAAGTCAACCAAAGAACTTGGATATTTATATAACTCCAATATTAAACCACCTACAAAAAGAGTTAAGAGCAAAATTAAGTATGTTAAACTAACTTCTATTGAAATGTAATCACTTAATTAAGAGAAGTATTTAAAATATCTGCATGTTTTTCCCTAAAAACTGCAATTCAAGTCTTGAAAGAGTCAGCAAAATGAAGACTCTCATCTGAGTGACTGAGACACACACCACAGCACACCACTCCCTCCACACACACATACCTCTGTCAAGCAAATGGAAATGCATTAATATGCTTAAGGTGCCATCTTACATTTATCATGAAGGATCATCAGTTTTTAGAACTTACAATGTCATTTGAAAGATGTATAAGGTAATGTTACTGAATTCTTTGAATAAAGCAATTCTAAATAATGTCATATGTTTGGATGAAATATCAAGTCGGAGTAATCTTCCAACCTTTCCTTTGAAGGTGATTACTCTCATTACCTACCACCAATATATCTATAATCTAACTAGTATATTTTTGATTCAGAATGTTTTGTTTCACGGACACTCTATTTCACTTGTTTTTTCATCCTTAAGTCCAAAAGTATAATGAATTTTATGATGATTTGTAAATGCAAATACACATAATACTATAGTTATGTAAAACAAATCACAAAAATCAGGGCGCCTGGGTGGCTCAGTGGGTTAAAGCCTCTGCCTTAGGCTCAGGTCATGATCTCAGGGTCCTAGGATCCAGCCCCGCCCGCATCAGGCTCTCAGGCTCTCTGTTCATCAGGAAGCCTACTTCCCCCTCTCCTGCCTCTCTGCCTCTCTCTCTCTGTCAAATAAATAAATAAATCTTTTTTAAAAAATCACAAAAATCAATTAAATATGGTCACTATTATTAAAATTATAGAACCAAATATCTTCCAGGAGGAGAAAACTCATCATTCACAATATACAGTGAGTAAAGTGATTTTGCCTTTCAAAGCAGACACGTTTCATTCAGCATATAAAATTTAAGTTGGCAATTCTTATCTAACTGAGTTAGGAGAATTTTAATTTGTATTCAAAAATGAATTGCACTTGCAAATAAGGTTGTATATTGAAGTCTTGTACATCATAACTGTCTATTAAATTGTCAGAGATGCACTTCTTGAGAGTTACCCAAAGTAATTTGCAACAATTACCTTTATATTGGGTTTTGATCAATTGTACAGCATATTTTCTCAAAATTATCAGTCATAAAGAAAAGCCTTCAGCAAAGATAAAGCCCAAAAATAGTTTATTGCATTCACATTTACTCAATTCATTTATGTTTTTCATTCCTCTATATTCAGATGGGTTTTTTTTACCTCATTTCCTATATTGTCTCTAAAACAATATACCTGAACATTTCTTGATGTTTTACTTAATTTTCTGCAATGCAAAGCTTTCAATACTGAACACAGGTAATTATCTAAAAGATATCTTTGTATTTATTTGCCAAAAGTCATTTTTCAGAAGTGCTTTGTTGTTGCAAATGATAGCCTGTTAGAATACTATTTCCTCTTAATTAAAGAGCAGCCTGATTCCTGTGAGACTTTATGATAAGCAGAAGTAAAATAAGACTATATCTCAAACCTCTCAGCCAAACTGGTAGAAAAATACTGAAAACTATGAAAGATTAAAAAATGTGTCCAGAGATGAAGGTATTAGTTTTATGGAACTAAAATTTATACAATTGGTGGGAGGGTAGGGCAAGAGGCAGGGGAAGCTCTAAAAACATACATTACAAATACAAAATTAGGCCAGGAGGAAGTCAGTGAGGGACCCTAGAGCTTAGTATTCATTAGCTTCATAGCAAACTCATTCTGACTATTCACTAAAAACATATCTCTATACTTATTTTTAAACTGGTAAAAATTGTTAAATCTACATTAAATCTTCTATCACATTTCTACAGAGTAAAAACTAAGAATTCAAATCAATTCCAATATGGAAAATAGGCCAAGTGCTGCCAGAGGTAAATATTATGCTGATAAATAGAGCTTTATTATGAAAAAATTTGCTAAGCATTGAGATAAAACCTGATCATTATAAAATCCTAACCATCACCTCTTCCTTTGCAATCCTTACGTTAGGGAAGACCAAATAGCAATTTTTCTTCATTTTGTTGCTGTTTCTGTTTTGTTTTAAATCTAGCCAAAAAAATTAAAATCCACTGGCTCTTCCAAGCATCAATAAATCTATGATCATAGAAATGTGAAATCTGAGGTTACACAAACCTTGAAGCTGAAAGAAAAACAAGGACTTTTTTGGAACTAAAAGTCAAATTATAATTCTGTCTCTATTACCAGAAGAATATAATTTAATCTTCCTTAGAATGAGTTTGCTTATCTGTAGAAGGTAGAACCATAACCCCTACCTGAAAGTGATGTTGTAACAATGAGAGTTGATATATGTGAAATTTTTAACATGTGGGAGATTAAGTAAATAGTAGTTTGTAATGCTAAACCGTCAGCAGTAGCATCCTCTAACACTGTCTATAGGGAATTCTACTTCAAAAATATATTTATGCACAACTGACCAAAGCAACTGAAACCACTATGTATGACTCATGCTTCCCCTCAGTGTCTTAGTGCAATGGAAAAGTGTGTGTGGCTATGATTTTGTTCACGATTCCAAGCTGCCAGTTTGACTGGATAGGTTAATCCAAAAATCATATTCAAGTGAAAGCTGGAATTCTGCTCAAACATTTTGCCATATTTTGGAAGAAACTAGAGAGACTTGTGATTTCTGTTTAAAATGCAGAAAGCTGGAAAGGACATTGCTTCCACTGTTACAACAAAAACAACCACAAATGCCAGACAATCAACAAATTCAAAACTTTCTTGAATCCATCAGAGACATAAGGTCTCAGAGCAAACAACTGACCTGAAATGTAAGGAGAAAAGCTGCTTCCAAGAAGGAAAAGGATATGAGCAGTTGCATGCCCCAGGGAGAATCTGCCTGTTGTCAAAGACAACAGGACAAATTCAGGTAAAAATTTTAATCCATTTCTAAAGGCCAAGTGTGGGCAAGAATGAGAATACAGAATCCCTGGGAGCCACAGACACAAGCTACATTCATACCTCCTCACTGATTCTTCAAAAACCTCACATGAGCGCCACAAAAAAAAAAAAAAAAAAAAAAAAGAGGAAGAAAGAAAGAAAGATTGGGTAGGGACATGAGTTCTGAGAAGCCTCCATCCCAGAACAATGTTAGAGAGGTAAACAGCTGTGGAAAAATCAGAAATTCCTGCCCACACTCTTCTCATCTACTCCTCCCAAAACAAAAAGACTTAAGTATTTGGGCTTAATGCCCCAAAAGTCTGCACCTGGGGGAAGGGAACAAAAAATAATCCTCTCTTCCTAGAGTTGTGCACTTGGACCATACCACGAGATCATCTCGGCAGGGTTGTTATTTTTTGTTATTTTTTGGTCTGTGTTTTTGTAGAAATTGTCAAGTTTTTATAAAAGATAAACTAAGTTAGCCAAATGAGTTCTGAAAAAGCAGAACAAGGTCTGAAGTGCACTGTAACTGATTTCTAGACATACAGTCCAGTCAAGATAGTTACGTGGTGGAGAAAGGATAGACCTGTGGGCCCATGGAACCGGATGGAGAGTTCAGAAACTGAAATAGACCTACACATATACAGCTGACCCTTGCACAATGCAGGGAGATGGGAGGGTGTTAGGGGTGCCTACATAGAACTTTTGACTCCCCTGAAACTACAAATAACCTACTATTGACCTGGAATCCTTACCAATAACATAAACAGTCTATTGGTAAATATTTTGTATATGTATTATAGGTTGTATTATTATAATAAAGCTAGAGAAAAAAATGTTAAGAAAATCATAAGAGAAAATACATTTACAATACTGTAAAAAATCCTTATATAGGCAGGGTGCCTGGGGATCACCAAGATCTGTCTCTTGCTTCAACAGTGTTAGATGATATTACTCAGCCATCACAAAGGATGAAATCTTACCATTTACATTGATGTGCATGAAACTAGAAGGTATTACTCTAACTGAAATAAGTCTGAGAAAGACAATTGTCATATGGCTTTGCTCATACAAGGAATATAAGAAACAGTGCAGAGGATCATAGGGGAAGGGGGGGAAATGGAATGGGAAGGAATCAAAGAGGGAGAGAAACTATTAGAGACTCTTAACTATGGGAGACAAACTGAGCAAGCATTGCTGGAGGGGAGGTCGGTAGGGGAATGGGGTAACTGGGTGATGGGCATTAAGGAGTGCATGTGATGTAATGAGCACTGGGTGTTCTTTGCAACTGAATTATTAAACTAATGATTTTCTATATGTTGGCTGATTGAATTAAAAAAAAAAAACCCACAGTGTTAGATGGAGTAATGTCCCTTCTTCAACCATTTTTCCAGTTGCAAACTTAGAAACTATTGTCTCAGCCAACCTCTGACAACATGACTAGTCAACACTGTTTTTGTTTTGTTTTGTAGCTTAGCTCCTTATTACCAATTAACCATGAGCTCCCAGGTTCCTCAGGATTATTCCTTTCCGGTGGAGGCTGCCCTCAACCACTTGATAAACATATATCTACAGGAATCTACACTTAGCTTTCTCTGCTCTATTCCTACCATGATGATATGGCTCTGGAGGGCATGGACACTTCTGTGAGATGGCCAAGGAAAAGGGCAAAGGCTCCCAGCATTTCTCTAAGATGCAAAACCAGCGCAGCAGCAGCAGCACAATTTTCCAGGATGTGCAGAGCCAGCTGAGGATAAGTGGGGTTAAAACCCTGGACACCACAGAAGCTGCCTTAGTCCTGGGTAAGAACCTCAAGTAGAGCTTTTGGATCTGCAGGTCTGAGGCTCTGCCCACGCAGATTCTGTAACTTCCTAGAGAACCACTTCCTTGATGAAGAGGTGAAACTCATCAAGAAGATAGCGACCACATGACTAATTCTTCGGGTTGGCCCCCAGGTGGGCTGGGCAAGTATAACTCACTCTCAAGCATGACTAGGAACCTCCAGAACACAATGACCTTTGATGGGTCCCTCTGGCATTCCCCTAGTGTCAGTGCTTCTGCCTAAACCACTCCCTGCAGCTACTTGCCTGCTTTTTTAACCATCCTGGAGTCTTCTTACAAGCTGTGGACCGACTGAAAACAATAAAGCTTTTTGCAGGGCTGGGGGTTGGGGCGTGGGGGATGAGATCCACCTGTAACAGGACTCAAGAGGTTTAAAAGTATATTGTTCAAAAGTCAACTGTATGTTCAATTGATTTTCAATTAACATGCAAGAAAATTCAATGGATAAAGGATAGTCTTTTCAGCAAATGGTGCTGGAAAATGTGGATATCCATAAGTAAAGCAATAAAGAACCTTCACTCTTACATCTTGACTTATATAAAAATCAAATATAAACTGATCATAGAAATCCATTAAAGAACAGATAGATTGGACTTCATCAAAACTTAAAATATCAGCTTTTCAAAAGATAAGATTAAACAATAGAAAGACACACTATAGGGGCACCTGGGTGGCCCAGTCGGTTGAGCGCCGACTCTTGATTTCAGCTGGGGTAGTGATCTGGGGTGATGGGATTGAGACAACCCCCACCTGCTTCACGTTCACTGTGGAGGATTCTCTTTCTCCCTCCTCCTCTGTCCCTCTCCCCACTCACAGGCTCTCCCTCTATTTTTTTTTTAATTAAAAAAAAAAGACAAGCCATAAAATGAAGAAAAATATTTGCCAACGACTGGTAAAGAGCTTGTATCCAAATTATATTAAGAACTCTAAAAGTAAATAATCATAGAATAATAAGAAATGGGTAAAAGATTTGGAAAGGAATTTCACCAAAGAAGATATAAGGATGTGAGACAGGCACCTTAAACACAATATCTTTAGTAAATAGAGAAGTACAAACTAAAAACAAAATGAGATACTACTATATTTGCATTGTAATGGCTAAATTAAATGAATACAAAATGCTGGTGAGGATGTAGAGCCATAGAACTCTCATCTATTTCTGGTAGGAATGCAAAAATAGTAGATCACTTTGCAAAACGTTTTGGTAGTTTCTTATAAAAAAACATATACTTACCATATGACTGAGCAATCTTTCTCCTTGGTATTTATTTACCCAAGTGAAATGAAAGCCGGTTTTCACACAAAACCTCACAAATAATGGGGTAGGCAGGCAGAATAGTCAGAAGAGCACCAGTCACATTCAAACAGCCTGGCCCAGGAGACCCCATTCCCAGGGCCCTAAGATGCCTCTCTTCATCCAGACTGGTATGGGGAAAGCTCTTCCACCTCCAGAAGCAGCACCAGCGGGAGCTTTCAGGAGCCCCTGGCAACAGGTGAATCAAGAAACCATAAAAATGTGGCAAACAACCTAGATGTCCATCAACAGATGAATGGATAAAGAAGATGTGGTATATATATACAAAGGAATTCTATGCGGCCATCAAAAGAAATGAAATCTTGCCATTTGCGATGACATGGATGGAACTAGAGGGAATTATGCTTAGTGAAATAAGTCAATCAGAGAAAGACAACTATTATATGATCTCCCTGATATGAAGAAGTGGAGAGGCAATGTGGGGGGTTTGGGGGGAGGAAAAGAATAAATGAAACAAGATGGGATCGGGAGGGAGACAAACCATAAGAGCCTCTTAATCTCACAAAACAAACTAAGGGTTGCTGCGGGGAGGGGGGGTCAGGAGAGGGTGGTGGGGTTATGGACATTGGGGAGGGTATGTGCTATGGTGAGTGCTGTGAAATGTGTAAACCTAGCGATTCACAGACCTGTACCCCTGGGGATAAAAATACATTATATGTTTATAAAAAATTTTAAAAATTTAATTAAAAAAAAAAAAAGTGGCGAAGACTCTACAGATGACACTGCCTTTGGAAACACAGCCCACAATAGACCAGGACCTGCATGATAAACCTACCAGGGCGATGGCTTGCTAAAACAAAAGATTTAAATAAGACCCAGAACCATTGTCAATAAGGAAAACGAAAAATCTCTCCATATTATTTCATACATATGCCTGTGAATTTAATATTATCTCAATTAAAATGTCAAAATACAAAAAAAAAAAAAAAGAAAAACTTCAATGTTTATGTGCTTACATAAAACAACTTTGCTTGTAATTTTCCCAAACTAAAACCAACCTAAATAAATATCCCTCCAGTGGAGAACAGATAAAATAATGGTTGCACATTTATACAACAGGAAGCCAATCAGCAATAAGGAAAAAAAAAAAAAACTACTGATACACACAACAGCATTTTTAAATCTCAAATGGATTAGGCTGAGTGAAATAAGCCAGAGTCAAAAAAAAAAAAACTACATATTCTGGATGCCTGGGTGCCTCAGTTGGTTAACCATCTGCCTTCAGCTTAGGTCATGATCCCAGGGTCCTGGGATGGAGTACCATATGAGGCTCCCTGCTCACCAGGGAGTCTGCTTCTCCCTCTAACCTTCCCCCCTGCTCATGAGTGCTCTCTCTCTCTCTCTCTCAAATAAATAAAAATCTTAAAAAAAAAAAAACCTACATATTCTATAATTCCACTTAATGTCACATCCCTCTCAGAGGCAAAACTATGGAGTAATAAAACTAAGGCTGGGGATAGGGAAGTTAGTCATTGACTATCAGGAGCATAGTTGAATTTTGGAGGATGGAAATTTTTCTATATTTGCTCTGTATCTGGATTATGATTGTGGTTTCATGACTGCATGCTTTTTTCAAAACTTTCAGAACTATACAATAAAAGGGCAAATTTTGCTGTATGTAAATTTTACCTTGATTAAAGAAAATGAAAAAAGGAAGACACATTAGTTTGACCCCTGAATATTCAAGACTGATTGTGATTATAAGAAGTGAGTCCATTACGTAGTCCATAAAAACATTGAAACTGCAATTAAAGCATTTTTTAAAATCACCCGCAGTCCTGCCATCCCAAGATGTCACATTCTTTTATTTTTTATGCACTATCTATGTATACATTTTAAATAGAAACATATTCATAACCATTTTCCATTTGTACACTATTTCATCTAATTAAAGTATGATTGACTTAACCTTTCCTCATTAATGGACATTTGGACTACATTATAATGTTTTAATATGATAAGCAAAACTCCATTCAACATCTTGACACACATTATCATTTTTTCTTTTGATTGCTTTCACTCAGGGTAAATTTCAATGCATGAAATGACAGCAAAGAACACTTCATTTTTCTTCACCAGTTTGATCATTTTTCCTAAAAAGATTTTTGCTTATTTTTCCACCCCATAACAGAAATTAGAACAATTTTATAATCTCTCATATTCACTAATATATATGTTAAATATGTAATATTTTCAACTTAATATGTATGAAATGGGTATTTTGCTTTAATTTCCATTTTTCTTTTGTATTACTGATAACATAATCTCAAAGGTTTGCTTAAAGTTTCAAATCCATTTGAGGTATAGTTTATTCATGGCCTTCATCCATATATATTTTTCATATGTATGAACATAGTGGTCTTGCATGGATAAGTAGTGTTTTCCTAAATGTTCACTTCCAGATTTATGACAAATTATACTAGGAATCTCTACTAAGTAAAATGAAGCTAAGGACCATGGGTTGCACAGTGGTCAAATGCTCAAAAAATATTTGTTGGAAGAAGAGGAAGGAAAGAAAGAAGGAAAAAAATTATTCCCCAGGGGAAGAGCAATTATAACCAAGGAGTAATTATCTTAATGGGAGGTCTGGGAGAGGTCTCTTTGTCTTTTCCTTAAGGGAATTCAGAAGCTTGCTGTGTTTTTCCCTTTACCCATTCAACTTTAAAATATATTTTTCTATCTAAGGGGATGATGAAGTATCATCTGTAGCTGGAATACTATATTTCTACCAGGAAGATGTGACAACTCTCCATGCATTCGGTTTTGAAGGTTTTGACTCTTTATTTTGCAGACAGGAGAAAGTGCTGGGGTAGGGGAGGTTTTGTTACTATAGACCCAAAGTGCTCAGTTTTGTTTTGATTTGTTTTTTAACTTCCCCTCTCCTGTCATTGTATTGTATATGACACCAATCTTATTCAAATGAGGTAGTTTTGTTTGTCAAGTAAGATGGCAAATGTAACAAGTACATTTCTGGCAGAATAGTGGGAATAGTGAGAAATCTATCTTTGACAAAGAGTAGCAGCATCACAGATTGGTAGTTCCATATGAGAACTGTACTACAGAAAGTCATCTCAGCCCACCCCCAGCAGAAAAGCTCATGAGATATTGGTGGTCCACCTGGAGTGCTCAGAGCCAGTTCTGTTAATGCAGGAGGATAGTTGTATGTCAGAGCAAAGCTGGGGTCCTCCTGGCAAGTTGGGTATGGTAACTGGTGATGAACACTGACCTTTTAGAGAGGCCAGAATCAAACCACATCTCTCTTTTCACTATGAATGACAGAGCTCTGTATCCCATTGTCACACTAAATCCCCATCTACTACATCTGAAATATCTCAATAAAATGAAAGCAAACATTAGCTGCAACATTAGCTATCAGTCATACAAAATTTAGTAGCTCCAATTTACATTTGAATAGTAAATTGAAATGAGCCCAACAAATACCAAAGTTTGCAGCAGAATGATAGTGGAAAATACAAACTTAAGGTTATTACTATCCAGATGGCAAAGGATACAAATGAATGTTGAAGTTGAATATAAAACTGTCCAGTATTTTATTTGTCGATATTTATGAAAATGTACGATTGGTTTATGATTTCCATTTCCTGCACTGAATTACACAGCAGGAACTTATTGACAATATATCCACTGTTATAATAACTGGTAGAATGGCTCAAAATAGCAAAGAACACTCTTGAATCCCACAGATCTCCAGAATGACATACTCTCCAAACTTTACCTCAAAGATAGAGGAGAAAACAACTTGGGATCACAGGAAAGCAACCACAATACAGAAAAAAAGTCTGAGATTAAAGACAATGCCATTAAACTCTGTGGGATCAATGGTACTACCATAAAAGCAGTTATTTAGAGGGAAAGCATGGGGGAAGAGAACAAGAGATTTTTTTTTTTATAAAAGAAAGTAGAAGATATTAGGAAAGATTTAGTTTATTTGTTCATTCACAGATTCATCAAAACATTCATTGAATATCTATCATTTCCAAGCCCTCTGGTAAGACTTGAGATAAAAAGATAAATGTTACAAAAGATCACTTTTAAGGGGTACCTGGATGACTCAGTTGGTTAAGTGTCTGTTTCTTGATCTCAGCTCAAGTCTTGATACCAGGGTCATGAGTTCAAACCCCGCACGGGGCTCCATGCCAGGAATGGAGCCTACTTAAAAGAAGCAAGCAAGCAAACAAACAAAAGCCCACAACAACTTACAAGTCAGTGGGGAAGACAATATTTAGAGGGATGGTGTAAAATATGAGAGTCCTGTACTAGAATTATACACAAGGAAAACATTTATAAGTCTTTAAGAGGGGCACTAAACTCTTACTGTTAGCTGCCCTACACCTACACTAAACCTTAAAAGATGAATAAATGTTATAAATATGATCAGTTTGTTATCAGCATAAGAAAAAACCTACAGTGTAATTATAAATATTCTTTGACACTGAGAGTCAGTCACACATCTAATATTTGTGACAAAAATTATAAGAACACAAACATTTCCTCTTCCTTTTGCTGGCTCTGAAGGCCTGAGCTTTGATTGACCTTTCAACAACACAATAGATTTACTCATTTACTGCCCAGCTGTTTCATTTAGAAGACCTGAAGGAACAAGTCTGATTCTTGACCCTGGACCAGGTTAGAGCTGACAGATAAACGAGACCCTAGCGGGAAAGGCAAAGCATGTCTGCTTCTCGCATTCAGGAATGTAAGGTCAGGGCTGCTGATTTTTGGTAAAAGTCTCCAAAGAAGTGTGTTGGGAAACCCTTGAAATTATAAACACCAAAAAAAAGAATTTTCTAGACTAGGGCTATCGATGATTTTCGTATTTTATTCTCTCAGCCTTGTAAAGATGATTGGAACATTTTGGGGGTCGAGAGATGTATTAAAGAAATGGTAGTGAACTGGGAAAATTACTACAATTTGAAAAATCATAAGATATTTGAGAATGCCTCTTTTTTAGTTATGTTTAGCATAGGATATCATGTGATATGCAAGTGTCATGTTGCGACTCCAATTAAATTGCCAAAAATTCTGGCAGGACAAAATTTCTGTTCCCTAAAGCTCAGATTCCATAGTTCTAGAAGACTGAAAGTCATAGAAAAGCCTCAGGTTTTAGAAGAGAAAACAGATTCCTGTGTTCTAAACACAGCATAGCCACTTGAGAAAATTTCTCTCTACATGTTAGCACCCAGACTCTCTTCCTTATACTCACCATAGTTAATAGGAAAATATGTGTCTTTCAAACTAAAGTATATCAATGAGGATTGTGTCCTACTCTTCAATGCTTTCAAAAATAAAACATTTTAAAAAACAAAAATCACCCATTACTTCATCACAATTTCAAAGTAAACTAAAAAGTGAATTCCAGGGGCGCCTGGGTGGCTCAGTGGGTTAGGCCGCTGCATTCGGCTCAGGTCATGATCTCGGGGTCCTGGGATCGAGCCCCGCATCGGGCTCTCTGCTCGGCGGGGGGCCTGCTTCCTCCTCTCTCTCTGCCTGCTTGTGATCTCTCTCTGTCAAATAAATAAGATCTTTAAAAAAAAAAAAGTGAATTCCAAACACACACACATGCACACACACACATGCACACACACACACACACACACGCACACACACTGAATCCTTCTGAATTCTGCATCTCAGAGTAACAACTGTAAATAGGTGCATATATTTTCACAATATTGCCCATTTGATACAGGTATGGACTTTTTTAAAAAGAGACTTTATAGAGCATAGGTCTAAATAGGGCCAGGTAGACCTACTTTACTTTCTGGTTGTGTATTTTAATTTATTTTGAAATCCTTTATTGATAGACATTTGGTTTTTTGTCTATTTTTTTAATCACAAACAAAGGTATAATAAACATTCTTGCTCACATATATTGCTATTTCATACAAAATTCTGGAGATCATGTGCGTAATGTCAGGGTAGTACAGAGAAAAGATCATGGTATTTGAAACCATAAAATATTTTCTTTCAATTATAGTTACATCATTTGCAAGTTTAACAGTTTTTGCCAAGTAGAACCATAGTTCCATTATCAATAAATTGGTGGTAATAATAATCCCTTTATAAGACTGTGAAGATGGAATGACATAAAATATATAAAATTTATTTTTAAAACTGAAAGTAATGTACCTGCTTTTATTGTTAGAGGTTATGTGCAATTGCAAGATTATCAACTTGGTCAGTTGTTACCATTTCTTGGAAGCAGGGTTATGAACTGAAATTTACACCAAGAATGGCTGGGGTGGGTCCACAGAATGAGGGAAACAGGGTGGAAAGGAGGCTGCCAGGAAACTGAACAGTCTTTGAAGTAAACTTCAGAGCATCTTATGCAAAGAGTCTACTGGGGGTTCCTAAATTAGTTTTAGGAATTAGAAAGTAGAAATTTCAACTAATTTCTAGTAGAAATTAGAGTCCGTGCTTCTCTTCATGAAGGCTTGGCTCAGTCTGAAAGCACGGTAGACAACAGGAGGAACCAAAGGCCTCCAGCACTGTCATGGAAGCAGCAGTTGCCAAGTAGATATAGTGGCTCCATTGTGACAAACCCTAAAGGAGCAGAAGTATTGCAGAGCCTACAAACCTTTTCCTATTTGAACTAAATTATCAAAGAAGAAACTTATTCTAGATGTCTAGGACTGTCTCTCAGTCAGAATTAGGGAAATCTCATAAAGGTTTGGTCACATCCATTTTCCAAAGAATCAAGAGAAATAGTCTATCTTTGCTGACAAGGGCACACACATACTAGTTCAGGCAATGTGTGTGGTTCATTGCAGATGAGACAGAAAATTCCAAAATTGGGATACTTCATGGGCTCTGCCACTCTAGAAGGAACCTTTCCCTCTTCATCATCACACTCAACTCTTTTTTTTTTCTTCCATTTCAGAAATATTAGAAAGAGATCTTGTGATCTTGTGAAGCCCCAATTTTCTTCCCAAGAAGGAAGGAGCAATTTTCTCTTCTGTAAAACTGGTTCATGGAGCACAGAGCTATCAAAGCCCAGTGTACATGCACCTACTCTTGGGATCCAGCCTTCCCACAGACCACATATTTTGCTTACTCTTCTATACTGTAAGTAGCCTGTGCAGGGGTGGAAGGGAGACCTAAGCTCTCTGGCTTCTCTGCCTATGACTGGGTGAATGAATCAAGTCATGGAAAAGGAAGTAGGATCCAATTTGATCTCAAGTCCATGGTTGATTTCCCAAACTATTTGGCAGAATAAAACTGGTGTTTGGGATGTCTTGGACTCCTGTGTTTATTTTTCAACTGGTTCAGAATTTGTGACTGAGAGATGTGTGAAACAGAACATATTCAAAAGATGTGGCAAAGAGCAGTCAGAACTGCCAATAACCAAAATTGCTTAGGCTAAAGCAGAAAAAAGTAGCGACTTCATCATCAGACTTGACTGGCTTCCACTGTAGCCTTTAGCCTCATTTTCTTCAGGTGGAATTTTTTTACTCTCCAAACTGCTGGTGTGGGCTCTGCGGGGCTACCAGGACTTATCTTTATCTTGGGTGGGAAGCTTTTACAGGAACCTGAACCTAACCCTTAGGATTAGAGGCAGTTTTACCAGGGAGCTGAAGGTCAAGCTTTAGGTCCTTCCCTTGCAGAAGTATTTCCCAAGGCCCAGTGCATTCGCTTTCTGAAACACTGGGAAGAAGCTATGACCCTGGCCCAGCACCAGAAGTATTAGACACTCCTGCTTTCCTGGGGATTACCCTTTAAGGTCCCAGGCAACATGAAGGGTCAGCCAACTTTGAGCGCTATCTTTAATCAGTCCCAGCAACAGGTTACCATTGCAGATCTCTTGGAGCAACCAGATTCTGTCTTTGACTGTAAGAGGGAAAATGTGAATTAGATGCTGATTACTCCATGGCAACCTCCTTCCTAAGGAATGGCTCAAGATGGGGAGGTGATGGTGCTGAGAGCTTACCAAAGACAGTGGAGACATGACTGAGCTGGACTAGCTATAGCATCAGAGATCCTTCCAAGGAAGGATGAAGGCCTGGAGTTCTCTGAGGGCTTGCCCTGCATAAGAAACCTGAAAGCAACAAACTACAGAAGTGACAGATTTAGGGTTACCAATAATGCGTTGTAAAAATGATAATAAACACATTTTGATTAATCAAGTTATCATAAATTTCCTTTCTATTGCAATATTGAAAACAATATTCATGTCAATGTCATATGATGAGGCAATCACGGAGTATGCCGAATAGTGTAAAAAATAATAAACATTGTGTATAGAATTGTCAAATCACTATGTTGTGTACATGAAATTAATAACTAATATAACATTGCATGCCAAACTATACTTCAATAATAAGTTATATATAATAAACATACAATAACATACAATAAATTGAGATGTACCAAGCAGTTAATAAATAAGTTAGTAAGTATTTCAATTTCCTGGATTTGACAGTTGTGTTGTCAGCTTTTCAAAATTTGTATGTGTTTTGATTTCTCTTTTTCATTCTTACAATTTTTCATTTTCCAATCAAATTCTAAGTTCACAAATTTGCATTGTTAAGGAAGCCTTCAAAAATTGAATAAACTTTTGACCCTCATAAAATCTGCATCTACCTTTGTTCAGAATTAATTATAAAGTTAACCTCTGATACCAGATGATTCACGGCTTGTTAATCTATTCTTACTATTTATTTCCCTACATCATCATTAAAAACTGACAACTTTCTTTGGATATGAACCTGGGACCCTTGGCGTATAACTGTCTCTGGATAACATGTTAGGTAAATGTAAATGCCAACCATTTGAAGCACCTATTATTTTATGTTAACAATTCTTATATTGCTATAGCTTGTGCTTCAGATGCCAGGCGTTGGCCAGCAACTGGACTTGTTTCTAGCTCTTGCTGAGTTTGTCACCTGGTACTCATTTTAGGAATAAATCTAATTTCAGGTCTCACTCTCTGCACTTCTGTTCAGACACAAATATCAGGACTTTCTTTTCAGGCATGAAAGAGTGTTTTGTTTCTCTATTGCTGTGTAATAAGCTGCTCAGTGATTAGTGACTTAAAACAAGAACAATCTCATCTTCAACATTTCTGTGGGTTTACTGTGCTCAGTTGGGGGATTGCTTCTGTGCCGTGAAACGTGGGTTGGGCTATAGTCATCTGAGGGCTTGGTTAGGCTGGACCATCCGAGATGGCTCATCGCATGGCTGGCAGTTGATGCTGGAGCCCAGCACAAACAAGTAGTCCACTTGGCCTATCAACCAGGCCACACAAATGGGCTCTCCATGGGCTCTGGGTTCTCACAGTGTGGTGTCCAGAGTGTAAAAAATGTTTCAAGAGTGTCATTTCAGGATAGAAAAAGCAGAGACTTCAAGTCCTCATAAATCCTAGGCCTATAACTGGCACAGCATCAATTCTACCATATTCTATTAATTAAAGCACTCACAGGCCAGCTTGGAAGGGACAATCAAGTCAACCTTTCAATGGAAAGAGTGACAAAGGATTTGTAGCCATTTTTAACCTGCCATGCAAGGATATATATCAGCTAGATCCCAAAAATATATCATTAAATTCCCAGATAGTAGTTGTTATGTAAAGTCAGAGACTTTTAGGCAGATATTTTTCCTCCTTTGTAATTTTGTCTTTGAATTCTGCCTGAAATTGTGTAATCTTAGGATGGATTAAATTAGAGTAGATTTCCCTGTGCTATGGGACAATTTGATGACTCTTTATTCTCTTAGGTCTATTTCTACTAAAACAGCATTATTTTCCGAATGAGAAAAGAAAACTGTTTAAGAATAAAGTTGATCAATATCATTGAATGTAAATTTATTATTAACTCTTAGATTAATCATTCAAATTAACTTGGACCCTGTCAATAAGAGATTGATGTTGGTCATTCTGCTTTTGAATAACTACGAACTGAGGCTCCCTTTCTATCTAGAAGAAAATAATATGAAGAATCCCAAAATCCTGGATATTCTTCATAACTCGGAAACATATGCCAAACTTACTCTTTCCCAAATAATATTTTACATAGAAATTCAAGACGTGTGGCTCTGTCAAAAGTATACATTTAATCAGCATCAATTCTAATCAGACTGAAATTTGATAAAATAAATTTTCTTCCTGGCACATGTAGTAATTCTTATATCGCAGAGTCACACCATCTGTTGTAACAACATCATTTTGGGGATTTCTTAGAGAACATATTTACAAAATCACCAGATATGCTGTTAAAATTGAAGCCACAATGGTAGCCTTTAAATGCATCAAATTTAATGTTTATCATTGCCTAAAGAAAGCCCCAAGCCATCTCTATATGCCAAAAAGTCTAAAGCAGTTGTTCCCAATATAAACTAATCAAGAGCTGTCACAGGAGTGTCTATACCATCTGGCATCACATACTCCAAATCTTCACTTAACACCAAAGTTCAGGAGTTTCATTCTCTCTAGATTAACTAATTTTGGGATTTCATAGTGTATGCAATTAGTAAAAACTGATACATGCATGCTGCAACAGTTATGGTATGTCTGATATTAATGAAGCCATTCCCAAATATTATTTCATCCCAATAGTTGTTAGTTACTATGGTTGCTACGCATTCTTCTGTTTAACACTGATCACACAGAGATGTCACTAAAACCATCACGATGAGTGTCGCCTTTCCGTGGGCAGTTTCTTCAGCCATTGCAAATACCCCTTTTATCTGTGGTATGACCAAGAGAATAGCTTATAAGAGCAAATGGGAAAACTGTTTGCTAAAGTTCTAGATAAGAATCTGGGAACTAACACAGTGACTCAATTCTATTTCATCAAGATTCAGATATTACAGTGATGGTGGAAGCCATGAATGTAATTTTTGGAGCAAGGAGAAAATTTAAAATAAGTCTAAGCATTTTATAAAAACTCCTTTTACTGTGTAAATAGTTCAACATACCACATCAGTTTACTAGTGTTAGAGACACTACTCAGCCAGGATTTCAACCTGGCTGTATTTAAAATAACCTGCAAAGCTTTTAATAAAATAGGTGCTTCGGATTTATATCCCCTATGTTTCTGATTTAAGCAGGAGACTCAAAAGTAAATATATAACTTAAATGGACCCTTACCTACAGCGCAAGCTTATCAACAATTGATAATTACTATGGTTGCTATGTCATGATAGTAAAACAACTCTCATTCATTCAATAACAATTCAATTTTAGCATCACCTATATGCTGATACTGTTGACAGTAGAAGCTCTTAGAGTATTAGGATTCCAGTTTATGCTACAATATTGTATTATATTGTGTTGTATTATTTTATTTTATGAGAGAGAGAGGGAAAGAGAGCACACCCGAGTGTGGGGGGTGGATAGGGACGGAGGGATAGGTAGAGAGAAAATCCCAAGCGGACTCCATGCCCAGAGGGGAGCCCAGCCCAGGCCTGGATCTCACAACCCTAATATGACCTGAGGTGAAATCAAGAATCAGTTGTGCTTAATTGGCTGAGCCACCCAGGCACCCCTGGAATAGTTTAATCAGCAGCTTATCAGAAGGGAAACTTACTTCAAACTTATTTAAAACTTAAAGAAGTTGTGCTTGGGTACCTACATTTTTTTTTAAAGATTTTATTTATTTATTTGACAGGGACAGATCACAAGTAGGCAGAGAGGCAGGCAGAGAGAGAGAGAGGGAAGCAGGCTCCCTGCTGAGCAGGGAGCCCGATGCGGGACTCGATCCCAGGACCCTGAGATCATGACCTGAGCCGAAGGCAGCGGCTTAACCCACTGAGCCACCCAGGTGCCCCTACATTTTGTTTTTTAATAGGAAATTGTACCTTTCAGTATCACTTTCAGAAGCTAACAAATCAATACTATTGGATTCACACGGTGAAAAGAATCTCTGGCAAAATAGCTCCAGAATAAGAATAGCCAACCCTTCCTAAGTTTACACACTTTGTATCACTACTTTGTTCCTTTCAAGACGACCACAGCAAAGCAGTTTCACTGGCTGTTGACATTATAGGAAAATGACAAAACATGAAGCAGGTATTGACATAGAGTATAAGAGCAAAAACAGCTGTCATACTGAAATGAATGCAATGCGCTCTTTTTTACTGTGATGCTTTCCTCGTGGGACAAAGCATTCAGCCCAAGATTGCCTAATGGCACTAGCGTATACTACTCAAGAAAAACGCTATCTACAGTATTTAAAAATACAAAATGGACAGGAGCGCTCTTTGTTAAGGAGTTAAGAATGTCCACTGTCAGAGCCACAATTCAGACATTCAAATCAGTATAAATATAAAGCTTTTTGTGATTTATTTCCAATATTTTTATTATTGTTGAAACATGAATCATCTGCAGGAACCTATTAGTTTCAGATGTACATCTCAGTGATTCAGTATTTTTATAGTTGACAAAATGACTCCCATAATAAGCCTAATTACCATAATTATTTCACTACCTATACTTGCCGGAGTTTCCTGTCCCACATTTATGACCACATGCTCCTCCTCATACTTGGAAGAACAGTCTCTAATATTGGATCCTGACTCTTCTATCATCTGGTTATTTCTAGATCACGATGTGGCAACTTTCTTGGGAGTTCTAATTCATCACTTTCAGCCTATTAAATTACGTAGTTAGCTGCATAGAATCGTAGATTGACAGGTATCTATGAGATTACACACAAATTCCAAAGAATTTTGTGCTATTGACAAGCTGTCAAAATGAATCATATTTCCCCAAAAAAGATTATTTTATTTCAAAAATTAAGTGTTGGGGCACATGGGTAGCCCAGCTGGTTAAGCATCTGATTCCTGGTTTTGACCCAGGGTCATGATCTCAGGATTAGGAGATCAAGTTCTACGACAGGCTCTGCTTGTCCCTCTCTCTTTGCTTCTCCCTCTGCTTGCTCTCTCTCTTTCTCTCTCATAAATAAATTAAATCTTTGGGGAAAAAATTAAGTTATTATTAATGATAATGGTCATCAGATCATTCTGTACTATGAGCATTATATTCTAATATTATTTGCATGAAAATTATGGAAAATAATATTGACACGTAAGGACTAAAATAAGTATCCAGATATGTGTTATAACAAGTTACAAAGTTTCTGCCTCTAATAGAAAATAGGTAAAGAGCCTTGGTTATTTACTCATATTAGTTTTGGAGGAACTTATCAAAGAAAAACTTTTTTTGCTATTTTTTTGACAGACATGTTGAGCAAGGGAATCAAGTAATATCAGTAAAATTTTTCTATTCTTTAGTAAAAATTATCATTTTCAGATGTCTCTCAGCCTTACCTATGAAATCATTATTTTTTAGTGTATGTATAGGCAAATATATTATAGTTAATTTCATTTTCTTGGTCATGGACCATTATCTCACTATCACCATCAACATTCATTTACCTAAAGCAGCCTAAGAAGACAAGGCACATTGTTGAATGAAATAAGTAATAAAAATTATCATTTCCCCATCTCTCAATACGTCATTCTTTGACCAATTCTCCTAATCACTACTACTGAGTTACTAATCCAGTGATACCTCAATATTTTTCTCAATCATCTTTACTCAGACTGACTGGCCTTAGAAGACATGTATAAACATGTATGTACATGCATGTACACACACACATGCACACATACACAAACACAAACAAATAATCTAGATGTTTCTGTCTCTACCTCCTATCATAACCATTTTTACCAAAAAAGTTAATCTTTTCTGGTTCTCTAGGACTGTTGGATCTGGACAAGATAAATGTCTATATCTATGGTACAAGTCTTGCAGCACAATCTGAAAGAACCATGTAAGTACCAGTGTACTTATGAGCTATTTTAGAAAAACCTTGTTAATCAACCATGAAGGAATTATTCCCAGGATTCATTGCTTAATAAAAACAGAACCAATGGAAGGATCTTTTCTAGAAAATTGACACTGATTTTTCTATGACATTATTTGAGAATTAACCAACACCCAAAAGGGAAGGAAAACATAATAACCCTTTCCAGGCATCTTAGTTACTTGAAGAGGAGTGTCCTGGTAATGTATCTAGCATGATAAAAACAAATTTTCAGAATCATCCCTGTGCTTTCCCTTTTGGTTTGCTCTATTATTTTTTTACATGCTTCAGTGAATGTGAGTAGAGTTGGTAGAGGTCTTTATTAATCCTAAAGAGACCTCCTAGTCCTTGTCTGTATTATTGTTACAGACACATGAATATCCTAATATGATAATGTAAAACTTTAACTTATAACATTCTTGAAATACTTAGTGAAGGTGGAGACAAGAAAATCAACGGCAGTTTTACTTACTAGATTTGAAGCTGGGAAAAAAAAAGATTTGAAGGTGATTTCTCTTCTAAACGTCAATTAAAAATTTGTTCACATTAGATCCTGGGACTTTGAGGAATGTTAAGAAAATGAAAGTCATAAAATAGCAGAGGCTATGTTTTAGGAATTAGAAGATTAAATGAAAAGAGTCTTGTCTAAATGGTCCCATTTAAAATTACGTTAGGTTTCCAGCCAAATCATAGAAATAAAAATACTTAGCAGATTTGAATGGAAACACAAAGCTTTAACAACCACTAGGCAAAAGCACCACTGGATTTCGAGTTACGTATTTTGAGCAATTCATTAAAACTACAGCTACTGGAATTATTAATGACAAAACGTACCTTCAAAAAAGCTCTACACCTATCAGGCTGCCAAGGGTTATCTCCATCACACAGGATTCAGAGTTTGGGCAAGTCTTTAATTTGGTTAAATAAATGAAAGTAAAGATAATTTAGTAGGAGTGCATGCAGATTTAATCTTTCTGGAAAGCAATTTAATGGAATTTACTTTAAAACATAAAGCTTATGTGTGTTCACTCTGTTTTTGTTTGGGTTTTCCCAAATGAAGAAAAAAAAAAAAATACCGAGATAAAGTTTTAGATACAAACAGTTTGTTCAGTATGCGATTTCAAGAGGCACACAAGAGGGTGAGGAAGTGAGACAGGGAAGCAAGGGAAGTCCAACAAAGAGTGTGTTGATTAGCAGCCTACCTCTGTGGGCAACTGGGGCCCAATCTCACTGGGGCCCATCTGAGAGACTGAAATGTATCTCACAGTTGTACCACTGAGAATTCATGAAGTTGGCAGATTTACCCCACCATCTCTCATTCTTTGTAGATTGAGGGTCACTCCAAGGACAAACTCTCTGATTCATCTGGCCCTATGATACCAGTAGGCTAGTTACCACAACAAGAGACAGCTCTCAGGCCATCAAGTCAGGATACCATCACACTGGGAATTGTGAGCAGATGGCCTCCTGGGTAGGCGAAGAAGACATGAGTAGGGCACTGATGCTGTCTCTATGCCCTTTGACCCAGGAAATCCATGCAAAAATTTATTCTTCTGTTATGTCTCTCACAGTGAGTAGATGAATGCTAGTAGAATTTCTAAATGGTTTTGTTATGTTCACATGCATATTATGTAATAAGCCAGTAGATTTTTGTTTAATATTAGGTTCTATCAAAAAGCTGTTTCTTCCTACAATCAATTCAAATTTCTACTGAAATTGTGGTCTATTAAATAATCTGTTTTATAAACCTATAGCTATAATCACAACACATCCTGCTATCATGTGATGCCTGATAATATGATCAAATGGATAATCTTAGGAAATTGAAGAGAATATCCACAAAGTTACCAAATTTGGGAAATAAAAACTAAAGGACAGGGATACCTGGGTGGCTGGGTCTGTTGAATGGCCGACTCTTGGTTTCAGCTTGGATCGTGATCTCAGGGTTGTAGCATCAAGACTTGTATAAGCTCCATCCTCAGCACAAGGTCTGGCTAGGATTCTCTATCCCTAACCTTCCCCCTCAGCCCCTCCCTCTCTCAAATAAAGAAAAAATAACAAAATCTTAAAAAACAGAATCAAAAAAACTACAGAACACTCAAGTGTATTCATTTCCTGGGCTATTAAATCAAAGTGGCACAAATTGGGTGCCTTAAAACAAAAATTTATTCTCTCACAGTTCTGAAGACTGAAAGTTTGAAATCCAGGTGTCTCTGCAGGTTCTGGGAAGGATTCTTCTTTGATTCTTCCAGCTTCTATGAGTTGGTGGAAATCTTTGGTGTTCCTTAGCTTGTAGATGCATCATTCCAATCTCTGCCTCCAGCTTATGATCTTCTCCCCTCTGTATCTCTCTGTCTGTGTTTCTTCTTATAAGGACAACAGTGATTGGATTTAAGGCTCACCTTCATAGAAGACCTCATCTTAACTTGACTACATCAGCAAAGAGCCTATTTCCAAATAACGTCACATTCACAGGTTCCAGGTGGCATGAAATTTGAAGAGACATAATTCAACTCAGTATACCCCATTGCATTTGAGTTCAGATAAACAATGTAAATTGTCCCCAAATAATGCATGGGACATACTTATACTTTAAAAAATTATTGCTTACTTAAATTTAAATTTTAATTTGATGTTTTTCATTTTTATCTGGAAAACTTACTCCTAATGAGTATTCAGATGTTTCAGCATTACCTCATTTTTTATATGCCCTTTAAACAGACTGTTTCTGAAACTGGAGCTTGAAATTAAGAAAAAGTAGCAAAGAGTCTCAGCTTTCCCTGAGGCTTGAAGTCTAATCCACTTTCTCTAAATAATTATAGAAGTATATGGATTAGTGTTCTTTGTTTTTTGCCCCATTTTCTCCTGGAATCAAAAGTCTAGATGAATTCCACTTTTTAAGTATTTACTAAGTTATTCACAATACATAAGAATATGTGTGGGATACCTGGGTAGGTCAATTGGTTAAGCGTCTGCCTTTGATTCAGGTCATGATCCTCGGGTCCTGGGATCAAGTCCCACATCAGGCTGCTTGCTCAGTTGGAAGTCTGCTTCTCCTTCTGCCTGTTTTACCCCCCCGCTTGTGCCGTCTGTCTGTCTGTCTGTCTGACAAATAAATAAATAAAATACTTTTTTAAATATGTGTGAATAATGAGTGGGCACACAGTCAGATGGTAGAAAGAGAACATGCACCTCCTGCCCCCTGAGAACTTACAAGTTAATTCTAGTGATGAGAAAGTCATCTCCCAAACTACAGGAAGACAGACTATGTGCTACCAAAGGAGTATGAGCAAAGTGGAAGGAACCTCAATTAATTGTTACCCCACCCACTCTAGAAAGTTCACATCAGATTTCATGGACAGAGAACTTTGGAATCAAAACTTAGAAGATCAATAGGGCATAAATGCGAAGTTTGATGGGACAGAATATCCTATGTAGTTAGAGACAAAACATAGGAATCTGTTTAAGGATAAATAAGTTATTTAATTCAGTGGTTCCTAAAGTTTATTGTCTGTCAGGTTCTCCAATATTCTTAATTCCTACAGTTTTAATCCAAAGGGTACTGATTCAGTAGGTCCAGGATGGTTCATTTAAAAAAAAAAAATTAAAAAAATCCCCTAGGAATTGTGAAGTATAATAAAGACCCAAATGGGCAATATTTCAAATGCAACCTAAGTTTATATTTGGTTCACATTATAGTCCAAGGTCAATGTGGTAAATTAGGGTCAGGTTTGATAGGAGTAGATTGAGAGAGGAAATCTATTTTGTATTTCTATAACACAAGTTATTTTTAGATATACTCAGTGACCTGAGAATTTTATAGCCAAGAAGATTTCTCACTAATACAAGTCCCTTCTTTCCTTCTTTTCACAAATATTAAAAAAAAATTCCCATTACTCCTTTCCCATTAAACAGTTAAAAAGTCAGAGAATAATTCCCACTCCAAACTAATTTGTAAAAGCCCTATTACTGATGGATTCTAATTAGTATCATAAAATGAAGAAGACTGAATGTTCTCAGTTCTAAAACATGAACAAAACTGTGCTAATTGGTTATTTATTTTAGCTTACTGATATAAACGAGTCAGGAGCACATGAGGTAAATTGCATCAAAATAGTGGAACTGGCTAACTTTTCAAGTAGACTACCAAAAAAAGAAAGTATCTAAAAATAAGTGTAAAGACCTAAAAATAACAGTGTGATTCAAACTCCAGGAAATGCAGACTGTTGCTTGTTGTGTTTCTGCATTTCAAATAATGTTTAGGAAGAAAAAACTTACTCCTCAAAAAAGACAAAATATGCAAATATACACATAGGAATGTGAACTTTCAGAGCAATGTTCCCTGACAACATGAAAATGCTGAAGGTCTGTAACTAGAAAATTTCTTGTTCTCTTGATTTTAGGAAGGCCTCATAACATTTTCATGCCATGCATCACCTTGTAAGCAGAACACCAAGAATGTATTAGCTGTTTGAAAAGGTCGGTGTACTTCTCATCTATATACCAGGTAATAATAACTAATATTTGCCATTTATGAAACACAGGGGCCTGTCCTGTTGCTTTTGGTCCCTAATAGTTGTGATGGACGGAGAGGGATAGGGGCTACTGTTAGTGTTACCTCTACCATACAGGGAACCAGTCTGAGGTTTAAGAATGTCACTGGAGGTATCCAATGTTATAAGACTTAGTGAGAGAAGCGTGGCTTGAATCTGATTTGCAATCCTGATTAACAGTCCGTTTGTCTTCCTATCACTCTATGAAGTTCCAAATTACCTCAGGGAAAGCTTATCCTCATGGAAATAATGTGTCGAGCTGAGAAAAGGCAATTGTTCTATTTCCTTCAGTTTGTGAGAAGTATTATTGGGTTTTCTTATTTGTGAGAAGTAGTATTGGATGTGGGTTAAATAGCTGAGAAGCAGTTATGGAGGATATGCAACCATTATTAGGATTTAATATCGCTGTGGTTTTGTTTTAAAATAATTTAGTAAGCTGAACTAATCAATATGATCAAGTAATGGTCCATGAAATTCTATTTTAAAGCACAGCTGTTAAAGAATCCAAAGATAAAATCCAAAACTAGTAAGCCCCTACTAGTAATCCCCTTTATCGTTTTAATGAAATTCAAGCCAAATCATGACGAACATTCAGAAATGAAGGATTTAAAAAGGAAAATATGAAAATTGATTCTGCAGAGTTTTATTTCAAATCAACTCTTAATAGCTATGTTTTAAGATTGTGAAAATGGAGGGTCATAGGACAGGCTTTTAACCATCATAGCAATAACAAGGTACTACTGCCGTCAAGTAACAGTGTTTGCAGTGAAAAGTGTGATGCATATTTTACCATTCTTACTTGAAATAAACTATTCATGTTATTACACTCCAGATAATCAACCCAATAGCTTCTTATTCAGACCATCTTAAGGGACCTATGGCTTCATTAATTCTCACCTTTGAAAGTGCTTTAGCAAACAGGAACAAAAACTGAATTTCTAACAATAGGGAATAGTTAATTAAATTATGATGTTTCTTTATATTGGCATATTATCTCATGAAGAATTTTTATTGACAAGGGAAAATGCTCATGATCTAATATTAACTATGGGGGGAAAAAAAACATGATACTAATTGAATTAGTTTGATAAGGCTGCCATAGCAGAACACCACAGACTGGGTGGCTTAAACAACAGAAATTAATTTTCTCACAGTTCTGGAGGCTAGAAGTCAAGATCCAGACATCAGGAGGTTTGACTTCTTTAAGGCCTTTTTTCCAGGCCTGCAGATGACTACCTTCTTGCTGTGTCTTCATATGGCTTCTCCTCTGTGCGTGCTCATACCTGTTGTCTCTTTCTCTGCTTACAAGGACACCAGGCATATCGAATTAGAGCCCCATTCTAACAGCCTCATTTTAACTTAATCATATCTTTAAAGACTTTTTCTCCAAATAAGATCACATTCTGAGGAACTAAGCGTTGAGACTTCACCACATCAATTTTGAGGGGACATAATTTAGTCCATAACACCTGTTACATATAGAAAGATTTTTCTCTGGCTATATGTCTATGTATTTTATGATAAAAACAATGGAAATATGGCAAAAAGTTAACATAATTAATTGAGTAGGGCAAGGTTAATTTTATTTTCATCTTTATAGTCTTCTGAATTATAAAACAATGCAGGTTTATTTAAAGAAGAATAAATCAATTTGCTATTTTAATCAATTATAAATGAATCATTAAAAATAACAGGACATCTGATTAAAGAAGTATTGTAATGGTAAACCAAAGGACTTCTACATTAACCTATCTATATCCGTGATTATCTTTCTTTTTTTCTTTCATTTCCTTTTTTTTTTAACTATAAACTATTTCTTCAACAAAAGTCTTTGGCACAAGCTCAAGACATTATATTGGCAAAAACAGAAGTACTCTAGTTGATGCAAGATCATTTTCTTTGTAAACTATAAAGAAGTCTGTTGTCCACAGTAAATTTTTAAGTACTTTGAGGGCGTAGACTAAATCTTATTCATCTTTGAAAATTTTAGTCCCTAGACTAGTGCCTTCAACTGAATCCATACTCAATAAATACGTCAAAAGACAAGACATTCAAGTATCTCATAGCTATTCTTTAAATAAGAAGATAACAGAAAGTATACCAGATTTGAGTCAAAGCAATTTTGTTCAAGCACTTGTTCTGCTGAATATCACATGGGTATCTCTCAGAAATCCACACAAGTTCTCTGTGCTTTGGTTTCCTTATGTGTTGGTAATGAAGAGGAAAAATCAATTTTCTTAGCTAGTCTAGGTCCAGCGAGAGGATTTCCTTTGTTTAGAAAAGGTCTGTGATAAGACACTTGGGATAAAAGATAAGATCTTGAGAACAGGAGCTAAGACAAGGGGAAAAAAAGGAAGAAAAAGAAAAGCTTAGTTTATTTGTACAAGAAAATGAGATAAATTTGGTTCTTTGGTTCTTACTATTGAAGAGGCGCTGAAAAGAGGAATTCAAAGAAGAAACAGAAGGAGAACAAGAAAGATGACAGCAAGATGGTGAGGGTATGGAGGAAATGTGAGATATTGCAAGCATTAGAAATCCCTGTGACAAGCAGAAGAAAAGTTTAATATCCAATTTTAAGTGGTCTGCTCTATAAAGTGTAATTCTATTACACTGTAGGGCTTTCTCTTGTTGATGGTAAACAGTAGGGGATGTGGAGGGAGAAGGGGTGACTCAAGAGAGAGGGCAAATCCATCTCTGGAGTAGAGTGAAAGAACTGAGGCAACCACGAGAATATAATCCAAGAAAAACTTGCAAAAAAAAAAAAACAAAAAAAAAACTTTAAGAAGGATTTTGGACTTCCATGATCCTAGATCAATTTTATAAAATCTTAAGTGGTTTTGAGATCTCAAGTGATGTGTAGATCATATGTTAAATGGGATCATTAGGTACTACTGTTGATTTTATAGATTTACTGTATCAATTGAATGAGATAATCACAGCTGGCATTTATACAGGACTTACTATATGTTAAACACTTTCGGAAGTGCTCTAGATATTTTTATTCTTTTGCCCCTCACAATGTCATAAGGTTCCCACTGCATGTTTTGTCTGCATTTTATAGGATAGGAGAAACAACCCGCCCTCATTATATAGCTAATGTGTAATTGGTGGAGTCAGGATTCAAGACCTATAATGACTACACTATTATAAGCCAGACTAATATAATAATTTATGTAAATTAAACTATATTGTAAGCAATATAAGTTGCCTGTCTAGCATTTAGACAGATGGGGCAGTCCCAGTTAGGAAGAAAAAGAGTGGGAGAAGTATATAGGAATTGTTCCACCTCCCTTAGTAATGACCTCACAGGTGTAAGGTCAAATAGGTTTTCCTAGGATGGCCTCTCAGCTTGAAATATCCTTCTGCTTATGTCACGGAGATTGTGCTTCACATCAGAATTTGGGAACAGGAAGTGACTGGAGTTGAAATCCATTATCCAAGCCATGTGCCCATTGGGCTATAGCTACCAAAGGGGACACCTTTGTAAATCTCACACAAAAGTGCTTGTAGTCAACGGTGGATCCTGCTTCCTCTCTCTCTTGACCTAACCAGCATCTTTTCATCATTAGAGAGTCCTTCTCTAACCCCAAGCTCTCTCTACTTTCCCCTCATGCTTCTTACCCCATAGCCATACCTGACATTCTGGTTTTCATCTCTATCAAATGCTAGCCCTGCCTTCTCCACCTGTGTGTTAAGTCCCTTAAAGCCAAGAGCTTTTTGTTTCCCAAGTCCAAAATGCCTAGCAAACTGCTAGGTATACAGTAGGTCTTCAAGAAAAAAACAAAAATTCAATAAGGGTAAAAAGAACCAGATCAATTTTTCTTGTCGGTGACATACTTGGAAAATAAGTCACACATCCTGGAAGTGATTTTGTGTGAAAATTCTGAACTGAAATTTAGTTTTTGTCCGACTATAACGAGCTCAATAATGTTGGGCAAGTCGCTTAACATTTCTGGCCCTCAAGTTTCCCCTATAAAATCATTGGTTTGGATTAAACTGATCTTTCAGGTCAATTCTAGTTCTTAACCTTCTATTAACATTGTTTCTCCTCTGTCATAAGTTTGATTAATGAACAGACAACCCTTATAACCCATTGGTCTACTTGGAAATTCAGGCAAAATATCTGCCTTAAAATCATTATTTTATGTTTTTCTTGGTCCAAGTTCAGATATTTACAGTTCTTGGGAATTAATAACTTCTTTTCTAATATATTCTTGCTACATATGTTCTTAGCCCTGTGATTCAACTTATATGTCCTTATTACTAATGGCTCCACATATAAACTATGTGACATTAAAAGAGAATGATTTCTCTATGATGGCTAATTGTTCCACCATTTCTGAAACACTAAAAGAAAAATAGCAGTAGATGAGAGTGAAATGACTGGAGATGTTAATGCCTTTAGCACTTTAACCTTATCCAACAGCTCAGGTCGATCTGCTTGGCAGACATGCCAACAGGAGGGAACAAAGCGGATGGGAAACAAGATATTAACAGGCTCAAATGCAGGGCAATTAACAGGCCATTATCTCCATATCAGGGCTAGATTGGTTTCTCAATAAGCCTCTGAGTTAACCAGCCATCACATTCCAATGCAAATCAATTAAATATATTTTACTGTATTATTTTCAGATTTCTCATAAGTACATTGATCTATATTTGCTTAATTCCATGTATTTTTGATAAATCAGCATACTTAAAGGTCTTGCTGTACAGATATGACATACATCACTTCTGAATGATACCGAACCACAGAAGAAAACAGTATGAATTTTAGTTTAACCTCATTTCATAGTTAATAATAATAAAAGTTAAAAATCACTGTTGATGGAGGTAATATGTAATTTGAACCCTTGCAAAAATATATTTGGGAAATATTATGGCATTAAATACATAATCAAGTTAAGTGTCTGCCTTCGGCTCAGGTCATGATCCCAGAGTCCTGGGGTGGAATCCCCACCTTGGGCTCCCTGTCCAGTGGGAATTCTTCTTCTCCCTCTGCCCCTCCCCCTGCTTGTGCACGTGCACTCTCTATGTCAAAATAAGTAAATAAAATCTTAAAAAAAAAAAAAGGACATTATTTGAGAGGCAGGGTGGAGAGTTTGGGGGTTAGGGAAGGAAAAAAATGAAACAAGATGGGGTTGGCAGGGAGACAAGCCTTAAGAGACTCTTAATCTCACAAAACAAACTGAGGGTTGCTGGGTTTCAGGGAGATAGGGAACGAGTGGTTGGGTTATGGACATTGGGAAGGGTCTGTGCTATGGTGAGTGCTGTGAAATATGTAAGCTTGATGATTCACAGAGCTGTACCCCTGGGGCAAATAATCTATTATATGTTAATGAAAATAATTTTTTTTAAATCATATAAAGTGTTCCTTTTAAAGCCTGTCACTTGTTATAACATTCTGTCCACCACCAGAGATGTGATATCCTCCACAAAACTTACATCTTTCTTTCCTCCCCCAAAATTTTTCAGCAAAATGGTAACATTCAAGATACATCTGGACGCTCCCCTTGTGGAAAGCATTGTGGTTCTTCCACGGTTACAGCTGAGCACAGAGAACTGAAACCACATGTGCTGACAGAGACTAGGCACAGAGAAGGAGGAGACAAAGCAGTACACTTCAGGTAACTCAAGAAACTATGGACTCTTATAGCAAGAAGGGAATGGGGTTTTAGACGAACTTAAAGCAGATCTCAGAGGACCACAGGATCCCGCTGAACACTGAGTTTCATGCTGTTATTGCTGCTGCCATTACTGATCTTGGCCTCTGCATTGCTAGTACTATCCCTGCTTCGTTTTTTAATGCCTGCTACATATTGAACATGTTGCAAAACACTATGCAAATATTGTCTCTTATCTTCACCATCCTCACAAATGATAGGAATAACTCTCCTTATATTACATATAGGATAAAAAAAAAAAAAAGAAGAAAAAGTGAGAATAAGATGGCTCCAACATATTCCCTGCCTCCAGTTCTAATAAAGATATTGAAGCTCCTTGCTAATGGGCTCACACTTTTTTTGTAAGTGCTGACTAACACAGAAACTAAGCCCTGACTATGTAATAGATAAGTGGAGATTAATCTGGCTTGGACCCTAACACACCACTGGTCATCAAGACTGTTTGACTATCAAGGGGACTCAAAATGTCTTTTGTCTCTCTCTGCACCATGCATCTTCCTACTCAAACAATAGCTTCCAACAAGATTACTTTCCTCAATGTATCAGGCAGTCTCTTCAGTTTTGCAACCCATGTGAACAGAACCCTCTATGTCACCATGGTACCTCATCAGCTGGGATCATCTTCCAAGAAATGAGGTTCCAAAAAACACATAGGGGATTTGTACACCAGAGTTTTTTGCATGCTTTGTTATAAAGACAGGGTGGTAGTGTTGTCTGAGTTTAAGGGAACAGAATCCTAGTTACCTATAGGACACCTTTCATGGGGGGTTAAGGGGGTAGGAGAAGAATAAATGAAACAAGATGGGATTGGGAGGGAGACAAACCATAAGTCTCACAAAACAAACTGAGGGTTGCTGGGGGGAGGGGGGTTGGGGGGGGGGGGGTTATGGACATTGGGGAGGGTATGTGCTGGGGTGAGTGCTGTGAAGTGTGTAAACCTGGCGATTCACAGACCTGTACCCCTGGGGATAAAAATATATTATATGTTTATAAAAAATAAAAATAAAAAAAATTAAAAAATAAAAGATATCCAGGTTGATGCAGATACCTCATAAGGGCATAGGACTTGTCAAGCACAGTGGAAGGTAGATTTTGTTCCATATTCATCGCATTGATCTGGCATAAACTGCACAATCATCTATAACAACCCTGCCAGGGAACTTGGTAAAAAACCCACTGGAGGGGTCAAGAATTGATAAATAATAATCATAATCACCATCATAAAAATTGGAGCCAGGTTTTCAAGGGCTTCCTGAGTTTTCAATGTGAGATGCCCTTCTGTAACAGCATTATGACTGAGCCCAGATCTGGATATATATATTATTTGGAATCTTCACATATATACCTTTTTATTCTTACATGCTAGTAAAATGCCATCATAGCATTCTTCTGAACTCTCATGAATAATCAAGTGATGACATAATGTGTCTCCCACGATTAGTAGGCAAAGGGTAATCTGTAAAGTCATAACAAAGTTCTTCTCCTGAGACCCAGGTGACCCAAGGAAAGTTGCACCATTGTTACACCCTACTGGTGAAGACCATCAGGCAGACCTAACATTTACCACCCATAATCTCTTGCCAAATTATTAGAAAACAAGTTGAGAACAATGGATTTCATCTTGCACTACATGTCATCTATTTCCTTCCTCTCTCTCTCTCTCTCTCTCTCTCACACACACACACACACATACACATATAGATTCTAGGATCCTTGAAGAAAGCAAAGTGGTTTTCTTTATCTTTGATTATCTGTTCCAGCATAGTGCCTCAGACATCTTAGGCATTCAGAACATCATGGGTAAATGAGTGAATGAATAATAAATTAATAAGAGCCATGGTGTAATTTAAAGTAAACAACAATAGCAAAAACAACAAAATAGAGGTGATAGGATTATCATAGCCTACCCACCCCATATTCCATAGAGAAAACCCCCTTACTTCTAGTTCTTCTTCTTTATTGGCAATTAATACAAAAACAGTTAATCCCAGGAACAACTCCTCTGGAAGTTACTCCAAGGGGAAGTATCTGAGAAAGTCGGATTAAAGATAGATTTTTGTCTAGGAACTGGGAATCCAGGCCTGCCAGGGTTTAGAAATGGTTATCTAGACAGATCATTGCAGCCATTCGTGGATTTAACCAAAGGCCATAAAGTCTTTTCCCCCCACTCCCCGCCCCCCGCCCTCCAGCTTTGGTTAAATGTGAACAGCTTTTTTTTTTTTTATTATTTTTATTAACATACAACGTATTATTTGCCCCAGGGGTACAGGTCTGTGAATCATCAGTCTTAGACAATTCACAGCACTCACTATAGCCTGTACCTCCCCAGTGTCCATAACCCAACCATCCTATCCACCCCCAACCCCTGACAACCCTCAGTTCCTTTTGTGAGATTAAGAGTTTCTTATGGTTTGTCTCCCTCCCAATCCCATCTTTTTTCATTTTTTCCTTCCCTACCCCCCACAACCCCCTGTCATGCCTCTCAAAATTCCTCATATCAGAGAGATCTTATGATAACTGCCTTTCTCTGACTTATTTCGCTCAGCATAGTACCCTCTAGTTCCATCCAGGTCGTTGCAAATGGCAAGATTTCATAAAGTCTTAAATAAACAGTGTAGCCCAACTCCTTTTTAGTGGAGATCTGGCAAAGTCCCTTTTTCTGAGACTATCATAGACATACAGACTTGAAACCAATCTTCCCAGTAACAGTCTTGCTCCACAATAATCCATTCTCCACAAAGAAGCAGGAATGAACTGCTTGAACCATAAATTCAGTCTTATCACCTGCATCCTTAAAACCCCTCAATGGTCAACTATTGCACTTAAAACACAAATACTAGCCTATCTTTTTGGTCTCATTTTCAACCAATCTCCTCCACTTTCCATTATTGTCAGGTGACACAAATGTTCTAGAAACATTGTTTCTAGAAAACATTGTCTAGAAACAATGTTTCTAGAAAATTCCAAGTTCACTCTTGTTCATGTATGTTGTTCTGACTAGAAGCTTCTTCCCCTCCTCCTTTCATTCCCTTATTCACATGGCCTGCTTTTTTTTTCTTTTTAGATCTCAACTCAGATATTATCTCTTCATAAAGGACTTTCTTGACTACCTAAAATAGCTGCTCAGTCATTTTTTTTTTTTTTTATCTTTCTTTAACCAAAGAAATATAAATGGAAGTGGCATGCATCACTTCTGGTCAGAAGTTTAAAGAGGAAGCATATGACTATCCCATTCTCTTTCCTTATGCCACAGTAAGATTTCATCAGACTACATATTTGAATGACAGTGATGTGGAACAAAGCCTCAGTGAACCAGCCATGGATACATGGTGTAACTTGTATTACCCTACTAATTTTAGTGAAGTATTTGTTGCTGAAGCATAACACAGTCAGTCCTAATACAATCTCAGAACTTATTTCTTTTTTATCTCTAAGCACAATTTATAGTTACCTATTATGTTCTCTACAGTTAGACTACCCTACTAAAATGTAAGTTTCATGAGAGCTAGAATCCATTACATGCCTACACAAGGTCAAATACATTGTAGGTGCTAAGTAAGCATTTGATGAATATAGGAGGGGATTCAGGTCAGTATACTCACTGGAAGAGAAGCTTACAGATGTCCACTGATGAATCTGGGAGTGGTACTTTTTGTTAATTGTCCAAACTCTAGCTCTAGAGAGAAGTCTTCAGGAAGGACAAAGTTACACTTCGTGTAATTTCCTCTAACTCTCCCCAAAGTAGGGGCCAGCTAATTCTTCTGGTAGGCTAACTCTTGCACACAGTCTGGCATTCTTTCCCATATTTCTTTAGGAAGTAGTTTGTTATTCAGGTATCTCAGCACTGAGTCCACTTGGCCTAAATCCAATCTAATAATCCTGAACTTTTTCATATGTGGACTCCTTTCAAAATTCTGGATCAAGCCATGGGTTCTTTCCATAGTACAAAATCATGCAAGTTTACAATTTTATAGGATTCAAAAATTCCCTGGAGTTTCTTTAGGGACCTATTCCCCCATATTCTAGAGACCTCAGGCTAAGAAATAGACTTCAACCTAATTCTCTGACAAAGTCCCCATGTATCTCATTGTTTCTGAGCCCTACTTTGACGATCTTGACTCTTGATCTTCTCTTGCTGAGGTCCTGCCTTGATCTTACTCTCATTTTCTTTTCTCAATACCAGGCAGGAGCTCAGCTAACTGCTACTCCCTTTTATTTCCAGGATGTCCTCTGTAAAGCTTGCCTATTGCTGGATGGTGGCCCTTCTGTCAGCTACAATGCTTGTGCCATCAGGGAAATATGTCTTCCATTTAGGTCCTACTCTCCTGCTTTCTACAGTTCCACCCCAAAAACATCTTCAAACACTCTAAAAGTAGAAAAAAAGCCTCTGATATTGAGTATTTCTTAAATTATTCTTACAACTGACTGAAAACAGGTTGTAGAGTCACTTCACACATTAAGGGGTTTCCTCAAACTCTCTTCAGCTGAACTAGGTCTACAGATTTAAAGTGCTTCTTAAATTGGTAAAATTAAAGTGCATCATCAGAACAATGACTCAGCTTCTGAGTCAAGCTGAGTTTTTCCAAAACAAAGTGCTCTGCAGTCTATCTTATAGATTTGAGCATTATGCTGCACTAAGCATGTACACAGTACTATTCCACTCAATTAAAATAGTCATAAGAAAGGCTCATTTCTCATTATAGAGCACTTAGAATAGAACAGTACTATTTAAACATTTTAGATGAGAAGTCTTTGGTGGAGAAAAATCTTACACAAAAAGGATATTGCTGCAACTAGGGTAGGGGTCACAACAATCCTGCCCCCTGATGCCCTCTGCTCTCAGGGGTCTTCTTGAAACCACCAAGGCTCCTTGTAGCAGAGTTTGAAGCACATTGATATAAAAATATCTCTAAGCTGCATAGGACAATGCAGGAGAAAAATACCTCAACAAACAGTGCAGATAATCCTTCCCATCTTCCACTAAATCAAAAGATGACAGCTCATGACCCCATCACTCATTTTGCTAGAGGTCCATGGTGATGACAATTTTTCCAGGAATTTGAGAAGGCAAATAAGCGCATACTGTTGTACTGAATAACATAACTCCTACCATGTATAGCTGGCTTCAGCTTGTCCCTATGTATTAGCGGGAATCTCCCTTGTTCTTTTTCTGTCTTGTCATCATTACTTAATATATAACTTGAAAAATAGACTCTATTGCTTCCTGTCCTCTTAGGACAGAAAACTAAGTCTTTAGAGCTTAGAAAAATATACTGTTTCCTAATGTAAAACCTTAAGATAACTTTGGCATGTGGTAATTCAGAATTTTCCATTTTCAGGCTACAAATTGCCAGAATAGAGAACTGAAAAATAACTGATGAACTTATTAATGAGAGACCTCAAAAGACAATTGTTTCTCTCTATATGTGGGCTATTTCTGCCACATAAGTTTTATCAGGAATACCTTTCATCCCCCAACCCAACTATCCTGCTTGAGATAACTAATTCTCAACATCCAAATTAAATATCACTTCTGTGAAGTCTTCCTTAATGCAAATCTCAAAGAGGTGAGGTCAATCTACATTCATTAGTGCAATTACTTGTGTGTCTATCCTCCCTATCAGACCATAAATTCCTTCAGGCAGGATTCATACTTTATTCATTTATGCCCCAAAGCCTACTTCAGGGCTTAGCACATAATGGATTGTATCAGTATTATATATAGTATCAGTATTATATCAATACTGACTATTGATATAAATGAGATACCTCACAGAATTGTTTTGTGGGTAGGCATACTTAGAAAATACTATGATCCAAGGGGTAACTGACTCTATAGCCAAGGACATAAAGGACACACACTAAATTTAACTTCCCTACCACCACCCCCTGTTTATCACAAACTATACAACTATGGAAGAAAAATGAGCCCTGTAATTCTAAGACTATAACTTTATCACATGTCTAGATTTACTTTTGATATTTTATTCAACCAAGACTGATTGAAAGTCTACTAAGTACAATATAGAAGATTTTTTAAAAATCTTTTCAAGAAAACACATTTTTAAGAACTAAATTATGTCTGGGGTGCCTGGGTGATTCAGTCACTAAAGTGTCTGCCTTCAGCTATGGTCATGATCCCTGGAGTTCCCTGATCAAGCCACAGAGTCTGGCATCTAGGTTCCCTGCTCAACTGGGAGTCTGCATCTGCCTCCCTTCTACCCCACTCTGTGCATTCTCTCTCTCTCTCAAATAAATAAATGAAATCTTTGGAAAGAAGAATTAAATTATGACTTACTTATAATAAAGCTAAATCCAGCTATTTTACTAAGGAAACCTCAGATCCAATCTTGGCACCTAAAGTTAAAATTTGTTCCATGAATCAATAGTACACTATCTTTTTAAATTTCACTGAAAGGGAAAGAAGTGGAAAGGAAGTACTGTACATGTTGGTAAATTTATACACTGGAATTGGAAGCCTATGTTTGTAATCTGGCACCCTTATTTACTAGCCCAGTAACCTTAGGCACATTATTTAACCCTTTTGTGCCATTGTTTCTTCATATGTAAAGTGAGGACTAATATTAGTAGTTGTAACATGGGGTTGCTGTGAGATGATGAGAAATGTTTACAGTGCATGAAAGATGCTCAGTATATGTTAGGAAGTTACTATAGAAAGTTTTTTCCATCAACTGCCTACGTCATACCTTGCAAAAAACAACAACAACAACAAAAAGCAGTTTTTCACTCAATCAATACGCATGAATGAATAAGATACTCACTAATGAATGTTCTCTGTGCCAGGCACTTGCTGGTAACATAGGAAGGGGATAGCCTATGCTTTCAAGAGACTTATATTCTAATGGAGGATACTAGTAAAAAAAAAAAAAAAAAAAAGTGAATAAGTGCTTTCTGTAGTTTCAATGAGGGAAAAAAAAAAGGTACAAGAGGATAGACTGAAGAGGTATATGGTTCCTTCAGGTACAGTGGCCAATGAAACTGCTCTGAGATATATTTGATGTGAGACCCGAACCTCTAGAAGGGGGATACCTTGTTCAGGGTATATTTTAAGATAGAGCTAACAGCACTTACTGCAGAATGGGTATGAGCCTGTGAGTAAAGGAAAGTTTCAAAGGAGACTCCCAGTGTCCTTGGCCCAAGGAGTTATGTGAACAGTGCTGCCATTTACAAAATAAAGAAGACCAAAGAAGAGTTTGTAAAGAAAAATCCACAATTCTGTTTTGGTCACATCAGGGTCCTAATTTGGAGTTAAGGGGTGACTTTTGTTTTTTTTAAGATTTTTTATTTATTTATTTGACAGAGAGAAATCACAAGTAGACGGAGAGGCAGACAGAGAGAGAGAGAGAGAGGGAAGCAGGATCCCGGCTAAGCAGAGAGCCCGATGTGGAACTCGATCCCAGGACCCAGAGATCATGACCTGAGCCAAAGGCAGCGGCTTAACCCACTGAGCCACCCAGGCGCCCCTAAGGGGTGACTTTTAATGTGAAATTACGTTTTTCAGGTTGGATGGGATCACTCAGTGAGAGCGTAAATATGTAAGAGTTCAAAAGATTGTGCCTTGAACACATTGACATTTCAGAAGCTGGGAAAAGAAGGAATTCCATATAATACTATGAAGTAACAGACAAAAAGGAAATCGTGAGTGTGAGGTATCCCTAAACATGTGAACAGCAGTTTCAAGGATGGTGGAGTAGTCAACCACATCAAATGAAGCTGAGAAGCAATGATGATCTCTGAGAAATATGGAGGTCACTATTGACAAGAACATTATGGTCAAATGGTAAAAACAAGAGCCTAATCTTATGGGTCAAAGAGGACACAGGAAATAAAAGTGGTGTATAGTAATCTCTTTTGAGGAATTTTACCATAGATGGTGCAAAAATTACTGTGAGGGGAATGAAGACGGTATGGGTTCAGAGAAATCTATTTTTCAAGGGGAGATAACGCTCGCTGTCCCTTCTCTAAGAGGAACTTTTTGGGTTGAGCAGAGAATGGGAATTCTCACTCCTTTGTAAACAAATATTCCACCAAATTTGTGTTGGGCATTCCAAAGTTTATTCATTCCAAGAAATTAGATGCTTAATCTGAATTTGAACTTTGTACAGTTGGGATTCCATAAAGAAAATGCAAAACACTTTTCTTCTTCTGAGGTAGCAGTTATGCTGACTAGTGTTGTAGAATCAAGTAGAATAATATCTCTAAATCTAACCTTAAATGCTGAAGCATTTCTATTTCTATATTTTAGAATAGGAAATAGCACAAAATGAAAAATTGACCATTTTTGTATGACCGTAGTCTATCATTTTTGTTTATAGAAAGAGAAAACAAAATTTCATCCATTCAAAGAAGTATCAGTAAATCAGATACTTTAATTCATGAAAAGATAAAGAATTTTTTTAGAAATATGGAAAATTAAATTGAGACTGTTTTTGACCAGCTTTATGTCAAAATTGTCTTTTATATAACAGTGCTGTGAACTGTGTTTCACTAATGCCAAATAAATGTGTTTTTAATGATGTTATAATAAAACTAAAATCTGGATGGGAGAGTGATGCTGTCAAAGTATAATTGTTTCAAACTTAGAAAATAAACTATTTACCCCCAGGGCAAGGTTTATTTGCAGATAAATGGCTTGTTTTCACCTTGGCATTTATCTATAGCAGGAGGAGACATATCCTTGGTAAAAGTTCTATTATCATTATCTCTTATTTTAATCACAAGCATCTGGTTGAGGTTTAGTTCCTCCTCTATAAAGAAGAAAATGGGGCCATTTCAAGAATCAATAAAGGGGAATCTGTGAGAAAGGCTTGAGCTCCCGTCAGAATCATCTGGCCCTGGATGCCAGACAAGACAAGGAAAGACACCTGCCACATTTGTCATATTGCTTTTTAAAGTCTGTTGAGACTTCCAAAGAACACTCTGCCCCAAGGGGAATTCGGTGTGAAATCTCACTTCATAGTTGTCAAGTAGATCAGTCCTGAAAATGAAAAAGTGTCTATGATAAGGACATTAGAGAACATAATTAGAATGAAGCTCCAGGCTACTGATTCCAGCATTGGCCCTTTGAGGATAGAGTAATATTGACACTCAAGTCACAGGTGAAAGGATGGCCCTAAGGAGGTCTAGTAAGAGTGCCCACACTTCAGGTTGGTGCTGTTTGAAACTGAGAGAACACCAGCATGGTTCCCATACAGTTAGGGTGATCCTGTGGTAGCATCAGCCCTTAATACCCTTTCCTTTTCTGTCCCCCTCTTCACACCTACTGCAATATTCACAATTCTGTCCTACAAGCCTCCCTTTGACACTCAATTCCTCCCCCTGAGGGTTTTTCTGAGAAGTCCATGGCATATGAAACCCACTTCACTTTTGAAATCACAGCTCCTGGCCTGCTGAATTGAGAGGCTATTTTTAAAACAAATTGTCCTTTCTCCTCTCCATTCCCTCTCACCATAGCCTGGCAACACTTATTTGCTGATAAGTTCAGACCCAGGCCTGAACCTTCCTTAGGCAATCATGTTGCCTGTCTTGAAAATATAAACTGAACCAATCCAATGTCTCTCTCTGAATCTAGAATTGAAAACCAATTCAAGGGACTGAAATAGTGATGTAGGGAGAGCAGAGAGAGAGAAGCCATTAGGCAGAGGCCTGGGTGAAGAACAAGTTGCATCCTTGGGCATAAGCACGAAGTTTGAGTGAACATAAGAAGCCAGTCAGTAGGGAACATAGAGCTAATGTGCCCCCCAAAAGCAAAAACCCATTAGTGGTCAAGACCATCCAAAGACAGAATTATCTCAGGTCCAGGAACTGTAAAATCCTGTCATACCAACTTTTCTACAGCTCCTGTTCTTGGATTTTCATACCATTTCACTTCTCACTAAAATAAACCCACTTTATTTTCAGTGCCTTGATTGGGTTTCTGTACTTGAAGAAAAAGATATCTAACTAGAAGTCAGTTAGCAATGTAGATGTCTGCCTAAAGCTGGATAATTTTTGAAGAGATTTCAATGGATTGCGGAGAAGAAACTATCTTCCTTCATTGTTCTCTGGAGTCTGCTCTTACAGCAAGAGATGTAAATCCAGTAAAACATCCTAACAACCTATCACATTCTGTGACAGTATAAATCCCAGAAAACCAGCCTGACAGGGGCACAGAGATCTAGGACTCTAGGCCACATATCTCTAGCTTTTGTGGTAAAATTCTTTCTTCAATCTCACAAAGAATCCCTTTATACATTAAAAAAAAAAAAAAAAAAAACAAGCAGAAATGCTTTTGTTGAACAACTCAGTCCTCCTTCATACTCCTCCCTGAAATCAAGAAACCCTATGGGTCCCCAGAACTTGGTTTGAAAACATTTAATCTCTCATTTGATATGTGAACTACAAAGGATTAAAGCACTGCTAAATGAGCACATAACCATGAGACTTTATCTCTGGAACCATCTGTAATCTCTGGCTCTCCTATGCCAATATCCCATATTCCTAATAGAAGAAACTATTTTATATTTGTTCTCTGTGTATTCTTGTGAAAATTTCCATCATAGGTTTCAAAATATCTTAATATTGGAAACTTTATTTGAGACAAATATTTCATATCACAGTATTTTTAACAGAATGCATTCAAAGTCCTTGCCAAAGCAGATTGGATTTGGGCATCAGCCCAAAGACTGAACTTTAAAGAGATGTGGAATGTGTTTTAAGAAGTCCTAAGGTGAAAACCTGAAACTGAATAGTGATGAAGTCTCTTTTTGTGTAACAAAAGCATGTCTTTCAGATTAAAAGAGAGGTATGGTTTATATATGAATTTGAGTGATCCAAATATAGGAGTGTCTCTTAAATTTATCCCAAATCTCAAAAGGTTGGTTTCTGCCACATATTGCAAACCACATTAACTGCAAAATGCCTATATGCTGAAAGCAAGCTGCAGTAGATCATTAATGAAGGTAACATTAGAGGCTGTGACAGACATGACAGGTGCCTTCGGTATCCACTCTCCCCAACTTCCCCTGTGTAACAACCCCACTTTTATTCTGAGCAGCAATGTGCCCTCTTCAGTGACTACATTTCCAAATCCTCTTGCATCTAGATGTGACTAAATTCCAGCCAATAATACGTAACAGAAGTGTTGCATGAGATATCCCAGAACACTGCTTAAAAGAAGTTACCTCAGTTAGGAGGTGTCTACTTTGCTCTCCCCACCGTCCCCCTTCTTGACACCTTGAACTCAGATTCTGCAGGCTGGAGATCCATCCCTGTCTTGAATGACAATGTCACCTTGAAGAGAGAAACAATACAGTAAGATGTAGTTGCTGCGCCAACTTCACACTGCCTACTCCCGGACTCAACTTACAAGAGAATCTTCAATGTTAGTCCGCTGTTATTTGGTATTTCCTGTGATATAAAATTAAATCAAAACCTTATTGGTTCAACGGTCTAACTTACACAGTATTCTTCCAGGGCTGTGGTGTGGTATAGGTCAGAGGAGAAAGTAAATGTAGGGTGATTACTTTTGAAAAATCAAATGTGCATCTGTTCATCTTCTGTCTGCACTTGCAGCTTTCATTTTTTTAAAGATTTTATTTATTTATTTGACAGAGAGATCACAAGCAGGCAGAGAGGCAGGCAGAGAGAGAGGAGGAAGCAGGCTCCCCGCAGAGCAGAGAGCCCAATGTGGGTCTGGATCCCAGGACCCTGGGATCATGACCTGAGTAGAAGACAGAGGCTTAACCCACTGAGCCACCCAGGCGTCCCTCAGCTTTCATTTTTTTAAGTGCAGAAGCTGTTTACAAATTCTACCATTGCTTGAATAAACAAAAAAATGTTATACTATAAAAATAAGACAATTCTAAAAAATGTGAAATATCAAAATTTACCCTAAAACATTTCTTTCATATTTAACTTATGCTGAATATATAAGGTTTAATTGTAAAATAGGATGAAGTACATTTCCCCTCTTGGAAGTCTTCCTAAACATTTGTATCTAGAATAATGTATATTTGTCTTCTGGATAGAAGGCGATACACATAGTGCTTCCTTCTGGCAGAAATAAGAGCACAGAGATGCTTAGAACTGTTTCCATAAATGTTATTGCATGTTACATGTGGTTGAAAAGAAGAAACACAAGCTAACCCCATCAATCAATTAACTCTTTTCATTTTAAACATAACTGTCACCTCATGGAAAACATTAAAAATATCATCTCCTTTTCTTTAACTATGGAAGATATTTGCATTAAAAAGGGAGGATTTTATTTCCTTAGAGTTCATCTATGCCTGCTGGTTATTCCCCAGCTAAAGTCATAATCCTGTTTGCAACATCATAATCATTTACCCAGCAAAAAATCAGGGTATCACTAACAGAGAATTATGACTTTAGGTGGAGGATAAACTACAGGCACAGATGAACTCTGAGGAAATAAAGATTGTTTTCATGAAAATGTGGCTAGTAATAAATAACCAGCAATGAAAATTATGATGAAACAAAATATCCCATAAAAACAGATTTGGGTAGATATAAGTAGTATGTTTTTAAAATTTCTCCTCTCTGAAAGTATGACGCACAAAGTGTTTATAAAAGTACCAGTGCAATCTTGATATTTAAAAATTCTGAATTTATACATGATAGAAGAAAGCTAAACATAGGAAATAATGTTTCAAAAATAATTTTAATAAAATAAATTTAGATATTTAGCTTTCAACATAAACAACTTTATACATCATTCAGTCTAACTGTCCAACTCACTGGAAGCATTCTCCACTCTAGATATTGAGTGATTTTTATCATTTATTAACTCAATCCTGAGTTCACTAATTGATCCATCCATAATTTGTCTGTATATTCAATGACTGTAGCATAAACTCTTGAAAAGTGATGATAATAAGCATGGAAGAGAGCTTTTCAATTCTCAAAGTGTTTCCACATTCTCTACTGCTTTGGATTCCCACAACATTCCTCTAAGAAAAGCTGGTGACTTTTTTTTCCATTTCATGATGAAGAAACACATTCAGATAAGTTATTTGCCACCTAGTAAATAGTGTATCCTGAAATCCTGTGTTTCTCATTTTATATATCTTACTGTCTCCTCTTGGGAAAAATTAGGGACGGAGATGACTTATCATTGGATCCTGTACACTTTATTCATTCATTCATTCATTCATTCATTCATTCATTACTGATGACCAGCAATGTGAGCTAGTCATATGCTAGGGGCTAAGTGTACAGTGGTGAACAAAGTAGACATAATCCAGTCAGTTGAAACGTATTGTCTGACATACATTCAAAAATTACACCAATAAATTAATAGGCCATGAGATAAGAGAGAAAGGAGAGAAAAGTAGGATGCCATGAGAAAGAAGAGAAAAAGGAACATAGGGAATTAATTTCAACAGAAATGGAAAGTCTCATTCAGAAGGTACATTTTGAGACTTTAGAGATGAGAAATATCATGTAGCCAAAACCAAAATGAGGTAAACATTGCTCAAGATCTTTCCAACCACTGAATCATAGGGACAGAGAGAACTGTTTTATTCTGAATCAAGACATTATCTAAAATATCTGAGGCCCTATTACAGATATGGAGCCATTTTGTAACATTCTTTTGTTCAAGAAAGGTTTTCTGTGCACTTCACATATATGGCACATATGTGTCACAGTGTGACACACTCAGAGTGCATTGGATGTGAATGACTTCAATAAATATCAAACAACATATTCAAGTTATCAGATATAATTTAATGTCAATTCATTTCCATTATGTGTATGTCCAGAGCTGCAAAATTATAGAATTTCATATGACTATTACACCACTAAGCAAGTCTGAGTATAAACTACTAAATCCCAACATGCATATAAAACCATGGGATCACTTGTCCAGTGGTTGCTAGAGGCACACTGTGGTAACTGCAGCACTCGGAACATGGTTGTGATTCTTCTGGAATGTCTGTAACTCTCTCAATTCCACAGTCAGAATTAGGTGCATGCCTTTAACAGTGATTTTAAACTTGAGCTTCGAAATGAGAGAACACACTGAAACTGCTTCAGGCAAAGGCTCTAATCTTATTTAGTTTTTATTTCCTCATTAGACTAATGGAAAAGGAATGAAAGAACTTTTCTAAATGTGTGGTTATGGGAAGCAAATAAAGGCAGAAGGGGGTCTGCTCTGCCACAGAGGACCCTCATATTTAATTTCAATGTCATATTGGAAGTCAAATGGCAAAGTCAATGATACATGCCTTATCTCAGGTCCTGGCCAGAAATGCACTAATGACAACTAATTCTCAGATTTATTTTTATTTTAAAATTCTTTTATTGTAAAAGGTAATAGCATCTTATAAAATCTCTTTCTGAGCTAGTTCATAAAAGACTCAAGCTATGCCTGGATACACAAAAGGAATAGTAGTGGTCCTTCTTCCTTAACGAGAATAGGACACCTCCTTCCACTTGGAGAAAAACAGTGGAGTTGTATAAATTGTCACTAGGGAGCAATTTTCTTCTTCATCAGAAGGAAAAAGGAAGATACTGTCTTACAGCAAAGGAGCGTAGAGAGAGTCAAAAAACTTTAAATCTGAGAAGACATGCTAAAAACAAAAATAATGTATTTTCTTTCTATTTTAACTGATGAAAAGGCAATCTCCATTTTAACTATAAATTCTAAAATTCAGAAAGCTATCAGCCTCAGGACAAGATGCCAGAAGGGCCTTTGACATAAATGATGAGGATTTGAGGGTGACTCACTGTTATCTTTCTGACATGGTGACAGAGGAAGTGCTAAGAGGACAGTGAAAACTTCGGAGGAGTTACACTCTTTAAGATATTTGTTTCTTTTCAGAAATTCTATTTTGATAGTACAATTAGATTTCCTTATTGCTTATAGTTCATATGTTACTCACTTTTAATGAAGGACATTTTTAGACCTATTAAAAATTGTTCATTTATGTTACTTTTAATGAAGGGCATTTTTAGGCACAATTAAAGGGCATCTCTAGACATATAGACCTAACTATTTTTAGACCATAGAAATAGGTGTCTTCATCATTTTTTTATCCTGATAGTAGGTGACCTGTGTGAATACCAGTACGATGTATTGATCCCATGGAAAATATATCAAAGATAAATTACGCTAAATAATCATCAGGCTTATACAAGGGGTTATTACCCAGAATCAGAGGGAAGAAAAAGAGTTTGATCCTTTAGCTATGGCTGTGCTCTGATGATGGCATAACTAACCTACAGGTATGTTTTCCTGATGTCAATAAACTCCTTAAGAGGAAACTGTCCTAAAATGTCACCAAGTGACAACCATAAAGTTTCCTTGGGCATGTCTTTTTCTGTTCTTTTGTTAAACCCTTGAATTATAAGATCATGTAAAGAATTGAACCCCAAATCTCCTACTACTCGAAACCAGCAGAATACCTCTATGTGTGCTCATTTCTTTCACTGTCACAACAATCTAGAAACTATATTTTTATTAGTCAGTGTTCTCCAGGGAAACAGAACCATTGTGACAGCTAGCAAATCCAAAATCTATAAGGCAGGCCAGAAGGCTGGAGATGCAAGGAAGAGTAGATGCTGCAGTTTCAGGCCAAAGGTGATCTGGAGGCAGCAGTCCCCTCTCTTTGGAGGACCCGGTTCTTTTTTCTCTTAAGACTTTCAAACTGATTAGATGAGACCCACACATACCATTTAGGGTGATCAGCTTTACTCAAAGTCTATTGATTTAAATGTTAATCTCATCTAAAAAATACCTTCATAGAAACATCTAGTATACAGTTTCACCATATATCTGGGTATCATAGCCTAGCCAAGTTGACATAAAATTAACCATCACATGACCCTCCCAAAGTAAGATGCTTGAGGGGGAGTTTCTGTGTTTTCTAGTTTATGTCTTTGTGTCATATTAGAATGACAAGTATTATGTCTGCTTTATTTTGGGTCCTCTTTTTCTCTTCTTGCAGCAATGTTTGAAGTTACCAGAACTTTTCTAAATGTCAAAAACCCTAACAGAATCAAATCAAAACCAAACAGTAGTTACCAAAGTAAAATAAGGATTCTAGGCTCAATTAACGCTACTGCCAAGTATGAGTTGGCCATTGAATATATACTCTTATGATGACATCATTATTCAAATATAATTCAGCAATTAAATATTACTTTAAATACAATCATGTTCTAACCTATAGTAGTTTCTAGACACACAATATAAATGTTATTTTTACAAATTCACCAAATTTTCCAAATATGATCTGCAATATAGATTAGCATTTGACATACAATAAATCATTTGGAAGAAAAAGCCCTTATAACTTCACTAACTTTTATTAGTTTACAAACCTTGAAATATCAGAAACATTAATAATCAAAATCCCCAGCACCTGGACAGGTAATCACTTGGTCACTTTTTTCAGCTGTTTGCTTTACTTTGGGTACAAAATCAAAAAAGTAATGAACAAATGATCATTATCATGAGGCACTCTATGACCACGGTAGCATGATGACATGTTGCTTATCAAGAAAATCCTCTTCCTCCTCATCTGTGCTGCTTTCAGAAAGTGTCAGCAAAGACTGAACTTCAGTATCTCTTTCAGAAGAGCTGGAAATACATTAAAAGATCAATACACAATATACAGAACCAGGTTTCAACTCTTCATTTATCTTCTGATCAATACTACATGAATTGAAGTCATTGGAGGCAGGCAGATGTGAGGAGGCTGTCTCAGACCCTGGCCATAATTTTCAATGTGCCCAATATATGAAGCCTCCTTTTAATGAGAAATTCTCATCATTCTCCCTCTCCCAAGAAATAAAGGCACAGTGGAACCAAGGGGAGATTGTATGGTCTCCGGTTGTGTCTTTCATTGATGATTCAGAAGGCTCTTCAGAAACTTGCAGAGCCTCAGGGTCATCATTAAGAACATTCATCATTACATTGGCTGTTTAATAGAATCCCAATGAATAGACTGCCAGATAAATCACCTCTTTTGTGTACAGTAAATTAGGACTATGTGGATAGCCAGTCAAGATATGCCAAAATCAAAATTAATGTCAGCAATTATTTAGTTGTTTTATTTTGTTACATTTTATTGTGGAAAGGAACTGGTAGAAACTCTAGTATATAGGTGTCAGGTTTAGGAAAGGAGGTAGTGTGGGGGAACAGAAAGGAATTTGTACAATTCAGATTTTTTTTTTCTTGTCCAACTTATCTAGAATTTCAGCCTGTGTATGCTACTAAATAATATAAATATTTCATCCTGTGATGGATATTTTTTAGATCCCTTTTTATAAGCCCAACAGAGGCTAAATCAGCAGTTCCTAAACTCTGATCTATGGACCAGGGCAGATCTGACTGAGATAAAAATTTCCACTGGTCTAAGAAGAAAAAATAACAACAAGGTAATGACTTTTTCATGACATTTTTAATTTAAAAGAACTTTGCTTTATTCCGTTTATTCCCCTTATATTTTTAGTATGAAATGTCCTTTCTTTCGTGAAATGATACCGAGAGTACATGGTTTAGTTACTTTGTTTTAAAAGAGCTTTTTAGGAAAAAAAATAGCAACTTTATATTGATTCCTCTTTTTAAAAACATAAGTGTTAGAAATGCAAAAATCCAAGGACCACAGCTAAACGATTTTCTCCTTTATAAAGACAGAGTAATGGACTCTTGATTCCTTTTCACTGCAATATTAGACTTCAAACCAAACAAAGGAATTTATAATTCAAGGGACTTTTATTTTACATTTATCTTAATCCTTCTAGAAAAATCCATCCTCCTTTTCAAGAAATTCCAGCATGTCAATAATAGACCAACATGATAAACTACTTTTTGAAGCATTTATTAATATAACCTATATTCTTTACAGACTGATCATCCAAAAATGTTTTTCATGTGCAGAAAGAATGAAGTGATACAATTTAAAATATGCTATCATTAACAACCTTGACTTAATTTTAAGAAAGAATCTTCTTAATACTCTAAAAACCTTATTCACATTAAGTAAGATCCTATTACTGTAAACTAGTGAGATTTATTAAGTTAATTAATCCAAGTAAAGCAACTGTTTTTCAACATAAGAAGAAAGGCTGAAGGATTATAAAATTCCAAATATATTTTCATTTTGCTGACACACATTGTGCAGCAGAGAATTATCTCTTCACATTAAAGTAACTTCTTCATAAGACTTCTACGAAATCCTGATAATAGGTCAACTAAGGACCCAAACATTTTATAGAGAATGGCCATATAAAGTATACACATGAGGACAATCTCTCTTTACATAGTAAAGATAACTATTCGGGGCTTATCAAAAATTTCACTATGCACTATCTTTACATGTGGGCTGCAGCCTTAACCTACCTCCATTCCTCAACTGCACGGAGGCCTCTTGCACTTGAGATCTTACAGAAATCTAGGGTAGTCTGACTTATGTTCAGCGAATGGTTGTTGAAGGCTGGTAACTCTTCTGAGGTTAGGCTGTAAAGCTTTTCTGAAGGATCTGAAACATTTTATTTCATGCACTGTCAACACATAAATTCAAGACATAAACGCGCAGCATATGGTACTGAAAGTTTACCCAGTGTAAACTATAGGCAGTACAAAGAAGGTCAGTACAGATTTTTAATCACCTCAATTTTCTAGTATTTGTGGGGTGGGCAGAATATGAAGTTCGATCTGACCCTCAAAATTAGGGCATTGGTACCAAGTCACTTCAATCATATTGACTTTGCTTTTAGCGAATTCCCCAATTTTTTTCCATCTCTATGGAAATATAATGGACATGTGACATTGTATGAGTTTAAGGTGTACAATATGTTGATTGGAATACATATATTGCAAAATGATTAATACCATAGTGTTAGCTAACACATCCATCATGTCATATAATTACCTCTTTTTTTATTTGTTTGTGGTGAGAACAATTAAGATCTACTTTCTTATTAACCTTCACGTATATAATATTATTAACTATAATCACCATGCTGTACGTTACATCCCAGAAGTTATTCATCTTCTAATGGGAAGTTTATATTCTTTGGCCAATATTTCCCCATTTCCTCCACCCCCTAAGTCCATGGTAACCACTATTCTAGTCTCTGTCTCTATGAGTTTGGCTTTTTTAGATTCCATACATAAGTGATATTATATAGTACTTGTCTTTGTCTTTGTGACTAATTTCACCTAACCATATTGATTTTTAAATATATATTATACTTAAAGTGTCAGTTGTCCTGAAAATTTATAATATCTCAAAGAGTATCATGGGATCCTTTTTAAAACTAGAATATTAGGTGACACCTCAATTTGCCTGAATGTTAACTGCTTTATTGTTTATTTTTGTCTTCTAAGAAATAAAAGTTTTACCCCCACACAGTCTGAGGCAAAGATTAGTCTTAGCAAAGCTACCCTTTCTTTTTCTGCTTCCTTGCTTTGTTTGGGTAGATAAATAACCATTTGTATGTGAAAGGGGAGAAGCCTTAAATCTTCTCCTTTTACATGAAGTTGCCCTATGATTTAGCTCAGGTAAGGACAAATAGTGCAAGTTAAATAAGCCAATGGACAAGCAAACATTTTATATAAACTACCAAAAAGTCAAGCATAGAAATAAATATGATTATTATATTAGAAAGACCATATTATATTTATATATTAGAAATATATAAAAGAAAGCCTTCTTTTCATCTTTGATAAAGTTTTAAGGGCCAATCTAACTTGTACCTAAGGTTATACTAGGATGAATTTTAAAATTATTAAAAATACTGGATCGGGGAGTTGGACACTTCCAACTCCTATGAAAGTGTCAAGCAAATATCCTCCTGATCTGAAGGACCACACACCAAACTACGTGTATTATGCATTTGACAGAGAGAATTATTTTAGTATTATTATTATTTCTCGGAGGATAGCACTTACCAGAAATTTTTGAGCAAGCAGAGATTCCCCTGCTGGAAGAAACTTCAAATCATTCCTGCAGCAAGATAGACCTCAATATATATACAACTGGCAGTGTCCTTAAAATTATTTAGGCCAGTGACTTTCAAATTATGATACATGGTGAAGTTCAGAAGGCTTGAGGATATTGCTCTTGCTCCCACCACCCCAAAGCAATCAAGACAGCTTTCACTGGGTCTCATTTAAATTTGGGGTTCTGTATATAAGACTAATTTTGAGAAAAACAAAAGATCCTCAGCTAGAATTTTTGTCGCATCCCCAGCTGTTGGAGATTAGAAATTGTGGGTCCCCAAGGCATTGGTAACTTAGAAGTCTCACACCAGAGGAAAAGAACTGGAACTAGCTCTAAGCTCTTCTAGCTCACCAATATCATCAATCACTATGTTCCAGAATCTAATTCTTTAGCTGAGGCTTTTATTTTCTCCCCTTTTTTTCCACAAGGAATAAGACCGGTATGCAAGATACCTTTACTTGCCCCAATGATAGGGAGTGTTACTGGTGAGAAAGCAATCAATTCAGGATTTGGAATTGGTAACACTATAGTACTGAAACCTAATAGGGGCTCTTAGATCTAAAGAACACCAGAAGGAGAAGTATTCAACCGCTGTTAGGTATTTGAGTCCTAATTAGCACGGAGCTAATTCAGATGGTGCAAACAGAATGTGTCTATTTTTGTATAATTGTACATTCTCAAAATTATATTTCAAAATACCTTTTGAAGTTAATAGGGGCAAAGATGACATCACTTGATTTTCAAAGCAGTGGAAAATAAAACTGCTTATAAAAACCCTATTGTGGGTTAGTGTTAAATCTAAAAGATCAATTGTACATAAACCTTTTTCTAATATAAGACCAGGGAAGACTGGATTGACATTTATATTGGAAATTCAGCTGTTATAAATTTACTTTATACCTGTCAAGAAAATGGACTTTTGAAGAACGGATTGAAATTAAACCTTTTCTATCCCTTAATCTTTTAATTTATCCCTAATTTATCCTTTAATTACTTGGCTCAGTTAACTACCTGTGGACTTTTAAAACATAGGATTGCCATGGGAATTTAAGCCTTAAACCACAAGTCAGAATGAATTTGAACAACTGAATCGTTTATAACTAACAAAAATGTGAATGCTTTAACATGCATTATTATTGATACTTTTTCATAATACATATCTTCTGATATTTCCCAAATTTCTTCAGGCTATAACAATATTCAAAAATCGACAAAGTGACTTGGTAAATAAGTTATACTGTAATGTTGAGCCCATTAAAGGAAGTGACTATAACATCATTTACAGAGATATTCATAGAGGAAATAATTATATGGCATGAATTATAGCTAACTATATCCTCAAAGTGGCCCCGAAGAAAACATGGTTTTAGAATAAAAAACAGCTTTTAGATGTTTTTGACTAGAAATTAGACTTACCAAGAGAATCTTACCTGACTATATGTGGAAAATACCACTCACTGGTTCCTTACATAATTTAACAGATTTTTTCAGGACTTACTATGTGCTAGGCAATTAACTCTTGAGAGAGAGTGTGTATGTGTGTAGAGAGAGAGAGCATGAAAGAAATCTTCACAAATATAGTATTTAATATATAATTTAATTCAGTCATTGAACAATTTTATGATAGGGCCTATTCCTACCCAGGTTTCATACACAGAAACTGATGCAAAATCAGTTTAAGAAAGTAATTTGCCTAAAGTCATGAAGCTAGTAAGGAGTGGTTTCAAATTTCAAAACCAGGCTCCTAGCCGCTGAGCCTGGCTCCCAACTACCACGTTTTGCTTCCCCCTACCTTCCACCTCAGCAGAAAGTTGTGTCTGCAACCTGCACACACATCTCCTGTCCCCGCCCACCTGCCCCACCTGCCTGCCTCTGAAAAGGCTCTAATATCAGCCACAGCAAGCTGAATGAAACGGGAAAACACTTCACTTAATATAGTTATTTTCTGTCTTTTCTTCTCCTACCTCCTTGACACAGGTGTTTTCCACAGAACTCAGAGGAAGGGAAGTGGATGCACCCTAGAGCTAACAGAAAACAAGTCAGGTTTGCTGCTCTCAAAAATTTGGCTTTCACAGGGATATGAACAGATTTACATTTGTATAAGAGTCAAATTGTGTAGCTGTGCTTCTGTGGAACCAAACCTCATGCGGAGTTTTTCCAGGTTGCGCCATGAGTAGTGAAATGTGGGTGGAATTTTTCTACCCATTGATGCTAAACAGAATACAAAAGTCTCGTACAGAAACAGTGATTTTTCTGGAAGAGCAGCTTATTATACCACAGCATCTGTCACCTCAGTGACTGTTGGGTTGATTCAGCTGATGGGCCACCCTCTTCCTTCCTCAGCTCCAGGTGAATGTCTCCAAAGCTGTGCACTCATCCAGAGCCAATCTTCCCAAATAGAAAGAGAGCTGTTCGTGGGTCAAGTGTGTGTAAGTGATTTTGTTCTGCTCCTGGGACATCAGAAAAGCCCTGGTGGTTCACAGGCTACACAGTGTGTGCTTGCTTTTGTATATGAAAAGTTATATATCCTAGTGAAAATACTGGTGTTGGCATATGAGAAAAGGAGTGGCCCAGAGAAAAAGTGAAATATGTAAGAACAAAAGTGATAAAGGAAATAAGAAAAGCTAAGTGGTTAGAAACAACCACAAGAGACTACTGCTTGTTAAGTGCTTTGTTTTATTTGTAAATAGAATTTACCAATTTATCAAAATAAGAAACCCTTCATTTTCTGAATAAAAATTGTATGATTATCCTTTTTAGATCCAGTTCAAATCTGTCAGGCTTCATTTTAGACTTGATCTTTAATGTGAGAATAACCTCCCAAGAAGATTTGCATTTGATTTTTAGTATTTCAGAGTAAGGCAAATGAACAGTATATACAGATGGATCATAGACTCTCATTCTCCACCCCATAATGAAATGAATAGAAAAAGCAGAAAAAAATTAAAATCAAATCAAATCACAAAAGGAGTCAAAAAAGGAAGGGATACAAGTCCACATAATAAACTAGGACAAGGGGCAACCAAAGAAAAACAGAAGATTTGTTGAGGTACAACTGGGTGCTACCACTGTCCACCCATTTTCCTCCCCAGCCAATAAGCACATCAAACCAGTAACAGGAAAAGGAGAGTCATCTAAAGTACAAGTCTCACCAATACCATACCAATTTGGAGAAAAGTAGATGAACGGGAAGTAAGAAGAAGAAATATTTTTAAAGCCCCTAAGTACCCACTGTAAGATCCTGGCAGAGGCAACCAAATTACAAACCTACCAGTGTCCCCATAGGGACAGAATACACTTGAAACCAGGTGTAATGAAGTTTAATGTAACAAGAAGAAGACTAGAGAGTCCAGGTCCTCCAACAAAGGAGGATGAACTCCCCATTCCTTCCTCTATCCTCCCATGCTTCTGAGCTGGCAAGACATGAAAGCAATGCAATAACCAACCCACCAATAGTAGCTCCAAAGATAAGAATGACACATATCAGGTGAACAGCACTTTAGGGAAACTGTCATCTCACTATATTAGAAAAGACAGAGCATATGAGCAAAGTAACCCACAATAAATATAAACAGGGAAGATACAAAGAATAGGCAGCAACTAGCTTTGCAGACAAACAAACTAGAATCTAAGATTTCATAGCATGAAAAGAATGATTAAATAAAAGATCAATCTGGTAGAAAACAGATCAAGATCAGAAAATTTCCCATGAGTCCTTTGGTTACAAGAGAAGTGATGAAAATGACATTTTTTAAAAATGTAACACTGTGAGGAGCCAGTCCAACATGGTGGTATAGAAGACCCTGAATTCACTCCTCCCACAGACACACTGCGTCTACACCTACTTATAGAGCAATTCTTCCTGAAGAGGAACTCAAGGCTGAATGAATGGCTCTTGCACAATAAACGAGAGAGGGACCACACAGGGAAGGGTAAGAGACGGAGACACGGTAATGAAGGGAACCCCATCCCCAGTGTGGCAACCTGAAGTGAAGAATGTGTGCATGTGCATACTCCCTCACCCTGGGACACAAAGAAAAAATAGCGGTTTAAAGGGAAATCGAATGATAAGTGAAGGAAATTTATTTACTAGTCATAGAGCACCTACCAAATGCTGAGAAACTACTAGAAATCACTCCAGGATTGGAAGCACTGGCAAGTGTCATTTTTTATGTTCCCCCTGCTCCTTGATAGCACAGACAGAAAAGCAGGATCCAGGTACTGTAGTTGGCCTGATGGGGCTGACCTGACAAGCCCCAGGCCCTTAGCTTAGAAAAGTTCCAGCCATTTCTCTAAGACAAACCCCCAGCATGTTGCATCCTGTGCCAATCCCACTCCTGGGTACAGAAGGGATGCGCCTCAACATAAGAAAGACCCATACATGGGAAATACAAAGCGAACATTATACTCAACCATGAAAAGCTGAAAGCTTTTCCTCTAAAATCAGGAACAAGACAAGGGTGCTCACTTTCATCACTTTTATAGGACTTCCTTGTTTTATTCAACATATTCAACATTGGAAGTCCTAGCTAGAGCAATTAGGATAGAAAAAGGAAAAAAAGGCATCCAAATTGGAAAGGAAGAAGTAAAATGGTCCCTATTTACAGATGGCATGATACTGTGTACAGAAAAACAGAGACTCCACCAAAAAGCTGTAAGAACTAACAAATGAATTCAATAAAGTCACAGGATACAAACAAAATTAACATACAGAAATCAATTGCATTTCTATACACTAGTAACAAGGTATTAAAAAGAGAAATCAAGAAAACAATCCCATTTACAACTGCATCAAAAAGAATAAAATATCTAGAAATAAATTTAAAGAGGTGAAAGACCTGTACTCTGTAAACTACAAGATAGTGATGTAAGAAATAGAAACAACAAAAATAAAGATACAGTGTGCTCCTAGACTAGAAGAAAATATATTGTTTAAATGTCCATTCTACCCAAAGCAATCAAAAGATTCAATGCAAATTCCATCAAAATACCAGTGGCATATTTTATAAATCTAGACCCAAGAATCTTAAAATTTGTATGGAACCACAAAAGAGCCCAGTCTCTTCAATAAATGGTGTTGGGAAAACTGACAGCTACATACAGAAGAATGAAACTGTATCACTATCTTATACCATTTATAAAAATAAATTCAAAATATATTAAAGACCTGAAAGTCTTTAAACACCGAAAACCATAAAACTACTAGAAGAAACCATAGGCAGTAAAGTCTATGAGATTGGTCTAAGCAATATATATTATTAAATATTTTTGGACTAGTATTCTCAGGCAAGAGTAGCAAAAGCTAAAATAAACAAATGGGATTATAGCAAACTAATAAGATTTTGCACGGCAAAGGAAACCATCAACAAAAAGGAAAGGTAACCTACTGAATGGGAGAAGACTATTTGCAAATTTTATAGCAAATCATGAGTTCGTGTTCAAAACACAACTCAGTATCAAAAAACAATGTAATCAAAAATTGGGCAGAGGACCTAAATAGACATTTTTCCAAAGAAGACATACAGACAGCCAACGGGCACATTAAAATGTGCTCTATAAGATCATAATCGTCACGTAAATGCAAACCAAAATCACCACCTCACCCCTGTCAGGAAAGCTATTATCAAAAAGATAAAAAAAATAACCAGTGTTAGTGAGGATGTGAAAAAAAAAGGGAACCCTTGTACACTGTTGGTAGGAATGTAAATCAGTACAACTACTATGGAAAACAATATGGAAGTTCCTCAAAAAATTAAAAATAGAACTACCTCACAATCCAGCAATTCCATTTCTAGATTATCTGAATAAAATGAAAATATCAATTCAAAGAAACACCTGCACCTCTATGTTCATGGCAGCATTATTTACAATAGCCAGGATATAGAAGCAACCTGAGTGTTCATCAATATATGAATGGATAAAGATGAGATATACACACACACACACATACACACACACAGATACACACACCAGAATATTATTCAGCCATAAAAAGAGAATGAAATCTTGCCATTTGAAACAACCTGGATGAATCTAGAAGATATGCTGAGTGAAATAAGTCAGACTGAGAAAAAAAAAATATATGATTTCACTTATATGTGGAATCTAAGCAAAAAAACAAAAACAAAAACAAAACAAACAAGTGTATAAAACAGAACAGAAAAGTTTCATAAATATAGGAAACAAACTCTTGGTTACTGGAGTGCTAAGGAGTGGGGGGGTGAGCAAAACAGATAAAGGGGATTGAGAGCTACAAGCTTCCAGTTATAAAATAAATAAGTAATGGGGATGTAATATACTGCACAGGGGATACAGTCAATGATACTGTAATAATTGTGTGTGGTGATAGATGGTAAGCAGACTTTCCATGGGGATTATTTCATAATGTATAAACACATTAATCACTCTTATGTACTCCTGAAATTAATAAGATATCGTATGTCAATTATACTTCAATAAAAAATTAATTAAAAAGAGTAAAACTAATCCTAAAGATCAAACAATAGCATGTCAGACATCAAAAAAAAAATTTTTTTTTCAATAGTCACCTATTCCTGGATTGAATTCTGTACCAGAAAAAAACAAGTATAATGAACACCATTGAGACAAATTTTAAAAATTCGATATGTACTGTGGATTAGACAATCACATTATATCAATATTAAAATTCCTGATTTTGATTAATTATATTATGGTCCTTAAGAGAATGTCCTTGTTCCTGGGTAATACACATTGAAGTATTTCTTTGATCAAGTGTCATAATCTTTATGATTTTCTCTCAAATGCTCACAAGAAAGGACAGTGTGTGTGTGTGTGTGTGTGTGTGTGTGTGTGTGTGTTTGTGTGCATAGCTAAGCAGGGCAAAAGACAGATACTAGGTAATGAACTGGATAAAGAGCATACAGGAGTATATAAGAGTTTGTATTTTCTTGCATTTTTGCAAATTTTCTATAAATTTGAAATTTATCAAAGTAAAAATTTACCAAAAAAATCAAAGCAATACCTTTAGAGAGCTAATTTAACAAATCAACCCATTATTTGTTAAATCAATTAATAAAGAATATTCTATAATTATAGCTGAAAATTAAACTTCCAACATAGAACACAAGCTTAAGATAAAGTAATAAATGCAAAGGAAAATAAAAACTGGTTAAAATAGTTGAAGAAAATATAATTAAATACATTGTACAAAGAAGATCCAACATTGACAAAATAGGTTTGTCAGCAGGAGAAAGCCAAATGGAACAGAAAAGCAATTCAAACACACAACAGCAGAAAATTTCTCTGAAAATAAGGAGAAGTTTATTCTACAAAAAGAAAAAGAGCCCTGTGCTTTAAGAAATGCTCAATTATCGATATTGAAACACATTCCTGGTCCAGTTATTGAATTTCAAAGATAAAGAAAAAAATTCTTCAAATATCTAGTCTGGAAAGAAGCCTGTCACATGGAAGAGAGAGAGTGAAGAAAGAAATCAGGGTAACCTGAGACTACGTCATAACAGAATTCAGACCCAGAAAACAAAGAATCAGTATGTACAAGGTTTACAAGTAAAATGACCCAAGGAACTTACCCTCCACTGATATGCCATTGAAATATAAAGGAAGCACACATTCCCAAACATGAAAGAACTCAAGTGGTAGAGCTACCATGAGCCCTACCTGGGAGGAAAACTATTTGACAATTAAATTTAACCAAACAAAAGTTAAAAAGAAAAACTACACTAAACTAACTAGCATCAATAATCAGGGACAGAAGACAGTGGAGAAATGTCTACTCAGTGCAGAGGAAAAAACTTGTCATTCCCTAAATTAATCTAGCTAACTTGCCAATTGACCATAAAGTCGAAACAGGCATTCTGAAGAATTCCACAATCAGACCTTCTAGAGATGAATCAAAATAAAAGGCTCAGAATTGGAAAGTCATAATAAAAATGCTAGTACTGATCATTTAGTCTAATACGAATTTTCACTAAGAAAAAGAAAAAGGAAACCTTAAAAAATGGAAAATAAAATTAAAATAGCAATACATTCTATTAGAAATATAATATATAAAAATATATATATTTGTATATATAATTTTTATATAAAATACAGTTATAACCGCATGTGGCTTAAAAAAAAAAGAACAGGGCACCAGGTGGTGCAGGCCGCTGAGAATCCTACATTTGGTTTCTGCTCAGGTTCCGATCTCAGGGATATAAGATCGAGCCCCACCCTGTGTTTATCGGCTTAGCAGGAATCTGCTCAAGTTTCTCTCTCCCTCTTCCCTCCCCTTGTGTGCGCTCGCTCTCTCTCCCACTCTCTCTCTCAAATAAATGGATAAATCTTTAGAAAAAAAAAAAAGAACAATTGAGTCCTCTTATTATAGGGACTTAATCGTTATTGTCTAAAACTAAGTCATATATAGTTATAAATGGCCTTCATAGCTTAATGTTTCCTTTTTCCCTTTTCCTTAATTTTTAAAGGGATATTTATAAAAAGTTATGGGATAGACTATATAAAATTGCCAATATCCCACTGTTTCTTGTGTACAAAATGGCAGTTTCATATATGTCAACTTCATATTTTTGTAATGAAAAAATACTTCTCTGAAATGGACAATTTCCTTTAGTTTCATTTCAATTTCTCTTTTGTGAAACAGGGTATATACAAAATTATTTATAAACTTTTAGAGCATAATACGGTTGTTTTTGGGAGAATAAGATTTTGTGGGGATTTTGGCTTCCTTTTTAGTATTTTTTTGTATTTCTTTCAAGGATATGGTTATGATTTGCTAGACTGCAGACACCAAGGTTTAGGAAGGAGAATGCACAAGTATAGTTTCCCCTTAAACTGGTCCGCCAACTAGCATCGACATCAATTGGGTACTTGTCAGATGTGCAGAATCCCGGCCCAACCCCAGAATCTGCATTGTAACAAGATCCCCAGGGCATTTGTATACACACTGAAATTTGAAAAATACTGCTTTAAAAGATCTAACAGCTCAAATCTCCAACAAGGGTGTTGGGCGGTGGCTTTCAGGAAGCTACAGAGATTAACCACTCAGTGGGGTTTGTAGAAAGAAGAAAAAAATTACTTTGTTGTCCACACGAAGTTCCTTATGCTATATTTTGACTGTGTATTACATAAGTGAAGGAGACATCTCTAGGTGGGCATCCATATGTTTTATAACATTCTCAGGGTGATGTCATGGGACACCCAAGGAAACAAATACAAAGGTTGGTGGTTGAATAAGGGAGAGGGGAAACCTTGTTTCCTTGGAGTGTGATAGGAGGAATCAAGCAGAAGACAGAGTTAACATTGTCTATAGGGGAAAAAAATAGCATTACCTGCAAGATTTCTCAGGACATTTAATTCTTTTTCCAAATTGTCTAAGGTTTGCTGATCAGCAGTGCCATCTAAGAATGGCTCGGTGTGGTGAGTAGTATCAATATATTCAATTTCTGAAATTTCAGAAGCGGCTCTAGATAATGGTCGAGCAGCTACACTTCTTGACCGAGGATGGGAGGAGACAAGGCAGCTGGAGCTTTTTTTAACAGAGTTGGAAAGGGATAAATTTGCTGTTGAAGGTCTCTGGGATATCTGGCCTAAAATGAAAAATAAAAAATTTTTATATCAACTTTTTAAAAAATTCTGAATGAATGCTTAAAGGTATAAAATACTAGCCCCCTAAATCTAGAACAGTTAAGGTCATACAACAGAGTTTAAGAGAAAGTGTACTTTAAATTATCATGCATTCTGGTTTACCACAATGTTTTAATCCCAAATTACTTTCCCTATGTCATAAAGAACACTTCTGAGTTATTTTTCCCTTTCTTTTCTACATTCAGAAAAAGACAAGCTAATTTTAACTAAAGCAAGAAATCTGTAAACCAAGTTAATTCCAGAACAATTCAGTATCTAATCTTCTTTTTTTCCAATTTCCAATCTTATAATCTATTCCCTAAACATCCCAAACTATGTTATGTTTCTTAAATTCTAGGATGACACCACACTGTGCCTTGTAAAAGAAAAAAACCCATAGAATAGACATGGGACCACTTCCCTATGAATTTTATTTGGTGGTGTGTAACATTATTCTATTAAGACAGATATGGAGACAAAATAATAGTATGCGAAATTTTCTAGAAAAACACAGGCTTTAAAGAAATTGAGATTCTATTTCAAATTTTCCTAAATATAAGTTCACTTTCTGCTGCTATAGAGGGCATTTTAGTGGAAAAGTTCCAAAAACACAGATCTAACTCGGGTTATTACTTTGTTCCACTATGGCGGCCACAACTTCGTTTTGACTTCGTTTAGTTGGTTTCTTTAACGTTTGTGTTTCTTTCATAGCAGAAAAGAGAACCCTTCAAATCTTACACTAACATAAAATAACTATCTCTCTCTCTTTCTCTATATTCATATATCCATCTATCTATTGATAGATACGTATATCTATCTTTTGATACTGCTCACAAAATTCTTTAATGAAGGTCAAGGGAATATTCAAAGTACAAATTTAGAAATTCAGAGTGTAGGTATATGTTTATATGTACTAAATCACTGTTCTTATTTAGATTAATATTTTTATATTAAATATAAATACTTTATAAGATAACCTTGTATCCCCTTAATGAGAATTGGCTTTGTGTAAAATGTTGAATTATTTAAAGAAGCACTACTTTCAATATCATGAAAATCATTATTTGAATGAACATACACCATTATAACATTATGCCTACTCAATTCGAAGGAAAATGTAAGATTCAGAAGAACAACTACAGGTAGTTGTCATGCATTAAACATTTAAAAACTACTGAGTTTGTCTTTTTTTTAAACTTAAAAATCTACTTTGAATGTAGCTAGTACTCCAAGAAGCATCCTAATGTAATACGTAATTATTTAAGCAATTAAAACTGACTAAGGTAAGTCCCAAAGGGCACCAATTTTAATGAACATTTCAGAAATCAATTTTGAAAACATTTTTTGTTGGAATGAAATTATGAATAAATTAAAATAAGATTCTGACCTTTTTGTCTATGTGCACAGAGATAATTATGAAGAAAAATTATTGACAAAAATGTATCTATGTTTGAGGACATACAAATGTAAATATCCTTATGGATTACTTTAAAGGCTAGAATTTAGAAATAATTTCCCCTTTTACTTGTAATACACAGGAGTACATCATATATAAAATAAACAAATACATAAGAATACATGACACACAAAAAGCAACCTTGCCATTCCTACATAGCAAAGCCAGAGCAAGAACAGCTAACGTGGAAATGTGAGTATAACAATAATTCAACTATATGAATTGAAAGTTCTGCATCTATGGAGAAAATGATACCCTTCTATTTGTATTGTGGTCTGTCCCAGTCAAGTAAAATTCAGAGGAATGCAGAACTCTGACTAAAATAAAACAAGTGGAAGATGTTATGAGGAAGAACCAGACTTCTGCCAACACAGGCAAATATGAGTCGAGAAAAATTTAGCATAATATGGATGTCCTTCAGAAGATTCCGAAGAACACAAACACTTGCCGAACTGTTGTGACAACATCTGGTTGCCACAGTATTAGAAGTTAATTGATCCCAGTTGAGAAAACAAGTACACTGAGGGTGGGATAGACTAAAGCTTAGCATGCAGCAAACAGACCATCTTTTTGTGGAAAATATGTTTAAAGAGTAATTTAAAATCCCCAAAACATAGAAAGAGACAGCAGAAGCTTCAATCTGGTCCTTGATTTTATTTATTTATTTTGTTTATTTAGAGGAGTATATTGTTCTCTGTACAGGCTTATTAATGTAGAAGCTTATTAATGTTACCACTGGGACTAAAATTTGAAACACCGTTAAGACTGACACTAATGAAAAGTGCCATGATGGAAGGGAGCACTCCATAATTTTTTTTTTAAGTTCAGCCTGTAGATTAGGAACATAAGAAGTTCTTTTTAGAGTAACTTGTGCCATTGCTGGCAATGTAATCTTACAAAATTATAGATTACCAGTGACCACAGTTATACTCTGAAAATAACTTAAAAAACTGTTCTTGGTATTAGCTAAAGAAAATATGCTCCATGACTACTAATGAGACTATGCTTGCTATTGGTAAGATAAAAGAGAAGAGCGTTTTGGACTTTATTAATGGGCATAAGAATGCTGACAAGAATATGAAAGTCTGAATTACTCAGTGAATGGTATTTAGTACAATAACTGTTATTGCCAGTCTAAATAAAAACATTAGAACTGGATGAAATATCAATAGAGCAACATGCTTTTTGTGCAGTGTCTCAATAACAAATAACATCTGATCAAAGAAGCCACTATTTTATTTCTGAATAAAGGTTGTAAAACATCATTGCCTTTTGACATTCTTGTTCTTCTGTGTAAATTACTAAGAATTTATACTTTAAAACATAAAAATGTATTTTCTAAGAGTTCTTGACTCTTAGAAATACAGATGTACTATATTAGATGGACGTTTATTTAGCAGTATGGGTTAGTAGAAAGAAGGCTAAAGTGGGAAGCACTTGTCCATTCTCACTGAATTAGAAATTATCTTGTGACCTAAGGCATGCAAATATATTTCAACCTACAAAAGTTAGGAGTAACTTGGGAGTTGGGACAGAATATCTCAAATCCTCTCCAACTCTGAGAGCCTATGAATTAATACCCAATTCAATTAAATTATAAAATCATTTGTCAAATCCTGAAATTGCCAGGCAATGTGTCAGGTTCAGGGTACTCAAAAGTGAATGAGACATTGCCTGTACCCTCAAGTTGTACTCCAAACTAACACACAGTCTTGCTCTCCTGCTTCCCTCCTCAGACACGTTTGCTAAGTGCTGACAATATGCCAGGCTGTGTTCCATCACTGAGGACGCAACGAAGAAAAGGACAGGCTAGGTCCTCGCTTTCTTTCCAACCAAGCGTAGGATGAGCAGAAAATAAATAAGTAAAATAATTTCATCTATTACTAGTAAACAAGTAAACAAGTACAATAATTACATCTATTCTTAGAAACTATTACTAGTTTTTGGAGAAGGACAAAAGAAGGTAAGTGCGATGGGGGTCTCAAGAGGCTGGCATTAGTTAAGGCGGTTTCAGAAGGCTTCTCTAAGGAGAAGCATCTGGGCTGAGATAGAAAAATGGAAAAGAAATGATCATTTGAAAAACGGTGTGCAGAGTGAGAAAGAGGCTACAGACCATTCCAGGTTAGATGGAAGACTAATTCTAAAGCTAAGGAGCAAGACAGAGAGTGGCCTGTATGAAAACAAAAAGAAGCCAGCCAGTGTAGCTGCACTGTGAGAGAGGACACTGTTAGCAGAGTTGGGCAAGGCCAACTCAGTACTGCTGTGTGATGTCTGGTAAGAGATGTCGTGGGTTTTTGGGTTTTTTTTTTCTGTCTTCTATAAGAAGCTATAAAATGCTTTTAAGCAGGAGAATGACAAGATACAATTTATGTCTTAAGTTTACAGAAAATGATATTAGCTCCCTATAAACTATAAACAATTTTATGGCTATAAACAATTCACTCACTGACTATAAACAGTACAATTTGATAGAAATTACTTACTGAAACTTGTTTTCAAGAAAGGCAAAAAGTGAAATTGAGAGATAAATGAGAGATAATGGACAACTGGCTTGGGTTCATCTTGGAATAAAGGTAGAAGTAGTCAGATTTGGGATCAGTATTAGAGCTGAAATCAACAGAGTCTAGGGATGACTCAGCTGTAGAGGGTAAGAGAGAGACAAGAAGGCTCCTGACCATCTTACCAATGTTTATATGGTTTTGTAGACAGAGACAGCAAAATGGGGTGGGTGAGCAGGAGGTTTTGGCAGGAGTTGGGGAGATCAACGGGCTTGCTGCTGTATTTCATAGCTATTGTGTTTCTACATTCACAGACTTAAAAATCTTACAGAAGAATTCCTTTATACACTAGCATCAGTTCAGAACATAAGATTTTGATAACTTGTGGCTTAGCCAGAAAAATTTAATTTTTATTTCAGGATACTGCTTCTGTTCAGAAAGTCATTTCCCTCTGCCCCTAACTAGTACATTTATTAATTCCTTAAGACTCAGCTGAAATGTCACCTGGTCTCTAACACCTTGGTGGTCTACACCTTTTAACTGCAAAGCAATCATTTTACCATCTCCATTCCTAAAGACTGCACATGTACCTACCTTTACTATAACTGATCACATGTACTATGATTATCATTTACCTGTCAGTCTCCAAAAGTATGTTACTCAAAGTCCTCTTACAAAATTTGTATTTTATATGGGGTCATTTATGTGTTTATGTATCTATATAGCAGTTTTCCCTAAGTATGATTTTTGGACTGTCTATATCAGCATAACATGAAATTATTGATAAAATAAGTGCAAATTTCTAGATCCTATCTCAACTTTAATAAATCAGAATATTAAGAATGAGGTGGTGAAATCCACACTACAACAGGTTTCCCAGGTGGTTATGCTCACGCTAACATTCTAGAACTTCTGCCTTAGACTAAGCTCAGGGATGAGGGCTGATTTTGTCTCACCAGTGTCTGCAGTGCCTGGCTTACAGTAAATGCTTCCACAAATGTTTCTTATAGTAAATTACTGATTTCAACTGATCACTGCAAATCAAGACTTAAAGGCATTTGGCTTCTTATCTATAAAGATTTGTCCTAACAAATTTCTCATAGCATGCATATGAATTTGTTTTCAGCAATATGTGGTAACTTAAAACAGTTCCTTTGGCTGCCTCCAAATGAAGCTACCAGAAGTTTTGAAGCTGCTTGAGACTTTGATGTGAGAACAGGTACCTAATTATAGAGCAAAAAAACATTTATAATAAATGGATGGTTTTTCCACAAAAAAAAAGAAAAAAAAACATTTTAAATCTGACAGATTATCAACATAAATGCATATGAAAGTGATCTAAGCTAGCCAGAGTTTGAATCATAGGATTTAGGGCAAGAAAGACATATAAATTTTGCCTATTTGGACAAATCATCTGTAATTAAATCTCTGGCTTGAAGATGGCACTCAGATGAAGGCAAATAACCCCCTTGTCAAGCGTTCTTCCTAAACCTGTGAGCTCCTGGAGATCAGGGAACATAACTTACGCATCCCTTTTTCCTCAGGGCCCAGCATCAGGCCAACATACTCAACACATGTCTGTTGAATTGCCCTAATTCATCAGTCATCAACAGCAACTTCACATGAAATTCAGCATAAAGCAAATTTACTGCAACAGGTGTTCTTGGATAATAATAATAATGACATAATAAAACTACTGATTTTAATGATGTCAAAATTCTCTGCATACATTCTCTAGGAAAATATTACAGTGAGATTCAACATTCAAAAGAGTTATCGTATAGACAATCTTAAAACTATTTTGGTTAGTGAATGGAGTCAATGAACTTAAATCAAGATTCCAGGGTTAACATATTCAGCACAAGATGTAGAACAGAGATGTCTCAACCATGGCTACAGAAAGCAATCTTAACCTAAACCATTCCTTTCACAAATGGCTATGTCTGATCATAATGTGAACCAAGTGTATGATATGCAAAATCTAGAACAAATACACTGTATCCAAGAGTGTAATAAAACTGAGTATGTATTTTATAAGGATTGTTTAAAATACACACCATACCCTGAGCTACATTTAAAAAATACTATTTACTAATACATTGTAGCAAAAATAACTAAGACTGAACTCATGTTGTTGAGAAGAATATGACAAGTCTTGCTTTTTCGGTTTTGGAAGAAAAATGTAAGGCAGCCAGTAAAATGAATAAGTTCACATTATGAAACTGCAAAAACTAATTTTCAGGTACCTAGTAAACTGCTCAGAGAAATTAAAAAACACAGTGAGTCATCAGTATGGCACTGTGGCCTTCCAGCTGATCTTACCTATTTTTCGTTGTGTTCTACTCGTTGACGGGTTCTGGGCACTCTGCAGAACACCCAAGGCAACTGCATTATCAGCATATGTACTTATGCTACGGTCTGGGATCCACTCTCTGTCTCCTAAAATGGAAAAATTGTAAGCTAATTTAAATCTTAAAAAGCAGAGAAATCCATATTATGGCTTTATTTTATTTATCATCTTACTGGATAATCTTTGGTTAAATAAGGAACTTTGATAACAGTGAGGGATATATTATAAAAGACAGAAATCTCATAAATACATAATAAAAACATTAGATTTGCATAGCATAATAAAAAGAAATAAACTGTAAATTGCAAAGATATCACACACACATTTGAATAAAAACAAATACTTAAGTATATAACAATATACTTAATATATAATAAAAACAAATACTTTAAGTATATAACAATATAACATAAAGCATAATAGTACATGAATAAACATATCTGAATACATGGGAAACCTAAGAATATAGGTGATACTAGAACTTGCAGAAGGAAATTCCAGCTATGTTTCAAAAATTCCTACAAATCCTGAGATTTTGATCTTTGTTTTTAGGATGGTATTTAAGAATCACCATACAGGGACGCCTGGGTGGCTCAGTTGGTTAAGCAGCTGCCTTCAGCTCAGGTCATGATCCTAGCGTCCTGGGATCGAGTCCCACATCGGGCTCCTTGCTCGGTGGGGAGCCTGCTTCTCCCTCTGCCTCTGCCTGCCATTCTGTCTGCCTGTGCTCGCTCGCTCTCTCTCCCTCTCTGACAAATAAATAAAATCTAAAAAAAAAAAAAAAAAAAAAAGAATCACCATACAATACTTAGCAGCTAATTAACTGATTCAAAGAATTTCTATTTCACAATTTAGTGAAGGCTACATTTCTAAATTCTAAAAATAATCTCTCCTCAGTCTCATTATGCTTATGTTCTCTCACATTCTGAGAGTAGCCTCAAATATAAATATGTGGCAACTCACAGAGGGTTAATAATTTCAGCTGGAGAAGAAGAAAATGACTTTATTCATTGAACAGAATTGCCCAGTATTTCCTAAAATGAGGATGAGCTGTTTTAAAAAAAAATGTCAGGAAATTGTTAGGTTGGTCCACAGGCCATCTGATTTCATGTCTGAATTTACCTGCAGTTGTAATCCTAGTACTGGAATAGTTGCATTCTAAGCTATGAGAAGGAAGTAAGTTGAGTCTTTCATTTTTATCAAAAACAAAGAATCTTTCAAGTCCTTGATATTGTTCAGTTATAGGCTTACTTCTGAGGGCTATTTCTTGTAACAACTAGGAAACAAAATATTCAACAAAATTAAGTTTATTTTATCTCATCAACACAAAGCAGCACATTCATTCATTGAGCACCTACTATGTTCTTGGCACAAATTCTCCCCTCATTAGATTTAGGTTCTTGTAATGAAGACAGAAAACAACACAACATTTATATATAGTAAGTCCTGAAAAATATATAAACCGCAATTATCATAATTATCTGAAAGTTGTCATCAATCCAAGAAGGACAGAAGATCACAAAAGAAAAGGTCTCCTTTCTCCCTCCTTTTATTTTCTTCCCTTAGTGTCTTCGTGCCTGAGTTACTCTGGAAAACAGATTCTTCCTCATATGCTGTGCTTTTGAATTAGTATCTTTGTCTATATATAAACTAATTTCAAAGATGAAAGTAGAATACCAAAGGGAATAAAACTTGTCATCGACAAAATCCAAGTTAACAAAATACTCATTATGAAACAAACATTGATGTAGTAAACAGAGGCAAGAGCGAGCTAAGTTATTTGAGAAGGTCATACAATTAGAATCTAGCAGACCTAGGTTTGGCTGATGTGAAGCATAGGCTTATTTTCTCACCCTATGAATTCATTTTGTGATATGCTTTCATCCTACGGAAGAATATTAGTGGGATTAAAACATACATGATTCTAGTAAGAAACAGATTAGAGATTCAGATGTGAGAGCTCTAGATGGGCTTAAAGCATAATGAGTGCTTTCAGTATTTAACAGTTCCCTAATGGATATAATTAAGGCCCAAATGCAGTCTGTTTCCAGGTAGTAAACAACACAAAAAATTATGATAACTCGATTCAAATTTATAAGTCATATAAATGATAAAACATTACAAAATAAAGCTAATGACCAATAAAGCACCTCCTTCGAAGACAAATCTAAGTTGGCTCTACTCATGGCATCTTCCCTGGTTGTCCCAGACACTGATTTTCAATTCATAGCAACCCTTCAGCTCTAGTGCAGCTCTTATTTGTATTAGACAACTGCAAATCTGGAACGTTTTTGTAAAGCATCAGTTGAGAGATAAGAACAAAGAAAGTGGGTTGGTTTGTTTCCCAGACTCACAAAGTTAACTACTGATGGTGTCAAAACCAGAACCAAGAGCCCCTAACTAGTCCATGTTCTTCCGGGCACCCGGACCTATTCCACTGCTGCTGCTCTACAACTTGGTACTGAATTCCATAGTTTCCACCTTCACGAAGGACTCAGTTTCTGAAAACTGAAGTGCAAAATGAATGATCATGCACTCCAGTGCAAGTCAAGTAATACTACTGCTAAAAATTGCCCCTACTGCTCAACCTTTAATTTTCTACTGCGGCAACATAGATTTTTAAGTAGTCTCTGCTCAAGGAATAGCTTCTACCACAGCAGGAAGAGAATAAAAACAATTCATGTCTAGTCATCACAGATGAAAACAAAGTAGATTCTATCACTATATATAAAGCACTGTTTTCTGTGACATAATCATTTACCACTTTTTTTTTATAACAATAGTATAAGTAATCAAAATACGGTTAGTAGCTCTGTAACACTTCAATTCTAATTATGAAATACTTTAAGTATGTAGATATGTATCATATATAACATGACTCGCTCACACAATTTAATATCCGTAATTTAAAATATTCATTTCCTGGGTGCCTGGGTGGCTCAGTCAGTTGAATGTCTGACTCTTGGTTTCGTTCATGTCATGATCTCACATTAGTGGGATCAAGCCCCGTATCAGGCTCCACGCCCAGCGGGGAGTCTTCTTCAGATTCTCTGCCTCTCCTCCACCCTCTCAAATACATATAAAGATTTTAAAATCTTAAAAAAAAAAAAATATTTGCTTCAGATATCCATGCCAAAAAATTAGTCTTTAGAGCTAATTGTATTATTGCATTGAAGTAGACATACTTAATTCCAATGCATGTTTTTGACTATTACTACATCTGAATGTATCCATAAAAAGTTATAATTGTCTTAAAATGTTTCCAAAAATACTGACTTATCTCTACGTGTCCTTTACATTTAAATTTTAATGCCATATTTTTTTAGATGGATCCATATAAATAAAAATAGTCCTATGTCATTCATTTTAACTGCTAGATTGCTTTCCATTATACAGATTACCACAGATTACACATCTGTGAGCTTTGGCCAAATGTCTTTTATTAGGTTACAGCAAAGAATGTCTCCCCCTAGGGCACAGGTCAGGCAGGCTTGCCCCAGTTATAAAAGAATTGGGGTCCTTATGCTCTAGGATTCCTCTCCCGTAACACAAGACAATGCATGTGTAGGTTGTCACTTAGCCCTCTTCATGAGGCCATGTAGAAATTGGAAAATTAGAGTTCTGTTTGCAGAAATTCAGTCTGATTGCTTTCTTCACTGGGGGAGGAGGAAGAAAAGCTCCTCTGCAATGAGGCTTTGTTTTTGAGATCTATTATCAGCTTAATTGTGAGAATGTCTTCTAGAAGGGATTGGATTTCTTCTGGCAAACACATTAAGGTATCAATAGAAATGGATTAAAATTAATGTGAATTTGTTGGCTTGGGGCTCCTGAGCAAGAAATATATATTTAAACTGTAAACCTATGTTAAATGAAAGCCCAAGATTTCCATCTTTCAGGGAAGGTATTTTATTGATCTGTCCCAGCTCCTCTGCAGAAATCAGTTTCTCTTCATCTTGTTGCATCTGTGAGTATGTCTCCCAGGGTATTCCTCCAGTGACTGAGAAGACTTCTACGGATCAAAAGTTTTTGCAAAGGTCTCAGTTCCAATTTTGCATTTCAAAAAGGAAGAAGACCCATCACAAGGTGGGCCCCAAAATCCAATCCCCTAAGCAGAAGGGACAGCAACTCCATAGTCATTCTTCTATGGTTTTGGCCCCACCTTCACTTTAGGCATCATGGACATTCATTTCATATGACTTTGAAGGGTTGTTAAAACATGTGACTTGCCTAATTTCCAAAAATTGTATTAGGTAATCATGATTGCCTAAGATTTTTAATATATAGAACAGAGATTCAAATATAGTTTCAAAACTTGGCATTAATGCAATGACAAGCTACTTTACTTTTTCCTCTAAGATGAAATGAAAAGTATACCCCTACTTATTTATTAGCCATTTTTCTGAAGGAACCACCTTTAAAACCTTGTACTTACATTAAGCCACAAAGACTAGTTCTATCTACATATCTGCATTTATTTCATTTTAACAGTGACTATACGGTAAAAAGCTAGAAAGGATTTATTATGCTAAATTATTCCTAATAATAAATTTCATTTAGAAAAGTAACAGCTCTCTTACTATGGTGCATGAGGTGGGCCTTAAAGTGTTGTCACATAAAACCGTTTGCTATAATGGTATTTACCATATTAGAATTTGTCCTATAGGTCATTAACATTCTTTCCCATATGAGTCATTCTTCAACTGTCTCATGACAATATAAGGTAGCACATTTTAACTTCAATAGGTAGTAATGTTTAAGAATATATGATGTCAATATAAAATTTTCTTATGACATTTCATATAAAATTTTTAATGTAATAAACATAATAGAGATTTACCAGTGGTGACTTGGTAGCTTTAGAATCTTCAAAGTTTGGCCTCTCATGCAGATTGCTAAATTCCAAGGCTTCTTTGATGTCCTGAGATAACTGCTCCTTAATGGAAGGTTTTTTTAAATCTATGCTTGGCAAAGAAGCCTTGCTCTCAAGTGATACACAGGAATCACCAGACTTTTGATTACTCTCTGTATCTATCATTTTCTCCTTGAAATTTCTTTCAGAAAAGCTGCTTTCCCCTATTTTCTCAATGGCAGGAGAATAAATGTCAGGATCCACAATGATGTCAAATTCTGTATTTGAAGTTCCTGCTGTTGAAAACAATTATTTACAAAAATTAAATAAATTAACTAAACTGTTAATAAACCAAAACTTTTGTGGTGTAAACCTTTGTCAATAAGCACTATTTTATCAGCATTTCTTTACTGAGATCTCAGTGTTAAAATACATTTACTCTGTTAATGTTTATAAATGATAATCATAATTTACTGATATATTCAAACCTTAATGAACCAGACTAAAGGAAGGGGGCAAGATTTTATTTTGTAATGAAATGTCAAAATTGATGCACATTTTTACTTCAGCCTGTGGTTCAATTCCCACTTTCCTACATCTTCTCCCACTCCAGTTTTATATTGGCAATTTATGAAAAATAATGCAGAGAGAACCCTATTTCCACATTTTGCGTCTTTTCCTTAACATGCCTAGTGATGAGGTGAGGGCAAGGGGAAATCTGCAGATGAAAGAGCAGTACCAGTTAGGGGCACAGAAAATGTTTCAGCTGGGACACCTGCTTCTGGAAAGCTACAAAATGAGCAAGATTATATTAGTCACCACCTCATTATGTCTGCTTTAAATAAATGAGTTGCTTTAGATCATTGGTTTACAACCTGGGTGCACAATGGAATCATCTGAAAGTACTCTTTAAAATTGTCAGTGTATGAGCCTGACCCCAAACCAATTAAATCAGACACTGGGAGTGGGATTCAAGCACTGCTTCTTCCACCTCCCTCCACAAAGTTCTCTCGGTGATTATAATGTGCAGCCAGGGTTGTGAAACATTGGTCTTAATTTTAAGAAGAATAAAAATTCTTTAACAATTTTTACACCATACTGCATTCATTTTAAATAACAGTATGTTTATCATTATCCAGATTGAATATAGCTTCATCTGATTATCCCTATGCTCTTTCCAATATAAATATCTTATCTCTATAAATAGATGGTATAAAATAGTAAAGGCTATGACTAAAATACTCTCCAGTGATGTAAATTCTGCCTTGCTGCCCAAAAGACCTACTTGTTGCAATCAAATGTTTGTATAGCTTAGAAATTATACATAGTATTTAGAACCTCCATTTCCAACAACTACCACCTCTTAAATCACACGAGTACTATGAGAAATACAGTAACTTGTATATCAGAGAAATATTTTTACAAGCATAACTTTATAAAAACTGTTCAATTTAAGGAAACTTCCATAATAATGCTGCATTTTCCTCCTAAACCTCAATAGAAATTAATTGATTTTTTGGTACAAAAAGATGCTATTTCTTCTATGTAAATATCTACAACTAACCTCTGCAATATTTTTTGCAAGATTGCAAAATTCTATTATTAGGATCAAATGTTGCTGAAGAGGTGACAAAACTGCCTTTTAATGATCTTTAAAAATGTGATGAAGAAAGTATAGGTATGATTTAATTTAGTCTATTCAGTGGAAGGCCCATTAAGCCATAAAAATCAGATGTCTTGGTTCAACATTTGAAAATCAATTAATCGAAAATGTCACATCAAGAGGCTAAAGAAGAAAAATCACAAGATCATATCAATAGATGCAAACCAGAAACAAAAAGGAACTTCCTCAACTTGATAAAGACTATCTATAAAGAGCCCTAGAGTTAACATCATACTTAACGATAAACTAGATGATTTAACCCTACCATCAAAAAAAAATCAAGGATGTCCCCTCTTACAACACCTTTCCAACACTGTACAAGTCCGAGCTAATGCAATAAAACAAGAAAAGGAAATAAGTATACAGATTAGGAAGGAAGAAATAAATCTAATTTTGTTCACAGATGGCATGATTGTTTATGTACAAAATCTGAAAGTATCAACCGAAAAACTCCTGGAACTGATTAGTGATGATTGCAAGGTTGCAGGATACGAGATCAAGATACAAAAGTCAATCACTTTCCCATACAACAACATGAATAAGTAGAATTTGAAATTAACAACACAATGCCATTAGAACTCAAAAAATGAAACACTTAAGAACGAACCTAACAAAATATGTAAAAGATTTATATGAGGAAAACTAAAAATCTCTCATGAAAGAAATCAAGGAACTAAATAAATGGAGAGATAGTCCATGTTCACAGATAGGAAGACTCGATATTGCCAAAATGTCACTTCCTCCCAACTTAATCTATAGATTCATTCAATCCCAATTAAAAATCCCAGCAAGTTATTTTGTGGATATTGATAAACTGATTCTAAAGTTTATATAGAGAGGCAAAAGACCCAGAAAAGCCAACACAAATGGAAGGAGAAGAACAATGTCACAGGACAGACACTACAAAACTTCAAAAATTACTAAACAATTGTAGTAACAAAGACAATGTGGTATGGGTAAAAGTATAGAAAAATATATCAATGGAACATAACAGAGAATCTATAGATAGTCCCCCATAATATAGTCAATTGATCTTTATCAAACAATAAAGACAAAATAATGGAAAAAAGACACTCTTTACAACAAGTGGTGCTAGAGTTGGACATCCACATGCCTCCAAAATAATCTAGACACAGACCTTCCACCCTTCACAAAAATTAACTCGAAAGAATGATACACCTAAATGTGAAATGCAAAACTATAAAACCCTTAGAACATAAAAATCTAGATGATCTTGGGTATGATGATGACATTTTAAGACACACACCAAGACCAGGATCCATGAAAGAAATAATTGATAAGCTGACCCTCATTAAAATTAAAAATCTGTTCTGTAAAAGATGGTGTCAAGAGAATGAGAAGACAAGCCAAAGACTTAGGGAAAATATCTGCAAAACACATATCTCATGAAGTACTGTTATCCAAAATATTAAAAAATCTAAAATCTCAACAGTAAGAAAATGGAGAGCTCAATTTAAAAATGGGCCAAACACCTTAATAGACCTTCATCAAAGAAGATATATAGATGGCAAATAAGCATATGAAAAGGTGCTCAACATCATATGCTATTAGGGAATTGCAAGTTAAAACAAGAATGAAATCCACCCCACAATTTTTGGAATGACAAAAATCCAAAACACTGACAATACCAAATGCTGGCAAGGATGTAGAGGACAGGAAGTCTCATTCATTGCTTTGGGAATGCAAATGGTACAACTACTTTGGAAGACAGTTTGGTGATTTTTTACAAAACTAAACATATTATTACTATGTGATCTAACAATTGCAATCCTTGGTATTTACCCAAGTGGGATGAAAAATTATCTTCAAATATACATGGATGTTTATAGGAGCTTTATTCATAATTGCCAAAACCCAGAATCAACATGTTGTCCTTCAATAAGTGAATGTATAAATAAATTGTGATACATCCAGATAATGAATTATTATTCAGTACTAAAAAAAAAGAGCTATCAAGCCATGAAAAGACATGGAGGCACCTTTAAGTGCATATATCTAGGTGAAAAAAGCCAATATGAAAAGATTGCACATCGTATCATTCCAGCTTGACATACATACATGACATTCTGGAAAAGGTTAAACTATAAAGTAAAAAGATCAGTGGTTGCCAGGAGTTAGGAGGCAGGGAGGTAACATAAAAAAGCAGGGCACTATAATGATGTTTTATGATACTATAATGGTGAATACATGTCATTATAAAGTTGTCCAAACCCACAGAATGTACAATACCAAGAGTGAACCCTAATGTGAACCATGGATGTTGGGTGATAATAGTGTGTCAATATATGTTTGTTGATTGTAAAAAATGTACTACTCTGGTTTGGGATGCTGATGGTAGCAGAAGCTCTGAGTCTGTGAATGCAGATTGTATAAGGGAACGATCTGTATATCCTGCTCAGTTTTGCTATGAACCTAAAACTGCTTTAAAAAATCAAGTCTATTTACATAAATCAAGTATCTTGTAAAGTAACACTTAATGGATACTTATATTCAGCATTTCCTCAAAGACAACTGGAACACCATGCTCCAGGTAGGTAAGAAAATATCTTTTTGGAGCCCTGTGAAGTCCTAAATTCCCATGTGGATATAGTTCATAGTTGGTCATAATAATTTAGAGGCTTATTAGTTGAAGATGTCAAAACCAGCAGGATTATCACAAATCATGGCTCTACCATCTATTACCCAATCAAAAGTAATCATCAGTTTTATAACTAGTTATTTTAAATAATGCTGTCAAGTATCTCTCAAAACTTTCATATAAGACATATTATTAGTTTTTCTGAAAATTCTAAATAGAATAAAATTATATTTGAAAGGCAGATTAGAAATAATCTAGTTCCTATGTTTTAGTTTAGGAAAATGCAATCTAAGAAAGCAAGTGACATGTTCAAGGTCACACAATGATTTAAGACAGAAATGGAAATGAAATTTGACTTCCAGACTAAGATAATTTATTGTGACTGTCTTTAAATGGTGCTCTCACCATCTGGAAATTGAAACCAGACGTTTACACCCAGCATTCTAATCTATAAATTCTAAGGAACTTACTAGTAATAACAATGTAGATATATAAACACGATGATTGGTTTGGTTTAGTTTTATCAATTATGTGAAACTTTACATCAAATTTGAATATTTTGGGAGATTTAATGTAAGGCAGGCAACAAGGTGTCAATTAGATTTTCTTCACTAAAAGCCCGCCCATGTAACCTTTTAAATGCTAGCTCAGTCCACAATAACTTTTAGACAGACCAGCCAACATTGCCTGCTTTTCTTCTGATTACAGACACCGTTCCCCATTGACTGAAGAGAGTATTTGCTAGAAAACTATATATTCAACCAAGTGTTTCTAAGTACTAAATTTTGGGGGCTTAAAATAAACAGCATAATAAGGAAAGCTTTTACACACTGCAATACCTACTGGTTTTATTAACTTGCCAACATTTATTGTTAATAATATTAATCTACAAGGAAAAAAGTTACCTTTTGAGTTATTTTTACAGTAAGAAGAGCTGTTGTTCAGATGAAGATGTAAGAGGTCTGTTTTTCCCTTGGTGGAAACGTGATGTTGATGGATGTCAGTTTCATACAGAAAAGTATTCTGATAATCATGAAATGTGCAACTTTCATGTTTCAGGGTAAGCAAAAGAGAAGAATTGAAATAAATGATATAGAAAAGAAAGTAAAAAGGCCCATCTTATTAAAATTACAGTAAAACCTTCAGGGAATAGGCTTATTCACATTAATTTAATATTTTTTTAACCTTACTGTGGACACATTCTAAACCACAAGTAACTAAATAGTATTATGGAATTTAAAGAAAGAGGTAACTGGTCAGATCTGATTTAATTGAACAATGTCAATTGAAAACCTCTTTTAAAAAATATTCTGAAATAAGTTTGTTCTTTATATTCTTTCTTCTAAAAATGGAGAGTTACCTACTAGTGCATTGAAATCTGGTAAAATTAGGGTTTTATTACTTAAATAAACTTTTTATTTGTTTATCAATGAACTATCAGAGTCAAAAAGCAATACATGGTGGGTTAAAGCCTCTGCCTTCGGCTCAGGTTGTGATCTCAGGGTACTGGAATCGAGCCCCGCATCGGGCTCTCTGCTCGGCAGGGAGCCTGCTTCCTCCTCTCTCTCTGCCTGCCTCTCTGATTACTTGTAATCTCTATCAAGTAAATAAATAAAATCTTTTTTAAAAAGGGAGGGGGGGCACCTGGGTGGCTCAGTGGGTTAAGGCCTCTGCCTTCGGCTCAGGTCATGATCCCAGGGTCCTGGGATCGAGCCCCACATAAGGCTCTCTGCTCGGCAGGGAGCCTGCTTCCTCCTTTCTCTCTGCCTGCCTCTCTGCCTACTTGTGATCTCTGTCTGTCAAATAAAAAAAAAAAAAAAAAAAAAGGGAGGGGGGTGCCTGGGTGGCTCAGTGCGTTAAAAAGCAATACGTGATATTTATTTTCAATTTTTAATGATGGCTACTATATACTTGAATATGTACAATTCAAACAACACTTTCTATGAATTGAATCTAATATTTAATAATATCCAATATGCAAGCTTTATGTAGTACCACCATAAAAACTGGATTATGCTACTGTGTCACTTATGATTCTTTATGGTTCTCCTTAGAAAGGAAGAAACTTAGGATGCCTGGGTGGCTCAGGTGGTTAAGTGTCTGCCTTCCACTCAGGTCATGATCCCAGGGTCCTGGGATTGACTCCCACCTCAGGCTCAGTCCTGGGATCAAGTCCCACATCGGGCTCCTTGCTCAGTGGAGAGCCTGCTTCTCCCTCTGCCTGCTCTGCTTGCCACTCCCCTGTTTGTGCTCCCCTTTTCTTTCTCTCTTTGACAAATAAAATCTTTTTTTTTTTTTTTAAAGGGAAGAAACTCTACAGGCACCTCCATACCCAAGAGACAAAACCATTGCCAAACCATGATCAGTAACTTTCTCTGCCTTCTGTAATACCCTACGTGGAAGTCAAAGCAGGACTTGCGATAAGACATATAAAAGAACCAAATTAGAGAGCAGATATGTCATTCATTTTCTTAGGAATACAGTAGTTCATACAAATCTTTTATCTACTGACTAAAAGGTTATCTCCTGCCAAAAGCACATTGGCTGCTAGACATCTGGGTCTATGTGTCCAAACATGGGTCTTTTCCCTTAAGAAAGGGACAGGTCCAAGGATATCCCTTAGGCCCACTGCTATTCCAAAATGCTGATAGATAGGGCTTACGTTGATGTGAACGTATAAGCAAAAAATTGGCATAGGAGCTACTTAACAGGACTCTCACTCTGCTCTTTACCCAACTTAATACTTTGTAATCAAAACACATGAAACCCTGGCTAAAGTTTTAACAGCAAAGAAGACCCATAGTCCTTTTATCATTACTAACAGATACAGCTATTATTTTTCACTTGGAAATGACAAAATTCTAAAAAAAAGTTACAAAGTGAGCTGTTATACTATACTATACTATTCTTATTTATCACATAGTAAAATCTACCTAGTAACTAATCTATAGTTTGGGAGCTCTTTTGTCTCTCAAACTAATCATTAATGTAACTTTTTATTTAGGGCTCATAGCAAACTAAAATAAGAACAATTCAAAGAGTATCTTTGGAGAAAAGAAGAAAGCTCATATGACACTCATCATCCTTGGTAAGTTACTTCAAATAATAATGCTAAAATCAGAAGTATTTATTAAATAATGCAGATACTAGGTAAGAATATAAACATATCATTATAGCCATGTTGCTTACTATTGAATGTTGGCAAATATTAGCAATATTGTACACAAATTTAAACATGGCTTTAGTAAAATATATTCTAACATTGAAGTCACATGTTTTTTACATCATGAATTTCTCATTTAAAGAGATAGTTGATTTTGAGAGTAGGTTTTTAATAAGCATCAAAAGTGAGTTAGCAAGATCTTACCTTTGTTGACTGTCTGCATCTGCTAACTCAACTTTGTAGGGCACTGTGTCTCCTGGTTCTTCAAATTCCTCTTCATAAGTCTTATTAAATACATGTAGTAAAATATCAATATATTCAATAAATGTATTATACATTAACCAGCTAACTAGTATGTAGTATTTAGAGAATTTTCTTCCTACAAATAATGTCATTAGCTTTCTGGCTATGTGCCATAGAACATGAGTTCTAGAAGAACTAAACAAATACAACAACTATTTGTTGAGAGCATTTGCTGTGTCAGCCATTTTATCCCTACTACCACACCTAGAAATAACACTAACAGCTGTTTTATTATGTAACTACTAAGTGCCAAGTAGGCTAGTGACTGAAGTGTTTTTAGTTCTCTGAACAGCGTGTTATAAGCTTACTCTGTGCATCAACAAAATAATGACAAGCACACACACATATATATATAAGCATATGTGTTTATTTATTCTATATCTTAAATTTATCCAAGAGAATTAAAATGTTTCTAGGCATACATGCAAAAAGAGCAGAAGTTATTAACCTAAAGAAGAAAGTGGTCCTTAAATAGATACTTCTTTTCTTCTAGTCTTTTTCTATGAGAACCACAGGGAGAGAAATATTGAGGACAAGTTGTACATTCAGCTACCAGATAACTAGAAAGTCAGAAATGTGCTGACACATTAAGTTTTGTCAAAACTTAAACCTTCCACATAAGCTCTACCCCTGATTGGCTGAAGCTCCAGTTGATTTTACTTTGTGTCTTCTAGAGGTTTGTATGCAAGTTATTATTATACTAAATCCCTTAAATCTTAGTACTATTTTTCCTTTAAATAGAAAATAATATTAGATGGCTTCAAGAAACAACATGTATACAAGTTATATTAAATAGATACGATATTAGGAGACTAATTTTTGTTTAAAAAGATTGATAACATAAATATCTAAGCAAAACAAACACTAAACTACATTTATATAAGTTAAAAGTAGTACATTTCCCACACTACACACTTCCAAAAATGGCACAGTATCAGTACAGCTCAGAAATGTACTGCCTACACTAAAAATAATACTGTTTTACTCCTTTCAACATATTTAATTCAAACTCTTATAAACTTCCTTCCAAACAATGTTGAATTATGAGTAAAGTCTTCTTAAATATAATACATAGTTGTAATTACGTGTTTTGAATTTCTTGTTAGGTAACAGAGTAGTCATTATGCACTTACATCATCCAGTTCAACTATTTTTAGAGATGGCCCAGGTCTCTCTATGTTTAGTTCTTCTACTGGCAGAAAAGGCGCTGGGTATTGTACTTTGGTCTCCTCAACTAGGATATAAGATTAGGAAATAATATCTTAAAGAATATACTTTACCTGATAATTCCCTATCTTCAAATAGTTGACTATGTTATATAGTCAACAATAAAAGAATAATGTTCTCTTGTGCATCTACACTAATATGTAAATGTTATCAATTTCCCCACCTCAAGTTAAAATACACATTTTCTTAACATTCAATGTTTAAATAAATAAAATGATATAATTAAGGCAAAGTAAATCTATGGAATGGGAAGAGGAGTGTGCTTGATTCTGATCTAGAGACAAAGGGTGCATAGTCCAACTGAAGATAATACAGCAATAAATAAATAAATAAATAAATGCGGATGCTGACTAATGCTTAGTGTGTAAAATTTGAAATGATAAATTAGAGAATATCAAACAAGTCTGAACTAACCATCACTATTTTCATCACTTTCATTCTGGGAACACTGTGCCTCACTCACTGTTTTACATTGAGGTATGAATGTATCTGGTAGCATGTTTCGAAGTTGCTCCTGTGGAGTTCTACAAAACAAGAAAGAAGCAATTGTAAGATTAAAATCTATTATGTGAAATTTTCCCAGATGAGATCTTGATTTATTTCACAAACAAGTGAGTATACAAAATTAATGATGAAAGCAAAGCTATGCCTCTAATTCACAGAAGTATGATTGTATAACAGAATCTTAATCTACTAAAATAATTTTATAAATTAAATTAAGATCACACAAGATTTTTCTTTTTTTTTCAAAATGTATTTATTTTTTGAGAGAGAGAGAGAGAGAGAGAGAGCATAAGCAGGGGAAGGAACACAGGGAGAAGGAGAAGCAGACTCCTCGCTGAGCAAGCAAATGGATATGGGGCTCGACCAGGACCTAAGCCAAAGGCAGATACTTAATCAACTGAACCACCCAGGAACCCCCACACAAGATTTCTCAATTGCTTGTCCTACTATTATTCATTTAGGGTGAAAATCAAAGTTATGATAGAAGTCAGCATTCTTGCAGAAGCCACATGGAGCCCATGAAACATACTACACTATTTAAAAAGCTAATTTATGGGGGCCCCTGGGTGACTCACTTGGTTAAGTGGCCAACTCTTGGTTTCAGCTCAGGTCATGATCTCAGGGTTCTGGGATCAAGCCCTCCATCAGGCTCCATGCTTAGTGGGAAATCTGCTTTATCCCTTGCCCTCTCATGTTTCTCTCTCTCTCTTTCTCTCTCTCTCTCTCTCAAATAAATCTTTTTTAAAAAACACTAATTTACGAATGTGTGTTGTATCACAGCCTCCATAACATGTTGATAGGTACTAAGGGAACCTAAAGATATTCTTCTAAACTTTCACCAAGCCAGTAGGATGATAAAATCTGCTTCCACAATGTGAATGCAATATGTTCTGGCTGTCACATTTATCACCCAGTTAACGAGATCTGATGTGGCCATCTCATATAGAAGGCAACAAAACACAGGAATTCTCAGAGGTCAAGATTATGCATCTAATTCCAGAGGGTATTCCCAAATTATCAGGAAGGTGGTACTTTTCAATCAAGAATGTAAGTAGCTACAGCCCTTCCAGACCATGCCAGTTCAAGGAGTCCTCATGTAAAAGTCAGGGCCCTCTTAATGATAATTCTGTGTAGCACTGATACAAAGCTTAAAATTTACCAGGCTCTATTCTAACTAAGTTGGGGTATTAAAATATTAATAGGTAATATTAAGTAGGTACCAGTATTATCTTAATTTTACAGATGAGAAAACTGAGGCACAAAGAAGTAAATCAAAGTGTTCAAAGTCATTCAGGTAGTAAAAGCAGAAGAGGAATTTGAACCCAAGGAGTCCACCTCCCTAAGTCAATGTTCTTAACCACTACTTTATATAACCTTTCTCCTAATTTGCAAAGGCAATAAAATTTGATAATCCGGCAGTCTATGGCTAAGTGCATTTTAGACTATTATGGGCAATATATGTAATGTACATATCAGAACACTCCAAAATATTTATATTATTTAAATATTTATATTATTCAGCTTTGTGTCTTAACAAATTTGATGGGCATGACATCTTACATCTATAATTTAATTAAGTGATGGAAAATATTAAAGAGTAAAGGTCAAAACAAACTGGCACCTGGCCACCAGAAACCTCTTTCCAGTCTGACACAAATATACTATACAAAAAACTCAATCACAAATGCACATGAATGTACAATTATCCAGGACTCCTTTTAAAGTAAAAATTTACCTTATTTAATGAGCAAAACCCTGAACCAAAGGCTTATAGAACCTAGACAACAGAGTATTGGAACTATTGATTCTTTATTCTAGACTCGAAATTTTGAAGATGAAAAATGTGGACCAAAATATTTTATCAGATTTGCCCATGAACAAACAACTAGGTAGTCAGTGACCTAGGTGACCTAGGTCTGGATATTGGGACACTGGCACCAATGCTTGTTTGAAAGATCATGCCACATAAATAAAGGGTAAGCATCTTTTTTTTTAAAGATTTTATTTATTATTTATTTGACAGACAGAGATCACAAGTAGGCAGAGAGGCAGGCAGAGAGAGGGAGGGGGGAAACAGGCTCCCTGCTGAGCAGAGAGCCCAATGCAAGACTCGATCCCAGGACCCTGGGATCATGACCTGAGCTGATGGCAGAGGCTTTAACCCACTGAGCCACCCAGGCACCCCAACGGTAAACATCTTTTAAAATAAGACTACCTCACCAGATTTTCCTCAAAATTTAAATAGATATTTATTGAAGACTGACTAAATGACAGGTACACACTACTGAGTTTCATACCAAAAAGACTATTATGGGCATTACACTTTATAAGAGATATAGACAGCTTGGACAGCAGTTGTACAGGAATAATCAGAAGAGTATATGAATGAACTTAAATACCCTGCCACATAAACCACAAGGGGATACAACTATACACCTATGAAAATGACCACCACCAAACAAACGATAAAACAAGCAAACAACCCTGAAATTACCAGGCACTGGCAAAGATGGAGAGCGACCAGAATTCACACATTGTGGGAAAGGACACAAATTGTGCTTTGCAGAAATGGTCTGACAGTTTCTCATAAAGATAAACATGCACTTACCATATGATCTAGCCATCCTAGTCACAGGTATTTACCCAGGGAATTAAAAACTTATATTCAAACAAAAGCTTATTTGTAAATGTTTCTAACAGATTTGGTCATAATTGCCAAAAACTAGAAATCAGCAGGATGTTCTTCAACAGATTAATGGATAAACTGTACATCAGGATGATGAAATTCTCCCCCAATTACGGGGGAGGATTTTGATTCACTGAAGAACACAGATGACTCTTAAATGCATTTTGCCAAGTAAAGGACACAAAAGGCTACATATTGTGTGCTCTCATTTACATGACATTCAGAAAAAGGCAAGTTGCCATGTGTTGGGGAAGAAGGGTTGAGTACAAAGGGGAAGCAAAAGGAAATTTGGGGGCAATGGAACTGTGCTATTTGATACTATGGTGAACACTTGACTCCAGGCATTTGTAAAAACCCACAGAATCATATACAAGTTTATGCTATTCAAATTTTAAAAAGTACTCAGCATTTGGACATAACTGAGTGAATGGCAGAACTACTCTAAAGGAGGTGAGAAAGAAATGAGGGCCATGGCCTCAGCAACTTTGAAGGAAAAGATTTGGACTGTATACTGTGGGCTAAAGATAAAAAGCACTGCACAAAGAGTGTGTCGTAGTGTAATATATATGTATATACATACACACACATATATAGTAGTATACTATATACATATTTATATACACACACACAGGATGATAAATGAATAAATATATCATAGATAATGAAAGCCAGGATTCTTACTGTAGGTGAAAGAAACTACAAATAAGCAAAGGGAGAATGTGATGCTGGTTTTGAGTCAGAGATATGAGTACACTCACATTTACTTTAATAAATACTCAGGTAGATAGATACAGAAATAAATTTGGCTCTATGTTTATAGTAGGTAAGTATACCTACATATATTTCCTAGATGTTCTCTGAGAAGACCTAGGCTCTGTGGTACCTTTGTAGCCATGAGCATACCTATAATCCAGATCTTGGTTTCTGAATCCATTTTCAAAAAAAAAAAAAAAGAATCAAGATTATTTGGAAAAATTATTTCTGGCCTAGGGCACAGAAATGTATCTTGAGTGTCAGAAAAATAAAGAGATGTTACAAGCAAGCCAACCAACAAACAAAAAAGGATGAGACCACGTTGAAAGCAGAGAGGAGTCAAACTAAATCAGCTCTCAGTGGTCAAGACAAGAACCATTTGAGTCACAAAATAAATAACAATAGTATGGGATATTAATCCAAAAAATAAAACACATATCCGGAGTCTACACAAATAAACAGAATAAATAAATGGAAGGGGGAAGGAATATTCTTCCTTGAAGGATTCTAATTAGTAAATATAGAAGAAATGAAGGAAATAGAAAATCCCCAGATATTCTGCTTCCGGCAAAATCCACTGATATACTAAAATTAGTAGAGGAAAGTTTAAGGAAAAACAGCATTTTATATCATCTCACGGTATCTCCCCTAAAACCCGTATTAGTTATTATGATGTGAATGTGCCCCCTCCCAAAATTCATATGCTGACATCCTAACATCAATGTGGTGGCACTAAAAGGTGGGTTCTTTGGGAGGTGAGTAAGTTATGAAAGTACAGCCCCCACATGGGACTGATGCCCTTATAGAAGAGGTCCAAAAGAGCAATGTGGGGACACAGCAAAAAGAGCCTATGAGCCACAAGGCAAGCCATCGCTAGACTCTGAGTCTGCAAGTATCTTTTTTTTTAATTGATTTTATTTTATTTATTTGTGAGAGAAAAAGAGAGAGAGTATGTACCTGCACATGCAGGGGGAGTGGCAGGCAGAGGGAGAAGCAAGCTCCCTGCTGAGCAGGGAGCCCCATGTGGGACTGAATCCCAGGACCCTGGGATCATGACCTGAACGGAAGGCCAATCCCTAGCCAACAGCCACCCAGGTGTCCCTGAGTCTGCCAGTATCTTGATCGTGGACTTCGAACCTCCAGAACTCTGAGAAATAATGGTTTTTTTTTAAGGCACCTCAGTTTATGATATTCTGTTTCAACATCCCAAATGCACAAAGACAGAAATTGGTACCAGAAGTTGGATGTTGCTAAAAAAATGTAAAAGCAGCCTTGGAACTCACTGATGGGTAGAGGCTGAAAGAGGTTTAAAGTTCATACTAGAAAAAAAAACTATAGTGTTATGAAAGCACTTTAAAGACAATTTTGGTGAGGACTCAAAATGAGGAGAACAGAGGAAAAGCCTCACTCTCCCTACAGAATACCTAAGGAATCCTGAACAAAGTGTCTGTAGAAATATGGATGGTAAGTGCCATTTTACTGAGATACCAAATGGAAATAAGGAACATATTATTGGATGCTGGAGGAAAGGCAATTTTCATTAATAAAGTAGCAAAGAACTTGGCTAAACTATGTATTTGTCCTGGTGTTTTATTTAAAGTAGAACTCATGAGTGATGAAATTGGTTCTGTGGCTGAGGCGATTTCTAAACAAAGTGTTGAAGAAGAGGCTTGGTTTCTCTTGACTGCTCATAGTAAAAAGTAAGAAGGAAGAAATGACTTAAAGACAGAATTATTAACCAAAAGATAAGCAAACTTAAATATTTAGAATATTCTCAAAATATATATATTGAAAAAGAATGAGAGGGCCTATTCAGGTGATAACAAGAAGTAAATGGCCAAAGGGCCATCTGAAATGGAGATTAATCAGAATCACCCAGATAGAAGTTGTGACTTTCATCAGAGACAATGGAAAAATGACCTCCAAAGGCAATTCAAAAATCATCAGGGCTATCCCTTCAATTGCAGGCACAGAAAGCTCCAGGCCACACAGCCAAGAACATCTGTTGGGGCAATGCCCGGTGAACTATGAGGGTAAGAAAGCCCCTATAACTCCGAACTAGAAATGCCACATGATTCTAGCCCAAGGGAGCCACAAGATGTGACCCCACACAGGGCCATCATAGGAATGGGACCACCCAAAACCATGGAGGCAGAGACACCCAATGTCTTGGGAGTCCCAGCCCCAGCACAGCATAGCTATGGGGGCACTCCTTAGTGTGTCTGGAAGGCAGGACCCCCATTCTAGTGTGTCTGAATGGTGGGACCTTCACCCCAATGGGCCTTGGAGTACAGAACACCAATGAAGAGGATAATTCTCAAGACTTAAGGTTTTATAGAATTTGCCCTGTTGGATTTCAGGCTTGCTTAGAACCTGCTACTCCTTTCTTATACCCTATTTCTCTTTTTTTGGAATGGAAATATTTATCCAATGCCTGTCCCACCATTATATTTTAGAAGCGTATAATGTGTTTGATTTCATAGGTTCACGGTTAGCAATTTGCCTCAGAATGACTCACACATTGAATCTTATCTATATCTGATTTAGATGATATTTAGATGAGACTTTGGACTTTAGACTTGAGTTGATGCTAGAAGAAGTAAAACTTTGGGAGCTCTTAGGATGGAATGAATATATTTTGCATGTGAGAGGGCTGATGAACCTTGCAGGGAGCAGGGCTGAGCTATGTTCAGAATGGTTCATATGTTGCAATCCTAACCCCAAAGTGATAATATTAGGATGTGGGCCTTTCAGAGGTGATGGGTTCATGAGGATAGAGCTCTCATGAATGAGATTAAAGCCCTTATAAAAGAGACCTGAGAGTGCTCCCTTGCCCTTTCTGTCACAGGAGGATACAGTGAGAAGGCGGCCATCTGTGAATCAAGAAGCTGGCTCTCTCCAGACACCGAATCTGCTGGCACCTTTTTCCTGGACTTTCCATCATTAAAAACTGAAATGTGAATGTTTGTGTTCATAGGCTACCTGTTACTCTGTGTAACAACCCAAGACATTATTTACAAAGTGAAAAGAGTGAGTATGCAGTGGAGGAACTCGGTGAGCACCACATTAACCACGGGCTCAAAGTTAACATGCTGGTAGTAAAATACACTGACAGTATGATTCTGTGATACCACACACTAAGAAGGGCATATCCTCTCTGTGTTAACCTTCCTCAAAATGCACAACCTCAATCTAATTATGAAAAAAAAAAAAAAACAGACATATCCAAATTGAGTATATCCTATGAAACACCTGGCAAATACTCTTGGAAAATATCAGGGTCTGGAAAAACAAGGAAAGACTAAGGAAGTGTAATGGATAAGGAGCTATGATTAAGAAAGAAAAAAAAAAAGGCAATGTGGATCCTGCATTGGATACAGGAATAAGAGGAATAAGGATGACGATGGAAAAACTGGTGAAATCCAAATAAAGTCTGTAGTTTGATTAATAATATTGTATCAAAGTTAATTTCTTGGTTTTGATACATGCACTATGGTTATCTAAGATGTTGCCATTATGGAAAGCTGAAGGAATGATATGTGGGAAATCTTAATACTGCTTTACAACTCCTTGGTATGCCTTATTTCAAAATTAAAAAAAAAAAAAATTTAAATATGTCACATGAAAAACAGTTAAAGGGACATGGAAGTAGATAGTAACCTGTCATCAAACAGAAGCTTCAAGGAAGATATGAGGGTTGATTTCAAAAATCCAAAGGAATGCCATGGAAAGGAAGAATTCAATTTGCTCTATACTGGCTTAACTGGTAAAGTTGAGACCATGTTTCGAAACCAGTCAGACACAAATTACAGCTCACTAGGAGATCCTACAGCAGGCAGAAAGTTCCAACGATGGAATGTGCTTTCTCAGGGGAGAGTTTTATATGATTGATGGTGAAGCAAGAGCTTGATGACCGTTCCTCAGGTACCTTCAACATATTGGCACTCCAACGCATTGGTCCTCAAAATGCAGTTCAGAGACCAGAATTACCCACACTAGTACCAGCTGGGAGCTGTTAGAAATTCAGAAATGCAGAGCGTCAGGTCCCACCCAGACCTACTGAAGAAGAATCTGTATTTTACCAGTCTGCCCGTGATTCACAGGCACAATAAAGTGTGAGCAGCCCTGCTATAGGAAAAAGTGAGACTTTAAAGGTACCTCCCAATATGGATCTTATTTGATCATAAAAATGTGAATGACTCTAGCATGTACTCAGTCATAATTCTGGTCTGAGATTTAACAATTTAACTGTTGAACAATTGATGAAATGGCACATCTAATGACATAGTCTTTGAATAAAATAACTGAATACTATTAATAAAGCTATAATATTAAAGGCCTAATTAACTTAAAAGTAGATTCTAAAAAGTAGAGCCTCAAAAGTTTATGCTAATGTAAAAAAATGAGAGTAATACCTTTTCAAAATAATCATTCATTACACATTATTTTTGCTATCATTTTTAAATTCTATACCATATTTGTACCTTTTTTTCACATACATATTTGCATTTCTCCTAGCAAACTCTAAATTAATGGTGCATAACATACATAAATAAAATTTAAATTCTTATTAGAATAGAAGAAGCTTCACAGGGATTTAATATTGTTTTAAAATTATTTACGCAGGGACGCCTGGGTGGCTCAGTTGGTTGAGCAGCTGCCTTCGGCCCAGGTCATGATCCCAGCGTCCTGGGATCAAGTCCCACATCAGACTCCTTGCTTGGCAGGGAGCCTGCTTCTCCCTCTGCCTCTGCCTGCCATTCTGTCTGCCTGTGCTCGCTCTCTCTCCCTCTCTCGCTCTGACAAATAAATAAAATCTTAAAAAAAAAAAAAATTAAAAAAAAAATTTAAAATTATTTACGCAAATGTGAAGCACACATATATAATTGCTACAAAAAAGCATGTCACACAAGCCAGGAACATAAATAGCATTTATGTTTCTTATTAATAATACAAAGCTTCAGAAAATACCTCCTGTGTTTTTTAAGCCATAACTTTTCCATATAGGATAGACTGTCTTCTTTAAATTCAATATTGAGTGGTTCTCTCCAAATTTTCAGATTAGTTTGTACTTCACATTCTTCCAATGAGTCTATAAAAATAAATATAATGTACAAAATTAATGTAAACTAATCTATAAATTAAATCTCTCAAGATAAAAAACTCACCATTTTTGAAGCAAATATGCTTGTAGTCAATAGTTCTAGGCTTAATTAATGCAAAATGTTAACTATTAGTGATTTATTAAATGACTGTATAGACAGTTTTCTTCAATAATCCCTTGAAATGAAAGAATCTTATGATTCATAAGGTTTTTAAAAGGAACCAATTCTCTTCAATGATAAATATGAACAGATTCATTATATATTCTATAAATGCAAAGACACATAAAGGTATGTATCATAGCCACTGACAATAATATTTACACATTATGGGAAACAGAAAATAAATAACTCAGAATGGCACTTGGAGGAGACAACTGTCTTCATGAATTTATATCTACACGGCAATTCACTTCCAGATGCTTAAGATGTTTCTGAAGTACTACTAAATTAAAACCACTATTCAGAGATATTTAAAACTGATGGAGATTTCTGGGAAAGAAAGCAGTGTAAATCCAGGATTACCAGTCTCTCCACCTTCTTGGATACCATCCCTCTCTCCAAACTGACCATAAGAGGAGAAGAAAAACTTCTGAAGGAGAAGAAAGGGAAGTAGTAAGGAAGAGAAAAATTAGTTTCGAAGACTGAAACTAAAGAATTGTTCCAAATTCATACCCCACAGCCTTTAAAGATTAGCTTCCAGAACAGCCAAATGCCAGCAATAGAAAGAACCAAAAGAATTCAAGCCACACTACCCATATTCTTCCCCTAAAAGTGGAGCTTTGTCAAAGAAAGTAATTGGAGGAAGTTCTGAGAAACACTCCAGAATGCACTAACCTGTGAGCAAAAGGAGATCCCTCCACTACGGGTCCTCCTTTCCAGTGCCAAACAAAATATGTCTTGATAGGAAATCTGAAACTAAAAATGAGGACTCACTTTTTTCTCTGACTAGGCATAAAGAGGAGCCACTTATCTGAGAGATAACTCCCAGATCTATCAGCTGATGAGGAGGAAGGGGATAAAGCATCTGGCCTGTGATTCACTCTTCTCCCATTACCAAAGGTACATCCCCTGGAAATAAAGTCAGTGGGTAACCTGAGTTAATTTGCTTGTGAATATGTTAATAACTGAACCTACTGGCAAATAGATTAGTGATATTAATGGAAGCACACTCTTACCTGTTTAATGCATTTAACAGGATAGCCCTTGTTTAGAATTGCTTACAGAAAACAATTCTAGGACACATGGTTCTATGAAACATGTCTCTCTGAAAAGTGCCACATAAGCTACATAACTTGGGTTTTAGTTTGATGGCATTTTTTCATGTGTCTCTGGCTACCTTTTGTGAGAGAATTTGTGTGAGATGCCCCAGTATTCATACTGATGGGATGGTGGGTGTTTTTCTCAATAGACAGTGCCAAAGTCTTAAGGTAAACATATGTTTTGATGTGTTGGAGTAGGTGTTGGAGGAACAGTCAGACAGCCAGTGTAGCTGAAACAGAACAAGCCTAGTAACAGGATCACAGAGATAACAGACTTGAGATTACATTGAAACTTCTAGGCCATTTTAAGTACGTGCCTTTCACACTGAAGGAGATAAGACTTTGGAGTTCACTTAAAATGAAATGAAGTTAGAAATCAGTAACAGAAGGGAACCGAGGTGGCTCAGCTGGTTAAGCATCTGCCTTCAGCTCAGGTCATGATTCCAGGGTCCTGGGAACTAGCCCCACAAGTCATGCTCCCTCCTCAGTGGGGAGTCTTCTTCTCCCTCTACCTCTCCCTTTGCCCCTCCCCTGGCTCATACTCTCTGTCAAATACAAAATAAATATATTTTTTTAAAGTCAATAACAAATAACTAGAAAACTTGAAAATTCAAAGCATGTTACTAAGTTAAATGGCCAAGAAGCATATAAAAAGTATCACTTGTAATGAGTTACACAAAGTAAATATGCCATTTCATCTCTATCAGAGCAGCAAAAATTTAAAAATCTGACAAAACATTGGTGATAATGGGAGGTAACCAAACTGCTTATCTACTGGTGGGAGTATAAACTGATACAAATACTTTGGTAAATAATTCAGTTTTATCTAGTATAGTCAAAGACATATGCAGCCTATGACCCAATTATTCCACTTCTAGGAAAAGACATCCTAGAAACGTGTGCATGTGTACCAGGAGACCTATACAAAGATATTCAGACCGGCATTGTTTATAATGGCAAAATAGGAATCAACCCCCAAACCCATCAACATTTAAACAGGTAAATGGTGGTAACTTCCTATAACAGAAGAATATTAAGCAGTAAAAATGAATAAAATACAACTATGCACATCTTCGTGGGTAAAGTTCAGTAAATAATAGTGAGTGAAACAGGCTGCAAAAGAATATATACACTAGCTTTCCACTTACGTAATATTCAAATACATGCAAATTTAACATATTATTTAGAGATACACAAAATACAGTAAACTACAAGGAAATTTTTCTTTAAATGAAAAATACAGAATCTAAGTTAGTGACAATCTCTTAGAGAAGAGGAAAGAAGAGAGAGAACAGGTGCTTACTGCTTTGTTTTTCTCCAGAATCTACACAAATTTTGTAAATGTTCTTTTCTATATACTTAATATGTCAGGAAAAGAAAAATATTGACAAACATATACATATGGTATACACACAGTCATATATACAATACTCCGGGGCAAGAAAAATCACATATCATATCAACAGAAGTCCTCATCTTAATGATTTCTCTTCAGCAATCACTGACGCAGTATTTCTACATTTAAAAATTTATTTTAAAGTAATCGTACCAGTACACAAAGAGCTAAGATGGTCATTATAACTTATTTTTACCATAGTGAGCATTAGAAACAAAATATCCATCAATAAAATCCTGATTAAGTAAATCTTGGCATACAGAGTATTATGCAACAGTTACAAATGATGACATATAACTGTATTTATATGTAACATTGTCGATGATAGAATCTAAGCAAAAAAGTTGCAAATAGCATTAATAGTGTCACCCCATTTATACTTGTGTGTGATGGTGCAACTGTGTCTATTGAAAAACATACCAACATGTTAACATTGATTAGATGGTTGAATTAGGTTATTCTCATTTTCTTTTTGGTTAACTTTTTGTAATAATAAAATCATGCAAAATAATCATTATGTTATTCTTATAATATAGTTATCACCACTATGAAAAACAAAGTTTTTTCTTCTCTGATCTTATCTGATTTATCATATCTGTCCCTTTATTATTTTAAGTCTTTCAAAGTAGACAATCAAAAGATATTTGTATAGAAGACTTTTCCCTTTCAGAGCTAAAAAGTAAAAAATACATCAAAACTTGAAAGTTCAAATAAAAAAACATAAAATAACACAATCAATGAGAATTATATTAAGATATATGCTACAAAGAGAGTATACAAATAAAATCTTGGAAGTATTAATGAAACTGATGCAGCATGAACAAGGGTAGGGAAATATTTCAAAGAGAAAATTATTTAGAAAAAATTCCAGTTCTAATTGGAAAATGGTATGTGATACCTTGATGTCAGGAATTATAAAAAATGTTTAAAAATGAATAAAAATATAAAAAATGAGTAATCAGGAGAATTCCTGCACAGGAAAAAAATGAAGTAAAAATAATAAATTGGATCCTGTCAATAAAGATACATGATTGAAATTTATTGTCTCACATTTTATTTTCAGTGAAAAGCAACTGGAAGTCTCTATAAGATTCTGAGAAATAAAATTAATTAATCAAACAGTTTGAGAAGTATGATATCTCTCAAAAGATTCTGGAAAACATTTATCCTACCCCCTTAACCCCCCATGTTGCATCTCCTCTCCCTCATATCATAAAACAGAAACAGTATGTGCCTCAGTCACCCAATCTTCAATGTCTAGAATATGGGTGCAAAATCATCAAGGAAAAATATAAACAAAAAATATTCCTTTGGACAGGAGGGGAAAAAAAGATAAATCAATTCTCCCCCTTAAGTTCACCGCGGTCCTTGAACTATATTTTTTCAAGACACATACAAAAAATTCTTTACTTCTCTATCTCACAGATCCTCTTGTTTTATATTTAACTACAGTTCAATAAAGGAACAGTTGTCCTGACAAAAACATTCTGCCAGGAGTGGGGGAGCTGAAAGCATCCAATTCTGCATTCATTTGGCAGTCTGAATTTACATAGGAAACAAACACAAATCTCCCCAGTGCTCAAGTCAGGGTTCTATAAATATTAAACCACTTACCCTTGGTTGTACAGTGAATGCTCCTTTGAGGAGTTATATTAAACTGTTATCCTAATGCTAACAGTTTTTAAACACTGCATTTATATTCACAGAGAATGGAGATAAATAAGATAAATCCAACTTTATTTTATAACATTCATTTGATAAAAGTAGCTGTACCTGCTTTTGCTGCAGGTGAGTTCTGTTTCTCGTTGTCATCTTGATGTCCAGTTCTCCACTGATTTAAAGTTTCCGGAAAGGACTGGGCAGAAGCTTCTTCATCAGATGACCCTTCACAGAGGAGCCTATCTTTTGGATGTGAACATTCTGCTCTTTTTGTGGTTGGAACTTCTACCTAAACCAATTAAAAGTGCATCTAAGTGTGCTTTTTTAAAATTTCCCTATCTTAAAATATAGGTAGCATTAATTATTAGGCATTTTGAATCATACACTGCTTTTTAACTTTAAAATGGAATTTTTTAAGTTGTACTTACACATATGCTTTACTGATTTCTTTAAAACAGTATGGACAATTAGAAATGGTCCCTTCAAAAATTATTAAAACTAGAGCCTGCATGACTGAGGATTTATCATCATGTTATTCACCAGTGTTCCCCATGGGGAGTGGCAATAGCCATGAACCTAATCCCCCTACTTCAATCTGCTACCAGCAAACTTCCCATGGCAGAGAGAGCAGATTTTTTTTTTTAATATGTGAATCTGATCATGTCATTCCTATATTCAAAACCTTCCAATGATTCTTTGAAACCCCCAGTTCCTAATAGGACCTACAAGGCTCTGCAGACCATGTACTTCCCTGCCTTTTTACTATACTTCCTTCAATTCCCCTCTTCATTCATCAAGAATGTTTACATTCTTAGTGCTGAGCCCATTAAACACATTCTCACTCAAGGGCCCTGCACTAGCCACATCCAATACCTGGAGTGACCCTCCCTCCATATTTTCACATAGCCATTCCACTCATTACAGTTGGTCTGTGTTCAAATGATGACCCTACAAATATAGCTCCTTTACCCCCACCTTCCATTCCCTTACCTGCTCTCTTTTTCTCTGAAAAACATCTCTGTGTGAATTTAGTCTACATGTTTGTTTGTTTATTGCCTATCTCTCCCCATTAGAATGTAATGAGATCAGGGATTTTTTCTTTTTCTCAGTGCCAAGAGCAGTGCCTGGCACAAAGTAGGTGCTCATTAAAAGTTAGTTGAAAGAATGAACAAATTAATTAATACATATGAAGCATCACATGCTTCTTGGCATAATGATAAGAGGAAAGGATGAATTCAGCACAAAATATAGACTCACTGTGAATGCACAGAAGAAAATAAAGGTAGGATTTGGTAGTTACACACAGGATCAGAGAAAACGGCCAAATTAGGAAAATAAGGCAAAATAAAGTCCACACCAATGCTGAATTAGCATTGTGGATTTACCTACACTGATCAAATTGCTAAATCTCCATTGTGTACATTCTAGATACAAAAGTGAGTTCTCTATGTTCACCCCTTGATTACAAAATAAACAGGCAGACTGTTAGAGTATAATTGAGAAAAGAGCATTAAATATGTGTCCAAATTTTTGAATATAAACAAAAGGCATTTGGGAATCTTAAGTCACTGTGCCAGCTGCTGGCCACAGAAACATGGGTTTAAAAGTCCACAACAGAAACAAGTGCAAGAAACAGGTTATTTAACTCAGATAAGCAAGAGTTGTATGGGTAAAAAGTGGTAGGGACAGTATTCCAGAGAGAGGGGACGGTATATATGCCAAAACATGGAGTCAAACAGCACAGTGGCATGGAGCCATTAGTAGTTTACACTGAAGTAGTAAAAAGTAGGATAAGAGAAAATATAATCTGTGTCCAATCATGAAGGATCCTGCCTGCATACAGAGGAAGTTAAACTTACACATAATGGAAAGTCAAAGTCACTGTAGACTTCTACACAGTAGTTTGGGAGAAAGAGAAATTAAGGAATAGTGAGTTTGGATGCAAAGAAACCAAACCAGTTAAAATATTACAGCTAATTGGTAATATCTATCAACATTACAAACACATGACATGTATATATACACAAACATGTATATATATATGTATATATATATATACATATATATACATGCACAAAGTATATTGCATATATATATGCAAAAATATTTTTCAAAATCACTCTTTATATTCTACTTTGAATTGGCAAAAGATCAAAATAATGTAAATGCTAGTCAGTGGAAATTTTAAAATTTAAACTTACATTTTAAAGTCATTTTTATCTAATAAATAGGGTGTTTTATAACCACCATAGAATGAGAAGGCTATAGAATGTACTTATGTGAATATCAAAACATTTTATAAAAAGCATATTTGCAGAGCAGCATATTATTAGTTGTGAAAAGAAATACATACATACAAAATGGGAATTACTATTGGCTTCTAGAAAGGGAGAGAATGAAATCCAGGTTCCATGTAGTGAACATTTTGTACTTCAAGAAAAAGCTAATTTCCATATTTGGAAGATCAGTAAGGACAGAAGGGCCCAAGTATTCAAGTGAGTTTTTAGACAGTAGACTGCATGAGACATGGTAGCCAATTGGATGTGCAGAGGAAGAAGAGAAAGGACTACAGAAAATGATGGTTCTTGGCTCACCTGAAAAGCAAGAAGATAGGCTGTCATCAACAGTGACACCTATAGGTTTTGGAGGAGAGGTAAATTTGGTTTGAAAGTACTGAGTTTTAGGGTCACCTGCGTGGCTCTGTTGGTAAGTGGCCAACTCTTGATTTTGGCTCAGGTCATGATCTCAGGGTCATGGAATCAAACCCTATGTTGGGCTCTACACTGGGTATGGAGTCTGCTTAAGATTTTCTCTCTCCCTCTCCCTTTGTCCTTACCCCCTCCACTCACACTCTCTATCTCTAAAAAAAGGAGGAAGAAAGAAATGGAGGGACAGAGGGAGGGACGGAGGGAGGGAGGGAGGGGGGATGGAGGGAGGGTTGAAGGGAGGGAAAAAAGAAAGAAAAGAAGTGCCAAGTTTGTGGGAGGTATTTATAGGTATCCAGTAAACAGTGTGACTGCACATATGTATGTATGCTGCACTAATGAAGAAGCACTGGAAACTCAGTGCTTAATACAAAATGGTTTAAGTATGCAGGGATTACAGCAGGTGTCCAGAGCAGCTCCTTTCCAACCAATGAGTCAGAGATATAAGAATTCCGCTTTTTATAGCTATGTTTTTTGGAATACTTGGCTTCCTCACAGCAATGGCAGGATAGGAAAAATCAGAGGACTAGACATCGGCTTTCAAATGTTTGAGCCCAGAACTCTCTCATATGCCACTTCCAACTCAAAACCTAACATGATTCTACCCAATTCTGAAGGGAATAGGAAATTTGAAAGAGCATATGGAATTCAGTGGATAATATTCATTATCCTTCTAAGCCACATGGTATCCTTGCAAGATGTGGTTTAATATCCCCACTTTCTAGAAGAAAAGTCACATTTTAGCAAACTCACTCAGTGCTTCTGATATTTTATGTATTACAGCTAGAGAGCCACTGCTCTTTGGCACTGAGTACAGGTGCTCACTTAAGGGCTGATAGCAGTGATGTCCAACTGGAATACTTACACCACCATGACTGAGCAGTTGTTAAAATCACACCTGTGGACCCACCCAAAGAGAGGCAGAATTTGATCATGTGTGTGTTCCTTTAATGGTTTTCCAGTTGGTTCTGATGTGCACTCCTGGATGAAACCACTGAATTAGTAGTTTTTAAGTTAGGAGGAGAAGTAGAGAGGGTCTATCTAGCATATACAGTCACCTATGGGGACAAGAGGCAGCATTATTGTAGGGATTAAAAGCACAGGCAAAGGCATAAGCTTTCTAGTAGGGCTAGTTACTAAGTTCCTCTCTGCCTTTGTCATCTGTTAAATAGAGTAATAAAAAATGCAAAACTTATATGGTTGTTGTGATTATTGGATAAGATAAGGCAATGAAAGGATTAAGCACAATGCCTAGTGTTAGGTGTTTAACAAATGTTAGCTGTTGATCTATCACTATTTTTAACAATTAGGTAAATTACATAAAATGGCATGCAGGAAGGAGAAACCCTTAATGCCACAGCCTCTGTGTAGCGGCTAAAAGCAAATAATTTGGAGTCATAAAGTCTAGGTTTAAATCTAAGTTTCGTTTATACCTTGGGCAATTTATAAAAACTGATCTTTGTCACTAATTTTCTCATCTGGAAAAAGTAGGGAAAAATTAAGAGAGGACAGAAAGAGATAATACTTGTAAAATATGTAGGACCATGTCTGGCACAGAGTCCATTTTCAACGCATCACTATTATGATAACAAGGCCATAACTCATTCAGGGATTCTTCACAATCACCATTGACAGCTCTATTAGAAAGTGAAATCCATGTAAAAACACTGACATTCCTGGACAATTCAAGCACAGTTTCTTTGCTGGAAAGAGGTCCTATACGCATAAAGCATGTTTTCTTCTTTGTTCCATGAGCATGGGTTAAGAACTCAAGAGACTGAAGTTCAAGCTTGACCCTGTCACCAAGTAAGAAGTTGTGTGACTGGCCATGTTTGTTACTATTTCTGAACTGTAGTGGAAAGGTGAGTGGCATCTAAAAGGATGAGGATTATAACATAGATCAAAATTCAAGGAAGTTTGTTTCTTGCTAAAGAATCATTACATGTCCATTACAAAATATAGACATGAACTGATGAAAGCTTATCTAGAACATCATGGGATCAGTAGTCAATCTGAATAATGACCAGAATTTAGTGTAAGTCCAATTTTAAATAATTGTAAAATTGCCCATCACCTAAAAAAAAAAAAAAAAAAAAAAAAACAAAAACAAAAACAAAACAAAACAAACTTGGCAAGGTTTTGTATTTTTAGCCTCTCTGAAATCCTAACTAAAATAAAATTGTTATATTTCATTGTGTTATTTTTTTTCATGTTTCTCTCAAATACTCATTCATTTCCTTAAATGGCCCCAATGACTAGAAAGCAACATGTCAAACAATCATTCATAAAAAAAAACAGTCTTCAGTGGAATCAAAGAAGTCTCCTTAAAGAAAGGATTTTTACAGTCAAGATGTTTTTGAGTCTTAAAAAAATTCAAATATTAAACAACGTGATGGAATAATCCACAAAACTGTATGCCTCTAGTTAAGTCTACGAATGACAGTCTCCATGATCATGTATGACAGAAAATGTCTACTCTATTTTCTTTAGCTTACCCCAGAGTGGATCCCCTGTAGAAGAGATTTGGGCTTGTTCTCACTTTTATTAATCTCTTCTGGAGAATGATTATTCCCTTTGGGTTCATCTGGATTAACTTCCTTGATAAACCGATGGGCAGCATCCAATACAGTGGATAATATTTGAGATTTTGCCTGTTAAAAAAGAAACGAAATAGGACTAAAAAGACTAATACGTCAGTCTAAGTAAATTAGATACATTAAATTGCATTTTTTATTATTCTATGATTACTAAAATCTAACACATTTTATTTAATATTTCAAAATACAAATTGACATTTATATCAACCAATATAATAGTGACGGCTGCCATCTACTAAGGAGCTAGTTTGGTCTCATACTATCCCAAGTATCTTAAAAACATATCATTTAATCTTCAAGTCAACTCTAAAACATTACTATTTTTGTCTCTGTTTTAAGAATAAAGAAATGAAAGCTCCTATAGTTTAAATAACTTAGGCCTGGTCACATGGTGAGTGGGTGGCAGAGCTGGGAAATGACCCCAGGTGTGTTTAATTCTGACTCACAGCCTTTCTACTATGTCAACCCCAAATAGATAGATGTGTTATTTTTGTACAACATAGCTAAAGAACTAAATATAGCTAATCTAGTAGGAGCCTGAATAAGCAGTAATGAGTATCCCTTGGTGATAAAACATCTTTGGAAAGTATTAACTATTCAAAAGTGCACATCAGGAAGTGCCTCTACCTGAAGGTTCCTAGTAAACTCCAAGTTGTTCCTCATTTAGTATCTTTGCCCATGAGTTTCACTAACCAGAAAGGATTTCCCTCCTCTACCATCTTCTTTGCCTGGCAGACACCTACTTCTCCCTCTAGATTCATCCCAAATGACTCCCACAGGTCTAGGAACCTTTCTTTGTCCTCCTCACTCTAGCTGTGTGAGGTGCCCATCCTCTGTACCTTCTTCAGACCCAAAGTAGATCTCTAGTAACCCATACAATATTGACTGTACATTCCCTTTTGGTGTCTATCTATTCCATCATACCATATAAGTTCAAAGAAGGAAAAAATCTTGTCTTCTTAAATCTTTCAGGCACCACAGTGCCTGGCATATAACATATGGTAAAAATAAGGGGAGGGGGAAAGAAGAACTGCAGAATTAAAATAAATGACTGAGAAAAAGACTTCAAAAACCTCTCCCCATGCCTTCAGTGTAGCTAAAAAGGAATGGGCAACTCCTAGAAAGTCCCTGTTCTCTGAGAGGTCTCCTATCAGCAACTACTCTGATCTGCCCTAGGATTCTGCAGATTCTGGGTTGCATGTGACCTTGAACCAAGCAAACTACAGGGTGAAACTCTGAAAACCTGGTATTAGAAAGACAAACAATAGGTCGTACTCCTTTAGCAAATGTCCTCAAGACAGAGAGTAACTTCAGCAGGGATTAGAAATAATTATTTGTACTTTCTCATGGAAATATTCCTATTTTTACATTTTTATCTAGTTACCTATTTAAATGACTAAGATTATACTGAATCTTTCCTGTTATGACCTTTTACAGATCTGTTAAGATTCACTGCAAACTCATTCTAGAATAAACCAATGAAGATCAAATTATTTAGTGTTATTTCATGCTGAATTAATGGATTATCTATGAAAAATGACTAATGTGATATATGCATATTTATATATACATATTTTATGCAGAGATATCAGTGATATTTGATCTAAATTTTCCCAGTGATCATCAAAAAGCCTATACAGACTTATATAATCATTTTTAAAAGAAATTCAAGCCAATGGTAATGCTTTACCAAAACAAGTATTTTTAAAACAGAGTAATCCAATATAAGCCTGATTTTAAATTTCCTAGAGTAGAGATCTATTGATTTCAAAGGTGATTAGAAGGTCTACTTGTCATTTTACACATTCTTAAAAGTAGTAAAAACAACTATTAATTTTACAGGGATTTTCTTTCTTAGAACATCTTATATTTAAATATTACTTTTCTTAAAAATGTTTTTAATTTAAAAAATAAATACTACTTTTTTCAGTTGTAAGTGTATATACATTTTTCTTACTCTTAAAATAAGCATGCAGGGGAAGAGACAGATACTATGATCCCCATTACATAGACAAGGAAATTCAAGCTCATAAAGCTTATGTCAAAGCCAAATGAATACAAAATATTGCAGCTTGAGTTAGAACCAAGATCTTCCTTCTTTCAGCCTAATTTCTTTACCCTACTGAATTACACTAATACAGATAATGTGTTTTACTTTTTTTATTTCCTAAGACTTAAAATATATTAGATTTTATCTCCATAGATATGAACATTTTTCCTTCCTTTACAAAAAAATTGTAATTATGTATATAATTGCTGATGTGGGAATTACATTGTTTAGTTTTTGTTTCTAACTTATTCTTATTTTCATGTTTGACTAAGCACTAGAAAATTGAAGGGAGAAACAGATTCTTCTTTTACTTGTCTCATCTACTATCTGCAATGTCAGGTTGGGGAGGCATATGAACTTTGCAAAAACAAAACTTCCAAAAAACAAAATTAGACGTATCCTATAAGAGTAGAATTATAGAACACACTTAAAATATCTATCTCTTAATTAAGAGGTATAAGATTTAACAAAATTATTAAGATTAGAAATTTACCATACTGCTATAACATACTATTTTACAATACTTTTAAGTTCCTAGGTATGTGAAAAATATATCATTTATGTGTTAATGATTTGCAATTTCCTGTTCTCCAAATCCAATCTTCCCCACTTATTCCAGAGAAGAATATATAATCTAGGTGGAGTTTATGATAGCTTAACAGAATGTGAGAGGTAGTAATGAATATTACTTCTACTGGCAAGGTGGTAAGAAACTACCCTTTTTCCTGTTCAACAAGCCAGCTAGATGGATGTATAGTTACCTTGGAAATAACATATCTAAGATGGTGGTGCTACACATTAAAGTCCCTAAATCAAGAGGGAGGGAGAGGTTTAAAATGAGATGTCTTAGGAACATCCATGTTGAGATTTAGGTAAGTAAAAATTAAACTTTTACTGTTTTAAGCTACTGAGATTTGGGGGTTCTTCTACTTCAGCAAGGATTCCACCAATATATAGCCTCATATTTGGAACTACTCCTAACTGGGTATTCTGTTTCACCGGGGAGGGGGGGATGTTTTAAATGTGTTTCCTATTAAAAACACACATGAACATATTACTTCTACGTCTTGCCAAAGTTTTCCTTTCTAATGGCTAGCTTTCCTGCTATAATTCTGTTTATCATTTTAGGCCCAGATCAAGTATTACCCAGTTCCAATGTATCTCAATGGCATTATAAAAAATAGTTCAGAAGGGCAAATTATTTAATTTCTCTGAAATGAGTTTTCTTCTTCAACTAACTGCAGCAAAACTTATGTATTTTCTAAGGGCCCTTATAGATCCTTGCTCACATCAGTACTAGAGCTTTGTTCCTCGGTGTGTCATCTATGTACCAGCAGCATCACCATCAACTGGAAACTTGCTAAAAATACAAAATCTCAGGTCCCGCTCAGAACCACTGCAACAGAATCTGTGCCTTACCATGTAATTTGAATGTTCACTAAGTTTAAGAATCATGCATTATACCATTCGGTTGAGTTACAATTGGTTGAATACATCTGTCTTCCCTTTCATGATTATGAATTCCTTGAGAGAGGGGACCATGTCTTATTCTAACTTATCCATGCTTTATATCACCTTCTTTTGCCTTTCCTCCCTGCAGCTTCATCCTTCACACTTTGCAACTAGAACATTGCTTGACACTGGTTAAGTACTTGAGAAATGTTGGTTGAATCAAATTTCACTGACTTACTGAGATAAAAATGACTAAATATTCTATTTGAACATTCCTCCCCTATACTGAAGCTATCTAAGTCAGTGTCAACACAGACAAAATCAAAGGCATTGTTAATAATAGCATAAAGGGGGAAATCACTTATCTTTCTAAGCCTATAAGATGAAGACATTATGTACCTTACAAAGCTGTTGTGAAAAGTATACATCCTGTATGAAAATCACCTACCAGAGTGATGACACAAAATAGTGCATCCAAATGATTGCTACCATTTTATCTAGATCACAATATAATACTTCCCTGTAAGTAAGAGAAATAGTTCAAATACCCCAAAAATAGAATTCTTATTCAATTCAATAGAGAAAGATAGAACACCTGACTATGGTATAATGAAGAGGTCAGCAAATAATTCTATCCCCATAAAACAAATGTTATACTGGATAAATTTTTTAAAACTATTTCAGGACTCTGGGGACGCCTGGGTGGCTCATTTGGTTGGACGACTGCCTTCGGCTCAGGTCATGATCCCGGAGTCCCGGGATCGAGTCCCACATCTGGCTCCCAGCTCCATGGGGAGTCTGCTTCTCCCTCTGACCTTCTCCTTGCTCATGCTTCCTCTCACTGTCTCTCTCTCAAATAAATAAATAAAATCTTTAAAAAAAAAAAAAAAACTATTTCAGGACTCTGAAATCAACCAAAAGCTAACAAAAAGTTGAGAAATATTTACTCAAGAAAAACTACTATGATATAACTCAGCAAAAATCTATGGCTGTTTCTTGTATCTCCCTTCCCAAGTTGGCCAATGTTACTAGGGAAAGACTGAACAAGGAGTGTGTTTGATTCCTGGCAGAGGGCAGAATCTTAAAATTATAGTGGCATTATGAGTGAACTAGCAAATTTGACTATAAACGAATGGGGAAAAACCCACAGCTCTGACAGCCCGAGGCTTTGGTCCCAATTAAGGTGAGCAGTGGACTACTCAAACATTTAATGGGATGATTCTGAAAATTTCTGAGAGAGTTATAGAGGAGCTATTTAAAAATGGAAATCATAAAAAAGAACCAAATGAAAATTCTTGATTATGACCTAGAGTATGAAATATTTTAAAAGGAAAAAAATTCAGTGTACTTAAAGTTAGAGATAAATTATCTAATTTGAAGAGTAAAAAGTAAAAGTTTAAAGAAAATGAAAACAGCCTTACAGACCTACAAGACCACATCAAGAATCCCACACACATTTAATGAGAGTATCAGAGAGAAATGAGAAGAAAAATATATATGAAAAAATGATGGTCCCAAACTTAAAAATTATTACTTTAAAAATCCAAGAAGCTCAACAAGCCCCAAGAAAGATAAATATAAGAGATCCATACCAAGACAACTCATAACCAAACTACTAAAAGTCAAAGATAAACAGAAAATCTTGAAATAGATGAGAAAAATTACTCATCACATATAAGAACACATAAATATGAATAACAAATTGATTTTGTATCTGGGAAAAAAAAATGGAGATCAAAAGCCATAGAATAACACAAAGTGCTAAAAGGAAAAACTGCCAAAAATAATTCTATATTAGGATAACTGTCCTTCAAAAACGAAAGCAAACATAAAGATTACTCTCAAATAGACTAATTAAGAGATAATTCATTACTAGCAGATCCACCCTAACAAGAAACACTAAAAGAAAAGGTGGTAAAGATGAAAGGTATTAAGTCCATCAGAAGGGGGCGCCTGGGTGGCTCAGTCTGTTAAGCATCTGCCTCCCGTTTGGGTCCTGATTCCAGGATTGAGCCTCCCACCGGCTCCCTGACTGATAGGTAGCCTTGCTTCTCCCCTCTGCCTCTGCCTGTGGTCCCTCCTGCTTGTGTTCTCTGTCAAATAAATAAATAAAATCGTATAAATAAATTAATTAATTAAATTCTACCAAAAGAAAGATAGATCGCCAGAAACCCTAGACCTCACAACAGAATATGAATGTTTCTCAAGCTCATATGGAACATTCTTTAGCTAGACCATATGCTCCACATAAAAAAAGTATTAATAAATTTGTAGGGTTTGAAGTAGAAAACATGTTCTAGAAAATAGAACATAGAAAATATGTTCTCTGACCTCAACAACAAAAAAAAATTAGAAATCAGCAACAAATAATTTTGGAAAATCACAAGATATTTAGAAATTGAACAACTTGTTTCTAAATAACCTTCGGATAAAAAAACAAATCACAAGGTATGTTAGTAAATAATCTTGAATTGATTAGAAAGGAAGCATAACAGATCAAAATACATAAAATGCAGTTAAAGCAGTGGTTAGACTGAAATTTATAGTTTTAAATGGTTGCTTTGGAAAGGAAGAATATCTAAAACCAATAACCTAACCTGACCCTCACTCAAAAAAGTAGGGGGAAAAAAATCAATGAAAAAAAGTCCAAAAGCCGGTCAGAACCAGAAAATAAAGATCAGAATCAATGAAATAAAACAAAAATTTTAAAAAATCAATAAAACTAAAATCACATTTTTAAAAAGACTTGAAAATTTATAAACCTTTAGCTAAACTGCCCCAAAATGAGTAAAATACAAATTAACAAAACCAGTGATGAAAGAAAGAAGATCAATATAGACTTACAGATATTATAAGATTATAAAGGAATTGAAAAACTTGTGCCAGGTGGGGTGCTTGGGTGGCTCAGTGGGTTTAACCTCTGCCTTCAGCTCGGGTCATGATCTCAGGGTCCTGGGATCGAGCCCCCATCGGTTTCTCTGCTCAGCGGGGATCCTGCTTCCCCACCTCTCTCTGCCTGCCTCTCTGCCTACCTGTGATCTCTGTCAAATAAATAAATAAAATCTTAAAAAAAAAAAACTTATGCCAATAAATCAGACAACTTAGATTGAATGGATAAATTAAACAAAAAACACAAATCACCAAAACTTACTCATAACTAATAGAAAATTAGAATAGAACAATAAGGTAAAGAAACTGAACTAATAATTCAAAATCTTTCCATGAAAAAATCCCAGACTCAGATTGTTTCACTGGTAAAATCTACCCAATATTTAAGTAAGGAATTATACCAATCTAACACAAATACTTTCAGGAAAAAGAGAAAGAAATATTTCTAAATTCATTTTATGAGGCCAATACAACTCTAATACCAAGGTAGACAAGCACATTCCAGGAAAATAAAACTACAGACTAATATCCCACATGAACTTACATGCAAAATTCCTTCACAAAATATTAGCGAATCTGTTCCACCAATACATAAATTATGAGTCATGACCAAGTGAATTTATATCCAGTAACACCTCCTTAACTGGACATCTAAAAATCAAGTATTGTAGAAAAAAGCATATTAATAGAAGACCAAACAACATGAGCATTTCAATAAAAATAGGGAACAAGAAGCAAGAAATACAAAGAGACTTCCTCATGGTAAAAGCACCTATGAAAAACCTATAGCAAACATCACAACTATTGGTAAAAAAGAGTAAATGTTAAGCCCTTAATCAGGAACAACATCAGGATGTAAACACTTGCCACTTCAATGTAACATTTTACTGATGGCTCTAGTTAACACAAAACAAGAAAAAAAATTAAAACCATCTAGATTAAAAAGGAAGAAGTAAAACTATTTTTTACTTATAAAGGATATGATCCTGCATGTAGAAAATCCTAAGGTATCTCAAACAAACAAACAAACAAACAAAGCCAGCTACTATAATAAGTGAATTTACCAAGCTCACAAGACTCAAGATCAATACTCAAAATCAATTATATATATATATGCAATAAACAACCCAAAAATAAAATTAAGAAGTATCCACAGTAACATGAAAAAGAACAAAATACTTACAAAAACATTTAACAAAAAAGTATATGGATTTAACACTAAAAAGTATAAAACATTGATGAAAGAAATTATATAAGATCTAAATAAATGGAATAAGGGGCACCTGGGTGGCTCAGTGTGTAAGCCTCTGCCTTCAGCTCAGGTCATGATCTCAGTGTCCTGGGATCGAGCCCGGCATCGGGCTCTCTGCTCAGTGGGGACCTGCTTGCCCACCACCCCCCACCTGCCTCTCTGCCTACTTGTGATCTCTCTGTGTCAAATAAATAAATAAAATCTTTAAAAAAATTTTTTTAAATAAATAAATAAATAAATGGAACAAAATCATGTCAGAGACTGAAAGACTCAATATTGTTAAGAAGGCAATTTTCCCCCAAATCAATCCGTGTACTACACAAAATCTTTATCAAAATCCCATCAGGATATTGCTTTGTAACAATTGACAAGCTTTTATGTATTATGTATATGGAACAATGAGATGTTATCTCACACCCATTAGGTTGGCTATTATCAAAAAAACAAAGGATAACAAGTGTTGGTGAGCAGGGGGAGAAATTAGAACCCTTGTGCATTATTTTTTTTTTAAGACTTATTTATTTGAGAGACAGAGAACTAGAGAGAGTACAAGAAAGGTAAAGGGGAAAGGGAGAAACAGACTTGAGCAGGGAGCCCTATGTGGGACTCTATCCTGGAACTCTGGGATCATGACATGAGCTGAAGGCAGACACGTAACTGAGCCACCCAGGTGCATGACTCTTGTGTCCTATTAATGGGATTGTAAAATAGTTCAGCTGTAGTTAAAAAAAAAAAAAAAAAGGAATTCCTCAAAAAATTAAAAATGGACTTAACATGATATACCAATTCCCTTTCTACATACATATTCAAAATAATTGAAAGTGGGGTCTCAAAGAAGTATCTACATACTCATACTCATAGAAGAACTATTCACAATAGCCAAGAGGTAGAAGTAACCCAAGCATCCATCAATGTATGAATACACAAACAAAATGATCATAAACATGATCCATAAAAGAATCAATTGATAAATTAAGGCTTTGTAAAAACAAATGATCTGTGGATGCCATATGTTCTATAACAAAATTCCATCAGGTTTTGCATTTGTTTGGGGTTTCTATAGTAATTGACAATCTTATCCTAGAATTTACAGCCTTATTCTAAAATGTATATGGAAATGCAAAAAATCCAGAATTAGTATTTTTTTAAATTTCATTTTAAAAATCAAGATATCTAGATTAGGAGAAAATATTTGATAATCATATATCTGAAAAGGACCTACATCCAGAATGTATAAAGTACCCTTAAACCTCACTAATACAAACAAACACAAACCATGCGACTTTAAAAATGGCCAAAAAAATTAAATCAACATTTCCACAAAGACATACAGATGGCTAATAAGCAAATGAAAAGATGTTCAACATCATTAGTCATTAAAGAAATGCAATTAGAACTCCAACGAGATATCATCACGCATACAGAATAGCTATAATGCAAAACACATTTGACAATACTAAGTTTTGGCAAAGATATGGAGAAAAATGAAACCCTCATACATTGTTGGTGGGAAATGTAAAATGTTACAGATATATTAGGAAACAGTTTGGTATCTCCTTGAAAAGCTAACAAATATGTTATGAATGAACTCCTACAACAAACATGTGGAAGAATGTTCTCAATGTGGAAGAATGTTATGATAAGTGAAAGAAGTTAGACACAAAGGATCACATAGGAATGATTCCACTTATATGAAATTTCTAGAAATGATAAATCTATACCAACAGAAGCAGACCAGTAGCTGCCTAGAGCAACTAGAAGTAGGAGCAACGGTCGATTGCACAAATGTACCAGGAAGTTTTTTATTGTGATAGAAATATTCTAAAACTCAACTGCAAGATTGTTGCACAGGTTTGTAAATTTACCTTAAAAAAATCATTGAATTGTACACTTACAATGTGAATTTCAGAGTGTATAAATTAAAACTCAATAAAAAGAGTCTGGACTAAAAAATAAATCAATAGACAAGTAGCTTCCTGAATCACTGGGTGATTCACTGTAGTGGAGAATTGTATTAAGGTGAATACTTAGTTTCCAGTAATGTCCCATTCTATGTGATTTCTCCCTGATCCACAGCAGTGCTCCTCTGCACCAACCCCACCATGTGAGACACAATCACTTAACATATTTCTATCCTCTGGACCATGGCTCATTGGACAATAAGTAAGCATCTAGTCTTCATTGAATTCATGAGAACTTAGATTTGGAATCAAGAAAGCAATATATGTTCTCTCTGTCACTGATGTTCTATAATCTAATTCATAATTTATTCATTAAAAGAAAAGAATAAAGTAGATAGACAAAGAAAAAATAAAGTTGAAAGTGGAAGAAGAAGTCTGACATGTATCTCAATAGCTTTGCAATTTCCAGTTCTGGTTCTGAATATAACTCAGCTGCATCATCCTTAGCCCCATACAATGAGAGACATCAATGAGGCCTTTAGCAATTAAGAAACAAGTCTTGGCTCAATATTATCAAAGCCATCTATGAAAAACCCACCGCAAATATCTTTCTCAATGGAGAAAAACTGAAAGCTTTTCCGCTAAGGTCAGGAACACGGCAGGGATGTCCGTTATCACCACTGCTATTCAACATAGTATTAGAAGTCCTAGCCTCAGCAATCAGACAACAAAAGGAAATTAAAGGCATCCAAATCGGCAAAGAAGAAGTCAAACTATCACTCTTTGCAGATGATATGATACTATATGTGGAAAAACCCAAAAGACTGCACTCCAAAACTGCTAGAACTTGTACAGGAATTCAGTAAAGTGTCAAGATATAAAATCAATGCACAGAAATCAGTTGCATTTCTCTACACCAACAACAAGAAAGAAGAAAGAGAAATTAAGGAGTCCATCCCATTTACAATTGCACCCAAAACTATAAGATACCTAGGAATAAACCTAACCAAAGAGACTAAGAATCTATACACAGAAAACTATAAAGTACTCATGAAAGAAATTGAGGAAGACACAAAGAAATGGGAAAATGTTCCATGCTCCTGGATTGGAAGAATAAATATTGTGAAAATGTCTATGCTACCTAAAGCAATCTACACATTTAATGCAATTCCTATCAAAGTACCATCCATTTTTTTCAAAGAAATGGAACAAATAATCCTAAACTTTATATGGAACCAGAAAAGACCTCGAATAGCCAAAGCAATATTGAAAAAGAAAGCCAAAGTTGGTGGCATCACAATTCTGGACTTCAAGCTCTATTACAAAGCTGTCATCATCAAGACAGCATGGTACTGGCACAAAAACAGACACATAGATCAATGGAACAGAATAGAGAGCCCAGAAATAGACCCTCAACTCTATGGTCAACTAATCTTCGACAAAGCAGGAAAGAATGTCCAATGGAAAAAAGACAGCCTCTTCAATAAATGATGTTGGGAAAATTGGACAGCCACATGCAGAAAAATGAAATTGGATCATTTCCTTACACCACACACGAAAATAGACTCAAAATGGATGAAGGACCTCAATATGAGAAAGGAATCCATCAAAATCCTTGAGGAGAACACAGGCTGCAACCTCTTCGACCTCCGCTGCAGCAACTTCTTCCTAGGAACATCGCCAAAGGCAAGGGAAGCAAGGGCAAAAATGAACTATTGGGATTTTATCAAGATCAAAAGCTTTTGCACAGCAAAGGAAACAGTTAACAAAACCAAAAGACAACTGACAGAATGGGAGAAGATATTTGCAAAGGACATATCAGATAAAGGGCTAGTGTCCAAAATCTATAAAGAACTTATCCAATTCAACACCCAAAGAACAAATAATCCAATCAAGAAATGGGCAGAGGACATGAACAGACATTTCTGCAAAGAAGACATCCAGATGGCCAACAGACACATGAAAAAGTGCTCCACATCGCTCGGCATCAGGGAAATACAAATCAAAACCACAATGAGATATCATCTCACACCAGTCAGAATGGCTAAAATTAACAAGTCAGGAAATGACAGATGCTGGCGAGGATGCGGAGAAAGGGGAACCCTCCTACACTGTTGGTGGGAATGCAAGCTGGTGCAACCACTATGGAAAACAGCATGGAGGTTCCTCAAAAAGTTGAAAATAGAACTACCCTATGACCCAGCAATTGTACTGCTGGGTATTTACCCTAAAGATACAAACGTAGTGATCCGAAGGGGCACGTGCACCCGAATGTTTATAGCAGCAATGTCTACAATAGCCAAACTATGGAAAGAACCTAGATGTCCATCAACAGACGAATGGATAAAGAAGATGTGGTATATATACACAATGGAATACTATGCAGCCATCAAAAGAAATGAAATCTTGCCATTTGCGACGACGTGGATGGAACTAGAGGGTATCATGCTTAGCGAAATAAGTCAATCAGAGAAAGACAACTATCATATGATCTCCCTGATATGAGGGAGAGGAGATGCAACATGGGGGGTTAAGGGGGTAGGAGAAGAGTAAATTAAACAAGATGGGATTGGGAGGGAGACAAACCATAAGTGACTCTTAATCTCACAAAACAAACTGAGGGTTGATGGGGGGAGGGGGCTTGGGGGGGGTGTGGAATTATGGACATTGGGGAGGGTATGTGCTATGGTGAGTGCTGTGAAGTGTGTAAACCTGGCGATTCACAGACCTGTACCCCTGGGGATAAAAATATATTATATGTTTATTAAAAAAAAAAATTAAAAAAAAAATTAAAAAAAAAAAAAAAGAAACAAGTCTTGGTCCCAAACTACTGCAAAGAGACCTAATTAATATATGGATCAGTACTTCCTAACTGGAGCAAGGAAATTTCAAAGTGTGGGAAGGTGTTTTGGGTTTTCACACTCATTGTAGAGTATTACTGATATTTAATGGGTGATAACCAGGTTTAATGAGTATTCTGAAATCTGAGGAATGGTGTAGCTCAAGAAAAACATTCCTGCCCAAAATACTCAAGAGCATCCTCATCCAGAAACACTTAACATAGACCTAGCCTTCAATTAGCAATATTTTTTCTTAAAAATTACAGAAACCCAGTAAAAATAAGTCATAATACCACCATATTAAAAAGTAACAAATAGACATTCCTTCCAATTAATGAGTGGTATTTCACAGGGGTAACCACCTGCAGTCTTTTGTCTTTGCTTAGATGGACACACCTAGATTTGCAACACAAAATACATTATCTTTCACTTAATAATACACCAACTATCATCTTAAGTAGTAAGTAACCAATGAACAAGAATGTTAAGGTTGTTACAAAACAAAATAGTTAACTATGCATATTAAGTATCAAATACTGTACCTTATCTATTAAGGTATTATCAAAATTAAAAACTCAAAGATAATTATATTTCCATCTGCTAAATATGAAAATTTATACATAACAGTACTAATAGGTAGCAAGAGAAAATGGGGGGACCGAAAATGAATAAAATTACTTGTGCAACTTTTCTACATGTTAAAAATGTTTAAAAATCAAACCAAAACAGCCTTCAGGGCAATAGTAAATCATATATCTCACTGTGGGATAGAAGCTTAAACTAAAGCCAAAGAATGTGATTTACTGCCAGTATTTCCAGATTCCCCCCCCAATCCTTCACTATACTGTGTGATGGTAGGATTTCATCTGGTAACTGTTCTAAATTCTTACCTGAACTTTTTTCTCCCTAGAATGATATTATCTTTCAAATTACACTCTAGAATAATTCATCACTCTGACAATGTATCATTAATCAAAAGTAAAGAGAGTTGATATTTTATAGCACTTTGGAGTGGATGGCGCCTTGTAGAAGTTTAGGTCCAAGAGTAAAAGTTTTAGTTTAGTTAGAAAAACGATATGCTTTATGGTAGTGTCAGTGCTTCAAAACTCTAAGTACCATCATTATCCCAAACCCTGGCTATCCAGCAATAAATATTAATAATCCTGTTGACATAGCCATGCCTCTTAGGTGATCCAGAAGTTTCAGCTCAAAGAAGATCACACGTAATTTAAACCTATGTTATTTCCTAAATTTGGAAGAAAAAAAATGCTGAAATGTCTCTTTTCATGGTGTTAATTTCCATTGATTTTCCAGTTGCAAGATTTTAGAAGAGATTTATTGCAACCATAGGCTTTTAATAAAACCTGTTATTTCATTTGTATTGGTAGGCAAATAGATACAGATACACACATATAAATACAAGAAAAACTGTGTTAAGCAGAACTTAAGAACCATTATGAATTCATAGGTTGCACTGACTGTTGAATATAGGTAGAACTTGGATAGCTGTTAACTATAAAATTATTTCAGAAAGACCAAATTACACACCAAGGGGAATTTAAAAAATACATATGTTATATGCTATATTTCATATATATATTTATATATAAATTTTTTGGCCTGGATTTTGAGAAAACACTTTCCTCCAATATTGAAAATATTTTCCCACATAAAGCTTCTCTGGTTTCTTTGATGTGAATTACCTCAAATGCAAATGGTAAATAGGGGAATGATGTCAGTAGAACCGTGGAGTTTTATTAAGTTTCTCTTTTCCAACACATTACTGTTTTGAGACAATTGTGGGCAAGCTATTTCACCATTAAAACCCAAACTTTAGCAATATAGGAAGACCTTAAGTAAAAAGCTGAAAATCTGTATTAAATCTTCCCCTTTGTGCAGAACTATTTTAATGGTTTTAACAACCTTCCATTCCACTAAGTTATCTGGAAAAAATGTGAGTGTAGATAAAGAAGCTGATTTAAAACAATGGATTCATAAAGGAAGTAACAGTCTGATTCCAATTTTTCATTTTGATTAAAATGATCTGTTAGCAGTTAATTCTATCCAGGATCTACATCACAGAGAAGAAAGCACAAGTCCTCAAGGTGTGTATATTAATGGTATTGCAGGATTGTTAACTGTTTTTGTTAGGGCTCTGGTTACAAAGTGCCATAGGATTTGAGTGGCCTTCCCCTAATTTTTCCTGAAGTTATTAGGAGGGTTACTATTTTCCAGACTGGAAGTTTTTCAGAAATCATATATCATGTTACGGCAGAAACACATGTACACTAAAAAACTATATTTACAGTAAAATAAACCTTTTCATTAAAAATCATATACACTTTTGCTTAAGATTTATTATCCAGGGGTGCCTGGATGGCTCAGTGGGTTAAAGCCTCTGCCTTCAGTTTGGGTCATGATCCCAGTGTCCTGGGATTGAGCCCCATGTCAGGCTCTCTGCTCAGAAAGGGGGAGCCTGCTTCCCCTCTTCTCTCTGCCTGCCTCTCTGCCTACTTGTGATCTCTCTCTCTCTCTGTCAAATAATAAATAAAATCTTTAAGAAAAAAGATTTATTTATCTAAAGAAACTTCCACAGATTATTTTGCCAGCATATTTTCTCTTTATACATTGCATTGAACACATTCATGATGACAGTATAAGGATCCTGCTAACTACCATCAATAATTAACAAATGAGATTAAATCTGAGTTTGGAGATATGTAGAAAAGAAGGACTAGTAATTACAACAAGAAGATAAACTCCTCAAATTATCAAAGATCTAGGATAAAGTGCAATAAGTCCATTGGGGCACCTGGGTTGCTCAAGGGAATATATATATATATATATATATATATATATATATATACACACACATACACACACACACACATACACACACACACACACACACACATATAATTATATAATTATATAAGTATTATAATAATATATAATAAAAGATATATATATCTTTATATATAAAGGAAATATCTTTTATTTCTACAGAAAATTGTTGTCCTGCTTGTCTGATGAAACCATCTTTACAGATTATCTTAGTTCAAATTTGTTCCCTAAAAATAGGCTTTACCATAGAGTCAACTGTGCATTTTCTATGAAAGTTGAAGAAGGAAATATCCATAAATGATTTTATCAAAGGTTTCATCTATTGTGGGGATCAAAAGAAAGAGAAAAAGAGTTAACTTTAGAGCAACTAGAAAGGCAGAGAAGCAAAGATGGGAATTTCCATCTAATAGAAACTGGAAAAGAAAAACAATTTGGGTAAAAGTTCCCATATAAATACATGAAGAAACAGGAGAAAACTAAATATTTACAGGATGAAAGAATGTTGCAGTGAGGCAACTCACAACAGAATCATGTTTTAAATACAGTTCTGCTCATCATCTTTCTAAAAACAAACGTGAGTATTTGCATGATGGGTACAAAAATATCAATGGTATAAAAAAAACCCTGCTTATTGCAAGCTAAATAAAAATCAAATTCTGGAAGTGCAAAATTCATGTGGCTAAAATTTATTGCTTATTCTAGCATCATTTAAGTATAACTTTAAGTAGAACTTAAAGGACCCTTGGATTTACCTTCTCTCTGAAAGTTTAATGAAAACCACAGATTTTATTAATCAAAGATTTATGTATTGGTATTCTCCCTTTACACATAAAGAGATAATAAAAATAAATGAGGACCTGGACACATGCTCCTGATTATAAATGCAGTTTACTGAGAGAGCAATTCAGGACAGCCATACAGGAAGATCCTGATCTCACCTCCTCCCATGGACACACCAAATCTATAGCTACATATAGACCAATTCCCTCTACAAAAGACCTGAAGACCTGGAAACTAGCTGAACAAATGATAAAAGGACCATGTTAAGACAGGTAGGAGAGACAGAGATACAGTGTTGCCAAAATCCTCATCTCTGGCATGCTGACCCACAATTGGGAAGGATCTCACAACTATGGAATTTTTCCCTGAGAAGTACGGCATTATACCTACATCAGGCATCTCAGCCCTTGGGATCTATACCAGAAAGATGAGAGCCGCTGCCCGCCCCCCATCCCCCCGCCAAAATGTCTGGCTCCGAAAAACAATGGAGTTTATATCCAGGCGATCCAAAAGATTAAGGGAACAGAAACTCTACTGTCAAAGGGTTTGCATGCAGACTCACCCTGAGAAGTAAAAGCAACGGTTTGAAAAGCACCTAGACCATATGTGAAGATTCATTAGCTAATCTTCAAGTATCTCTTAAAGACACAGTAATCTGGTAGGACTTTCTGTGGGGAAGGAAGTAATGGCAGGCACCATTGCTGTGCTCTACCTGCTCCTATCTTGTTGGCACTGGTGGGCTTGCTCCACCCTCTCACCACAGCCCTGCTAAAATGAGCAGGCTTCCTCCTCTCCTGACCTCTGCCCTAAAGCTGGCAGGCTTTGCCTGCCCACCCCCTACACTCCTGTGGTCTCTCTACATCCTGCAGGCAGGCTCCACCCACAAGCTTTCCCACCTAGAGCTGGGCGGCTTGCCCTAGCTCCATGCTCCCTGTGGCCCCAGTGAAGTCAGTGAGCTTGTACTAGTGCCAACTTCTCCTATGGCCCCACTGAAGCCAGTGGGTGGGTATGCACAGTCCATACAGGGCTGCCCCTTGAACACCTGGCTCTGGTGGCTTGGATCTGTGCTACAGGGCCTCAAAGGACTAAAACAATCAAAGAGAAAGTTCTTGGCAGGCTATCAACCGGAAGGCATTGCACAGAAAGCAGACTGAAATGGTCTTTTTGTGAAAAAAGGCCTATTTACTTGTTCTGGAGCTTTAGCCTGAAGGCTAGGCATCAGTTTACCATACATATAGAGACTATGGAGAAGCTCTCAGGGAATGTATCTGGGGGATCCAGCTTTGCACTCTCCCTGGACCTTGCTACAGCTCACCTAGTAGCTCCTAGAAGGAAGCTCATATCTCATCTAAAGCCTTGATTTTTACAACTGCCATGAAGGGGCTGGCTCTGAATTGCCTGGTCTGGAGGCTGGCAGGATTGCAACTGTGGTTCCAAAGGACTGTATATATTTGCATACTTAAAAGCTGCTGCCTGAGGGTATGGATTCATGTAGGCTTGAAACTCCCTGGCTAAGACACCTCCCTTTGGAACACTGGCAGGGCTGGGAACAACCTCAAGAACTAGGTTTTATCAGGAACAAATCAGATTGCTTAGATAATCATGATGGTTCAAAAGAACCAAGAACTAAAGCAAGATTGAACAATAATGTTCCTCGTCTACACAAGGTCATGCAAGACTGGGAGAGGTAGCTGCTTCACCTAATACACAGAAACAAACACAGAGAAAGAAGCAAGTCAAGGAAATAGAGGAATATGTTCCAAACAAAAAGAACAAGATAAAGTCACAGTAAAACTCCCAATGGAACATAAGTATGTAATTTACCTGATAAAGAGTTCAAAGTAATAGTCATAAAGATGCTCACTAAATTCAGAAGAAGAGTGGATGAACACAGGGAAAATTCAACAAAAATTTTTTAAAAAATGAGAAAGTACCAAATAGAACTGAAGAACTGAAAAGTACAATAACTGAAATGAAAAATATAATAGAAAATTTCAATAGCAGATTAGATAAAGAAGAATGGATCAGAAATCTGAAAGACAGAGCAGTGGAAAACTCCCAAAAAGAGTAACAATAACAAATTAGAAAAGTATAACTTATGGGACATACACACCAAGCAGAATAACAGTCATATGCTGGAGTCTCTGAAGGAGAAGAGAAAGAAAATAAAATGGCAGAAAACTTATTTGAAGAAAGAATATCTCAAAACTTCCCTAACCTGTGAAGGAAACAGACATCTAGGTCCAGGAAGTACAGAGAGTTCCAAAAAATATAAATCAAAAAACCTACACCAGACATACTATAATCAAAATGTCAAAAGTTATAGAGAGAATCTTAAAAGCAGCAAGAGAAAAACAGCTTGTTATGTACAAGGGAACCCCCAAAAGACTATCAACTACATTTTATCAGAAGTTTTATAGGCTAGAAGATAGCGTCATGATATATTCCAAGTGCTCAAAGGAAAAAATTCCAACCAAGAATACTCTAACCTGCAAGGCTATCATTCAGAATTGAAGGAGAGAGAGTTTTCCAGGCAAGCAAAAGCCAAAGGAGTCCATCACTACTAAACTGGCCTTACAAGAAATGCTAAAGAGACTTCTTTAAGCTGAAAATAAAAGACACTAACTAAATAATAAGAAAACATATGAAAGCAAAAATCTTACAGGAGAAAGCAAATATATAATAAAGTTTAGCAAACTAGCCACTTATAAAGTTAGCATAGAGGTTAAAAGACAAAAGTAGTAAAGTTAACTAGAACTACAATAATTAGTTAGAGATACAGAAAATAAAAAGATATAAAATATAGCATCAAAAATATAAAATGGTATGGGAGGAAAATAAAAATTTAGAGTTTTTAGAATGCTTTTAATCTCAAGTTGTTATCAACTTAAAAATACTATGAAATATATATGCATGCATATATGTAGATATACATGCTCATATATACATATATAATCTTATATGTGAACCTCATCGTAAGCACAAAGCAAAAACTATAGTAGATATACAAAAGACAATGATAAAGGAATCCAAACATAACACATAATCAAAACACAAGAGAAGGAAGGGTATAAAAGAAGAAGAAAAGAAAAGAGAAAAACCACAAAAACAGCCAAAGAACTACCAAATGTCAATAAGCACATACTTATCAATAATCGCTTTAATGTAAATGAACTAAATCCTTCAGCCAAAAGACATAAAATGATTTTAATGTATTAAGAAGAGACCCATCTATATGTTGCCTACAAGAGACTCACTTTACAAATAACAACATGAACAGACTAAAAGTGAAGGGACAGAAAAAGATATTCCATGCAAATGGAAGTGAAAAAAAAAAAAAGCTGGTGTAGCTATACTTACATCAGACAAAACAGACTTTAAAACAAAAACTGTAGTAAAATACAAAGAAAGGCATTATATAATAATAAAGAGGAAAATCCAACAAGATAATATTTGTAAATATTTGTAAACCCAACATAGGAGCACCTAAATATAAAATAGGTATTAACAGACCTAAAGGAAGAAATTAACAGTGATAAAATAATACTAGGGGAATCTAATGCCCCACTTACACCAGTGGATAGGTCATCTAGATAGAAAATCAATAAGGAAACATCAGTCTTATATGAAACATTAGACTAGATATACTAAATAGATACACACAGAACATTCCATCCAACAGCAATAGAATAAACATTTTTCTCAAGTACACATGGACCTTTCTCTAGGATAGATCACATGTTAGACTACAAAATAAGTCTCAATAAATTTGAGAACACTGAAATCATAACAAGCATTTTTTTCCCAACTAAGTGGTATAAAATTAGAAATCAATTACATGAAAAAAATCACAAATATATCCGAAGAGGGAAGTTCATATTGATGCAGGTGTACCTCAAGAAAAACAAAAATTACAAATAAACAAACTTTTACACCCAAAGGAACTAGAAAAAGAACAAAAGAAGCCTCAAATTAGTAGGATAGAGAAAATAATAAAGATCAGAACAGAAACAAATGAATAGAGGGAAAAAAATGAAAAGATCAATGAAACTAAAAGCTGGTTCTTTGAAAGATAAACAAAATGGCAGACCTTTAGTTAGAATCATCAAGGAAAAAGAAAGGACTCAAATAAATGAAATAAAAAATGAAAGAGAAGATACAACTTACCCACAGAAATATAAAAGATCATAAGAGAATACTAGGAACAATTTACACTATCAAATTGGACAACCTAGAAGAAATGGATAAATTCCTAGAAACATATAATCTTCTAAAATTAATCATGAAGAAACAGAAGACCTAAATAGATTACTAGAATAAGGAGAGTGAATCAGTAATCAAAAAACTCTCAACAAACAAAAGTCTATGACCAGATTGATTCACGGATAAACTGTACCAAATATTAAAAAAAAAAAAAAAGACTTAATACTTCTCAAACTCTGCTAAATTACTGAAAAGGAAGGAATACTCCAGACTCATTTTATGAGGTCAGCATTACTCCGATACCAAAACCAGACAAGGATACCACAAAAAAGGAAAATTACAATTTACAATCTAATATCCCTAATGCATATAGATTAAAAATTCTCAGCGAAATATTAACAAACCAAACTCAACAACACATTAATAGGATCATATGCTATGATCAAGTGAGATTTATTCCAACGATGCAAGAATGGTTCAACATCTGCAAATCAATCAACATGATTCACTGCATTAACAAAATGAAGGATAAAAATCACAGTCTTCTTACCAGATGCCAAAAAAAGCACTTGACCAAATTCAGCATCCATTCATAATAAAAACTATCAACAAGGAAGACAAGTAAGAAATTTTATAATAAAAACTATCAACAAGAAAGAAAGAAAGAATCTCAAAACAATAAAGGTCATATATGACAAACCCAAAATTAACATCATACTTAATGGTAAAAAGCTGAAAGCTTTCCTTCTAAGACTGGGAACAAGACAAACCTGCCCATTCTCACCACTTTTGTTTCACAGATCATTGGAAATCCTAGACATAGCAAAGAAAAAGAAACAAGCAATCAAATTGGAAAGGAAGAAATAAAATGGTCATTATTTATAGATGACATAATACTATATATATAGGAAACCCTAATGACTCCACTAAAAAAATCTATCAGAATTAATAAATGAAATTAGTAAAGTAGTAAGATACAAAATCAATATACAGAAATCTGTTTTCTATACACTAATAGCAAACTATCAGAAAGAGAAATTAAGAAAGCAATCCCTTTTAGAATTACATGAAATTGAATAGAAAACTTAGAAATAAATTTAACCAAGGAAGTAAATGAACTATACACTGAAAACTATAAAACACTGATGAAAGAATTTGAAGACATAAATAAATGGAAAGATATTATGTGCTCATGTATTAAAAGAATTAATATTGTCAAAATGTCCATACAACCCAAAGCAATCTACAGATTAAATGCAATCCCCATCAAAATACCAATGATATTTTTCACAGAATTAGAACAAATTATTCTAAACTTCATATGGAACAACAAAAGACCGTGAATAACAAAGATTTGAGATTTATCAAACCAATCTTAAGAAAGAAGAACAAAGTTGGAGATATCAGGCTCCCTGACTTCAAACTATACTACAAAGCTAAAGTAATCAAACTGGTATAGTACTGGCATAAAACCAGGCCTGTAGATGAAATAAAACAGAAGAGAGATCCCAGAAATAAACCCACACATATATGGTCAATAATTTATAATACAGAGTCAAGAATATACAACAGAGAGAGTAAGGACAGTCTCTTTAATAAATGGTGTTGGGAAAACTGGACAGACATATGCAAAAGAATGAAACTAGAGTATTATTTTACAGCACACACAAAAATTAACTCAACATAGATTAAGTACTTGAATATCAAACCTGAAACCATAAAACTGCTAATAGACAGTAAACTCCCAGACATCAGGCTTGGTTTTCAATTTTTGGATATGACTCCAAAAGCAAAGGCAACAAAGACAAAAATATATAAGTGGGACTACATCCAACTAAAAACCTTCCGCATATCAAAAGAGACTATCAGCAAAATGAAACAGCAACCTTCTCAATGGAAGAGAACATTTGCAAATCATATAACCAATAAGGGATTAATATTTAAAATATATGAAGAATTCAAACAACTGAAGAGCAAAAAACAAAACCAAACAAAAAGCAAAACAAAAACCTAAAGAATCTGATTAAGAAATGGGCAGAGGATCTAAACAGAAATTTTTCCAAAGACATACAGATGGCTAATAGGCACATGAAAAGATATTCAAATTCACTACCAGGAAAATGCAAACCAAAACCACAATGAGGTATGGCCTCACATCTGTTACAATGGCTGTTACCAAAAAGACAAGAAACAAGTGTGGGCGAGGGTGTAGAAGAAAGGGAACCCTCATATACTGTTGCTGGAAATGTAAATTGGTATAGCCAGCATGGAAAACAGTATGGAGGTTTCCTTAAAAATTACTAAGAGAACTATCATAGGATCCAGCTATTCCACTTTGTGGTATTTACCTACAGAAAACAAAAACACTAATTTGTAAATATATACGCACCCTTTCATTGACTGTAGCAGTATATACAATAGCCAAGATATGGAAACCTAAGTGTCTACTACTAGATGAATGGATAAAGAAGAAGTGGTATATATATACATATATGTATATGTGTATGTATGTATGTATTTATAATATTATACACACACACAATGGAATACTACTCAGCCACAAAGAAGGAGGGAATCTTGCCACTTGTGAAAATATGGATGGACCTTGAGGGTTTTATGCAAAGCAAAATAAGTCAGACAGACAGACACTGCATGATTTCATTCACATGCAGAATCTAAAAAAACAAAACAAATGGACAAACAAAACAAAACCCATAAATACAGAGAAGAGATACATGGCTATTAGAGGGAAGGGGGTTGGATAAAATGGATGAAGGTGGTTAACTGCACGGTGACAGATGATAACTTATTGAGGTGATCACTTTGTAATGTATACAAAAATGGAATTATTTTGAACACCCGAAACTAATATGATGTTACACATCAATTTTATTTCAATTAAAAAAATAAAAAATGTGGTTTACTATTCAAGGGATAGTAAATGTCAAATAAAAGTAATCCAGACTCAATATTTAATAGTGTCAAAAGTGATATGAAAATCATGAAATAAAACACACTTCATCCAGGAAAATATTTTAAAATAAGGCAATAAAGCATATGTATATAAAAGAAAACATATTGTCGAAAACTGTTAAATCACTTGATATCCAGAAAAATAATAAAATGGGATCTTGGTCTAAATAACTGTGCTTTTCAAGTTTTATTAACATTTAAAAATTCTACTTAGATAGCAATCTTAAAAGTGAGACAGAATAGCAACAAAAAAATAACACAGGAAATTCACACCTGCAATCTTTCTATTTGCAGTTTTGATGCCGTATAATTATGCACTATATTAATTATTTTGGCAAGTGCTTACTATTGTTTTCAACTAATATTACATGTCTAATGCATCCAGATGAGTTAGCTGCTTTCAGTAATTACTCATATTGAGCTACATGAGAAAGAAATGATTTTATATGCAGTGCTCTGAATAATAGATTTTTTAGCATAGCAGAATAAGCTTCCTAACAAATAACAATCAATAATTTGTCATATTTGGTTTTTACATATAGTAGTGCTATTACATCACAATTGAACATTTTTATCCTATAAAGACCAATGAACATAAAATACTGTAAAACTTGTCAGATTCCATGAAAAAAATTTTAAGAACATTACTAGCACCTGCAAATTATAAAGGCTCCTCAAATATTCAATAACAATGTGATTGATTAAAGGTTCAGACATGTGGTTAGAATAATAATTTTTATGGTCCCCTCCAAAATTGAGATTCTATTATTCTCTATTCAGATAATGAGAAAGTCTGTTTTTCTCTAAAACTTTACTTCACTGGTTGTTCACGAGCCTCCCGAAATATATATTACTATAATGATTTTAAAAATAACCCTAAAACCGAAGGTAACCTTTTCATTAATTCTTTAGATTCATTACTATGAATATAATTTGTTTTCCAGGTTCTAAATTTAGAATGTAGGAACTGTGCTGAATTTCTCCAAGTACTACATCCTGACTAATAAAACCTAATATATGGAGCACCTGCTATAAGCAGAATACTTTTATATTTGTTGTCATTTAATTTGTTCCTCACAACAACCCTACAAGTTTCTGAGCTTACATATATGAGTTTTATCTTAAAGAGTTCTGTAGTATAAATATTATAGAAACACCCTTCTTTCCCTTTGATATTAGTTTGAACCACATCTGCATTAAACCCTTGCACTGTATCCTTCTCCACCGTATCTGTTACTCCATCTGTCATTTGATTTTGTAACATACTCCCTAAACCACTTATGTTCTTCCAACTCCTCCCTGATAGTAACAGAAGCCCTACTCTCCCTTTTCCATACCCTTTCAAATGTCACCTTTTTCTCTTCTTTAGCTTTTCTTAATACTAGCATTGAACAAGTCATCATAGATGTGGTTTCACTGAAGTGTTGCCTATTAACTGTCCATCCCTAGGTCTTCTCAAAACTTGTAGGGGCACCTGGGTGACACAGTTGGTTAAGCTTCCAGCTCTTGGTTTCAGCTCAGGAGTGATCTCAGGGTGGTGAGCTCAGGGTTGTGAGATCAAGCCCCACACAGGTCTCTACACTAGCACAAAGTCTCCTCAAAACTCTCTCTCCCCCGGCCCTCCAGCCCCGTGTGTGCTCTCTCTCTCTCTCAAATAAATAAATAAATCTTTAAGAAATGAAGAGAAAACTTCTTGTCAGTGTTTCTCCAAAGAACAAAAGTTAAAAATAGAACTACCTTATGATCCAACAATGAAACTGCTGGTTATTTATACACAGAATATAAGAACACCAATTCAAAGGGATACATGCATCCCTATGTTTACAGCAGCATTATCTACAATAGCCAAGATAAGGAAAGAGCAAGTGTCTACTGACTGATGAATGGATAAAGAAGATGTGCTATATATATATACAATGGAATATTACTCAGCCATAAAAAGAATGAGATCTTGCCATTTGCAACATGGGTAGCTAGAGAGTATAATGCTAAGTAAAGTCAGTCAATCAGAGAAAGACAAATACCATATGATCTCACTCATATGTGGAATTTAAGAACTAAAACAAACAAACATAAGTGGGGGGGGGGAGGAAAACCCAGAAACAGACTCTTAACTATAGAAAACAAACTCATGATTACCAGAAGGGAAGGGGGTGGAGGGATGGGTGAAATAGGTGATGGGCCTTAAGGAGTGCACTTGTCCTGATGAGCACCAGGTGTTGTATGGAAGTGGTGAATCACTAAATTCAACACCTAAACTAATATTACACTGAATTAGCTTACTGGAATTTATGTAAGAACTTGGGGGAAAAAAAGGGATGAAATACTGTCATCTGCAAAGACAAAGATGGAGCTTGAAAGTATAATGCTAAGTGAAATGTCGGAGAAAGACAAATACCTTATTTCACTCATATGTAGAATTTAAGAAACAAAACAAGCAAAGGGAAAACATAAGAGAGGAAAAAAAGAGATAAACCAAGAAACAGCCTCTTAATTACAAAGAACTACCTGATGGTTACCAGAGGTGAGAGGGATGGGAGGACGGGGAAATAGGTGACGGGGACTAAGGAGTGCACTTGTCTTGATGAGCCCAGGGGGATGTATGGAACTGTTGAAGTACTAGATTGTACACCTGCAATATAACACTGTATGCTAGAAAAAAAAGAGGGGGGGAGACAAAAACAAGTGTTGGCTAGGACACAGTGAGATCAGAACTCTCAAATTCTGTTGACTGGAATGTCGAATGGAGCAGCCACTTTGGAACACCCTCTGGGAGTTGCTCAAACAATTAAAGACAGAGTTACCCTGTGGCCTAACAATTTCACTGGTAGAGAAATAGCTAAGAGAAATAAAAACATATGTCCATATAAAAACCTGTACGTAAATGTCCATAACAGCATTATTCATAATAGCCAAAAGTTGTAACCAACAAATGTCCATCAAACAATGAGTAAACAAAATATGGTATATCAATGTATACAACGGAATGTTATTTAGCCTTAAATATAAATGAAGTACTGACACATGCTACAATGTGGATGCACCTTGAAAACTTTTTATTTTTACTGAGTAAAAGAAGCCAGTCATTAAAGACCACATATTATACAACTCAATTTATATGAAATATAGGCTAATCTACAGAGACAGAAAGTAGATTAGTGGTTGCCAGGAGATTGGAGGAAGGAGGGTATTGGGAGATGGGAGTAGCAGCAAAAGCGTACGGGGTTTCTTTTTGAGGTGATGAAAATGTTCTACGATTAATTGTGCTGATGGTTATACATTATCTGTGAATATACTAAAATCTACTGAATTGAGTTGATGAATTCATAAATTCATCAATCCTTGAGATACAACATCATCCTTGAGATACAACAAGTTGTATCTCAAGGAAGCTGTTTTCAAAATATTCTTGTCAACAATGCTGCACGAGTGTTCTTCATTTATCTTTTGGGCATTCCACCATTTTGTTTTTTGAAACTGTAATGCTCACCAAGGAGTCTGCCTGAGTTAACCAAACTTTCAGGCTCACAAGGCTGTCATCTGACCAGTTTTGGCATCGGTCCGCTGAGAAGGGTAAGAACAGGGACAGCACTTTACTAATAGGACAGCACCAGTTGTTCGTGGGTGGGAGTCTTGCAGAAATTCACGCACAAGTACAGCTTGAATAGGTGAGGATGATACCTGCTTAGGAGCTTTATTTTCCACCAGTCAATCCCCATCTGCACGGCTTCCAGAGGCCCCCAGCAGAAGGCATAGATACAAAGCTCACCACACTCCGGGAGCTGTGGCTTACTTGAAGTATTTATAGTTCTCCCATTTGGAGGCAATCTGCCAATCAGGGGTTATGTTTACCATAAATATGTTGTCTAGGAACACAGCTGACATCACTACCTTTATCTTCTTCCCAGGGATACAGCTAGGAAATTAAAGTTCAAACACTCAGACTTAAAAGGCTTTTGCTGGCCCTTCACCCACAGAACACATTAATATACCATAAATTCCTTTAATTACCCAATCTTTGGTTTTCAAAATTCAGAGAATAATAAAATTTTGCTACTTAACATACAGTTTCAAATTATTTCAGGAGCTTGATCATATCATTGGGGACTCATTCATGTTGCCATTTATTCAAAAATTTGATTTATGTGGGCCAGGTATAATGTTAAGCACTGAGAATACGGTGATGAACAAAATAGAAATAGTCTCTTTCCTCACAGGATTTGAAATTTATCAGAAGCTATAAAAGAGTGTATGGTTGATAAGAATATAATTTTAAAAAACCCTTTGATAGAGGAAGTACAAAGTGATAATCATATAGAAGGGTAATAAATGCAAACTTGTAGCATAAGGAATCTTTGTTAATAACACTATTCATACTTAAGAAATAGGAGAAAAACATGCCATGGCTCAGTTGTTTATATATATTTTAGGTATTTTGTTTTTTCTTAAGTGTAATATTAACTAATATTTATAAATAGCAAATTTATACAAGACATTTACATTACCTAAACTTTAAAATCATAAGAATTTGTGATAATTCTTTTTTAAGGGAATATTTACTCTTCATCCCTACGTATCTATCTTATTGCTGAGACTTTGGAGAAGGAAAGGAGCATGTTCACTGCTGCCCCTTCTGGGTTTTCTCTCTGAGCTCTGCCTGTCCGGAGAAGGAGACATTGCAATCTAGATAACCATTAAGAAGTTTTACTGGGTAGATCCTGCCCTGGCAAAGGGAAATGTCTACCACTTGGGAGTGGGGTAAAAAAATGTTCAATTCCAGGAAGAATTGGGAAGCTGACTGTGGCAATCAGTAATTTTAATTGTAGCAATAATAAAATTGATATTTAGATTTCTATGTCTTCACTCTAATATCTATTTCTCACTTGGTTCACAATCTGAAAAATGAAGAAAAAGAGATATTATACGTTGACCTCCAAAAATTGCAGCGCACTCTAAAGTTGGGCTAAAAATTCTATAATTCCATTCTGAATTGGATATTGTCATGGGTCAGGCTCCCAGGAAACAAATTCTGAGATCTGCCTGCCTAACTTTTAGTGGGAAATTCTTTGAAAAGAACAAGTATGATTGACAAAAGAGGAAAATTTAGGGAAAGAGGAAAACTGAATTTGATGCGATTGACAGTTGAAGCTATGATGGCCCATCAGCTATTCTCAACTGAGGCAAGGGTCTGCTCCTGGGAACTTGTACCCTCACGTAGACCAGAAATTGGACCAGAAAATGACTGCCTCAAGGAATGGAGTGTAAGCTTGGAAGTGGCACTTCTCTTTGGGCAAGAGCAGTTCCCAAGAAGAGGCCCAAATATGATCCACCTATAGGCAATTACTCCAGGTAGCTAAGGAAGTGAGTATCTCAATCCTGAAGAGGAGGATCTCAGTAGCACACCATGGCATCTATAAATACTGTGTACACACAGCATTTAAAATGGGTCCATTAAGATCATCTTAGTAATAATGATATTGTCCAAATGACTAGCTATGATTTAAAAACACTGTATTATTCCTAACATTAACAGAACAATGACAGTGTGAGCCTGTAAGCTGATACTGGTCACTGTCAACTAAAAGAAAAAACTACCATAAATAGCATTCTGATGATAACTGAAGTTCTACCTGATGATTACTTTCCTACAAGTATGTTCAAGCAAACATATAACTCTATTATATCTACATAGACATACCTTTCTTTGGAGATTAAAAAAAGGTAAAGAGGCTGCATATAAATGCTTTATACCAGAAAACATGGAAATACTACCTCAATTATCTCTTCACTCATTAATAACCATCCCCCTTCCCAAATCTCTCCCTCCCAGCTAAGAAAAATCTCCATTCCGATTAAGAAAACACACATACCAGAATCTATTAGTGATGTACCTAATCCAACCTCCCTTTGTGCATGTAGTATTTCATAATGGAATACCTTTTGGTTGCTTTCCCTCCTATCTTCTATTATCTCTGATTAACCTTGTCTCTTGTGTTTGATCGGATGTTGGTAAAAGGAAATAGAAATGCCTGATAGATTAAGACCTTATTTTTCATCAATGTGAGGCTTACTCACTGAAAAAACTTTGTTTCAATCCTTAAAGTATTGCAAATCATTCTAAATGTAGAAATAGGATTTTCATCCTTAGTAATTCTCCTCATGCATTTGCACTTTATTTTGCAGATAATTAACTATTTAACAGAGATTGGAGAGGTGAAAAAAGAAAAAAACTTGTGTTAGAATCACTGCCAAGTATAAATCAATCATAAATCAAAAGAAAGACCCTTTGAAATTCCAATATCAGTCAACATGGAAATGGTAATAGTTTGCCTTCAATTTTTTCAAGGATTTACCTCTTAAGTAAAAGAATATATGCAGTACAAAATGGTCCCTGTTGACTGTGAACTATATAAAGACTCACTGGGCTATAGGATGGGGGCTGAAACAGTTTACAGCAATCAAATTTGGCTGTGCTCTAAAATAACCAGAAATGTCAGCATAGGTTAAAGAATATAAAAGTAGAGTAGCCATTAGCTTAGAAAGCTTGCTTTTTATATAGTAATGCTTAAAAGTCAAGTATCAAATGTCTGCTCTAACTTCTCAAATTTGGCATGAATTCAACACTCAACAAAAAAATCTCATGGCTTTGACAGTTGCCAAATTAGTGGAAAGGTAAAAATACTATATGACTGGTTAATGAGAGTTAAACAGAGAGAGACACCATTCACTGCTGACCAATGATCCTCAGGCCAGGGAACAACAGCAGCAAGAACCTTTACTGATGGGAAAAAACAAGGGAGAATGATGAAAACAAGGAGAAAAAAACAAGATGACTGGAAAAAAAAAAATTAAAGGGCTAAACAGAGAACAGAACGAGGAAGAAAATGCCAGATAGCTAACGGGACAATTGATTAAGAGCAAGAAGTGATAGCAGAGAATTAGTAAGACCATGATAAAGAAGAAAAATGAAATACTAATCAGAGCAAACCTCTTAGAAGGAAGGTATAGCTCCACCTACTACATCTGCTGGCCAAGGCCTCTTATTAACTAATAAACTATTGTAACAGCTAGTGGGCAAAACAATGAGCAGGAGTCACCAAAATACAGTGAGACTGTATTCACCGTAATCTTTACTAAGATGGGAGGGAGTATGTTATACATTTTGAAAGCTTCCTTAAAACAAAAATCTCTTTTTAATTTAAATTTTTGTTCAATGAATAAAGGTCAAATTTACCTGATTTATTTGGAAAAAATCTTCAAGGTATTTCACTACATAGCAATCTGGGTAAGTGAAATGTTGTTATATAAAAAGAGGAACAATATATGTTCAGCTCCCAACATGCGTAGTCTCCCCATACTTTTCTCTAAGTTTAGCCTCCTAATTTGATTTCCCCAGTAGGCAATGAACTTCCAAGAACTATCCTCGAAATAGCATCAAGTAGCAACTTTTGTCTTCACAGACTGTAGGGCAACACAGAGGACTAACATGAATATGGAAAATACATAGTTCTCTATGGTATTTAACTTTAAAATACATACATAAAGGAACCCCTGTGTTTAAAGAGACATCTCAAGGATTTGTTGTCACTTGCTATGCTCTTTGATTCACACCTGTCATAAAATTCACTTCTGTTAACTTTTAGAGATGAATGTGTCTTCCACAACTTGAGATTCACTAGGAACTTAAATGCCATTTTACTATTTCTGGCTCACCAACCTTTCTTCCCCTGCAATCAAAGCTAGAAAATGTGATGCTGGTAGGATATAACAACAGTGTATGATACAAAGTATATATTCATAAGTATTAATTCTCTCTTCCCTATCAATTCCACACTAGAATTACATGAGAATCCCATCTAGAAAGATGACATTCTTCTTTTTAAGACATAAAAGACATAGATTTTAATGACATAATGTTTATAAAGCATACACTATATTGCATTGCTTTTAGTAAGCATGATTTGACCCATATTATATCTGTCTCTAGATAACAATAAGCCATATCACAGCACAGTCTGTCTTTTGAAATTGTGTATATGTGTGTGTGATGTGTATGAAAGAAAGAGAGGGAGCGAGAGGGAGAGAGACATGAAAGAGAGGAATAGAGATGGGGAAGGAGGGAGGGAGAGGAGAGAATACCTCCGATCCATGTCTCATTCTTCTTTGTATCTTCCAGACCAGCAAATATTACTAATATGCGCTTGGTGGGCGAGGGAATTAGACTCTACCCTTAAAGTGGAGTGTCTTTAAATTCTACATTAGTTCTATATTAACAATTAGTTTCACTTTTATAGACATTAATTTACAATTCTATAACTGTCCAGTTGTATAAACCTTCCTGAGACAGGAGAGTAACAGGTGGTTGGTTATTTTTGTTTTGTTTTTCTCTCATGATTTCTGCTAAGAAACTCTAAATACTGAGTAGTCACTGAAAAGTAAGTAACTTTGGTAAATACTGATACGAATAAGGTCTGTTTTATGTTTTGTGATTATTATGACTTGGGTCATCAGCATCTTTGAGAGTTGTCAATATTTATGCTGAGGTGTCATGTAAAAATTGAAACCTACCAGTTTCTTTCTAAATATTGATCTGATCATCTCCTTCCTTTTGCCTACAAGATAGTAAAATCTTTAACCCATTACACAAGGTCCTTGGTTCTCACTTAGGTCCTTAAGAGCAGAATCCTAGTGTCATTCATCTGTGTAAGGTACTGCCTAGCACAGACCTTGCTTTCTAAAAGATAGTCAATAAATATTTGTTGAATAAATTGCTGCATAATGAATGAAATCTATGACAAATCAGTGCACTGTGAAATGTAACCAGTATAATATGTCCTATCTATATTTAACCATATTTCTTATTTAAGTATTAGAATTTTTAAACCATCTGACAGGGTTTGAACTTGAGCATTTCACAGAACAATGCCTATATGAGGAAAAATAAAAGCTTCTATTATGTAGGAGGAAAAGTAGAAACCTGAGAGATAAGCTTATTTAAATGATAATGGGTGAGGACAAATACAAGACTAATTTAAAAAAAACATGAAAAGGAAACAGTAGAGATTTCTATTTATAAACTATATAGAAATAATACTTAAAGCAAACCATGTGTTCATTTGAAACCACAATAGATAAAAATACTGTCTAATTTTTAAATGTCAAGTTCACAGATAAAATGCATGATCTAAAAACTCTAATCAAGCTCATGTCTCAGGAACTATATTAAAACACAGTTTAAATAGCAAAATTGAACCCAGATTAACACTCAGTAAAATAATTTTAAGATATAAGTAAAAAACTGTACATAATAGAATTTTATAAATTAATATAATTCGTCCTAAATTCTAGATAATTAAACATGTTTTAAATGTCTTTTGGTTGAAACATTTTATAAATACAGTACAAGTAAAGCATTTTTAAAAGTCATACCTGCAAAAGAGTTGTTCTATGGAGTTTTAGTGCCCCCTTCTGGTGAATTTTAGCAAAGCAACCCAAACAATAATCTTCTCCACATTCAAGGCATACCTTAAAAGACATTAAAATATCACACAATCTTATATTAATATGACCTTGAGAAAACATTTGCATAAAGAAGTCATTATTCTTATCTTTATTTCTCCAATTTCATGCCTAGATGTCATCAGAATCGAGAAGCCCAAGGAAACTGGAACAATTTAACCCAAAAAACTAATTTGTAAACTCTAATTACCGTCATATGAAAATAAATATAATAGCTGCAAGTAACTTTTAGATATATGTGTTAGATGTATATATGTATATACAATTCCAAGTAAGTCATAAAACATCAGCAACCTGGGACCAAACTTCTTGACCTGGTAAAAACTAAGCAGGCATTCTCTCTGGGTCAAAACTACTTCATTTTTATGAGTTCCTTAATTTTTCTCTATTGATCTACATGGCACAATGCATATACTGTTTGTCTTCAGAAATCCCCACACACTTCTTTCAATGGTACTAATTCACTGGTGATTCTCAAAATATGGTTTGAGAAGTATGCTTAGAAGATTCCTCAAAGGAAAGTAAGTATAAGAAAAAGAACAGGATAGAACCCCATCAATATGTCAGCAATTCTTATGACTGGCAAAATGATTATGGACAATTTTATATTTATCTTTCAAATTCTCTATGGTGTTAAAATGAAATTTTTTTAATTTATGAATAAATTGATGGGATATACCTGTACCTATGATGGTGCTGAGCAAGACTGAGAGTAAAAAGAAAAAAAAAATGGAATTTTTACTGCGACTGAAAGTACTACAGGCAGTTGTACAGCCACTTCAATGTGAGCCTATACAACATGAGAAAAAGCAGCCCAAATGGCTAAGACCTCTAATTTTCTTGAGTTTGGGCCACGTTAAGAATGCCAGCAGCACAAATAAGTAAGGAAGCACAGGGTCTGGAGAGATGATGTCAGAAAGTCTATGTCACAGAGCCCACATTCCCTTTGATTCTTTTTCATTTCCTCTCCTTCCACTTTGCATGCCCACTGCCATTCTTCTCCTCCACCCTCTCTTCTCCTGTCAAGGGATCTTACGCAGAAAGCAGCTAGGGCAGATTGGGGAGAGGTTGACCAAGCTCTTCTACTCTAGACTAGGGAGTGGCTGGCTGAAATGTGCAATACAGTGACCCCTCTTGCACATATGAATCACCTGGGATCCTGTTGCAGTGAAGACTGATTCAGGAAGTCCAGATTGGGACCTAGATCCTGCATTCTAACAAGAACCCAGGTAACGTCCATGCAGCTGCTGGTGTGTAGACCACGCACCAAGTAACAGGCACCAGAATGTACAGGGTGTAGAAAAGTAAACACTTATTAAAAACCCAACAGGAGACCATTACTTTTAAAAAAAAAAACTGTATTACAAGTCTCCATATGATGACAGTTGCCTGCAATAATGTGACCAGATTTATTAAATATAAGATGATTAGGACAACACCAACAACAACCACCAAAGGTAAAAAGAGTAAGACATTTTATAAAACTAATGAAACTGAAAAGGAAGGCTAGAATCCCATAACAATAACAGTATCCACAACATTTATGGAACACTAACTCACTGTTCAAACGGTTTCATATGTTTCATCACTGAATCCTCCCAACAACCCTAGAAGATTAACATGATCATTGTATCTCCATTGTGAAGAGGGAGTAATAAAGGAACATAATGATTGGGAATGTGCCCAGTCACACAGCTAATGGAGCCAGGATTTTAATCCCACAGTCTGGCTGAAAACTCAAGCTTGCTCATGACCCAAATTATTAAAAATCACATTGACCATTAATCATAACACTAATCATTTATTGAAAAACCTTGATAAAATCTGCAATAAAATAAAACCCAATGTGACAAATGACTGCTTGGGAGGTATTTATCATAATCCAAATGCATCGTTTTCAAATGTGATTAGCTATACAGAACTGATTTTTTTATTTAAGTGAAGGAAAAATAAACACTATCCCTAATAGCAGAACTAGTCCCACCCTTTCGACTCATGTTTGAAGAACAACAGTCTCTTACAGAAATGATGATTAAAACATTATCTGGATCCATAATTTTTAAGTGCACAACCAAATATAAAGCTGTAATTTCATATATACACATGGCAGTACTATTGTATTGATGTATATTTCCAAATGTATTCTGCATAATTTTTATTAACATATCTGCTAATAGTTTAATAAACTTTTTAGACATATTGGAACTGTCGTTACAATGTAATATAGAATACTGAAAATCAGTTTGAACTTAGAATTCTAAGCCAAGTATTTGTTAACAACAGATTTTTAATGAAAGTAGCCAAACGGATGTTGTAGACTAGAAGATCAAAGCTGGAATTGCAGAGTAAGCTTATATATTTTGTTATACAAGCATATTTGGATTTAAATTGGGTTAAAATGACCGCTAACTGGAAAATCTTTTTAGGCAGTTTGTATAACTGGCAGAAAGTACTAAAAATGTAGATAAGGACCCCATTCCGCCAAAGACACTTCTTCAATGATGGAATACCCAAGTGCAGTTTTAGCAAATATCTTTTTAATTTGATCAAGCCTAGATCAGTTGTGCTAAGCCTTTAGAATCCCTTTGAGTTTAATTAAATTATCTACATTTGCCAAATTAATATGTAATTTTTAACGATCCATTTCACTTTTGCCATGTACAAACAGCCTAAAGCTACGGAATTTCTTTTAAAAATAAGGAATCTGGAGGTTTGGGATTTTATTTTTACCATCAATGTATGTGAATGCATCAGGAGATATGAAAACGTGCCAACAACAAAACACACAATTTACTGTCTCCTCTCAATGTGCCAGGCACAATGCTAACTACTTCATATGCATTAACCATTATTCTCAGTAACTCTGAGGTATAGACTATACTACCTCTATTATCCCATTGTAACAAATTAGAAAACAGAAATACAGAGGAATTAGGCCATTTTCTAAAGATCACATAGCTAATAAAAGGTAAAGTCAAGATTCAAACGATCAAAAATGCAAGCTCTTAACCTCTACTTCCCATATACAGTTTACCCTGATGCAGGCCCTATCATAATTTATTAGAAGGTTTAATCTCACTACACACCAGCATTACCATGTAGAATGATGGATGCTAAGAATACAAGATAACCTTAAGTTCACCATCACCACGGTCTATTTCATTAGATATGCCTAACTTGAATTTTTAAATAACTTATTGTGGTGCTTGACAAATAATCATGGGTCATTACTTTCACTTCAAATCAACCAACATATTTTCTTAAAATCTTAGCAAAAATCTTCAAGACTGTGTAGGATTTAAATGATGGCTTCTATTTCTAACGGTTTTCAAGCAAATCAGCCTTTTAATCACTGCATACATCATCACTCTCGTCTGCTTTCCAGACAAGGCATGTGCCGTTTATCTTGTCTGGAATGTCCTCTTCTTGTTTTTCCTTCTCTTTGGAAAAACATCCTTTATTTCCAGGTCAAATTTACCTACCTACGTATGTCATGTTGTTCAAATTTGATGGTCTTTAAATAATGCTCAACACAGAACAGGATTCACAAGAAATATTGACAGCTCCTACATAAATACTTTGCTCAGATCATGAACAGTGGGCCTCAACAATTCAGTTCAGCCAGTAAGTTCCTTTTAGCTTTCATACTTCCAACTTCAGGAATATTAACATTGTTTGTATTTTTTAAACATTTCTGGATAGATACAATTTGTAAAGATTTCTTAAATTATTGTCCATCATTACATCAAATAAGAAGACAGCATGATGTAATAGTAAGAGCATTGTACCAAGAGCCAGGGTTTTATATTTAACATTGCTATTATCTCTTTATCAGACTTACAGCATTCTAACTCTCTTAGACCAATTAAAACTGCCATGAAATAAGGACAGTAACAGAGTCTCAAATCAGAAATGATGAAGGCCAAATTCTCCAAAACCTATAACAAATATCATTACAGTCATCTACAAATATTTGTTATAATCATTAAATTATTGGGGGGGAAACTGCTTCTCAAAGGCGTATAATATTTTAAATTACATCAGATATTGGAGTACTTTTAATACCAACTGAAAGGAAGATATATCTGAAGTCTTTATTACAGAAAAAAAAATGAATTCTTTCAACAAATATTTGTTGAGTGCCTCCTAAATTGCAGCCATAATTCTAGGTGGCGGGCATACAACAGTGAACAAAACTAAATCCCTACTTTCATGAACTTGACATAGGTAGGTGGAAAATAAACACATAAGTACATATTAAGAGGTAATAAATGTAATGTGGTTGCATGGAGAAGCTCCAAAAAATTCAGGGCTACTCAGCTGTTCCTCCCTTACAAAGGGCTGCTGGGGCAGGGAACATTTGAATTGACCATTTTTCTGAGGAGACTGTGGAAAAGAAAATATGTTGGAGAGATACTAAAGGTTCAATTTTGAACACACTAAGTTAGTGATTACTGTTAGACAACCAAGTAGAGCTGTTGAGTAAGCAGTCTGAGTTGGAAAAGTTCAGGGGGAGGAGATGAATAAGAGATGTATATTTTTTTAAAGATTTTATTTATTTATTTGACAGAGACAGAGAGATCACAAGTAGGCAGAGAGGCAGGCAGAGAAAGAGAGGGGGAAGCAGGCTCCCTGCTGAGCAGAGAACCTGATGTGGGGCTCCATCCCAGGACCCTGAGATCATGATCTGAGCTGAATGGCAGAGGCTTAACCCACTGAGCCACCCAGGCACCTCAAGAGATGTAAATTTGGATACCATCCATGTAGAGATGGTCTTTAAAGCCAAGAGAGTAGACAAAATTACCTATCAAAAGTAAATAGATGGGGGTGCCTGGGTGGCTCAGTGGGTTAAAGCCTCTGCCTTCGGCTCAGGTCATGATCCCAGGGTCCTCGGATCAAGCCCTGATCAGGCTCTCTGCTCAGCAGGGAGCCTGCTTCCCCCTCTCTCTCTGTCTGCTTCTCTGCCTACTTGTGATCTCTGTCAAATAAATAAATAAAATCTTAAAAAAAAAAGGGTAAATAGATGGACTAGAGAAGGGGGTTAAGGACTAAGTCCTGGGGCACTCCAACATTCAGGGGTCTAGAATACAGAAAACCAACAAAAGACTGAGATGGGACAGCTAGCAAAGTAAAATGAAACCAAGAGAGAATTATGTCCTGGAGGAAGCCAAGTGAAGAGTCACAAAAGAAAAGAGGAATACTGTACCAAATATTACTGATAGATTAAGATAAGAACTCAGAATTGGCCACTGTATTTAAGAATATGGATGTCATCGGTGAACTTGATAGCAGCAGTTGCTGGACATAGACCCAATTCTGAATACACAGGGTTCAAGAAAGAATGGGAATTTTGCAATTCCACTTTTGGGCCTATACTCAAAAGAACTGAAAGTAGAAACTTGGACAAATATTTATACCCATGTTCATTGCAGCATTATTCACAATAGTCAGAAAGTGGAATCAACCCAAGTGTCCCCTGATGGATGAATGGATGAACAAAATGTGGAATATACATGCAATAGAATGTTATTCAGCCTTGAAAAGAAAGGAAAATCTGACACATGCTACCATATGGATGAGCCCTGAAGACATTAAGTGAAATAAGCCAGGCACAGAAGGACAAATATAGTAGCTTCCACTTATACAAATCACCTGGAATAGTCAAATTCCTAGACAGAAAGAAGAATGAGAAAGGAGAAGGATGGTTACCAGGGGCTGACAGGAATGGGGAATGTGAATTATTGTTCAATTAGTACAGAGTTTCAGTTCCGTAAGATGGAAAGAGTTCTGTGGATGGATGGTGGTGATGGCATAATAACAACATGAATGTACTTAACACCACTGAACTGTACTCTTAAAATGGCTAAAATGGTAACTTTTAATTCTTTTTTTTTTTTTTAAGATTTTATTTATTTGATAGAGAGAAATCACAAGTAGGCAGAGAGAGAGGAGGAAGCAGGCTCCCTGCAGAGCAGAGAGCCCGATGCGGGGCTCGATCCCAGGACCCTGAGATCATGACCTGAGCCGAAGGCAGAGGCTTTAACCCACTGAGCCACCCAGGCGCCCAAAATGGTAACTTTTAAATTATGGCATATTTTGCCATAATTTTTTTTTTTAAGTTCATGAAATCAGCAACAATGAGAGGTTAGAGAACCGTTGGAAACCATTTGGGGGCTTTTTTTTTTTTCTTTTTTTCAATTTCACTTCATAACTTTTAAGGAGAAAAAAATAAACATCATTTGTTTGAAGGAAAAAATAAAAAGACCTGCACATAAATATCCAAGGCAGCCTTAAACACAGTAGTAAAAAACTGGACACAACCCAACTGTCATTCAGTATGTCAATGAATAAGCAGATTGTGGTATATTGTACAATGGAGTACTACTCAGTAATTTAAATGAACAAATTACTAATAAATGTAATAACATCGGCAATCCCTATGTGGAACAAGAGAAGCCTTACACAGAAAAATATATACCCTATCATTCCATTTACATAAAGTTCAAGAATAGGTGCCACTAAAGGTATGGCTAAAAATCACAAGAGCAGTTGGCTTTGTAGTGGAAATTAATTGGAAAAGGCACAAGAGAACTCTCAGGGGTATTCTCTTACATTGACAGCGGTGTAAACATTTGTCAAAAGCCTTTTAATTGTACATTTAAGGTCTATTTCACAGTAAGTGCATTATACCTCAGTAAAAAAGAGAGAGAGAAAAAAAATAGGAAGAGAGAATATGATGAGAGCAAGTGTACACACCTCCTTAGAAGTTTTACTAACAAAGGTGCAGAGGGAGATGTGGTGGTCATAGAAGAACTTTTGGTGTAGTTTTGCTTTGGAAAGCACTGCAACATGTTTGTGTGCTGATTGGCATGATCCAAGAGGGAGAGGAAAGGAGGAAGGTGATATCCTTAAACTGGAATGAGAGGATGAGATGCAGTGCATTGTACGGGGCGGCATGCACACATCACCTTTAGCAACAGCAGCGAAGGAAAAGTATCTGGCTCCCAAAGCAGGTCAACTTGGGAGAGGTGAGTGAGGCCATGTGAAAGTTAGGTTCTAGTACCTTTTTATAGTGCACATACCAGCAGAGCAGCTTTGTTCTCACACTGTCCACAAACCTTCCCTTTTATCTTGGATTTTTTACTTTCAGAAGGATTGGCCATCTTATAATTAATTTGTGGTTTCACTGGATCTGGAAGAAAAGAAAAATGTCAGGCCAATTAGTTTTCTGACTGATAAAGTAATGAACTTAAGCACATTTCTAAATTCTCAAAGAGTATTTAAATATTAATTCCCCAGTAAGAATGGAGTGCAGGCAAGTCTACTCTTCCCAGTAAACTGTGGAAACCATAGTCCTCCCCCATAGCTCTCTGTGATCTCAGGGCCCACATAAGTGCCCATACCCATCCTGCTTAAAACTCACTTGAATTAGATAAGTGAAATTACAGAATGTCAAAAACTATGCTCTTGATAGAATCCCTATGGCATTCTGTCCCATCTCCGGATTAAATTAAATGAAGCTCACAGAAAACAACCTTCTATAATAAATGTTACATGTATTTCTAGAATTTGTTCTACCAAATTATCTTATCCATTCAAATTAAATGTACTTATCCTCATAAAAAATTTACTTCTTTTGGATTTACTGTGAATTCAAAATTGATTTTTGGGTTTTGCTATTTTGAAATAATTAATTAAATATAAAACTATTTTCAATATTCTTTTAGATTCCTAAGTAGAATTTCAATATATAATTTTATACTGCTCAATTATCTTCCTGGTTAAAAGATTATATAAGTAAGATCACAGAATAGTACTATCAAAGTCCTCAGTTTGGAAAATGTTATTATTATATTCATATTTTAAGTTGACATTTTTAACATAAAATAAGGCTGCCCTCCCCCAAAAATAAATAAAACGGATTTGAATATCAAAACCTCACATGAGAGTCATCATTTTGGGTTTTAGAATCATTATATAGCACAAACAATTCTAGCATTTTAATTATCTATGTACTTCAAATGAAAAAGAAAAGTTATAGCTTTAGCATCTAATAACACAGTGGTAAACTGTTTACCTTGAAGTTGCTCCTTCAGTAATTTTAATTTCACTTTTCCAGCAGAAAACTGTATTAATGAAATGGATATTATTTGTCAGGTATATATTCTCTTATTCAAAGAATGTTTAAGTTACTAACAAAAATGGTAGAGACCCATAAAATTTCAGTGCATCTTGAGCAAAACAAACATTTGAGAGAATAATATAAAATTAATAGAAAATCATGATTAAAACTTATATAAAACTTTGAAGGAAGAGCAAATTACCCCCCCCAAAAAAAGGAACTTTGGGAAATATCTAAACCACTTTTAAAAACATGCCATAAATTATGTTTTGAACAAAAATAATTATATATCCTCAGGAAACTATTTTAGGAAAGCACTAGTATTCAAACACTGTAAAGGCTCAGTAAGCCTTTTCTATCTCTGAACTTTCTGAAACACACAAAGCCTAATATTTGTACAGACTAAATCTAAACTGAATTCTGACTGAGCCACTCTGCTTACATAACTGTAGAAGCCAATATTATCTTATTTGTCTAATTTGGAGAACCACATGTTAAAGCATCATAGATTTAACCTTCAATATATTAGCTGTGATCCCTGACAGTCTGAAGTTATAGACAAAATATTGAGTAAATAAGCTTCGCCTTTAGATGTTTCAAATAGTCACTTAAAATCCTTGGATCTTAAGATTTTAAGACATAAAATGGACTCACTAACTGTATATACTTGCCTTGATCTTATTAAAACCAACATTCAAAGTACACAAATGAGCATGGAGGAATGGCGCACATTTACACGGACCCTGTCAATTCATGCCTAGTTTTCAATTTTCAATTTGCATGCTCAATTGCCCAATTTGTACATGAGAATATGAGAAAAACAGTTGCCTCTATGTCGACGGCTGTACCAACTGCAGTCATCTTTGAAAATTTAGGCATAATTATTCTCAGTGAATCTAGTGGTTTTGCTTCAAAAGGGCATTTTTTGTTCACATTCTTCAAGTAGCTGCTCAGATGCTATGTACCAAACACAGCAGAAAAGAAAATGGGATTGAAATAACCAACTTTTATGTGAATCACACTCTTATTTTTAAACTGAAAATGTTTTACAAGTTACAGATAATTTAATCTCATTTTTCATAACAAAATTATCCATTATTATTACCTTAATGATACATCTGAATTGCAACATGGTCAAGGTGGTTATAGGCAACCTTGGCAGGATGGCTATGCCAAAACAAATTGAACCGATTATTAGGGAAATTTTATAATTTGTTTTTATTATTGTAAATATTTTTCAGCTCTATAAATATGGCCACATTTACTTGAAATGATTCAAACTGCATAAAAATACTTCAGTGAACAAACTGCTGGCTGTTATTTTTAGGCAGCTAGAATTTCCTCCTAAGTCTGATTTTCATCTGTTTGGAAGAGTCTAGGGTCAGGTAGGGTTGGACCAGGGATACACACATTACATCTCACACACACACACATCTATATGTATATACACATATGTACACGTATGTATGTATATGTACATACATGTATATCTAAAACATCAGTAATTTGATATCCTGAAGCCTATGCCTTATTAACCCACTTATGCCTCCACCAGAGAATACTGAAGGGGTACACTGAGGGTCAGGGAAGCTTAATGGCTGTACTATACAGACATATCATATGGGCCCTGGAAGTCAGACTATGCTGTCATCATCAGCCTCCTTGGCATTGACAAATGCCTCCAAACTCCCACCAATGCCCTAATCTGCCATGCTGGGCCCACATCCTCCCATGAGCAACTTTTTCAAATATTCTTATTCTTAATACAATTAGCTACATAACTTTTTTCCATTTTTCTACTGCTTGTCCTTATATCCTGGTTTCCCGCTAGTCCATAGAGCCCTTATTAAATAGTCATTTATCCTATGACTTAAACCTTTCCTAAAAACACCTCTTGCAAAAGTTCCCATTAATGGGACTCACCTTGCTTCAGATACAACCTTCTCCAAAGAACTCTCCAGAGGAACTAGCTCCATTTCTACTCCCTTGTACTCACCAGGAGAGAAGAAAATCTTTCTCCCTGTTTGGTCCTGAGTGCTGCTTCCAGAATATCGCTCTGATCTCATCGTTCAGCAATGATGCCTCTACTGAAGGTCCTTACCATCCACGGACCACTTTCATTAATATCCACAATCCTCTTCCACCTGAACTAGAGTAATCTGCTCAGTATTTTTCTCCATCACAGTTCTGAGTGATGATCATAGAGATTTCAATGTCCATGTTCACCTGACACTCTGATGCTGAAAACCCTCCACCATGCTGACTACTATGAACATCTAAGTGCCTCTTCAGCCACCTGACCATTATGACCAAACCTTAAACCTAGCAGCAATCTGAAAGGCCACACCTTCAAAAGCCCAGACTCAGAGCTATTCAGGGCTAAACATGATCACCCTACCTCCTTCCTCTTAGACCTCTACTCTATCTACCTACCATTGTGATGAAATAATCCTGACTGGGTCCCCTACAAATCCATGCTCTTACGGCTCTTCAGCAGTCTACTTATTCATTTTGTGCTAAACCTCAATCATGACTCCCACATGACTCAAATGTTCCCCATTCTGAAAGACTCACATTCACCCCATTCCCCCTCCTTTTTGTGAGCAGATGATCCTGCCTTCAAATTTACTACAAATGTTGAGGTTTTCCCATTAAAATCTTTCCACAGCTTCCTGCCTCACCTCCTGTCAAATGCAACCTCTAAAATATTACCTTTACTGCCACCTGTTTTGTCTTCTGTCTTTCTAACCAGATGCAGTGTGTCCTTCTTCCACTGGCCAAGGCCTACCTAAGGAACCATCATTTCAAAGACTACACCCCAGCAACTGGCACCTTCCTCATTTGCATCTTCTACATTTCCCCCACTAGTGAGTCCCATCCCTCAGCTACAAACTGGCTCACATGTTTCTGATTATAATAAACAATATACAGTTGACACTTGAACAATATGGGGGTTGGGGCACCAATTTTTGGCCCCCCCAAAACTTAACTGCCTACTGTTGACTGGAAGTCTTACAGAGAACATAAACAGTTGATCAACACATATTTTGTATGTTATATGTTTATATGCTGTATTCTTACAATAAAGTAAGCTAGAGAAAAGAAAATGGTATTTAGAAAGTCATAAGGAAGAAAAAATACACTTATAGTACTGACATACATCTATTGAAAAAAATCTGCTTATTAAGTGGACCTAAACAGTTCAAATCTATGTTGTTCAAGGGCCAACTGTAATAAAGTCTTTCCTTGATCCCGTTTAATCCTTGAGATGTCACCCAACATTCTCATGCTCACTGCAGCATTAGACTTTATTCACTGCCACCCACCTTTCTTCCTGTAACCAACTGATATTTTTCCATCTAATATCAAATCAAATTCAATGTTTTTTAAAAATTCTAATTCTCCACAAACATTTTCAGCCAATGTTACAATTGGTTTCACACACATAATCTTAACATTGCTTAAAACTCTGTGAAGTAGTTAGCAAATATTGTATGTTTACAAATATGATAACAGACGCTCAGAAAAGTTAAGTGACTCACCTAAAATCACAGAGCTAATGAAATGAGTCAGGATTTTAGTCAGTATGGATGAACATAGGGTTTCTTGACCTTGATACCATTGACACTTTAGGCCAAATAATCCTTTGGTGGCGAGGCTGTCCAGTACGTTGTAGGATGCATACCAGCACTCCTGGCCTACAGCCACTAACATTCATTAACCAAAAACCTGAAACCGTCTTGGTGGTGATAACTAAAAATGTCTCCAGACATTGCCGAATGTCTCCTAGGGGGCAAAACTAACCCCTGTTGAGAAACACTGGTCTAAAATCACAGTCAAAACACCCTCCTTTACTTTCATTTTCTCTGAAAATACATTACTTGGGTTCTACCATTCTTCCTCTTCTCAAGCTCCCTTTACCGGAGAGCTGGCAAATCACCTTAGCACCAGCTTGAAAGCCTGCATTCCAAATCTTGGCCCTGACGCTTGACCTTGAGCAAGTGAACTTTTTTGATGTTAAATTACTTCATCTGGAATTAGAAAAATAACAACTGCCTCTCAAGAGCAATATAAGCACTTAATGAGATAAAACAGGAAAAGCAGCTGAACTGTTGACTGCTATAAAATAGTGATTATCAATATTAAAGTTCTCTTTTACCTCCATATTCCTTGAGCTTTATCCTTCATACCTGCCCTTTCTGAGCTTTATCCTTTATACCCTTCTTCTCCCTTTTATAAATTCTTAGGAAGCATATTTACTCTCTTGGCTTCAACTAACATATTAGAAGTCAAATAAAATTCTAAATCCTCAAAATCTGCTAGGTAGAACTTAAATGTCCTAGAAAGAAAAACAAGGAAGGAAGGAAGGAAGGAAGGAAGGAAGGAAGGAAGGAAGTAAAATGAAAGAAAGAAGAGAAGGAGTAAATATGTGAGGTAGGGATGGGTTAATTATAGCTATGGGTGAAATCTTTTCACAATGTATACATACATCAAATCATCATGCTGTTACACTTTAAAATATCTTAAAATTGTAATCGTCAGTTACCTCAATAGAGCTGGGAAAAGAAGAAGAGGAAGGAAGAAAGGAAAGAAGGAAAGGAGGGACGGCAGGAGGAAAGGAGGAAGGAAAGAAGAAGGGGGAAAGGGATTTCTAAATCCCAATTTTTTTCAGCTTCTTTCTTTATTCTACCTCATTGTCAATCATCCTGATATCAGTTATACATTTGACTTCCACCTTTCCTTTCTCATTGCTTTTTTGGTTCCATGGTTTCCTTCATATTTCTTCTGCTACATTCTAATTTAGACTCTTCTCATTTGACCTCTAGATTCTTTTACTAGTCTTCTAAATAGTTTCTCTGCCTATTTATACTTCGGAGGCTACTATCTATATTAGTGGCCTCCAAAGTAGCATGTATGCATGCCTGAGGGAGCTCAGGAAAAGACCAGAAGGTAGAAATGAAGTTTGTGTCATCCTTAAATAATGTCCACAATTTGTTTTATAATACACATGATATATTAGTAAACTATCATATTTATAAATAAATTCTATTTATAAATAAATGAAAAGTTCATGTATAGAAAAGTTCATGATCAAAATACATTGTTTATTGATGTGGGACATGATGAAAATAGTTTCAATATGACTTATTCTATCCTCTATTTATAAACTCCTAATGCCCTGGATATTTAAACAAAATCAACCATCATAAATCATCACCTTAATTCTGCTGTCTTCCTGCTCAAAAGCTGTCAGGGAATTCCATTCCCACAGTGAAAGAGTCAAGACTCTGAACTCTGTTATTCCCTCCTGCCCTAGCTCACTTTCTAACCCCACCTTCCAGAGCTCCCTAAACTCCCTTGCTTTCACATCTGACTCAATTATGAGGTTTGTGGGGCCCGGCATTATGATTTATTCATTTTTTCCTTACAAAGACATCTAGAAGACTCTCAACTATTTGTAAAACTAAAGTATTTTTTCCCAAACACAGATGGTTTATACACTAAATGGTTATAACAAAAATGACATACTGACTTTTCCTATTCTCATATGTACGTCATCTTTTACATTAGATGAGGATCTCCTTGAGAACAAGGATAATCACTATGTGACAAAGGAGGCACTTAATAATTGTTATTGAATAAATAGGTCAATAATCACAGAGTCAGCATTTTTATTATATTATATTTCAATAACATCTAAAACATGGAACACTATCTCAGAAAGATCATGAGAAATGGGAAGTGGATTATAATCCAAAAATTAAAGAAACGTATCTCAAGAAGAGAATGACACTAAAGAATAAAAGGCTTTTTTGAAACCAGAAAGGTTAGAAGCATCAAGTAAGATGTTTATAGATGCCAACTGGTCCAAAGAAAGTTTAATGATAGGTATATAAAAGAGAAAAAGCTATATAAGTTAAGACTTACGAAGTCACGGATCTTGTACTAAACAATACAGAAACAAAACAGCTTTCCTTACATAAAGTCACTCATCTTGTTTTAATCTTAAATATAAGGTAATGTTATATTTTATAATACACAGTAAAGCTAAAGCAATTCTACAGCTGGGAAACCTGAAAACATTTTTTCCTTGGGTATCTTCACACATAAACTCAATAGTATATGAATAATAATTATTCAAGCAAAACATGAATACTATTAAACAAATGTGATTATAGGAAGACAGAAAAAAGTCTGTCCTTTGTTACATCAAATAACTTAGTTTTCATCTTAATATAAAACTACATAGTTGTATCTCACATGCTTGAAACCAGAACTGATTGAACTGTATAAAAAAAAATCAGTCTAGAAAAATTCTATTCAAGGTGAATTCTTGAAAATCATCTTGTCGATGAAAAACAAAATATATCTGAATAATGAAAGCTATAAATTAACCCATAAGAATTAATCAAAATCCAATAATATGCAGTTGTTAAAATAAGAATAGTAGGTTTCTTAAGTATAGAAGGGAATACAAGTTCTGAAAAATTAACTTATATCTCTTCACTGAGTAAATTCCCTGAGAGCCCAATGGTATTTTCTTACCTTAATAATATTTCCTTTATTTTGTGACATCGTGTGTGATTGATTATCCAATTTTCCCACTCGTCCAGATTTCCAGTGATATCCACTTGACCTTTAATATATATAAACAGAAGACAAAATGTAATTACCAAATACATTTCTCCTTTTAATGAAAACAAATATATTTTCCCTGTTTCAAGAAATGATATTCAATCATTAACATGTAACAGACCACCACAAAATGAAAATGAAATATCAATAATGCCACGATATCCTCAGCAATTCCAAAATATAGCTCTACCATATTTGGAACTGTTGAGAAGAAATGAATAAAAGTAAAATGTCCAAACACGGATGAAGAATTTCATTTTTTAGACATTTGTGATGATTAAAGATAGCTTTACTGATTTATAGGAAACTTTACAGATTGTTGTACAGTTTTAAAAACCTAAGTGTCTACAAATGTAAAGAGGAAAAGGAAGCAAAATAATACTCAAAATATTTGGCAGATCTACTAGTGATGAATTCCATGTATAAGACTACAAATCAGTTCCCATGTTGAAAAGTAACAGAGATGAGAAAGAAGGCAAACTGTTTAATATCCAGTTTTCAAAGCACTTTTGAAACTCACAAAATTTTCTGAAGTCAGCAGGGCAGAAGTCCAATTCTCACTTAAAAAATAATGAGACAAAAACTTCCCCAAGGTCACACAGACAATAAATAATAAAGTCAAGGTCGGAACATTAGACTTCTATCTTCCTGATCAGTGAGTGGCAGGTTCTCATTCTAGCAGTGGCATTTACTATCTATGTGACCTTAGAAGAACACTTACCTCTTCTGAAAACTCAGTCAAGCTTTAGAACATTTTTAAAAACATCTAGAAAAGTTTCCTCAGCTAATGAAAACCCTCTCTTGAGGCTAATTTCAGGAACTCTGATTCACAAATATTTCATGAGCCATTGAGAAGTGCAAACTAAGTTCATTGGATCATTAAAAGAGGAGCATCAAAATATGCAATATACTTTATCACCTGGGATGACATATGACATTGAGATCTTTGATTAATCTGTTATTAGAAAAGGTGTGTGCATATGTCATGAATATTTTTCAAAGAATCAGATTCTAAAGATAAATACTACTGATGCTACAGTAAACATTTGAATTTTATTTAATGGTTCAGAAGGTATTGCATGGGTATTTGATAATATCACTTGGATATCTGATAAGACAAAACAAAAGCAAATTTAATATACAAAAAGCCTGGTGAGATTTAGTACCAGCCAAAGCACATGAGACATGCACTGTTATCCTCATAGGAGAAAGTTATACATTTTTAAAGCCTATCTGAAAAACAATATTCCTAGTATCTACCAAAATGTAAACTGCACATACACTTTGAACTAAAATTTAACCCTTTGATACTCTTGCATGTGTAAGCAAAAATATACATAGAAGCATGTTCACAGTAGCACTTACAGCTACAAAACTGAGAAAATTTAATAAAAATCTGAAAAATACACAAAGAAATATGTGGCCTTTAAAAGAATGAGATCAATTGCATGCTGATGTGGCAAGAGTGCTAAGATGTATTAAGTAAAAAAAAAAAATAGGGTATGAATCATTTTATAGATAACCTCACTTGTAAAAATGTAAAAGATATGTGAGAAATACACAAATACACATTCATACAAATACACACACACACACACACACACACACACACAAACTTACACAAAGATAAGACACTTGTGGGGAAAAAAAACTTAATTGTTAAAAGCAGAGCTACAAATGGTCTGAGACTCAGCCTACAGCTAAGAAGAAATAATTTCCATTACATAACCATCAGCTCTGTTTGACTTTTATAATCTACGCTTATCACTTTTATAATAAAGGAAAATGCCCAGTAAAATTAGTATAGATACAAAGTACAATATTAGAGAGTGCTCATTAATAAAATTTCAGCTAAAACATATTTGTCTAAAAATATTTTAAACATACTTGAGGGTTTGAATGGTTCTTATAGATGAACATGTAAACTCCTGTCCCCAAAAAGTCTTTTCTTAAGTAAAAATGACCTTAAACACAAACACAGTCTCCTATGGATGGCAGCTTTATGAGAGCAAAGGCCAACTTCTGCATTTCTGTGCTAAACATCCCAGACTTTAATGGTTCACAAGTCATGTAAAAAGAGAAATAAGGAAGTGTAAGACCAAATAAGGTCCAAAGGAAACAGAAGTAATGGTAATTCTCAAAAGCAACATGTCTTACATCATAAAAGACATAAAGAAAAAGTAGGAGAAATTTAATACTATTTGTTCATCAGGAAAAGCCAGAAATTATTCATTCAGGGCAGATCTTTTTTGGAACAATATATTAATATATGACGTAATTCTTTATCCAAGTTAGTTTATTCCTCTCAAATTCCCTAAAAATGTCACCTACTCTCTTTCTTCCTTTTCTTTACTCCGGGCTGATTGGAATTCCTGTAGCTTCTTTTCCATCTGTTGATTCTCCAGTTCTAACTGGACCTTCTCCATCCTCAGTTCCTGAGCATTTCTGAGTAAGAGTTAAACGCAGAATGTTCATTTGTGGTAAACAAACAAAGACAAAATAATTTTATATCATCTTTTGCCTTTAATTAAAATTATGAACAGTAAGTGATAAGGTATTCTAATTACTTCCTTTGCATTCTGTGAAATATGGTTTCTCAAGTTAGCAATAACTTCCATTAACATTCTCCTTGATGTATACATCTCTTCAAATCTCAAATTTTTGTTTTTCCTATTACAGTGTTAGATGCTTCAAATCATAATTCACTTTCCATATGAACTTTGCCTTCACATATGCACAAATATCTATGCTATACAAATAGAATGCAAAAGAAAAAATATGTTCTAATTTTCATACTGTCTTTCCTCTAAAGAATTCAAATAGTTTGAGGCATATGGTTTAAAGTAACCATTTTTTTTTCTCCATAAACAGAATACGCATTTTTTGCTGACCTGACCATCTTAGAAACCTTCAATAAATTTCTACCTCTATTGTATTGTATAAGTACAATACAAAGAAAAAACAAAAAGAGCAGAGCCTATTAGGAAGAAGGCATCTATTGATGGTCTTGATATAGGAGCCATCAAAAGGACTGAATGGGAACTGGGCCAACACCACCTATTGTTTCCTCTGAAGGAAAACAATAAGAAAAGAAGTTTTTTGAAGAAAGAGAGGAGCCATCTTATAGATTCCTGTGCAAGAGATTTTGATAATAATATCTGAAGCTCATCAAACTTTTGACACAAACCATTTTCTTCATTTTACAGTTCTCATCTCTTGTCAGTATTAGTCACTGACTCCGTCTTCCATAGGCCTATGCCAACCTAGTTCTCTAGCTTTTATTATCTATCATGAGTTTAAATCTCTTCCTTTATTACTACATTAGTGTTTGTCCATATTCAGGTAGTGTGCATACCCCCAAGGATTTAATGGCGAGTAGTTGAAAAATAAGAATAATGAAAATCAGAAAAGGGAACTAATTTATAAAAGCAGGCACCAAGGAGCAAGGGGGCCAAAGATCCATGCCCAAGTATACACTATCCAGGGAGATAAACAGAAAGTGAAAGGAGGCAAAGGCTGCCAGAGGGTTCAGAGAAGCTGTCAAAGATGCTGAGGGGGAGGCACTATTTTCATTATATCTGCTCCACAAGCAGTATTTCAGCCCCCAAAACAAACAGGCACAGGATATGTGACAGTACATGAAAGGGGATGAGACCCAGTAGAGCTTCCAGCATGCCTGAAGGTAATTGAAACACCTTATAATGGTGCTATCACTGGAGATGTACCTGCAGGTACCTGAACACACAGAAAGGGCACAGGGCACATACCCAGCCAATGGGCCTACAAGAGCAGTTCCAGGAGAAAGAGAAGTCTGAGCTGAGCCCTAAGGGATGAAAGGACCTAGCCAGTCAAAGAGAAATGGTGAGAGCAGTGTTCCAGGAAGAAAGAAAAGTGTGAGCACAAGTGGATACAGGTGACGTGTGGGTCAAGAAGCAAGAGGTTCCATGTAACCAGGCATTATGTGCAGGATGGGAAAAGTAGCAAGAAATGGAACTGCTGAGGTGGAGAATAGCCAGATCATGAAGAGCCATGTAGACCATGACAAGGATTTGTATTCTACAAGTGATGAGACTCACCAAAGGATTTTAAGAGAATTGATCAGACTTGCATTTTATTTAGAAAGATCGCTCTGATTGCAGAATGGGAAATTAGAGGGTGCAAGGCTCAAAAGCAAGGCAAGGTAGCCAGTTGGTAGACTATTTTGGTAATCCTAATAATAGAGAGATGACGCTGGTCTGACTGGATAGAGACAGTGGAGAGAAAAATGGGAGCACTTGAGAAATATGAGGAAATAAAATTAACTGGACTTGGAGACTGACCAGAAGCAGTTGACTCACCAGGGAAGGTACAAAGAAGGAATCTAAGATAATCCTAGGTTTCTTACTCTGGCAACCAGAAGGATAATGATGCTTAGATCACTTTGGTATGGGATGGGGACACAGTTCAGGACTGATACCTGAGCTGGTCTCCCTGCCCAAAGTCTCAATGGCCCAGAACACTTTTCACATGGCTTCCAGAAAAAGGGTTCAAGAACACAAATGTGATTGTGTTACTCACTTACTTAGAAAACATTTAATGTTTCTGAAGACCCCACTGTGGTAGAGGAAATGGATGAGAATTAAAAAAAAAAAAAAAAAAAAAGACTGGCTTACTGACCAAGTGGTCAAGTTGATGGGATGCTATGGTTGTGAAACAAGACAAGGGTTCCTTCCGGAGACAGCCTCAGACTCAGAGCCAGGGGGCAGGCAGGACCACTGAGGAAAACTAGGGTTGATCCTTCAGAGACCAGGTCAACCCACCAAATCCAAGGGCCAGAAACAACCTGCTGAAATGAGTTAGAGGCTGAGAAAGAGGAAGACAAATGTTGGAGAGCACCAATACATCAAACAAGGTTAAGATAATCATTAAGACAGTATCAAATGAAAATAGGGGGACAAGGAGAATAAGGAAAGGGGAACAAATGGATCTCCAGAGCAATTACCATAGAGTGGGTGTTCCTGTCATAGCTTCTGTAGGTTATTGATCATGGATGGATCAAGAAGACCTGCAGGCCATGGAACAGTGATCCCCCCCACCTTACCTCCAAAATAAATTCCAAACTCCTTAGTGTGGCACACAAATTAATTTATTATCTGTACAACCCTGCCCTTCTCTCCAACTTTGCTCTATAAGTCTCTGTTCCATACATCACTGGATATGTCTGAAAGTTTCCAGACAATATGGTCTTTGTGCCTTTGCCCAAGTCTCTCCCAGTAACTACCCAACTAACTGCATCATTCAGAGGAACCTTGGAGACCTCCTCCCCACTAATCCAGTAGTTTTGACCATGTTCTCATAGCCCACTGTGCTTTCTCATCACACTACACTTCACACTATCTCATAAATATGACTTTATCTATTCACATCCTCTACAAGCTACCTGAGAGCGAAGGTTTTGTCTTCTTACTTTCATATTCACCATTCTTCAGCACAGTGTATAGAACGCATGCACTTAATAAATGTTTGGGTAAATGGTTTATAGGTATATAAACACAGACTGGAAACATGACCAAAATCAAATTTTGTATGCCCTATTTTCTTTTTACACAAAAAAAGCAAATTTGGTAATAGTAGCAATTGGATAGCTCCCCTCCCACCAAAAAATGGTAAAACTAATACAGATAACCAAGGGGTTTGAACTGTATGGGTCCACTTCCACACAAAATTTTTTTTTTTTACAAATACAGTACAGTACTGTTGTCTTTTCCTTACAATCTTCTTAATAATATTTTATTTTCACTAGCTTAGTTTACTGAAAGAATACAGTATATAAAACATGCAACATACAAAATATGTGTTATTTGACTGTTTATGTTATCCATAAGGTTTCCGGTCAACATTAGGCTATTAGTTAAGTTTTGGGGATGTCAAAAGTTATACATGGATTTTTTTAATGTACTTTAGTGATTTAGGGTTAGTGCCCCTAAACCATGTGTTGTTCAAGGGTCAACTGTGCTGAGAATCCCATATATTTGTGTAACATTTTCCAGCTTACACATGCTCTTACACATAGTATCTCAAAAGTGAAGGAAGAATTAGGAAGGCTCTGAAGACACTGAATAACCACAAGACTATTGATCTCATCCATGGAACTCAAAACTAAAATTAAAAGTCTACAGTCTGTCCTGAATCCAAACCAGCTGGCCCTTATTGATACTTGAAAGGAAGGCCTTGGCAATTTCCTGTGACTCTAGATGACCTCAAAGGGAAACAGTATATTGACATTTCCAGTATTCCTGCCATGTTATGAAATTCCCAGGATACCCAGAATGGCTTGGTTTTAGTTGAATGCATCCACAAGGCAATCCAGGACAGAAGGTGCCCCACCTAAGAAAGGTGAATTTAATATACTGTCTCTTAGTAGGCAAAGTGCTGGGATAGTTAGTACCTTCTCTGTTTAAGATCTCTTGGCCCAATTAGCATCCCTAAATTTCAGTGTCTTTCAGTTTCTTCGGGGTGATTCCTTTTAATTCCGAACAAGGGTCACAAACTATTTATAACTTTATTAGAAGGCTTTAATAGTCAACAAACCCAGATTTTATTTATAACTTCTCACTTCAGTTTTGTGACATAATTTTAGTCCTTATTTTAAAAACTATTGTGGATTTATAATATGTCAAACCTACTCTCTTATAGATAAAAATACACCAAGGTAAAGAAAATGGAGATAATAATTCACAAATTTAAGTCTAAACTGCCTCATATAAAAAGAATACTTAAAATTACAACATACAGAAATGTTAACAATTATTTCTATTTAAGTAATAAACACACACTTACTTGTATTTCAGCTTTACAGAATTTCCAGGTTTTCCCCATGGAAAAACTATAAAATCTTTGGTGTTCATGATCACTGTCTTTTTTTTTTTCACTGTCTTAATAGTAAATAAAAATCATTGTGATTTGCAAAAACTTCTGGAAAAGTAACAGATAAAAGAATTATGCCTGAGTAAGCTGATAAATTACAAATTCAAAACTACATATAGTTCAGGCAAGTTTTAAAAACAGAGATCATTATGAAGGAAAAAGCTGAATTAAAGGTTAGACAATAAATGTATATATGCTAAATATAAATTTTATAAGTATTTATATATTAACAAAGTTATAAATATAACATATCTAATGGAACTAAAATTTTATCAATAATTATATAGCAAAAGACTATGGAAATAGTCAATTGAAAGTGAAGAATGCACTCTTTAAGACAAAGAACATTCTCCGGCACTTTCTATAGTAAGGAGTATAAAAATACATATTAGGTTTTGCTCCCATCCAAATATCCATAGCTAAATATAGGGAAAAGAAAAGAACTTTTGAGATACAATCCAAACTCAAAACTTTTTTGTACATATATGGCAATGTAAAATGAGAATTAAGGTATGTAATAACTACCCAAAGGCATTCTAATATCCTCATTCATCAAAGAAAATTTTAATGATGCTCTTTGCCCAAGACCAGAAATTAGCATATTTAGAAAGAATTTTTTAACAAGAAATGAAACAAAAAAGATTTTCCGCCCAACTCCAAGTTAACCAGAAAATTAAATTATTCAGAACACCCTATTTCCTGAATATCCCAATTATTCATGTTTCTATAATAATTTATTCTGTAATGCTGAATTACTGAATCACATGCACAACTACTGGATTTTTATACCAATAAAAATTTCCAAATTCTGAACGTTCTCAAAGAAATATGAGGCATTACCATAGAGTCCAGACTCTTTACCATTTGATATTGTTAGTGTATATATGTGTTACTACATATTCACAACTTCCACTAATATTTACTAAGTCTCTGCTATATGCAAAGCACTGTGCTGAGAGACATGAAGGAATCAAGGCCCAGGGAGATTTGTTTTCTGGCTCAAATGGCAAAGAGTCAAAAAGGGCGTATAAAAACTATATATAAAAGCCATAAAATAGGGTAAAAATTATAAAGGCCATAAAACAAGATGTAATAATATAATAAGTGAGAGAAAGGAAAAAATTCGAGCTGGCTAGCATTTAAAGTGGAGTTCTGAGGAGAAGGGGGGCTTATATAAGAAGATATAGGGGGCACTGGGGTGGCTCAGTTGGTTGTGTCTGACTCTTGATTTCAGTTGTCATGATCTCAGGTTGTGAGAAGGAGTGCCGGGATAGGCTCCATGCTGGGCATCGAGCCTGCTTAAGATTCTTGCTCTCTCTCATCCTCTGCCCCTCCCCCTCTCTCCCTCACTAAAAAAAAAAAAAAAAAGAAGAAGAAGATATGGATGGGATGAACACTCCACACTATAAGAAAGAACAGCTTTTGAATGGGGACTAATAACTGGTTCCATTTGGTTGATGTGTGGGTTTACATGGAGGGGGGAAAGTAGGCATACATTTGGAAATAAGGCTGAGGCCCAAAAACAAGTGGCTTTAAATGCAAAGTTAAGGTATTTGGAATTTATTCTCCAGATAATGAGAGTCACTGGAAGTTTTAGATAAAAGAACAGAAAATAAATTTAGAAGGTTTGCTCAAAAACTTGAGGAGGGAGGGCATCAGAACAGGAGCAACCAAATGGAAGGCTATTGTAACATCAAAGTCTACATAATCGAATAAGTAGTTCTTCGGTTTTGTTCCTTTGGGACACTCTCTCATAATTTCAATGACAGAACTACTGATCAAAACATTTTTAGAATGCCTCTTCTGATGGGTGCCTGGGTGGCTGTTGGTTAAGCATCTGCCTTCAGTTCAGGTCATGATCCTAGGGTCCTCAAATGGAGCTCCCTGTTGGGCTCACTACTCAGTGGGGAGCCTGCTTCTCCATCTCTCTCTGCAGCTCCCTCTGCTTGTACTCTCTCTCTCTCAAATAAATAAATTAAATTTTTTTTTTAAAAAAAGACTCTTTTGAAACTCTCTGAAGAGTCCATCATATACCCAACAAACACACAGATCTACCTTGTTATGCCTCATTTAAAACTGAAAATATTGTTCAGCAAGAGTGACTGTTTTTTACAGTCAAATCTAGTTTCAAGTTACTCTACCTCCAAAAAAAAAAAAAAAAAAAAAAACCTAGTCTGAAAGGGTAGATTTTTACTACCTTAGAGAAAATTCTGAAGGAATTTATTCTCTGGAGATAATTCCACAATGGAATTATACAAAATAATTTCATATTGTAAGCAGTGTGATGGATGCATTGTAGAATTGAGTGTATTTGTGCATTCAAAAACAAACATTTAGCTACTCCTTTGTGACTCCCTTGGGGGTACCGAAGTCACAATGGTAAAAACATGGTGTCTTCCCTCAAAGAACTCAAAATGAAAGGGAAAGCACACAAACCTTGAAAGAAAACAAAAACAAAAAAACAAAACAAAAACAAAAACAAAACTCCAGGAATAATCCTACTCAAAGAGTCTATATCTCTTTTTTATTATAATCTAGACATCCAACAGCTGGGCCCTACTCTACTGTGGCTAAATTTTTCATGAAAAGTTCCATATTGTTATCATTACCAAAAAAAAATTAAGTTGAAAGCTATACATGGATTTTTCACTGTGTGGGGAGTTGCTGTACCTAATCCCCTACACTGTTCAAGGGTCAATTGCATATGTACATATGCATAAAACCAAACTAATACATGAGGACTGAAATGAATAAAAAAAAGTCTGTAAATTTCATTAGGATGAGATGATTCAGATTTATAGCTCTGCTGATAATGTGATTTAACCAATAAATGGTCTTATTTGAGGGCATTTCACTTCACTGAATGCAATTAGTAAGGCTTCTTCTCAGTTAAATATTTTATCAAGTCACACACATAAGCCAATTTTCTTGTATGAAGAAAAAAGGAAGATTATAATTGTGAGTCATGCTGTTCTGCCTGTTTCCTTTCTTAAAACCAATAGAGAATTAGTCACCTTTCTTGGGACAGCAAGGATATAACAATGTCAGCAGGAAGAAAAGCAAAGCACAAAACTTTGTCTCTTAATGGAATCAGAGAACTACAGATAAATACCCTATAATGCAAATTTTGTAGTTCCTCCTGTCCTTTGGTGACTCCATTTTTTGCTGATGATTAAATAGCAAAAGTTTAATATTTATTTGGAAAATTTTCTCATTACCTGATTTATTAGACTGCATCATTTTTCCAACCCTAACCTTGTTCTTCCCCACACGTGTACACATAATATGACTCAATGTTGTCCATGATGGTTTTATTCTCCTCCTACATAAGTTCCTGTTCTGGGAATGCAACCCAGTCATCAAGACTGGCTACCACAGAATGGAAACAAGGAAATTATGATGATTTATTATCCTAGAAACTCAGAGCATTCATCAAGATTTGTCCTGGTCTCCTAGAATTTGCCATGACATCATTGGCAGAACGGGAGGTTTGGGAAACCACTGTTTTCAAGATGGGACAATTTTTTTATGAAACAAGATGGGATCAGGAGGGAGATAAACGGTAAGAGACTGTTAATCTCCGGAAACAAAGTGAGGGTTGCTGGGGCAGGGGAAAGGATAGAGTGCCTGGCTTATGGACATTAGGGAAGGTATGTGCTTTGGTGAGTGCTGTGAATTGTGTAAGACTGATGATTCACAGGTGTGTACCCCTGACAAAAATAATACGTTATATGTTAATTTAAAAAAAAAAAAAAGACGTATTTATTTGAGAGAGAGAGAAAGAGAGCACAAGTGTAGTGAGGGATAGAGGGAAAATCAGACTTTCCGCTGAGCAGGGAGCCCAACGTGGGACTCAATCCCAGGACCCCAGGATCATGAACTGAGCCAAAAGCAGATATGTAATGGACTGAGCCACCCAGGTACCCAAGAAGGGAAAATTTTTATAACTGAAAACTTATCTAAGATGAGTTAGTTATTCTGAAGACCCAGATCATCTTAGACCTAAAAACTTAAAAGCCAACAAATAAGAATTTTTCCTTATTTTAACACATATTTTAAGGTCCAAAAGCAAGCTCTTTTGGATGGATTAACATGTTTACCATACTACTTAGAAATCAGAGACTCAAGAAAGAAATGTCAAATAAAAATGAATTTTTTTAAAAAAATAGTTTTAAACTCTTAAAAGAATTATACCTTTAGTATTTTCACTATCTGATATTATCCATATTCTAAATGTATATATTTATTTTAAAATCTTTTAAAAATCTGGAAAAGACTGATAATACATGATCCTTAGCATATCTTGGGCTTGGGCTACTAAACAGACATACGCCATTTTCTCCTAGTGCAGTCCATGAAAGTAAATCAGGTATTGACTTCTCAGCTGTGCTTTCAACCAACCAACATATCTGATAAATACTGTCTCAGGGTACTAAGTAGTACCCACGTCACCCAGTTTTTACCTTGTATGTGCAGGTTCCCTTGAGAACAATTAAGAAAGTTTTCTTTCAGATATCAAGGGGTGAGGTATCTTTTTAAAATATTTGCCAACTAATCTTTAAAAAAATAATAATAAATAAAATACTTGCCAACTAAAAATGACAAGTAATATTAAAAATATCAGTTTTAAGTTCTGAAGACCTTTGTGTCAGAGTGGTCTCTGAGCCTCAGTTTATCAGTATTAAATAAGGAGAATTAATTCCACCCCCCACAGCCTCCCACCCCCACCTAATTTCCAGGATATCAACAAAGGACTCAAATTTGTGGCCTGTAAATCCTCCTTAAGGACCTCAGAGAGTTCAGAGTTCAGGGAAGGAGCAGCCTTAGAAACTACTTTGAGAGGAAAATGAGGGAGTATCAAGGCTTTTCTTAAACCACAGCTTCTCTGATTCCATCTATTTTACATAATGAACCTCTGGGTCAGATTTACTATAAAGAAACTCCTCTATAGCTTAAAAAAATGTTTTAAAGGCACAACAGTAAATCAATATACAATCATTATTAATTCTGTATCAACGGAAAACTTCATGATTACAAATAGCAAGGAAAGCATTAAGTTTATAAATCACATCTTTCAGAAATCCAATCCTTTTATATTTATCCATCCCATCCATTCTCATAAAATCCACTATTAGCCTAAGTGATCGCTTATGACTATCTTAGGAATGGGAAAATTAAAGGCACCCGTCCAAGATTAGTGACAAAGCCAGAAATTACAATTTTATTTCCAGTCCTGTTAGCTCCTCTTAAGTCTCGAAATCTAAATATTGTTCGATGTACTTAAAGTGATGAATTCATATCATTCATCTTCTTCCCCCTTTCATACTCTTAACCTGTCATAAAAAAAGAAATTTAGAGAAAGAACTGTTTGGCATCAAATCATTTTCTAAATTTTACAGCAATATATTTAAATACCTTGAAAACCTTTTAGGTGTCAAATCGCTCCCATGTAATACAAGGTAACAAATTTTTGTTTCTCTATTCCCCCCCCCCCCCCCGTACCCAGAAGGAAAAAAAATATTTCTCACTGCTCTGTTTGGTATCTTAAGAGCCTCAATTATGCATTCCAATCTTCCTAAGCATTATACTTTATTTTCCACTTCTCTGCTCACCAAGTTTTATTCTATTTAGTGCCCAGTTGGAAGGCCACCTCTACCATGAAGATTTCTTCCATCAAAAGTGAACTTCTCCTGTAAGGACATCATGTGTAATACCATCATTTGCTATTCTATGCTGCCCTGTGTTATTTCTTGCTGCTTTGCTTGTACAGGTGTTGTTTCCCTAAGCATCCCAAATATATCATTGATCTTTGAATCCCCAGCAATTAGAAGAGGGCCTACTCATAAGGTACTGCCAGTAATAATATGTTAAGTTTTAAATATTTAGTTTTTTCCTATGGCTTTGAATTTACTGCACTAACCTTATGGGGAAAAAATTAAACAAACACACCCTCTTTCCCACTTCAACAAATCCTTTTGTTCTTTTTTCTCTGTATTCTACCAGACTTTGATGAACATTCAGTAAGTACAGAAACACCTCCTCTGTGCCAGGTATCAGATTAAGAACTGAAGAACAAGGTGAACCAAACAGGTATAACACCAATCCTCACTGAACTTACTCTGGTGAAGAAATAGGAAAAAATTAAAAATTTACTTAAAAATTAAAATTTATTTGCTTTTTGAAAAATTAAAAAGCAAATAAAATAATTGGAGGACATATTAAATGTTTTGAAGTAAACAGACAAAAGACCGAGGCACTTTCAAATACATTTGTAACACAACCGAAAATACTACTAATAATAATAATAAAGTCAGGACAAGCCTCTAAGTAGCCTATAAAATAAAGTGTTGGAGGGAGGTGGGGTGTTTTTGTTCTTGTTTCTGTATTCATTTTCTTTTTTTTTTTAAGGTTTTATTTATTTATTTGACACAGAGAGAGAGATCACAAGTAGGCAGAGAGGCAGGCAGAGAGAGAGGAGGAAGCAGGCTCCCCGCCAAGCAGAGAGCCCAATGCGGGGCTGGATCCCAGGACCCTGAGACCATGACCTGAGCTGAAGGCAGAGGCTTAACCCACTGAGCCACCCAGGCGCCCCTGTTTTCATTTTCTATAAGTGTACAGTTTGCATAGTTAATCTTGTGTAGTTTCAAATTTATATGACTTTTTCCCCCCTTAGGAGTCTAGCTAACTCTGGATTTAGAAAATCAGGCTATAAAATATACATATATATTTTATATATATAGTTATATATACATAACTATATATAGTTATATATACATAACTATACCTGTATATGAGTACCTCTAATGTTGATTTAGGGATATAAGAAAAAAACTCCCACAAGCTTCATATTTTTTAGGAATCTGCCACCCCTCACCATGACCTTTACTTGGGAAGAACAGACTTCCAGAATATAGCGGGTGCATGTGGCCCCAGGCAGGAAGCAGGCTCAAAAGGGGGATGTGGTAATGACTTGTCAGGGCACCAAATTTTTCATAAGGCACCAACGACTTCAAAGGATAAAAGACGGTGGCGTTTGAAAAGGTCAGGTTGTAGAGGGGGGACAAGCCCCTGGTTTCCCTGTCTAGGGTTCACTCTCAGTTCATGAATCCATTAGCATCATGGGCTCAGAAGTTCTTTGTTTACAGAAAAAAAAAGAGCTTCAACTCCTGAGGCCGATGCTGCGTCTCGCAGTCCGTGGGCCTGGGACAGTGTCTGGCACAGGGCAGAGTCTCCGCAAACACCGACTGGGCGGGGGCCCCAGCTCCACCCTCAACCCAGTCTACTTTCCCGCCATCCCGCCCTGCTCCCCGCACCACCGCAGACCTGGCGACCACACACACACACACACACACACACTCTCACACACACCCGCCAACTCGGAAGTCCTCCGCCAGGCACCACCGTCTTCTGCAGCCAGCCGACCCACCTGAAGACCCCGCCGCCTGCGTCACCGCCCTCGGCTCTGGCTACCCAGAACTTCCGCCTCGGTCTCCGTGGTTACCGCGTTACCTCAGTACCCATAGCAACCAGAACGCTAGGTCCTGCCGCTGTTGACCAGCAGAGGGCACAAAGGAGCCTGCCGAGAGAGGGAAGAGAGGAGAGGAGCAGAAAAGAGAGGAGAGGGAAAGAAAGGAGGGGGAGCAGGGACGGGGAGAAGGGTCTTCTCATAAATGGAAGGACTGGGAAACTCAGCAGGCTCTGAAGACTTTCTGCTGCAGGGGTTCCCACCACATTCGCAGCAATATTCTAAAAGTTTTATCTGTAATATTTAATTCATCCTCATAATGGCCCAATTTATAGCTAAGAGAATTAAGGCACAGAAAGTTTGAATAATGACTCAAAATTACGAAGCTTGCAAATGGCAAACCCAAGAAGAATTAACCGAAGCAATTAAGAAATCCCACATGTATGCTCTGTTCAATCATTTATCAAAGGTCACAATAGGTAAAATCAACACTAGAATCCAGGTCTTAATAATCCACTCTTTTCTTTATACCAAATACATGACCCATGGTTGTGTGTGAGTCTTTATATATTATACATTATACATTATATATTATGTGTATGTGAAAGAGAGAAAGAGAAATAATCAACCTATGCTTCTCAAACTTTTCTGTCCAGTCACCTCTGGTGAATTTATTTTTTGCTTCCTAAATACGCTGCAGTGTTTTTGTTGTTTTTAACTCTTTTTTTATACAACTCATGTAGGATGTGTGGTCGATTCTTCAGTCACTTGGTCTAAAAATGTCTATCCTTATCCACATTGTTATCTATCTTGTTACTAGACTAATAACCTCAACTATTATGGTTAAGATACTAAACTTTGCACCATTGCTTTCTGCACTAATATGTCTGTCAATACTCATTTAAGAACACATTTAATGTTTTCCCCTGGAAGGTTCAGTTGTACAAAACTTAACTAGCATAGATAGGAAAAGACAATGATAGTCTTGTGGCTATGATTCCAGACTTTGAAATGAAGGCAGACCTGAGTCTGAGTCCTGGTCCTGCCACAACTAAGCTATTGTATGATCCTGAGTGAGATATAAAACCTGTTTAATTGGTTAAATGAGCTGATAATATACTTAGTCTATACATAGTCTAGCATGGAAACATAAATGAAATGATGCATATTAAGTCTTTAGCACTAAGCCAGACCCCTAATTGGTGCTTAATAAATGTTTAAAAAAAAAAAAAGGTGGTGGTGCTGTACGGTGATTGGTATCTAAGTGTTCGTGATATAAATTCACCAAGTCCTTCCTTTAAATCTAGTACAATGCCAAGTGTTAAATGGACGTGCAATACTATGAGAATTCTCTTATGCAGGACTTTTTCCAGACATGCTCTTCCAAGTACCAGGAAAGATATTTTCAGTGTGTATCCATTCATTCATTTATTCAACAAATATTTATTGAAAGTCCACTCTTCTACATCTTGAAAATACTGCGGTGAAGGAAACATAGCCCTTCCTGTTAGCAAACTTATATCCTAAGAGGAACAGAAAGACAATAAACAAACATAAATATACATCAGGTGCTTTGAAAAAAATAAAGCAGAATAAAGAAACAGAAAATAATTAAGAGTTCAAATTTAGGTTAGATGGTCAGGAAAGTCCCAGAATGCAGGGAGGGAGGATGACATGGGAAATTAGGGCCAGAAACATTCCAGGCAGAGAGAAGAATAAACTTCAGTTCAGGCCCAATCAATAGGAGTATTTTGCATAAAACCTCTGATTACTCCTGTACAGCACATTTTTACTTGCAAAGGCATTCTTAAAATGCATTTACTGGTACAACAGTAAAATTAAACTCATAAAAATAATGTATAAAATATTCTGGCACTTTTTAAAAGCATTAAAAGGACATTATCTTACTTATACTTAGAGAAATATCTTAGCTTAGGCACAGTTATGCAAAACAAAGCAGAGCCAAAAAATAATCCTGATCCCAAGTTGCATAGTAAAATGAAAAATATGAAGAGCTTGTCTTTCAGAACCATGATTAGTGACAAAATGAAGTGAAACATGTAAAAACAATGACACCTCTAGAGATAGGATTTCCTCTCTGCTGAAGCAGAGTGCATTTAACTGACACCAGCAATTCTGCAAATAGTTTACCATGTCTATATCGGAAGCATGGTATTCCTGAGCATTTTTGCAAATTCATGCTTCATTGTGCCAGTATGAAGACAAGATTGGAATGCAAGTTTTCTGAACTAGGGTTGTTCAGTGTAGAGATAAAAATTGCCCATGCTGAAGAAACCAAGAGCACAGACTTACTGAATTCAAAGCTACAAGGTCATGATTAAAAAGACATTCTCTTTCTCTCACATGTGCACACATCCGTGCGCGTGCGCTCGCACGCAGGGCCTCGAGACTCTCTGGTCACTCACAGGTGATAAAAGTTCTCAGATGAGTAATAAAAATGTCCAGTTCCATATAATTGTCAAAACTTTGCATGTGATTTAGTATTGAGATTTTTTTCCCCTTCTCAGTGGTTGGGCCTTCTGAATGGAGGGAGGAGACCTGAGGGTCAAGGACCTGTTAGGAGAGGCTTGGGTTTCCATTCCTCACCAGCCATGCTTCCTTCAGTCTTATTAATTGCCTACATTAAAAGCACAGAAAAGGAAAAGGATTAAAGCAGAAAAGTCCTAACTTGATGGTACTGAGCCTGCTAGGCATTTAGAGCAGCTCATTCGCCTGAGACCACCCCACCCCCCTCCACTGAGGACGTCTACCTACACTCCTCTAGCTGCAGGTGAAGCATTCTCCTAACACCTTTGCTTACTGGGTCGCTAGCCATCAAGTGATTATTCTTACTTCTCTCTGTGGGGTCTCAGTGATCCTCCTGGACAGAATTTTAAATGACCCATTTTCTCCTACATTTTCGCACATTCTGTGTCTGATCTACAGGCAATCCTCTTGCATACTTTGCCCGGCCACCCTGTGGGTGTGCAAGGCAGCCAGTGTAATTACCTCTCTTCAGCTCATAGACCAGGAGCCAGCCAGCTTAACCGCCACACTTATGACTCCCCAGATGGAAGTAAGCAACCAGTCTGCTACATCCCCAGCTGCAGGGACCCCATTGATATATGTCTCATCAGGTTTCAAATGACAGTCAGGGACTGTTTACAGACATTGCCCAAAACTTGGAAATCAGGTAAAGGAATAATTACACATCCTTCCAATGCCCCCTCTAAGAGCCCACTCATAGTGCACCTTATTTTTTTTAGGAAAATAGACCTCTGTGTGATTATCATTTACTATTGTATGCATAAGGCTATATAAAGTTACAAGTTATCTGGTAGGTTTTTGCACCTATAATTTTGCATCTAGATATCCAGATAAGTTTATTTAGGTAAAATAATGTAAAAGATTAGAATTTTACTGCCCTGTAATACATCAACCAGTTTGGTATCTAACCTAGAAATCTTATACCAATGTTTTGGTCAATGTCTGTGTGTTGGTAGCCTCTCAAAATTTTTTGAACCCAGCTTTACCATTCTGGGGGTTCCTTTTGTAATGACTTAAATATACTGTGGAACATACACATTCTTTTGTTTATAGAATATCATGTTCTGACCTACTGAAATTATATTTTTATATTACCAGGCCTTCCTCTTTTGAAAGGAGATGGGACAAAGCTTACCAAGAGCTTTCCAAAAGTATTCTCTCAACCTACACTCTACTTCTTGGTTCCTCATACCCTTTTCTAGGCAGAAGTTGGTAGTCAGTTCAGGACTGAAAAACAAGCTTTCTACCATCTCCACTCTCCAAGTCCTGCAATGTAACCTTACTTTGAAACAGAACATCTACTTCCTTCTTGTGCTGGCTGATACTGGATACAATATCCTATTACATATGGATGGGATTTTTCAAATTGTCAAGGATAGCTGAGCTTCAGAGGCAACATAAAATTACAAAAAGATTTCACAAAAACCTAAGTTAGTGTGATATAAATATATTGAAGTGGTTCTGAAAGGCTGAACTTAAGAAGGAAAAAGAAGAAACTTGTAGTTCGGAGGTGACATTGTCCTTTTATAATTTTTCTCAGCCTTGTAATTTCTGGCTGTCACCGATGACACAGAATTCTTCAGCAAATAAATTTCCATAACACTAGGCAATTATTACTGATGTTTTGCAAGTGGAGGAAAATCATCAGGGCATATGATAAATTTCTGCTTCGTGCAGTGTGCGGTTCTTTCCTGGTTGAGAAATAAATGTACGGGCTTGTTGGACGGGCACAGCTTCATTTAACCCACACCTACTCAACCCCTGCTCCATCCCAGGCACTGCCCTAATGGATACAGAGAAACAAAGGCTGCATCTCTGCCCTTGAGGAACCCATTGTCTGTTGAGGGATGTGAGAGTTTACAGAAAATGTAATGCAGCAAGCATTGTGTTCACAAAATACGGGAACAGGACATGTTTATGGCATGGCCAGAATTTCTGGGTCTTTCAAACATTCAAACACAGTATAGATGGCACAGAGATATGGATAAAAAAGCAGTGTTGTGGCCACATTTAAAAGCGTCTCAGTTAAGATACTACCTCATTCACAATGGAAACCCCAAAACTGGCTTTAAGACAGAAAATAATCATCTCAGTATGCTTAGAGCAGCACCTTTCAAAGGTAACTCTGGTGGCAATGTGAGGATAGAGCAAAATTAGAAGATGAAGACAAAGGGACAATTTTGAAATACAATTATATTAGTCAACAATAGAAATGGTGAGTCTGGAATAAATCAGTGCAAAGCTCACAGGTCAAGTTCAAGAGGATTTCTTGAACTTTGACATCTGGAGACTGAAGACAGGTGCTTGTCCAGGAATAAGGAACAGTTCACAGAGAGTGGGGACCAAGGAGGTGGTAGAGAAAGTAGTTCAGTTTTGAAAGTTTTACTTCTGAGATAGCAATAAGAAGTAATTTTTTAAAACCAAAAAGTATAGGTCTACTTATTAGGAAAGTGTTGGAGGTTGATCTATATTAGGGTATCATCAGCATGTAGAGAGTAATCAATGATAAAGGAAGAGTTTACATACAAGTCATGTAAACAGGTCCAGAATAAGTGAAGCTAGAATTTGTGATGAGGGTCTTAGAAAGACACTTTATTTGAACAGAACATTGTTTTCTTTCATTTTTTTTACCATGCCCTCTAATGTAATATGAGGTTAATATTCCTTGGTTCCATCCAGGGGTTGATAAACAACCATGGTGGACACCAACAATCTGCTACTTACCCCCTCCCATTTGCCTGAAAGCAATCTGTGAGCCTTGGCAACCATGTTTCCCCATACAACCCAACCCACTCTTATAATGGTTTATTGGCACAGGAGTGCAAACTAGACCAGATTCTCTCTTGCAAGAGTGTGGAATTGAGTCTGAGAGAGAGTCTTAGGGTTGCAATATTTTGTCATATGAGCCATAGGAAGAAAAAAAGGAAGAAAAGACAAAAGGGGGGGTTGGAGACAGGAAAGGAGGAGATTATCTGGAGGCTTTCCTTTTCCTGAACACTAGCTACAGTCTAACCCTCGGGTTTCAAGATACACCCATGTATCCTTAAAATAAATTCTCCTTTGTAACTTAAACTAGCGTGGCTTGCTGTTCAGAACAAAGAAAACTTGACTGGAATGACTGCCAGAAGAATTGTAATATAAAGTAACTGTCTTAAAACGGCAAGTCTAAAGTATAGATTTCCAAAGAATTCTTGTAAACAGCAGTAGAATATTAATCTATGTCTCTGATAATTTTAAATTAATATTCCTACATACACAAAACAGAAAAGTCATGTGGCATTCTTTTGAAGCCATTTTCTCCCCAAAATGCTCAAATCTCTATTTTTTAATCAGTTTAATTTCTTAGTTTATTTTCTTTAAGTTTAGCTGTGCCAGTTTTGCTAGCAGACAATTATTTATAATTGATGTAGCTTTAGGGAAAAGCTGATCTTAAAAAGAAAAAAGCTGGCATTTCAGAGAAAAAGTCATTCATTTCTGATCCTTGCCAAGTTTTAATAAGTGTATCCTACTGTCTTCTCAAGATTTATGCACTGTTAGCTGTACTTCATTTGGAAAATTTGCATTTTTCTCTTATGCACTCAAGCTGGGAGGCACAAAACAAGAGTTACAAGGTTTGTTTGACATGAGATGTCTAACAGTAATTTTCTTTCATCAACTTTATTCTCCTACAGTTCTCATCCCCAAGAGCAGATTTTTCATCAGATTTTGTGAAACATTTTATAACAACTTTACCTTTGCAAAAATTGCTTCCAAAACATTCCAAAGGAGCTGTCACAACTCTCTCCACCATACAACAAACTGGATTTACTATTCTTATGCCCACTTTGAGTTAACATGATCTATGTAGCCATCTTCACATTAACTCAGAAAACCATATGCATCTAATATGGTTAACTTCTGTGAATCTTTGGACAATCACCAAATACTCATGGAGGACCTACTATGTAACAGGTACTTTGATAGATAATTGGAGTGGTATTATGTCTTTGCAGAACAGAAAAAAAAAATAGTCTTGATGGGAGATACAGAGAAGAATTCAGAATAACAACTGCTAAAACCATGTGAAAACACGATACTGTGGGAGCGCAGAGGAAGAACACTAACCCAACAGTTGAGGCTCAAGAAAGCCTTCTTAGCACATGAGATGTCATATCTAGGTTTGGCCCAGATGGTTGAGTAGGAGCTCCAGACTGGTTTGTGGAGGGGGGGGGGGGGGAAAATTAGGGAATGTTCTGGGCAGAACAAGAAAGAATATGCAAACTTCCCCACAGTGAGTTAAAATATGTTAAGTTTAATTAATCTAAAAATTTGCAGCAGTACTGAAACATGAAAAGGGCTTGGGAGAAGTACATAAGGGGAAGAAAAGAAGAGGGAGTAATGCTCTGGCCAAAAGGAGACTAAAAGGTTTTTGCTACAGTCAGTAACATACTAGTGGCCTAGGCCTTGATCTTGAAGTAATATTAAAGGAAGGGGAAAAGATCCAATTTTTATTTTAAAAACTCATCAGTGGACTTGGAATTGATTAGAGAGGCTGAGACTCAAAGGATGATTCCCATTATTTAAAAAACTGAAGATAAAGTTTTTCCATTTATGCTCATGAAATAGCGGTCTGTAGCTTTCTTTTCTTATGCTTTTGTCTGGTTTTGGTATCAGAGTAATGGTGGCCGCATAAAATGAATCAGGAAGTCTTTCCTCTGCTTCTATCCTCTGAAAAAGATAATGCAGGATGGGTATAATTTCTTCCTTCAATGTTTGCTGGAATTCACCAGTGAATCCATCTGGGCCTGTACTTTTCATTTTTGAAGGTTGTTAATTACTGGGATGCCTGGGTGGCTCAGTCGTTAAGTGTCTGCCTTTGGCTCAGGTCATGATCCCAGGGTCCTGGGATCAAGCCCCGCATCGGGCTCCCTGCTCAGCGGGAAGCCTGCTTTCACTCTTCTTGTCCCCTGCTTATGTTCCCTCTCCTGCTGCATCTCTCTCTGTCAAATAAATAAATAAATAAATAAATTCTTTAAAGGTTGTTAATTACTCATTCAGTTTAATATATACAGGCCTATTCAGATAGTTTATTTCTTCTTGTAAGTTTTAGCACATTGTATCCTTCAAGGGCTTAGTCTACTTCATCTAGGTTATCAAATTTGTGGGCCTAGAGTTGTTCATAGTATTCACTGATCATTCTTTTAATGTCTAATAGGTCTGAAGTGATCCTCCCCTCTTTCATTACTGTTATTAGTAATCTGTATCCTCTCTCTTTTTTCCCTAGGTATAGCCTGGGTAGAGAATTATTGATTTTGTTGGTCATTTCAAAGAACCAGCAATTGGTTTTATTGATTTTCTCTATTGATTTTCTATTTTCAATTTCTTTGATTCTGGCTCTCTTATTACTTCTTTTCTTCTGCTTACTTTGGATTTAAAATTGATCTTATTTTTCTAGTTTCCATAGGTGGAAACTGAGATGACTGATTTTAGATCTTTCTTCTTTTCTAAAGTTTAGATCCAGTGTTATAAATTTCCCTGAAAGCACTGCTGCATCCCACAAACATGATAAGTTGTGTCTTCTTTTTCATTTAGTTCAAAAATTTTTTTTTCATTTTTCTTGAGATTTCTGTCTTGACCCTTGTGCCATTTGGAAGAGTGTTGTTTAATCTCCAAGTATTTGGGGATTTTTTTTAGCTATCATTCTTTATTGATTTTTAGTTCCATTGTGGTCTGAGAGCAGACATTGTATGATTTCTATTCTTTCAAATTTGTTAATGTGTGTTTTATGGCCTAGAATGCAGTCTGTCTTGGTGAAAATTCCATGAGATTTTAGGAGAATGTGTATTCTGCTGTTGCTGGATAAAGTAGTCAATAGATGTCCTTTATATCCAGTTGATTGATGGTGTTGATAAGTTCAATTATGTCCTAATTGATTTTCTGCCAGATGGATCAGTCCATTTCTGATAGAGGGATGTTGAAATATCTAGCTAATAGTGGATTCATGTATTTTGACTTATAGTTTTACCAGTATTTGCCTCACATAATTTGTCACTCTGTTGTTAGGCACATAAATGTTAAAAGTTACATCTTGGAGAATTAACCCCTTTATCAATACGTAATGTCCCTCTCTGGTCCTGATTCTTCCTTGCTCTGAAGTCAGCTCTGTCTGAATTTAATACTCCTGTTTTCCTTTGAGTAATGTTAGCATGTTTTGTATTTCTCCATTTACTTTTAATCTGTATGTGTCTTCACATATAAAGTGGGTTTCTTTTAGACAACATATAGTTGGGCTTTGTTTTTATTTTTTCTTTTTTTTTTAAGTTTTTAAATTCCAATTAACAGTGTCAGGTGTACAATATAATGATTTAGCACTTCCATACAATACATGGTTCTCATCACAACAAGTGCCCTGTTTAATCTCCATCAACTATTTAACCCATAATTCCACCTACCTGCCCTCTGGTAACCATCAGTTTGTTTTCTATAGTTGCGAGTCTGTTTCTTGGTACGCCTTCTTCTTTTTCTCCCCTCTTTTTTCATTTGCCTTGTTTCTTAAGTTCTCCTTGTCTTCTCTTATTTCTTACTTACTTTATTTACTTACTTGTTTATTATTTACTGACTCACTTATTTCACTTAGCATAATATTGTCTAGCTCCATCCATGTCATTGCAAATGGCAAGATTTCAATTCTTTTTATGGCTGAGTAATATTCCATTATATATATGTGTGCGTACACACACACACACACTCACACACACACACACACCACATCTTCCTTACCCATTCATCAGTTGATAGACACTTGAGCTGTTTCCATAATTTGGTTATCGTAGATAATGCCGCTATAAACATCAGGATGCATGTATACTTTGGAATTAGTATTTTTGTATTCTTTGGATAAATACTTAGTAGTGCAATTGCTGGATCTTAGGGTAGTTCTTTTTTTAACCTTTTGAGGAAGCTCCATACTGTTTTCCAGAATGGCTACATCAATTCCCATTCCCACCAACAGAGCAAGAGTTAGATCATTAATTTGTTCCTCTGCTTCTTTGAGCCGCTGTTCATTGCATTAAGCCTGTTTCCAATACCATTTATTGCATTCTTCATCTCTGACTGGTTCTTTCTTAACTATTTTATCTCTGTGATAAGGATCTCATAGATGTCTTCTATTCTTTTCTCAAGCCTAGTGAGTATCCTTATGATTGTTGCTTTAAGTTCTCCATCAGTCATGTTACTTATACTTATCTCACTTAGATCTCTGGCAGTGGCCTTACCTTGTTCTTTCATTTAGGATAAATTCCTCCATCTTTGCATTTTGTTTACGTGTCTGCCTTATGTTTCCCTCTCCTTCTTTGATGTGGCCTCTTCTCTCTCTTCAGTTGTAGAATTTATTCTATCAGTCTCCAAGTAGATTTCTGGGGTATCTAGAATGATTTGATAATCATCTGGTTTGTTCATGGGCTGGGGCAAGCCTAAGGTCCCTCCTCTGTGTCAGCCATCTTCCTCTCTCCCCAGGTTTTGTTTTTCAGGCCACCCTGACCCTCTGTCTTTTAATTGGTACATTTAGGCCATTGACATTCAAAGTGATTATTAATAGAGTTAAATTAATATCTATAACATTTGGTACTTCTTAAAATTTGTTACTCTTATTCTTCAGGCCTATTTTTGTTTTTACTTTTTTTTGCTTTTGTAGTTTTAATTGAGCATTTTATATGATTCCATCTTCTCTCCTTTCTTAGCTTATCAGTTATAACTTTTTAAAAATGTTTTTTAGTATTCAGTATATATACTATATAAAAATGTTTTTTAGGGGCGCCTGGGTGGCTAATTGGGTTAAAGCCTCTGCCTTCGGCTCAGGTCATGATCCCGGGGTCCTGGGATCAAGCCCTGCGTCAGGCTCTCTGCTCAGCAGGGAGCCTGCTTCCTCCTCTCTCTCTCTCTGCCTGCCTCTCTGCCTACTTGTGATCTCTGTCAAATAAATAAATAAACCTTTTAAAAAAATGTTTTTTAGTAGTTGTCCTAGTTTTTGTAGTATACAATTACAACTCATCCCAGTTCACTTTTAAATAACACTGTACCATTTTGATGGGTAGTGTGAGTACCTCATAATAACAATCTTAATTCTTCTCTCATTTTCATGATACATTGTTGTCATTCATTCATTTATATATACACTATATATATAAATGTATATATATTATACATATATAAACATATATATATACACTACAAATAAGTTTGCAAACTTAAATGCTTGCTTTTCACTGTTTAATCATTGCTTTTATCATTTTGAACTGCTATCTATTAAATCAATTAAGAATAAGAAAAATAAAAACAAAAGTTTTTCTTTTACCATTACTTATTCCTTCTCCTCTGTTCTTTTTTTATGTAGACCTGTGTCTTGCCTATTTCATTTTCCTCCTCTCTAAAGAATTTCTTTTAACACTTCTTTCAAGGCAAGCTTGCTAGAAACAAATTCCCCAATTTTTGTTTGAAAATTTCTTTATTTCTCCTTCCTTCTTGAAGGATAATTCTAGGTAAACTCCTTGTTTAAAGAATATGGCTTTCTATAGGCTTTTTTTAAATTAGTTTCAAGTTTTTATTTAAATCAAGTTAGTTAACATATAGTGTAATATTAGTTTCAGGAGTTGAATTTAGCAATCCAATGGTTACATATAACACCCAGTGCTCATCACAAGTAGGTAAACTTAGAATTCTAAGTTGGTGAGGATTTTTTCTTAATGTTTTAACTCTTTTCTCCCTTCTAGCTTGCATAGTTTCTAAGGAGAAATCAATATAATTCTTGTCTTTGCTTCTCTCTAGCTAAGGTGTTTTTCCTCCCGCCTTAAGTTTTTTTTAATCTTTGATTTCTGTAATTTGAGAATGATATACCTACGTATAGCTGTTGACACATACTCTGCTTGGTATTCTCTGAGCTTTCTAGATCTATAGTTTGGTGTTTGATATTAATTTGGGGAAATTCTCAGTCATTGTTGTTCCAAATATTTCTTCTGTCCTTCTCTTTCTTTCTTCACCTTCTGTTATTTCCATTTCATGCATCTTATACCTCCACAGCACTTGGGTATTCCGTTCCAGATTTTTTCAGTCTTTTCCCATTTGTCTTTCAATTTTAGAGGTTTCTATTGAGATATTCTCATCCTCAGAGATTCTCTCCTCAGCCATAGCCACCCCACTAACAAGCCCATTGAAGGTATCCTGCACTTCTGCTATAGCATTTTTGATTCCCAGCATTTCTTTTTTGGTTCTTTCTTAGAACATCTGCTATTCTGCTTATGTTGCCCATCTGTTCTTGCATGATGTCTATTTTATCCATTAAACCCTTTAGTATATTAATCATAGTTATTTCAAGTTATCAGTCTGATCATTCCTAAACATGCCTGCCATACCGGAGTCTGGTTCTGATACTTGCTTCATCTCTTAGAACTGCTTTTTGCCTTTTAGTATCTTGTAACTTTTTTCCTTGGTAGCTAGACATGAGGTACTGGGTTAAAAAGAATTGCTGTAAGGCCTTTAGTAATGTGGTTGAAAGTGTGGGAGGAGGAGAAACTTTCAAGTCTTATAATTAGATTTCAGTCCTTTATGGAGCCTGTGCCTCTGAATTTTGAACTTCCTATTTCTTCCTGTTTCTCTGTCGTTTTGTCTCCCCTTTAAGGGGGAGACCTGGGTGGCTCAGTGGGTTAAAGCCTCTGCTTTCGGCTCAGGTCATGATCCCAGGGTCCTGGGATCGAGCCCCGCATCGGGCTCTCTGCTCAGCGGGAAGATTGCTTCCTCCTCTCTCTGCCTGCCTCTCTGCCTACTTGTGATCTCTGTCTGTCAAGCAAACAAACAAACAAACAAATAAATAAATCTTTAAGTGGGACAAGATGACTAAAGCCAGCTGGGGTTGGGTATTTCCCTTCCCCCAGGTCAGACTCCAAAAAAAAAACACCAGCAGGTTAGACTCTAGTTCAATAATTTCTCCTACAGGTAGACCTTCTTAAGAACAGGATGCTCTGAAAATTTTTTTTTTAATTTCGCCTCCCCCTACTGGAAGCATGAGGGGATTTTCCTCCAATATTCACTGTGAGAACTTGGTAGAATTTCAATAGCCAAAATTCACAAAAGTGCGTTGTCCTTCCAAAAATTAGGGGGGAATAACTCCAGGCTCCCCCTGGAGTTTTTAACTCTGAGTTAAACCGCACCTCCAATAATTTAAATGTATTTTATTTACAGATTATTTACAACAATAATGTAAATCAATTACAATCCAAGTTTCCTGACCCTCACACTGGTTCCCAAGGAAGTTTCTGTTCCAGTAAGTTGTGAATCTCCATATTTACCTGTAAGTCTCTACAATTTAGAGGCGGTGGTTTGCCTGTGAGCTTCTCTTACAGATCAAAGGAACGTTGTTGATTATTCAGTTTGTTCAACTTTTCATTTGTTAGGACTGAATGGTGACTCCCAAGCTTGTTACAGGCCAGATCAGAAACTGGAATCCTCCTTGTTTTTTCAATAATTGATATGTAAAAATCATCTCTTAAATTTACGTTTACTCATACTGAGTTTGAGCATTTTCTAATGGCCATTTGTGCTTCTATTTCTGAGAACTGTTTCTTTTCAACATGATTAACTTTTAATTATTACCATTTAGTTTCTACTGCAAATAAGGCTATCTTTCTTTTACCCAACTTTATTGGGGTATATATAAGGTACCTACAATATATTATACACATTTTAAGTTTATAGCCAATGAATTTTGACGCATGTATATACCTGTATAACTACCACTAAACTCAAGATATGGAAAATATATATCATTTCAAAAAAGTTCCTGTTTGCCTCTTTGCAGTGAACATTCCCAGATAACCACTAGCCTGCTTTCTGCTACTGTGGAATAATTTTCTTGTTCTAGAATTCATTAGAAACATAAACATGCAGTTCGTACTCTTTTGTGTAAAGCTTCTTTACTCAGCATAATGTATCTGAAAATTTTCTATGTTGATGTGTGCATCAGCAGTTTATTCCCTTTTATTGCGAAGAGCTATTCCTTTGAATAGATATACCACAATTTATTTATACATTCATTTTTTAATGGACATTTTATTGTGTCTAGTTTTTGTCTATTATGAATAAAACTGCCTGAAACATCTGTGTGCAAGTAGATTTCCATTTGCCATCACTTCGTTTATGAACATGATCTGGAAGTTGTATGTATGGCTTCAGTCTTTATCCAGTTAAACAGAGCTTAGTCACGTGACCACATCTGACCACAAGAGAAATGGGAAAAATAGTCTGTAATTCAAATGCTAACTGCCGCTCTAAAACTCAGGGTTTCTATTGCCAGTGGAAGAAAGACAAAATGGAAATGTCAGGGACTGACTTCATGTGAAGGGGAGAAATCAAATCTGGCTTCTTCTGCATTTTGAGTGGATGTTGGTGCCATTAACTAACCTGACACACTAAATTTGAGATTTAGGTGTTCAAGTGGGTGGATGCATAAACTGTTCAATATACCATTCTGGTATATTTCCATCAAGGATCAAAACTGGGAATACAAATTGAAAATCATCAACATATGGTATAATTTAAAGCAAGGGGATGAGATAAGATCATGAGGGAATGATTGTAGTACATGGTTTCCTTCCAATGATGCAATGATTTCACAAGCTGTTTTCAGAAACCAAGCTAAGTATAAATATAACTAGCAGAATGTTACTTAGCCTAAAACAAAACAATAAAACATAAAATCTTTTTATTCCTTTTCCCTAATAATACAGTAAACTGCTTAGGGATTATATTTCCAAGCTTCTCTTAAAGCTAGGTATGATGGGGTGCCTGGGTGGCTTAGTGGGTGTAGCCTCTGCCTTCGGCTAGGTCATGATCTCAGGGTCCTGGGATCAAGCCCCACATTGGGCTCTCTGCTCAGCGGGGAGCCTACTTCACCCTGTCTCTTTCTGCCTGCCTCTCTGCCTACTTGTGATCTCTGTCTGTCAAATAAATAAATAAAATCTTTAAAAAAAAAAAAAAAAAGCTAGGTATGGCTATATGGCTAAATTTTTTTTATTTAAATTTTTTTTTTAATTTCTTTTCAGCGTAACAGTATTCATTGTTTTTGCACCACATCCAGTGCTCCATGCAATACGTGCCCTCCTCAATACCCACCACCTGGTTCCCCCAACCTCCCACTCCCTGCCCCTTCAAAACCCTCAGGTTGTTTTTCAGAGTCCATAGTCTCTCATGGTTCACCTCCCCTTCTAATTTCCTTCAACTCCCTTCTCTTCTCCATCTCCCCATGTCCTCCATGTTATTTGTTATGCTCCACAAATAAGTGAAACCATATGATAATTGACTCTCTCTGCTTGACTTATTTCACTGAACATAATCTCTTCCAGTCCCGTCCATGTTGCTACAAAAGTTGGGTATTCATCCTTTCTGATGGAGGCATAATACTCCATAGTGTATATGGACCACATATTCCTTATCCATTCATCCGTTGAAGGGCATCTTGGATCTTTCCACAGTTTGGCGACCGTGGCCATTGCTGCTATAAACATTGGGGTACAGATGGCCCTTTTTTTCACTACATCTGTATCTTTGGGGTAAATACCCAGTAGTGCAATGGCAGGGTCATAGGGAAGCTCTATTTTTAATTTCTTAAGGAATCTCCGCACTGTTCTCCAAACTGGCTTCACCAACTTGCATTCCCACCAACAGTGTAAGAGGGTTCCCCTTTCTCCACATCCTCTCCAACACATGTTGTTTCCTGTCTTGCTAATTTTGGCCATTCTAACTAGTGTAAGGTGGTATCTCAATGTGGTTTTAATTTGAATCTCCGATGGCTAATGATGATGAACATTTTTTCATGTTTCTGATTATATGGTTAAATTCTTATCATTCAATGGAATGTTAGTGATAGTGTCCCTACCAGTCTGGATGTCCATTTCCAGACTCTTACATTTAAAAAAAATAAAAATAAAAATTAACCTCTATCTTATTTAAGGCACTATATGTGATTTTTTTTTTAGCAGCTTAAGGTTTAACTGAATCATGAAGCATATCCAATTATTTCTTATGCTCAACTAAACAAATTTCCATTGCCACTTATTTTATTCATTTTTATTGATTTTATCAAGATCTTGTTTATTTTCTGGCATTACTTATTTAGGTTTAGTTTACAAAAAAGTTTTGGGTTGCTAGTATTTCTAAACTGCTCCAAGAAATAATGATATTATCTTGCAGAATATTAATGAATATTTTCTTCATGTACTAGCAATTCTTTCCAGTCACTGCCTCAATTAATTCTTGATACTAAAGTTTAAAAAAAAAAAAAAAAGCTAATGTGGTTGTCCTCATTTCACTGACGAAAACTAAGTAGAGATATTAAATTATTTGCCCATAACAGCAAACCAAGTTAATGGAAAAGGTGGAAGTAAAATGCAATTATCTCACTTCTGTTTTTATTGAATGAAGTATTGGATTACAAGTCACAACCAATTAAAAACAGGATACAAGAGCTAAGCAGCGTAACCTTTTTATCATGGAGACAGCACCAAAAAACTGTCCATCGGCACTTTATAAAATGTTTTTTACCTTTTAAAAATGTATTTTGCTGAACTTTTTCACTATTATGTTTACATATATATACATCAATATAGACAAACAGATGAAAATGTGGAAAATATTTTAAATATAGAAAATATATTCACTCCAAGTTTTCTGCACATATCAAAAACTGTTTGTATATGTATATATTTTCTTCCAGCTCTTTCTCTATCCATACCACTAATCATTTAATCTTCACACAATTGTGATCAAATACAGATTCAGATGGCATCTCCTATTTTTATATATAGTGTTTCTCAACACAAGTGAAATTCAACAGAAATCCATCAGGTGGAGTTGTACTATAACTTAACATTTCGAAGTGTTTCTCAACTTTTTTTAACTTTTCCTTCAGGCCTGATAAAACTTATGGCTAAGCAATATTTGCTATCTGTAGAATTTAAAAATATTCCCATTGGAAATTGTTTGGAGACTGTTGACATGAGCATTATTTTCTTTTCTGATTGTATAAATACAAACCACATACAAATGGACACAATTTAGGATTTAATAATCCTGTCAAAGAATACAGTTGCTTATTTTCCCCAAAATAATGCAGACTAATGAGATTGATTAGAAAATAATAATTCACTTGGCCAAAAATGTGGTTCTGTCCTTTCATCTCTCAAACTTACTTTTTTTCCTGCCATCAAGAAGAGAAATAGCATCTGATATCCCAATTCCTCTGAGACAAAATGCTCTGTGCCCCAAACAAGCAACTCTTCATTAATCTTGACCCATTCTAATAGGTGCTACAGAAAGCTGCCAGAAGTTTGAGATATACTTAGGAAACTAGCTCCTTGAAAAAAGATTTACACCTGTACACACAATCAGGTTAAGCTCTCTCTGGCAGTCTGGTCTAAGTATCATAAATATCCCATAAAGGACCCAATCCCAGAAATTCTGATTTAGTCTTTCTGAAGTAGACCTCAAGAATTTGTACGCTTTACAAGTACCTGTAATGGTAGTTCGATTATCCCTCTAATTTCAATTCCTCCTCTGAAGGGAGACTTAAAAATCTCTTGCTGACTAATTAGGGCTCATTCCCCAACCCTCTCAAAAGTACATCATTTCAGTAGAAGAATGAAGGCCAATACTGTGGTGGAAAAATGGTGAGGTATGAGGATTTATAGATTGGACTAGATGGATATTTTCTTGTTCTCATTAGAGATTACTAAAATCAAAGTGCCTGAGTAGCTCCATGGTTAAGTGGCTGCCTTTCGCTCAGGTCATGATCCTGGGGTCCTAAGATTGAGCCCTGCATCAGGATCCCTGCTAAGCCTGATGACTGCTCCTTCTTCTCCCTCTACCCCTCCCCCTACTTGTTCTCTCTCTCACTCTTTCTCTCTCCCTCTCTAAAATAAATAAAATTTTTTAAAAAAAGAAATTACTAAAATCCTTTCTTAAAAGGGGATAATGTTCTTGAGTATTCCACTTTTGGTCTCATGTTTTGTATATGATAGTTATCAATTTTGGTATTAGCTGATTTCACTTGCAATACCGATCTTTATGCAGGAATAAAGTAGTGAATTCTCTTCTGCTGGGTTTACAATAAGAACAAGCAGGTAGAAAAGTAGACTGCTACCATGGAAAGATCACAAAGAATCCTGAGATCAGAATTTGAATCTTAATTCCACATGTAGTAGCTGAGGAAAATGGGAGCAGGTACTAAACATCCATGACTTTTAAATTTGTATGAATAATAGCACTTTAACAACTTTATCAGGTTGTGATGAGGTTAAAAAGAAAGCACATAATAAAAATACTTTGTGAACTAGGAGATGTTTTGAAAATCACAGTGACCCTTTCTCTTTTTTTAAATTAGTTTCAGGGGTAGAGTTTAGTGATTCATCAGTTTCATATAACATCCAGTGCTCATTCTATCAAGTGCCTCCTTAATGCCCATCACCCAATTATCTCTTCTCCCCACCCACCTTCCCTCCAGCAACATTCAGTTTGTTTCCCAGAGTTCAGCATCTACCATGGTTTGCCTCCCTCTCAGTTTCCATCTTAATTTATTTTTCCTTCCCTTCCCCTATGTTCCTCTGTTTTGTTTCTTAAATTCCACATGAGTGAAATCATGTACTTTTTTTTCTAATAATCCATTTCACCTCTAAGTCACCATCCAAACACCACTGGCTATAAAGTGCGCATATGAATTGAAGGCTGAGAATCTGCCAAAAGCTCACTAATGATCAATTAAATCAGCACTGAACACCCTCTCTGTTCTCAGTGCAATACTAACTCTGATGTAGCCATTAGTGATATGTTCTTTGTGGTCCAGGGGGTTACAATAGAATTGCAGAATATTAGAATTTAAAGACACCTTGTGGTTGTGTTTCTTGATCTTAAGACTCACGTAGAGTACGTGTTAAAAACTCCAATTTCCTGTCCCCACATCAGATCTACTGACAGCCTCTCCACGTGTCCTGAGACTCTGTATTCTATATAAGAATGCAAAGATACTGTTATGAAGAAGAAACCTGGAAAACTGTTTCTAAGCAAACTCTTCCAAACTCCTACATGATGAAAGTATTGCTCAGACAATACCCTTTAACACTGGTTAAGTTCACATTTTCAAAGGGTAATATATTCTGTTATTGGCATTTCAATCAATAAAGAGTTGGGAAGACGAGATCGCATGCAAGAAATACCAACAAACACTATACTTGGTGAGTTTTGTAATGGTATACACGGACACTCTGTGCTGGACATCTTTGCTCAAAGTAATGATGACAAAGATATACTTAAAATATTAAAGTATCTAATTCCAGGTTAATATTTGGTCTAGATAGCAGGACATATCTATGTGTTCCCATAATAAATATTGAGAAGTAGGAAGATTTTTACTTTCTTATTCGATGACAACATCAATTCACCTATGTGTGGCATTTTTAAAGCACACACCATACTCATGCCAGACACAGTAGATGGGAATAGGAAAAATTATTGGTTAGCTTCCTTCATTCACATGTGTCCTTGAGCTTCCTCAGAGCAGGTGCCGTGACTCCTTTTCCCTTGTGCCGCCTTTGCTCTGGCACAGAGAAAGAGCTGCACTTCCTTCCTCACATCTAGAGTGTAGAAGACTGACAAGTCATGTTTTTAAAGGATTTGAAAGGGCTGAAAGTCAAGATATTGCCTGGCCCTCCTTTTCCCTTCTCTTCCACTCACCACCGGCTGCACTGAGGAGATGCTGGGGCCTACTCCCTCACAGTGACCCTACCATCCTCTCATCCCTCCTTCACCACGTGATTGCTAAGTCTAGGTATATGGCTTGGCCTTAGTCTCACTCAAGAGACAGCCTTAGCCCACTATCTCATATCAGGGCACACACTTTCTTTTTCCTTTCTTTTTTTTAAAAGATTTATTTATTTGTGTGAGAGAGAGAACTAGAGGGGCAGAGGGAGAGAATCTTCAAGCAGACTCCCTGCTGACCACAGAACCCAAGCACAGGGCTGATCCTACAATCCAGAAATCCCACACTCAACCAACGAAGCACCCAGGCACACAATTTCTTTACTCTTCTTTATATCTCTCTTTGATACTGGTTCATTTTGCCCTTTTGTCCATATATATCAGAAGTTACATATTTGGAAGAACTAATGTCAAAGTATAGAATGAAGAGAGAAACCATGTGGCCCACTTTAGTTTCAGGGTTTCACTTACTTGGTATGGAAAGAAACTTCTGCATGGCTCACCCTCACTTACTAGATTTCTACTTTAAGATTTGTGTCCAGACTGCAGTTAAAATAAGATATACACTTGTTTTGCTTCACACTTTTGTATGTTACTCAGGAATTACTTGAAGAGGAAGATAGTTGCCATGGCATGATTTCAGAATTCCTTGCTCTCCTGGCAAAATGTTCACTTCAGGGAGCCCAGTCAAATCCATTCAAAAATAGAGTTCCTGAGTATATGTAAACCGGTAGGGTAATCCTGGGTCTGTTTGCCCTCAGATCCATCTTTGTCTCCATTCTATACTGACCTCTAGCAGAGCTGACTGCAGCAGGATGCGTTTCCCTGGCTCTGTGTCTGCTGCTCCCAACTGTGTTCAATTGTTGGATGTATCAATGAATGACAATGCAAACCATGTCAAATAAGTCTGTCTGCATGGCTGTAAGCCAGGTGATTGAGAGAATCCCGACTACCATGGTGCACAACCCCAGGGGACAATATTCACTTTGAAGTATACCTGAATGGCATGTCACAAAACTGTACAGAATGAAGCTTATGTGGCCATTTTCAAGGCATATTGCAGAAGACTGTTGCACTGGCTGGCAAAGATAGCAATGAAGGGAATAAAAGAGTTTTAAGGATGGTAATCTTCTAGGCAGAGGGGAATAGTAGGAAAAACACTGGATTAAAATCACAAAATTGGAATTGTTAATACATGGATAATAGTGGGACATCATCACAGTGGGTAAAATCACTGAGGAAGAAAGTATGTACAAAAATTTAACAATGATAAGATTGAACTTGGAACAAGCTTGGTGGCTAGAATAAGCAGGGAAAAAAAAAGTAAAAGAAATGCAGAAGTCGGAAGGAGTCCAGATGGCAGAGAAGTAGCAGGCTCAGATGATATCAGGTAGCAGGAGATCAGTTAGATAGTTTATCAAACCATTCTGAACACTGACAAATCCAACAGGAAATTGAAGAGAAGAAGAGCAGCAATTCTAGAAATAGAAAATCGACCACTTTCTGAAAGGTAGGACCAGTGGAGAAGTGAATCCAAAGCAACAGGAAGATAGACCACGGGGGGAGGGCCCGGCTCCCAGCAAGAGGCACAGCAATGGAGCACAAAATCAGAGCTTTTAAAAGTCTGCTCCACTGAGGGACATCACTCCAGAGGCTCAGCCAGGGTGAAACCCATGCAGGGACAGCGTAGTCTCAGGTCCCATGGAGTCACAGAAGGATCGGGGGTATCTGAGTGTTGCAGAGCTCACAGGTATTAGAGCGGGGAAGCCGGCTACAGAGACGGAGCTGAGGAGTGAGCTCTCAACTCAGGGTTACCTTAAGTTGTGACCCATGGCACAGTCAGGGCCACTGCTCTTTGAGAAGGGACCCCACAAGATCTGGGGAGACCTCCCTGAAAGAGCGCAGGGATCTGTGGGGTTTGGAGACTCCAGGTGGGGCTGTGTGCCAGAGACAGAGATGCTTGGTCACAGACTGGGTGAGCTCAGAGTGCAGCCAGAGATCAGGGAGACGGGAGTGATTGAACGCTTTTTAGAGAGGGCGCACTGAGGAGTGGGACCCCGAGCTCTTGGTTCCTCTGGGCAGAGATTGGGAGGCCACTATTTTCATTCCCGTCCTCCAGAACTCTACGGAGAGTGTTCAGGGAACAAAAGCTCCTGAAAGCAAACCCAAGTGGATTCTTAGCCTGGCCCCTGGTAAGGGTGGTGCAATTCTGCCTCAGGCAAAGACACTTGAGCATCACTACAACAGGCTTCTCCCCCAGAAGATGAGCAAGTAATCCAGCCAAGACCAAGTTCACGTACCAAGGAGAAAAGCGGAATTCCAGAGGAGGAGAAAGCAAAGCATGGAATTCATGGCTTTCTCCCCATGACTCTTTAGTCTTGCAAGTTAATTACTTTTTTTTAATTTTATTTTTTTCTTATGCTAAAATTTTTTTAACTCTTACTCTTTCTTCTTTTAACGTTTTTTAACTAGTTTATTTTAACAATACCTTTCATTAAAAAAATCTTTTTTGAAACTTCATTATTATAGTCATATTTCTTCCTTCATTGTATCTAACTTTATTTTTTATACACAGAGGGTTTTATCTTCTAAAAAAATTTGGGATACAACTTTTTCTAATAGATAAAAATACACCTTAAATCTAGAACAGAGCATTGTTCTAGTCTCCAGCCTGAGCAAATTTTCTCCACTTTCTCTTTCTTTATTCTCCCAACCAACTTATCAACTCCTTTTTTAGAAATTTTTTTAAAAATTTTTTCATCTTTATAGTCATATTCCATCCTTTCATCATGTTTACCCTTATATATGTTTTTCATTCTTTAAAATTTAGGGATGTAGTTTCTTCTAAGAGACCAAATACTCCCAAAATTACATGGGTGACCCTGTTCTATTTACCAGTCTAATATATATATTTCCTTTTTTATATTTTTTCTTTATATTTTTCTTTTTAATTTTTTTTTTCTGAACTTCTTTTTAACCCCATCCTCCCCCTGTGGGGGAATGATTTGGGATCTCTTCTGGGGAATGTGGGGGATGATTTGGGATCTCTTCTGATTTGGTTAAAGCACATTTTCCTGGGGTCTTTGCCACCCTTTTAGTATTTTATTCACTCCTTCATATATTCTTATCTGGATAAAATGATAAGGCAGAAAAACTCACCACAGAAAAAAGATCAAGAGGCAGGACCAAAGGCTAGGGACCCAATCAATATGGACATTGATAATATGTCAGATCTAAAGTTCAGAATGACAATTTTCAAGGTTCTAGCCGGGCTCAAAAAAGGCATGAAGATATTAGAGAAACCCTCTCTGGAGATATAAAACCCTTTCTGGAGAAATAAAAGAACTAAAATCTAACAAAGCTGAAATTTAAAAAGCTATTAATGAGGTGCAATAAAAAATGGATGCTCTTAATGCTAGGAAAAATGAGGCAGAAAAGAGAATTATTGATATAGAAGACCAAATGACACAGAATAAAGAAGCTGAGCAAAAGAGAGACAAACAACTACTGGAACACAAGAGGAGAATTCGAGAGATAAGTGATACCATAAGACGAAACAACATCAGAATAATTGGGATTCCAGAAGAAGATGAAAGAGAGGGGAGCAGAAGGTATATTGGAGAGAATTATTGTAGAGAATTTCCCTAATATGGCAAAAGGAACAAGCATCAAAATCCAGGAGGAGCAAAGAACCCCCCTCAAAATCAATAAGAATAGATCCACACCCCGTCATCTAATAGTAAAATGTACAAGTCTTAGCGACAAAGAGAAAATCCTGAAAGCAGCCCAGGACAAGAAGTCTGTAAACATACAATGGTAAAAATATTAGATTGGCAGCAGACTTATCCACAGAGACCTGGCAGGCCAGAAAGAACTGGCATGATATATTCAGAGCACTAAACGAGAAAAACATGCAGCCAAGAATACTATATCCAGCTAGGCTATCATTGAAAATAGAAGGAGAGATAAAAAAGCTTCCAGGACAAACAAAAACTAAAAGAATTTGTAAACACCAAACCAGACCTACAGGAAATATTGAAAGGGATCCTCTAAGCAAAGAGAGAGCCTAGAAGAGGTAGATCAGAAAGGAACAGAGACAATATATAGTAAGAGTCACATTACAGGCAATACAATGGCACTAAATTCATATCTCTCAATAGTTACCCTGAATGTAAATGGGCTAAATGCCCCAATCAAAAGACACAAGGCATCAGAATGGATATAAAAACAAAACCCATCAATATGCTGGCTACAAGAAACTCATTTTACACCCAAAGACACCTCCAGATTTAAAGTGAGGGGGTGGAAAACAATTTACCATGCTAATGGACATCAAAAGAAAGCTGGGTGGCAATCCTTATGTCAGATCAGTTAGATTTTAAGCCCAAAATTATAATGAGAGATGAGGAAGGACACTATATCATACTCAAAGCGTCTGTCCAACAAGAAGATCTAAAAATTTTAAATATCTATGCCCCCAACATGGGAGCAGCCAACTATATAAACCAATTAATAACAAAAACAAAGAAACACATTGACAATAATACAATAATAGCAGGGGACTTTAACACTCCCCTCACTGAAATGGACAGATCATCCAAGCAAAAGATCAACAAGGAAATAAAGGCCTTAAATGACACACTGGACCAGATGGACATTACAGATATATTCAGAACATTCCATCCCAAAACAACAGAATAGACATTCTTCTATAGTGCACATGGAATATTCTCCAGAATAGATTGCATCCTGAGTCATAAGTCAGGTCTCAACTGGTATCAAAAGATTGGGGTCATTCCCTGCATATTTTCAGACCACAATGCTCTGAAGCTAGAACTCAATCACAAGAGAAAACTTGGAAAGAACCCAAATAGATGGACACTAAAGAGCATCCTTCTAAAGAATGACTGGGTCAACCAGGAAATTAAAGAGGAATTGAAAAAATTCATGGAAACAAATGATAATGAAAACACGATGTTTCAAGATCTGTGGGACACAACAAAGGCAGTCCTGAGAGGAAAATATATAGCAATACAAGCCTTTCTCAAGAAACAAGAAAGGTCTGAAATATACAACCTAACCCTACACCTAAAGGAGCTAGAGAAAGAACAACAAAGAAAGTCTAAACCCAGCAGGAGAAGAGAAATAATAAAGATCAGAGCAGAAATCAATGCAATAGAAACAAAACAAACAAAAACAAAAAACAAAAAAAACCCAAAAAAAAACAATAGAACAAATCAATGAAACTAGGAGCTGGTTCTTTGAAAGAATTAATAAGATTGATAAACCCCTGGCCAGACTTATCAAAAAGAAAAGAGAAAGGACTCAAATAAATAAAATCATGAATGAAAGAGGAGAGACCACAACCAACACCAAAGAAATATAAACAATTATAAGCATATATTATGAGCAACTCTATGCCAGCAAATTTGACAATCTGGAAGAAATGGATGCATTCCTAGAGACATATAAACCACCACAACTGAGCCAGGAAGAAATAGAAAACCTGAACAGACCCATAACCAGTAAGGAGATTGAAGCAGTCATCAAAAATCTCCAAACAAACAAGAGCCCAGGGCCAACGGCTTCCCAGGGGAATTCTACCAAACATTTAAAGAAGAATTAATTCCTATTCTCCTGAAACTGTTCCAAAAAATAGAAATGGAAGGAAAACTTCCAAACTCATTTTATGAGGCCAGCATTACCTTGATCACAAAACCAGACAAGGATCCCATCAAAAAAGAGAATTATTGACCAATATCCTTGATGAACTCAGATGCGAAAATTCTCACCAAAATACTAGCCAATAGGATCCAACAGTGCATTAAAAGGATTATTCACCACGACCAAGTGGGATTTATTCCAGGGCTGCAAGGTTGGTTCAACATCTGCAAATCAATCAATGTGATACAATACATTAATAAAGGAAAGAACAAGAAACATATGATACTCTCAATAGATGCTGAAAAAGCATTTGACAAAGTACAGCATCCTTTCCTGATCAAAACACTGCAAAGTGTAGGGATAGAGGGCACATACCTCAATATCATCAAAGCCATCTATGAAAAACCCACCACGAATATCATTCTCAATGGAGAAAAACTGGGAACTTTTCCACTAAGGTCAGGTACATGGCAGGGATGTCTGTTATCACTACTGCTATTCAACATAGTATTAGAAGTCCTAACCTCAGCAATCAGACAACAAATAGAAATTAAAGGCATACAAATCAGAAAAGAAGAAGTCAAACTATCACTCTTTGCATATGATATGTTACTATATGTGGAAAACCCAAAAGACTCCATTCCAAGTCTGCTAGAACTTGTACAGGAATTCAGTAAAGTGTCAGGATATAAAATCAATGCACAAAAATCACTTGCATTTCTTTACACCAACAACAAGACAGAAGAAAAAGAAATTAAGGAGTCAATCCCATTTACAATTGCACCCAAAACCTATAAGATACCTAGGAATAAACCTAACCAAAGGGGCAAAGAATCTATACTCAGAAAACTATAAATTATTCATGAAAGAAATTGAGGAAGACACAAAAAAATGGAAAAACGTTCCATGCTCATGGATTGGAAGAACAAATATTGTGAAAATGTCTACTCTACCTAAAGCAATCTAAACATTTAATGCAATCCCTATCAAAATCCCATCCATTTTTTCAAAGAAATGGAACAAATAATCCTAAAATTTATATGGAACCAGAAAAGACCTCGAATAGCCAGAGGAATATTAAAAAAGAAAGCCAAAGTTGGTGGCATCACAATTCCAGACTTCAAGCTCTATTACAAAGCTGTCATCATCAAGACAGTATGGTACTGGCACAAAAGCAGACACATAGATCAGTGGAACAGAATAGAGAGCCCAGAAATAGACCCTCAACTCTATGGTCAACTAATCTTCGACAAAGCAGGAAAGAACATCCAATGGGAAAAAGACAGTATCTCCAACAAATGGTCTTGGGGAAATTGGACAGCCACATGCAGAAGAATGAAACTGGACCATTTCTTTACACCACACACAAAAATAGATTCAAAATGGATGAAGGACCTCAATGTGAGAAAGGAATCCATCAAAATCCTTGAGGAGAACACAGGCAGCAACCTCTTTGAACTCAGCTGCAGCAACTTCTTCCTAGGAACATCTCCAAAGGCAAGGGAAGCAAGGGCAAAAATGAACTATTGGGACATCATCAAGATCAAAAGCTTTTGCACAGCCAAGGAAACAGTTAACAAAACCAAAAGACAACTGACAGAATGGGAGAAGATACACAAACGCCATATCAGATAAAGGGCTAGGATCCAAAATCTATAAAGAACTTATCCAACTCAACACCCAAAGAACAAATAATCCAATCAAGAAATGGGCAGAGGTCATGAACACACATTTCTGCAAAGAAGACATCCAGATGGCCAACAGACACATGAAAAAGTGCTCCACGTCACTTGGCATCAGGGAAATACAAATCAAAACCACAGTGAGATACCACCTCACACCAGTCAGAATGGCTAAAATTAACAAGTCAGGAAATGACAGATGCTGGCGAAGATATGGAGAAAAGGGAAGCCTTCTACACTGTTGGTGGGAATGCAAGCTCGTGCAGCCACTCTGGAAAACAACATGGAGGTTCCTCAAAAAGTTGAAAATAGAGCTACTCTACGATCCAGCAATCTCACTACTGGGTATTTACCCTAAAGATACAAATGTAGTGATCTGAAGGGGCACATGCACCCGAATGTTTATAGCAGCAATGGCCACAATAGCCAAACTATGGAAAGAACCTAGATGTCCATCAACAGATGAATGGATAAAGAAGAGGTGGTAAATATATAAAATGGAATACTATGTAGCCATCAAAAGAAATGAAATCTTGCCATTTGCGATGACATGGATGGAACTAGAGGGTATTATGCTGAGCGAAATAAGTCAATCAGAGAAAGACAATTATCATATGATCTCCCCGATATGAGGAAGTTGAGATGCAATGTGGGGAGTTTGGGGGGTAGGAAAAGAATAAATGAAACAAGATGGGATCAGGAGGGAGACAAACCATAAGAGACTCTTAATCTCACAAAAGAAACTGAGGGTTGCCAGGGGGTTGGGGATAGGAAGAAGGTGGTGGGTTAGGGGCATTGGGAAGATATGTGCTATGGTGAGTGCTGTGAAGTGTGTAAACCTGGTGATTCACAGACCTGTACCCCTGGGGCTAATAATACATTATACATTAATAAAAAAATAAAAAATTAAAAAAAAATAAATGCAGAAGTAGAAGAGATGAATCATCTAATGTGATCCTTTGAAAGCCAAGGAAGAAAAAAAAAAAAAAAAGACCAAATATATCTAATGGACAGAGAACAGGGGTCTTCAGTTGATGAAAAATGAATGCAGTGCCCAGACAATAACTGTTAGAGACATTGGGAAGACCATATGTTTGACTGTGTTTACAAATTGTTTTGCTCTACAAAGTATTATAATTGACAGTAGGTTGCCTGGGCTTGTGATTGAGAGCAATAACAAAATTTGGATTTATCTAAAAGCAATAGGCTTAAACCTTAGGATACATACATATCACCTAGGGACTTGTTAGACATGCCAATCTCAAAGATCCAGTCCACCTCACTAGATTCTGATTAAGACTTTCATGAGCTGGCTAACTCAGTGCTATTTGAAGTGTGCTTTGAGGATGACTGTGAGTTTGCAAACTATTTGTTTCCCTCCTGGAAGAAAAAAGTACAGATAATGGGAGTAAGGGACTAAAAACTTTCTGAACAAGCTGACAGAGGTGCCACATCTAAGGTCCATAATTAGTGGACCTGACTCATTGCACAGAACATAGAACAAAATTTCAGTCCTCTAGAGATTAAGAAAAAAATAAAATAAAACAAAAACGACCATTTCCCACATAGCTTAAGAAGCCCCAATCCAGATCATTCTGATGCAGATAGTCAATAAACCAAATCTTGAAGAAATGGGCTACTAAGTTCCAAGAAAAATCTTAATTTATCACATTTGAAACCTATTTTATTTGTATAACAAAGGAATATTACATATATATATTCATTTTTATGTTAAAATGATATCCAAATGGACTCTCATAATTTCTAATAAGTAGGTAAAAATGGGGTTCATGAACCCAGAAATTTTTGTTACATTTTTTATACTCAGATTTGACTTATTGTTAAGAAGTAGCAGCTCAAAAAAAAAAAAAAAAAAGCAGCTCAAGGGGCGCCTGGGTGGCTCAGGTCATGATCTTAGGGTTCTGGGATCGAGCCCCATATCGGGCTCTCTGCTCAGCGGGGAGCCTGCTTCCCCCCCCCCCGCCTGCCTCTCTGCCTACTTGTGATCTCTGTCTGTAAATAAATAAATAAAATCTTTTTTTTAAAAAAGGAGCAGGGGCCCCTGGGTGGCTCAGTGGGTTAAAGCCTCTGCTTTTGGCTCAGGTCATGATCCCAGGGTCCTGGGATCGAGCCCTGCATCAGGCTCTCTTCTCAGCAAGGAGCCTGCTTTCCTTCCTCTCTCTCTGCCTGCCTCTCTGCCTACCTGTGATCTCTGTCAAATAAATTTAAAAAAAAATAAAAATAAAAAATAAAAAATAAAAAAAGTAGCAGCTCATTTTATTTTGTTTTGCTTTGTTGAAACTAGTCATGAATGTCTGGGCATGTTATAAATACTTATGATTTATGAATAAGAATGTACAAATGATAAAGTTCTTTCAAAATATACACAATGTACACAATGGTGGTGTTAAACTAAAGTCTTTATGTTTTCATCAATGAACATTTTAACTGGAAAATAATTACATTAATAATTTTTCTTGCCATTTTCTTCCTAAGAGCAATGGGTAATAAAAACTGAGATATAGCAAAATTACTTTGGAAATTTAAACTACCACCATTTGTCTCTGCTTCTCATAGGACTTAAATAAAATATCACAATAATGTCAGATCTGGTTGTTGTTACTGTACAGACCAGGGAGAAAGGAATTGTGCCCTAGTCTCATACAGTAAGCACAACACTGTTTACCTTTTTTTTTTTCTTTCCCAATCATTAAATCCTTGAGTATCTCATTTATAAACATGAAAAACTCAGCTACTGGCTTGCAGAACTGATGAGATATTAGTTAAGCACAGAGATTTCTCAGTGGTAGAAATCTGGCTCCTTTCCATACCACCTTCTACTTCTCACTTGTGTTCCCTGGTTCCAATTCGTTTGCATTTTTCAGGGTTTTTTTTTTTTTTTTTTTTTCAGCCACCAATTGAATTGCTAAATTTCATTTGCATAAGGGAGAGACTGCCTTAGATTTGCAAAGATGCACAAGTCACCTCACATGGACTATATGGGTGACACATGATGCACTTTTAAAAATAAATAAATTACTCCCTGTCCCATTACAACATATGTACACACACACACACACACTTATCCATGTCATAGGAAAATGACCAAACATGTGTTATATCCCTACTTTATCTTCCTTGAAACACCCCCTAGCTCATATATTAATGTTTTATTTCCAAATGTAACATGTCAAAGTGGAGAGCTTTGTTGACCAGCAAGAAGTCAGAAGGAAAGAAATGTCCCTGCTTCCAGGAAAACTATTGTTAGTACAGCAACCAATAAATAAAAGGAAAAGGCAGGAGGGAGCCTTTTATGTTGAGAGAAATGCAGACGATGACAAAACTTATAAGGCTAAGAAAAAACAAATCATCTTTAGGAGAACTTTCAATAGAAATGGCTTTGCCTTTCAAGAGAAAAAATGCCCTGCTGAATCAGCAGTGTTTGGTGGTGGTGTGGGGATGGGGGAAGTAGGGGGAGAATCTTTTGTGGTTTTCAAAATACTAAGCTCAAACTCACTGCTAAAAGAAAAAAGGATTGTGTTGCATGTAAAATGAGAATGAGTTTAGGCTCAGCAAATTGCAAAGTACAGATGAGGAAAATCAGGCACCAGGGTTGAGAGGAAAAAACAAAAAAAAGTACATGTAGGCTGGTAGCATCCTAATTGTATAGGAGAAAAATTCTAGGAAGTTGGTAGTGTGCCCATTTCATCCTGGCACTTTGTTTAATGACTGTGCTACAAAAGGGGGAAAAAATGAATGAGCTCTAATTCTCGTTCAGTCATAGAGCTGTTCAGTCAAGCAAGATAGCAGATAATGAATATCTACAGTGAGGAACTGATTTGTGGACTCTCAAATTCCTTGTTTTGTTTATGTTTCAGAAATGTATAGATGTTTCAGGATGTCTTACTGGTTTTTTTTTTTCCTTTTCAATATTTTATCACAGCAAGAAGAAATGACTGGACTATAACTGAGAAATGCAAATTAATTTTATCTTGAAATGCCAAATATACTATTGTCAGTCTACAACAAACATAAAAAAATAAGATTCTCTGAAGAACTGAATAACATAGTCAGTAATATGCTTTCACTATGGAAAATAATAAATCCCCAATCCTTCAGAAAAATATTTGGTCTGGATTTATATGAACTTTAAAACTATAGACTGTAAGTTGTGATGTGGATGTTCTATTAGTTAGAACACATTTTCTACACCTAGTGAATTTATTATGAAATAAGTACATTTCAATTATATAAAGATTTAATGAGCATTTATTATCACAACTGGTAGGTATTTACTACAGATCCTTCTTTTTTTGTCTAAAGAATTATGATAGCACATGAAAGAGAGTTTAATTTTAGATATTTGATATTTGCAAATTTTGAGGATATAAGACATTATAAATACCTTTTTCTTAAATAGGCAGGGTGTTACCCACAGGCCAACTTGACTTCATCCAAAACCTATCTAGGAATAGTTAATTGAGAACCATTGCTAAATTTGATGAAAATGAGTAAATCTCAGATACAAGAAAGTAGTAGTACAAAAATAATCCAAGGAAAAGCTAAAACTTCTGAAAGCTTAATAAAATCACTACAGCTATTGTTCATGCACTCACTCACTCAATATTTTGTAAATACTTTGTAACAACAAATATTTCATTAATACCCACATTGATAATAAGTGCCATTCATAGAGTACCAATTACGTGTCAGGCATTAAACATGGAGTTTCAGAAAACTCAAGAAACTAGCTGACGATTTCCAAACTAATTAAGCACAAACCCAGTCCATGTAAACCCCAGTTCATCTGAAACTGAAGCCAATGTTCTTTCAACCACACTAAGTGATGTCCTTCTACTATCTTCTATAGTTTGCACTCTGGGGCTGGAGATGAGGACATAATGACAATTACCATACATTGTAGTAAGTGCTCTTAAAAAAGATCAGGGAAGTCTGGCTAAAAAGAGATAGACTGAGCTGGATGTTGAAGTGTAAGCTGGAATTTCCTAGGAAAGGGAAAGGAAGATAATTTCATCTGATGGGAAATACAACAACAAAAACAAATAACAAAACCCCAGTTATATTAAAGGTCAGGGAGGCTACAGAAAATGTGGTATATTCAACAAACTCATATTATGTATTTATTGTGAGGTAAAATCTGCACTATTTAGTTTCAAATGAGAAGTTCTATAAAGACCTCTAAGAGGTAACACTAGAATAGAGTCTCAAAAAATACTTAAAAGTTCTCTACCGACTTTCTTCTTCCAAGTAGATTATAGAAGACCTTAGCTCCCATGGAAACACCAAAAAATACAAAATCACTCTTATGTGGGATTATCAAACAGCAATGGAAACATGAAAGTCTTGATGAACTGATTTCCAGAGATAGGAATCATTCATAAGAGAATAGTGAGTCCTGGATGGTCTCGATGCAGGAAGAGAAGATGGCTTCTCAAGACCCAGAACTTAACTGGGTTGACATAAAGCCACTGAGCTACTGGCAATGGTGGAGGCCGGTGGGAAATTTTGGAATCTGAAAGGCTATCAATACAGTAATTTGCTCAACACAGCAAATCCTCTCTACCCATCTCTGACTTTACTGAGGAAAAATGGAAGTGGAGGCAGGACTGATAAAATGAAAGAAAACATACCATCTGTCCTATCTCCCACATCCTCCCTATATCTGAAATTGAGAAATCCAAAAGGGATTACATGAAACCCCACATCAAATCCTGGTAACAACTGGACTAGCTGTTCCTTAGGAAACTGGAGGTTGAGGCTTGTATTAACCAGAAGTAAGCTGCAGCCCAGTCCCAGTCATATGAACTCTTGCTGAAATGTGAATAATGACCTCCTCACTATAGCAAACAGTTGAGAGAAGAAAGTTTCTGGAAGGGGGAAAAACAGTATTATTTTTCAATTCTCACTTTTCTGAAAAGTAAAGCATAGAAAGAAAAGAAAAGACAAAAAATACACCAAACAGAAACGTTAGTTGACCTGTGGAACAATATCAAGTAGTCAAATATATATGTAATTGGAGTCCCAGAAGGATAGGAAAGAGAGAATGGGGCAGGACAGAAAAGCCTTACAAAATAATGACTGAAATGTTTCCTCATATGTTTAAAAATACATAAACTAAAAACCCTTGAAGTTCAGTGAATCTCAAATATAATAAATTCATAGAAAGTGCACCTTTGTATATCACTGTCACACCACTGAAAGCCAAATGTAAAGAGAAAAATTCTAAAAGGAGTCAGAGTAAAAAGTATAACACACACAGAGAAGTAACAATCTCATTAAAAGGACTGCAGGGCAGACACAATGGATTGATATCTTTAAGATACTAAAAAAAAAAAAAAAACAGAATATAAAATCGGCTTAGAATCTTACAGCTAGCAAAATAACCTTCAAAAATGAAGGTAAATCACCTACATTTTTAGATAAATAAATGCATAATAAATGAAAGCCGAGAGAATTTCTTGCCATCAGACCTGCACTACAAGAAATGCTAAAAGAAGTTCTTCATTCTGAAGAGAAATGATACCATCTGGAAATTCAGATCTGCAGAAAGAATTGAAGAATGCTGAAAATGGGAAATAAAGAGATAAATATGCCTCGAATTATTTTTCCTCCTCTGATTTTTTTTTTTTTTTTGTCTACTTAAAACAAAAACAACATTTATATTACGGGATTTACAAGATGTAATGGTAATATACATGAGAATTTTAAGAATGATAAAATGAGAATACATGGATTATAATTTGGTGAGCTTCCTACATTATACATAAAGTGAAATATCATTAATTTAAGGTAGAATACGATAGGTTAAAGTGCATACCTAGAGCAACTATTTAGAAAAGTAAAAAATAAAAATCAACAGATTAGATAACATAGAACACTAAAATATATTGGATTTTTAAAATATTTTATTATTTATTTATTTGAGAGAGAGCGAGCATGAGTTGGGGGGTAGTGATAGGGAAACATAGAGGGAGAATCAGGCTCCCCACTCAGGACCCTATGATCATGACCTGAGTCAAAGACGGATGCTTAACCGACTGAGCCACCTAGGCACCTCCTAGATTATTTTTTTTAAAGCAGGAAAGAAATATCAAAAGAAAAGCAGAAAAAACAAATGTAAAATAAAAGATGTTAAACATCAAGCAAACCATATCAATAGTTACATTAAATGTAAATGGAATAAACATGCCAAATAAGAAGTGTTATTGTCAGAGGGATTAAAAATGATTACTAATAGTAATTAGTAATAGTTAAAAAGTAATTACTAATACTAATATATGCTCTCTATAAGAATTGCATTTTAAAGGCAATATGGAGAGGTTGAAAGTAAAAGGATGGAAAAAGACCTACCATACACATCCCAATAGGAAGAAAGTTGGTAGGACTACATAAATACCTGATAATGTAGACACCAAAACAAGGGGAATTACCAAAGATAAGAGATTTTCATAATGATAACTAGATCAGTTATCCAATTTGTCTAAACATGTGTGCTCCCAGGAGGTCTGGGTGGCTCAGTTGGTTAAATGTCTGCCCTCAGCTCAGATCATGATCTCAGGTCCTGGGATTGAGCCCTTCATCAGGCTCCCTGCTTAGCGGTGAGACTGTTTCTTCCTCTTCCTCTGACCTTCTGCCTGCTTGTGCTCTCTCTCTCAGATAAATGAAATCTTAAAAAAAATAAAAATAAAAATAAATGTGCATGTTCCCAATAGTGGAACTTAAAAGTAAGTGAAGCAAAACTTTACAGAAACAAAATATAGACAAATTCACAGGAGACTTTAACATTTTTATTTTTTAAAAAATGGATGAATTTATAATTATGGTAAGAAATTTCAACATTCTTAGGCCAATAATTAATAAAATAACTTTTTAATGTGGAAATAATAAGATCAGATTTGCATTTTTCACTTTGGTGGAATTGTCAAAGAAGTTTTGAAGGGGAAAGATAGAGGCAGAGAGATTATTGATTAGTAATTATTAGAGTTACTGAGTAAGAGATGATGATGGCCTGAATTAATGAAGAAAGAAGTGGGAGTAGAGAACAGGTAATAAACTGGAGATAAATCTAATTTCTAAAATTCATGGAAACTGGTCACTTCTTGAATGCTTGGTACAAGTGGGATGTGGCAATAGGAAGATTCCTAGAATCTTCAAGGATTCTTGCTGGAAGACTGGGTGGGTGCTTTTCATCAAAATAGTTTGAAGGAAGAGAATCACAACTAAGAGGAAAGGCAATGAGTTCTCTCTGGATCCTTTTGTGATGTCTGTGAGACGTTGGAAATGTCCAGTCAGCAACAGAATGTGTGGTCTGAGGACTGGAAAGAGGTCAGGTTAGAAATAGGCACAGTGACAAAAGTCACCGGAATGGTTGAAGGATCCCAAGAGACAAGTATAAGGCCAAATACAGACCCCTGAACTCTGTTTCAGAAAAGGTAGACAGAGGAAGAGGAAACTGTCATGGAAAAAAAGAAGGGAAGGATAGGATAATAATCAGAAAAAGTCAGTCAGGAAAACCAAGAAGAGAGATGAATTCAAGAGGATAGCGCCCAGGGGAGATAAATGCTACAAGAAAATGAAGACTGAAACACATCCCTTGCATTTGGAAAACAGAAGATTTCTCCTTACTCTAACAGAATGACTTTCATGAAGAGAAGGGATGGAAACCTGATTGCACTCAACTGAAGACTGAATGAGAAATGCAGGTGAAGAAAAAGTTAATGTAGCTTATTCTTTCAGTGATCTTGAATTTTAAGATGAAGAGGAACTCCTGACTTGAAATCAATAATTATTATTGTCAGCAATAATTAGAAAGTCTATTATGAACTGTAAGAAAGATGCAGTAGACTCTTTCTTCAATTTAAGTGACCAATAAACTCTTCCCTATGGAGAGATTATCATAGCTTCTTTTGTTATGTTGATTTTCAATCTAAGTGAGATCTTCAGAGATAATTAGCACTTAATACTATGCTTTTTATCAAGAGTGCTGTCTTTGTGAAGGGTCTAGAAAAGGCATACATTTAGATGGAAGAACACAATAAACACTTAAAAGCAATTTGGCAAAACCTTACTTATATTTTTTACAACTAAGGGTAGAATGGTTTAATACATCTTTCTTTGTAATTTATACAATGGAGGTACTCCCCAGGGAACTTGCGAGATTGAAAGGGCGTATGGAACAGGTTGGAGGAGGTAAATAATAGGGAAATCCAAATTACAGTCCTGTAAATAAAATGTTTCTCCTTAAGATAATCCCCATTTGAGCACCATGTATATACCTAGGAAAATGCTTACAATTCAGATTGCATTGCAGATTAGTGAGTTCTCTCAGTTCTGCACTGTGATCTCTAGAAGTGAGGCAAAGAGAGTGAGAAGGACTATAAGGAGAGGCAATAAAGAGGCAAACCCCAACTTTATTCCTGAAAAGATGCAGAAACATGGAAATTGTACAAAGTGGGAAAATCCTAATTTTGTGTGTAGAACTTGGCATTTAAAGAATAAGAATCTAATTCAGAAGATCAGTTTTCTCTTCTAGTAGCTTCTGAATGGCCTGACTGCCTAATGACACAGGAAGGAAGAGGACAGGCTGTTTTGGCTAAAGCTTGCCTCGGTCCACCACCAGGAATATGTTCCTATCAGCCATTTGTTGTGAGAAGGCAACAAAGTCAATGTTCACTTAGTCTGCTGGGTGGCGCCAGATCATCACATAACTACCAAATCGCAGAAACAACTAAGTGCATTTCAAAAATCTTAAATGACTTAAGTATAAATATATACTTGTGATCTTCATTATCTATTTTACATTTTTCTAACAAAATCCAAATAAGGATATCAAAAGGGGAAAAAAAAGCTTGAAATCTCTCCAGTGTTAATACATGAATTTAAAATGATTTTTTTCTGATATTAATGCTAAAACAATTTTATATATAGAAATGCCCAAAGGTAATATCCATACTTATATGCCTTTTCCAGTCAGAGCAGCAAATATAGGTACAATATGGCTTACGAAAAGGGAATATGTGAGTATTGTAACTACTGATGTGCTGGCATACAGCTCTGGGAAGATCTTGACCTTGTTCTACTCCCAGCTCCCCTTTGTTCCAAGGGGATCCCCTTACAGTGTTTCTAAGCTTATCTTAGACAACCATAGTCTGATCTCCACACCCAATTTACAATCAGGCCCAAATAGCCTGAAGAATGCTTATTCACTCTCTCCCTGTTAAAAATACTCCTGTTGTATATCCCATAATGTCAAGATTTTACTAAAGCAATAGCTACTTTATTGAGTGGACTGTGCAGAACATGCTTAGGTTTTAGATGATTCTCTGGTAGAGACTGCTAGTTATCTATCAAAATTCATACTCCTCTTTTTCCATAGGATAGAATCCAAACTGGGTACAGGGCTACCCAGCTAAAACTACAATTTTTAGCCTCCTTTGCTTCTGTCTCTGGGATCTGACTTAGTTATGACCAAGAGAATATGAGAGGAAGTGGTAAGTGCAGTTTCCACTTCACGGGTTTAAAAGAAAATTGCTTGCCCCCAATATGTGCTCTTTTCCTTTGCCTTGAGCCAGAACATGGACATATCTGCAATGTAGCTTTGATCATGCAGATGAAGACATTTCCTAAGAACTGACAGATCTTGTAAAGCCACTGTTTGGGACCTACTTTTTAAATAGCAGCTTAGCCTTTGCCTAACTAATACAGATATTAATAAACCAGTGAGTTTTATCTTCCATGTTTGAATTTTTAACACAGGCAGCAAAGACACTGACTTACTTAACGACAAGGAGCACCTTTCCTGCACACCTTGGCAAGTCACCCGTGTCTGCCACTTTTATAGCACTAATGATTAGAAAGCAAAGCCTATGTCTTTCTAGCTCTAGCATTTAGCAAACATTTTTAATACAATGTAGATACAGAATCGATGTTTAAAAATATCAGGAATGGGGAAGGTTTGCAACCTTCAAAATCATGCCTCAGAGGCAGCCACCTAACCCGCTAACACACAGGATGAACCCTGCAAAGGTTAGGCTTTATGAGCACTTACATTGCCGCATAGCTGGATATAACACCAAGCTTGAAGACAGACCATATGGCTAATGCTCCCACATTTCAACCTGCCAGAAAACATGGCAGGTGATCAGAAGATCAGTGGTGAATTGTATTGACACTGTAAACTTTACTGACAGCTGATCTGTACTCTCATATTAGGTGTCATAAAATTCCACGAATGGTGAGATACCTAGAGGTTTAACAATAATAAAAAAAAATACTGCAGGGTTAATTTACCAGATGAAGGATAATGGGAAATTTGCATTTTTAGCATTCATGCTGCTTCTCGAATGCTGTTTAAGAGAAATCCTGGCTTTGCCTGGTGTGTCACTGAAGGCTGTGTTTGTGTAAGTTAAGGGCACACCTGGGCACACACACTGACCTCATCAAAGCAGGATTCTCTAAAGGGCGCTGCTTGAGAGCACTTCTCAGTCTGCTCTCTGCACAATAATCTTAACTTCAGTTGTATATCTGGTCTGCCAAATCTAGGTACCAATCTACAACAAGTGATTGGAAGTAATGTTTGTTCTGGACTTAATTATAACAACAAAATAAGTCATGGAAGAAAGTATTCAACCTATAGTTTTTTACCCTAATACATGCCGAAGAAATACAAGTAATGTCTTGATGGTAATTTGCAGTCCCTCTTCACTAAGAAATCGCGGCCATTGCAGATGGAGGAAACGTCTATCAGGGCTCTTGGTCGGTCTCAGATACAGGAATCCTAGAATAGATTGTTTTAGTCTGAGGTTCTCCCGAGTCTTAAAGTGAACCGTTTATCCTCCTTCTCCTTTGTCAGGCATTTCTTTAGATTTACCTTCTCTAGCTTTTGAAGATTGAATATGAAGAGATGAAATGTAGCTCTGGGCTTGGGAGAGACATAAACAAGCTACTCTGCCTAATCTGATTCCAGTTTAAGTTGCCGGAGGATTTTGCTTTTATCTCTTCCTGCTCAGCTCAACCTATTAAACAAATACTTTAGAGTTAGGGCAAAAAGTCATAAATTAATAAAGTGTTTGCATTTTTCTAGAAACTTCTAAGAATCTGGGCACGCTGATCTCTAACATTTGTTAGTTCCTGGGAAGAATACAAATGGAGGCCTACATACCATATGTCTAAGTATTTAAAAGTAATAAATCAAGCCAAGAATGTAAAGAAAATGCCTATTCTCCTATTTAGTTAAATAAAACCCTTGTAATAACCTGAAAGGCCAGGTTTGAATTTAGAATTCTTGAATTCGTTGGGTTTCTATAACAATACATGGCAGCAAAAGAAAGCCAGTCCCTTGCATCCAAAAGAAGATAACCCATTCCCTTCTCTTCCATTACTACTTCCATCCCACTCTAGAAGAGGCCTGGTTGCACGTCCATCCCACCCTGTAAATCCAAGCTCCATTTATGTCCCTGCAAGCACCAGTCCTTTGGTCCTTTCTTGGGTCTTGGAGTGGGCCCTTTAGCTGCACAATATTTTGTAGAGAGAACACACCCTAGGAATGCCTTAAACAAATGCTGGAAGTAGGCTTGGTCTGTTTGGGAAGTGAATTCTTGGATTTCAGGTATCCAAAGCTTGGTCTAGAAGAGAGTCCCAAGCTTTGGATGGATATACCCCTTGGTTTTGCTGACTTTTAGCTCTTTGGAGAGAAAGCATAATCAGAGGATGTTTATAACATGGGACCCAAACCCTCCTATCTTATTTTAAGGGTGATATTGAATCTAGAGCAGCAGCAGGCAGCCAGGAGAAGATTTTGGAGTTGGGTTTTGGTCCTGTTTCCTAATACCACCACCCAATTACAACATTTGGGAAAGTCTACTTTTGAGTACATCAGTTATTAGTTATGTTAGATGATGGCAAGGAGTTTGATAACATCAAATCTGTTCCCTAGGATCTGCGAAAGCCTAGAAGAAATGATTTCTGGGTATAACCATGATAAACACTGAGAATGGGGATTTCCAATGAATTGTTTATAAAAAGAACTACAACTGAGCACATGTCACATTGCCCTAGTTACTAAATTAGCCTAATTAAGATCTTTCTAGTCTCAAGAGTAGACTTAGAGAAATTATTTTTCCCCTTTAATTAAATGGGTACTTACATAGAGACACATGTAAGACAGTACTCCTAAGACACAGTCAAAGGGCCTGAGTGGCTCAGTCGTTAAGTGACTGCCTTTGGCTCAGGTCATGATCCCAATGTCCTGGGATTAAGCCTGGCACAGGACTCCCTGCTTGGTGGGAAACCTGCTTCTCCCTCTCCCACTTCTCCTGCTTGTGTTCCTCTCTTGCTGTGTCCCTGTCAAATAAATAAATAAATAAATAAATAAATAAACAAAATCTTAGGAAAAAAAAAAAAAAGACATAGTCAAGCTTGAATTCAAGCTCCAATATCTATCATTAACTACAGGAATAAAACTTAGGGTATGTGGCCAAATGGTTGGGTGTTTTATTTTCTCAGCATTCTCTAAGGTAGGATTCAAAGGGAGTGGGTCACAGTACTAAGAAAACAGCTCTGGTTTTTTGGCTGGTCCAGGAGAGGTCTATCACTGCCTGTAGACCAGATGGTGCATGTCCCACTGATTCAGGCTGTAGGGAAGGGGTGACATTTAGGCCTTCCACTTTATGCATGTGATTGAGTGTCATTCTAACATTACCAACAGTGATGGGGCATTCTGACAAAGAGCATTCTGGACAAAATGCTATTCTAAAAATTGATCGTGGTGCTAAAAGTCAACTCTATGCTTCTATTGCAGACTTACGTACATCCATATTTATTTTCTATGGTTATACACACTTGTATATAGATTTTGATTAATTTAGGTTAGAGTCTTATACCCAAAGAAAGAAATTTTATTACAGCATAGATGTTGCTTAGGGAGCCTCAAGTTTCATAAGGAGAACTGTCCAAGAAACTTTTACCAAAGAAGTTACCTACAATGATATGTAAAAAAGAGTTTTTCAGCGATTACTAAAACTATGCTGATTATGTACTGAAATCATGAGGCACTGTGATTACCCAAGTGATTGGCTGGGACATTGGGTAGGTCACTAAAGTGACCTAGAGATAAATAGAAGATTGTTAGATATATTTACATATCTCAATTCCAGTTTGAAAAGCAGTGTTTTTCCAGTTTACAAGGCACTTCTCTGAGAGCTAACATAATTAGGCCTATCAGATTATTCTAAGAATTTGGAATTGGGGTAAAATGATGGTGGCTTGGCTTGTAAACATGGGAAAATATGTGAATCCTAGTTAACCACATGTATGAAGCAGCAAAACCACCAACCTATGGGGAACAAATGAATTTATCAGGATGCCAGAAAGAAGTAAAGATGAGAAACTATAGTGTTTCTATATAGGAAGGAAAATGATTTAATAATATCCTGAAGTCTTGATGTTGGTCACTTCTAGATTCTGGCCTTTCCTAAAAATTGGTTGCAGTTTTTCCCTTGCTAACTAAAATATCCCTGTATCCTCAAACAAATCCTCTTTCCTGTTTCAGCATGGTGGATTTCTACAGCCAAAGAGCCTTGACTAAACATTATTTGAATTTCTCATTTACCCTGCAAAGATCTCTGTAAACACTGGGAAAATAGAAATGAGTTCTGCTTTTCTATGAATGCATGTTCTCTTCAAAACCACTTTCTATTTTCTATTCTCTTAGGAGGGGGATATATACCCCCCCACACACACACATACCCACATACCCCCCACACACATACAGAGATATTATCCACACACATGTATGTATTTTTTTTTAATTTGCATTGATTCTCTGTGGCTATATTCTATGGCTATACTCTGCTCTATTGTCCATCTGTCCCGCTGTCATGTAAAGGATTTTGTAGCTATCCTGTTTCCTTTTCTGGTGTGATAAAGATATTGGGGAGGTGCATTGTACTTGCAATAGTTCTCCACATTGAGCACGTTCATCTCTGACTGTGATGTGTCTATTTCACAGTGTCATATCTTCCAGCTTTCCCAGACTCATGATGCCACATCTCCCACCCATTTGTCATCTAGGGTTTTGTTTTGTTTTCGATAATGTTTAACTGTCTTATGCCATTATAGCCTATATGAATATGTGCTAGGAGTTCTCAAACATTTTTGGTCTGAAACAATCTTTCCACACTTAATCATTTAGTACCAAAGAGCTAGATATTTGCCATATTAAGAAATAAAACTGAGCAATTAAAAATATTTATATCAATTCATTTTCAAGTGGCAATAGTACAATTATTACACGTTCACACAAATAATGCATTTTTATTTTAAAAACTATGTTTTCCAATTTGAAAAAAAATTGTAGACAAGAGTAGTATCTCTTTATATTTTTCATATTTCTTTTATGTCTTGATTAATAGAAGACAGGAAGAATCTTCTATCTGTCTCTGCATTCGGTCTGTTGCAATGTCATACATGTTACAGCCTTGGGAAGCTCCACTGAACATTCATGAGAGACTTAGAGTGAAATGGGCAAATAACTTCATAATATTATTATGAAAATAGTTTGACTTCATAGAGTCTCAGCCACTTGGAGAAGTACTGCCATGCACTATGCAATTCAACATTAACCTAACAATCAAGAAGTTAAAAAAGTAAATATTTTAACAACAAAAAAAAAATCTCTTTTCGTTTTTAACTGAACCAACCAAGTTCATATATTTAGGGCATCCTACACCAATAACTTCTGATGGGGAAATCACATTCCTATTTTAACTTTGCTGATACATAAAATACTTTGGGGAAATTTAAATTGAATCTGAAGAAGTTTAAATATCAATCCCTATGGTGGACTGCTTTGTTAACTTTTCATCATCACATGGGTAGAATGAATAAATTAGTAAGTGACTTTACTTAAATGTCTTAGATGATTAGCATTATTTTTTTATTTGAATGCCTACATATAGAAATGGACTGTTTTAGCATTTTTCAGGTTTGATATAGTTTTATCCTAACCTACTGGTATAATAAGCATAAAAATAAATACACTAGAGCTTGAAGTCCGGAATTGTGATGCCACCAACTTTGGCTTTCTTTTTCAATATTGCTTTGGCTATTCGAGGTCTTTTCTGGTTCCATATAAAATTTAGGATTATTTGTTCCATTTCTTTGAAAAAAATGGATGGTACTTTGATAGGAATTGCATTAAATGTGTAGATTGCTTTAGGTAGCATAGACATTTTCACAATATTTATTCTTCCAATCCAGGAGCATGGAACATTTTTCCATTTCTTTGTGTCTTCCTCAATTTCTTTCATGAGTACTTTATAGTTTTCTGTGTATAGATTCTTAGTCTCTTTGGTTAGGTTTATTCCTAGGTATCTTATAGTATTGGGTGCAATTGTAAATGGGATTGACTACTTAATTTCTCTTTCTTCTGTCTTGTTGTTGGTGTAGAGAAATGCAACTGATTTCTGTACATTGATTTTATATCCTGACACTTTACTGAATTCCTGTACAAGTTCTAGCAGTCATCATCAAGACAGCATGGTACTGGCACAAAAACAGACACATAGATCAATGGAACAGAATAGAGAGCCCAGAAATAGACACTCAACTCTATGGTCAACTAATCTTCGACAAAGCAGGAAAGAATGTCCAATGGAAAAAAGACAGCCTCTTCAATAAATGGTGTTGGGAAAATTGGACAGCCACATGCAGAAAAATGAAATTGGATCATTTCCTTACTCCCTTATAATCTTTTGAAAATGCACCAGAGCAGAACTCACTTAATCATATTCTATTCTTAAATGATTATTTCTATGCCACACTCAATATTTACAAAGATATCTAAAGTTTTCTGCTAGTTCTCTTCTCTAGGATGCACATGTATAACCCTTTAAGGTGATTTAAAGGAAATCGGGTTAAGAAGGAGGCTGCCTGGATTGTAGCAAATCATTGCACAAGGCCATAGGGCAATGTCTCTACATTCCCACTATTGAATTCTAGGTTTTTGTTTCTTTCTTCCAAGAAGTGATGGCAAGGTAGGGACAAGGTGAGAAAATGAGGATATAAAGCTAAATAAGTAATTATTTATACTGACTTTAACAATCAGCAGAAAAAGTAACTGGTCAACAATTTCCAGAAGTTCTTTCAAGACTGAATCCTTTTATATACAAATCATATTCTTTACTTTCATTTTACCATTTTTTTGTATATAGCTGAATTTTCTTTGACTTCAAAAAGATCAATCTGACCTGCAAGTAATTTTATGACTGAAAAAAAACCCTCATTTCTATTTTTTTAAAAAG